>NW_024387423.1:8435686-9035686 GCF_900408965.1 Simochromis diagramma | reverse complement strand
TAAGATTGACTAAAGATTAAATGCAAAGTTGTGTATAAATACAAAAGAGGTCAGTCCAGCCCCCAGCAGCCTAGGCCTAAGTGAGGATTCAGGGTCACCAGATCCAGCTGTAACTACGAGTTTTATCAAAAAAGGAACGTTTAAAGCTTAATCTTAAAAGTAGAGCGGCTGTCTGGTTCCAGTCTGGGAGCTGGATCCACAGAAGAGGGGTCTGAAAGTCGAAGACTTCAACTTTTAAAGGCCCTAAGAAAACACAAGTAAACCAGCTGTCCAAGAGCGGAGTGCTCTATTAGCATGATGTCAAACTATGAGGTCTCTAAGATAAAATGGGACCTAATGATTCAAGACTTCGTACGTAAGGAGGAGAATTTTAAAGTTGATTCTGGATGTAAAAGTGTATCCTCCCGATTCATGAATATATAAAGCTGGGTATCATCTGCAAAGCAATGAAACTATATGCTATGTTTCTAATAATACTGAATAAGGGAAATATTTACAATGTAAATAGAAAGGTCCTGGCACTGAACCCTGTCACAAAAAATAGCATTAACATTGAAGCTGTTGGATACTTTATAGAATATGCTGTATTCTTGTGGCCTTCATCAAGGTAGTCCATTTAGTCAGATACCAATAATGTTGGTCTGTTTATTGCAGCTGTTCCTGAGATTAACCTCTTAGGACTTAAGTATGTCACCAGCAACTGATAAGATATGATGTTTTGCATATTTGGGTTTAATAGATGATTGTGCCATTGGTGCCCATTTACATTCTCTGAGGCTAGTTTAGTCTCTCTGGTGCCACCATATGGGCAAGTACACAAAAATGTTAAACCAAATGAAATCTGTGCATAATGTCTTGCCTGCCTCCTCCTGTCTCTCCATCTGCACATAGTTAATGTATTTACAGTATAGTCTAAAGTATGTGTTACCACAAGCTAATACCCCTGTTTAAAAACTCACTTCCTCTCTCTCTCTCTCTCTTTCTAGCCACTGGCATCACTCTTGTCCCGAGGCTTGCATTAATGAATTCAATAACTAAAGTGCCACACCAACCCATCCATTACACGTATTCGTTTCAGAACAAAACATTAATCAATTCGACTGTATGTACTAATGCAGCAGCCCCAATCAATCTGAACTTCTTATGACAATTAACAAAGCTTTAGCGGCCGCTCTGCAGCATGCTGACCCATCAATTACTGCATCTATCAAACTGGCTGGCACTAATGGCAGCTCGCTCCTGACTCCTCTCTCCCCCCCCCCCCCCCCCCCCCCGCAAGTATGCAAACACGCATAGCAATAGAGCATTTGTGCAGAGCTGAAAAGAATCAATTCATATCAATTATACATGCCTCGCAAAATGTGTTAATTCACATGCTCGATTACAGCCCTCTCTACTCGTGCAGAGCTACAGGAGACTAACGGCATCACTTCGGTCATGTCGCTATCAGATTTTTAATAACTGTTTTTTATTTGGTTTCTTGGTTTGTGGATCACCAGTGCAAGAGGATATGTCATTATATCCCTTAGTAAACATGTTTTAAGTGGACTGGTGAAGTAATAATAACCTAATATGAATACAAATAGTAAATGTTCCACTTGCAAATTGCACAGAACGTCTTCACTTTTTGAAAAAAATTTAGAGTAAAGTTTTCCTAAATACAAATTCAAAATTAATTTTCACCATTTCAGGCATCCCTCTGCTTTTATTCTTGTGCATTCGTTCTCAGCCGTCCCTCTCTCAGTGCTCCCACCCTCCCTATCCTTCAGCAGGCCTTAGAACTGGCCCTGGGGCCCTGATCCCATGTCAGAGGCAGCGTGTTGGTACCAGAGTTCACCCCTGAGCACGTCTGTCTGCATAATTAGAGAAGTGAATCTAGCCACTTTGTTCGGCAGAACAAGCGAACCCCCAGCTCTTCCCCCACCCCTACTTCCTCCAGCCTTCCTGCCTGCCTGCCTGCCTGCTGTACACGGCTTAACGCGAGCGTGTCATGACTATAACAAAGGTGAGCGGAAGATGGTAATTAAAAATTAAAGTGGACAAGGGGTTGCTGGATACACCTCTTTTAACAGCAGGCAATCGAGGTGAAAAAAGAGAAAGGCATGCTGGTGGCAAACCAAATGAGTCTGCTGCTACTGTTGCTAATACTGCTCTGCTTTTCACCGATCTGGATATGAAAGTACAGCACCTATCAATGCCAACTGTTGCACATACCCTGTTCTTTAGCATGCAGTCCTAGTCCTTACATTAAACCCACAAAACATGTAGCCCAGAGGGCTTTCCCATTTTTTCGTTTAATATTTGTATATTGTATTGAAGGCATTTAGCCTTTAGTTCTAGATGCCAACATTAAAAAAAATGTAATTATCAAAAAGGAAAGAGATGACGTAAAATCAAAGACTTGGTGGCAAGACAAAACGTATTCCAGGTTTTCACACCTGCACCACCTGAACGTTTGTGGCACTTGGGGGCGGCAGTAACACATGTTGGCAAACCGCCAGTTTCCTCATGCATTATTCATGGAGCAAAATTAGCATTCAATTGAAGTCATGTTGCTGGCCATCTGGAAAACGTAAGTACAATGCTCTGTCTCCTTTTAGCTCTGTTTTGGTCTACAAAAACTGTTGGAAGATATCTCTATCTGTAATTGATCGACTACATTCACTACAGTGCAATTTGTAAAGCTTTTCATCAAAAACAATCATGCCAAAAAATTCATTTTGCAACTTCTGCAAGTTGCAATATGATATACTCAATATGGCCAAAACACAATCTTTTAAAGGTAAAAATATGTTTTATGAACTTGGAACTAAATGCAATGTTAAGTGGAGATTTTTTGCAATCCAAAGTAAAAGTGTCTAAGACAGTTTTAAAAACGTGATTAGTGTCAGAAGAGGTAAAAAAATAATGCATAATACAGGAATGTCTGTGGAAAACTACAATGCAAACGAGTTCAAGTTTAGTCCAGCTGAATTTTATTCATATAGAGTCAGTTCACAACAGCAGTCAGCTCAAAGCTGAGATCAAGGTTCAACAATATTAGCGAGTGGAAAAAAAACACAGGAATCAGAGGATCTCTTATGAGCAAGCACTTGGCAACAGTGGGAAGGAAGAACTTCCTTTTATCTGGAAGTTGCTTCCAGCAGAAGCAGGTTCAGGGAGACTGCCTCGACTGGTTGGAGTAGAGGGGGAAAGAAGAGAAAAAAGGAAAGACAAGCTACATGAGAGAGTAGACAGAAGCTATGCACTGTACAGAGAAATGTATTTATACATGACCAGTGACAAAAGTACAAAACAGAGTTTTTAGTGCCTACCTGTGCTTACACTGCTGATTGTGGTTCACACCAGTTATTGGAGTTTCTTTTTAGGAAAAAACTTCGTCCTGTGAAAGGTTATGCATTTAATGCTCACTACTTGTTGAAGTATGTTGGCTTAAAAAATAATAAAGTCTCATACCAATAATGTAGGTGAAAAGTTAACAAGAGCTTTTATCCATTAACTGTTTCCTGAAATGTAATGCCTCACGAGCATCTGCAGACGAAAGCATGCAAAAGCCTATCGTGGACATCTAGGTTGTACACATTTAGTTCAGCCTTTTTCAAAGTGCTTCTTGTTAAGTCTGTGTAGAATTGCAGTGAGAAAAGCAGGGAAAGCTGTAACCTGGAAGTCTGTGCCAGCACACTGGAGTCTATTAAAGTGATCGCTGCAAGTAGTCCTAAATCATTCAAATGATGTAAACACTTTGTTGTTATTTGTGCTCACCGTTTGGCCACCACTGCAGTGTTTTAAAGAATTACCTGAACCATTTACATAGCAGTGGGTCACAGTTGGACTATTGGATTTTATGTGGCCTAAATATAATTTAGGTCTCCAAAGCCCGAAAAAGCTGCATAGTGTTTTAGGAGTGATAACAACCTCTTGCATTTACATATACATTTACTTTGTCTCTTGTCACAATGTCTTAACCTCTCTGTCCCTGTTCCAGCCGTAAATGAACCTGTCTGAGATGCCTTTCCTACCCTCCCTACACACACACACACACACACACACACACACACACACACACACACACACACACACACACACACACACACACACACACATTCTCGCACTCTCTTCTCATTCTCCTCTTCTTCCTCTTCTTCTCATCCTCCTTCTAAATTGCAACCCTATATTTCTGGACCTCTGATGCAATTATGCCACCTCAATTGCTTTGACGTGGAAGCGGGATGGGGAGGAGAGGAAAAAAACAACCGCACACAAAGCCTGCCTTTTGTGTATCAAGAAAATAAAGGCTTGAAATTGCCTCCGACCACTGCTCTGTCTCTGGTATTCTCTCCCCGTTCCCTCTCATGGACACAAACACACTCTCAACCCCTGTCTCAGTCACATACACAAAACACGCTCGCCCGACAGCTAGGCTTTCCTGAGATGGGACAGGATAAAAGTCGACAGTTTCTATTATCAATAACAAGATAAAATACAGAGGTCTTTTATCTCTTAAAATGTAAATTTATACAAGGCTCCATACCTCCATGCTGTAAATATCTAACATCTCTTAAGACCACAGAACTAGACTCAATTGATTTTTTTCTCCCCTCCTCCTGGTTGCAGCCATCTGCAAAATCTCCAAGTCTGGCATAATATCAATGATGAAATTAAAAATCTTCCATTTGTCTAAACCATAAGGGAGATCACCCCGGTTCAAGCCATTTACTCTTTAAATTATATGATTGATTTCCTTTAAGGTTATTTGTTTATTTCAATGTTCATATCTGCTCTATCTAAATCATTTCTCAAGTTTAGTCTATTGATTTCCAGGGGACACTGGCCTCTCTCTGTGTCTTTCTGTAACCTTGCTTTAACCATATCAGTTTCCTTCAAAGCTCATTTGCATGAAATAAGCTGGGAAAATGCATTGATTTCCTCCTTTACACTTTGGTGCCCAGTCCCTGGTTATTTGTGATGAATGTACCCGTTATTTCATCGCAAGTCTCGAGTATGCCTTAATGTGTCGCAGGGATTTGCATTCAGTTATGTGCATGGAAACCAAGTCGAAGTGATAGTTTACATAGGTTTTTTTGTCCATGTAATTCTATCTAAAGCAGCTCTGCTACACAGAAAATCTGACTAGCTGCTTTAGCTTACTGCATTATAAATCCCTTTATTTTTTATCAATTTTGTTTTTAGGCTAAAGAATCTTTTCATCATTCCATCATACATTATATTATTGTTGCTAGCTGTCTCCTAGCTGTCTCCTTTAATGTTTATCTTGTTCGCAACAAATAGATGAAAAGATCAAAACTATTCTGTCTCCACAGGGATAAGGCTTCCCTGACTTATCTGTGGCACTCGATTTCAAGGCCATTCATTCCTGAAAAGGTGAATCTTTAAAAAAGAAAGGTCACAGACACATTGTTTCATTTATTTTTAATGCTCAGTAATTTGCTAAAACAGCTGGGCCCTGTAGCTCTTAACAAAAGCTGAGTTAAGAGGAGTAAATGGTGAAATATCATGGATTCACACACAATTGGTGTCCTTGGACTATATTAGTAACAGAAGGATGTACATTGAATTGACTAAAGTACAGTAAAATATAATACCCAGGTTGCATGGCAATAATGTAATGTAAAACACAGTGGTGCATGTGATCTTAAGCTCTACAAAGAGATAACTGCAATGATGTTTCTCATGTACACATTGCTCAAGTCTTTTCTGCCATAATGGATGTGATACCAGCTGGCAGTGATTGCTAGCGTTTGCTATTCATCACTGGATGAAATCAGTTGCAAAAGAGATGCTACAAGAAAAACGTCCTAGTGATTGCCACAGTTCCCTGTAGTTTTGTCTGCAAATATTTCCTAGCTACCAGCCAAGCGGTAGTAAAACTTGCAACACACTTTTTCACAGTTTCATTACAACTCAGAGAACAGCTGGCTAGCCCATTCAAACTACAACTGTTAGAATATGCTAGCAACCAAAGCAATCACGAGGACGATTTTCCCAACCAGAATACAAGTTTTTCCCCATCCCTAGTCGGGGAATCACCATAATTGTAACCGGTCCAAAATACTCAGTAGTGACCTTTTTTTCCCCTTGTATAATTTCACATCTAAGCCATAAAGACTCAATACTATACTAAGTTTTTTGAGATCATTATCAGTTTTTCATTTCTTGTTGCCATCCTGTTGACACCAAACTACACAGTGTTAAGGCCGTCCTTAAGTAAAGTGGCTGTTTTACCCTCAACTTCACTGGCAAACACCTCGCCTTTTCAAACCAAGCTGTATCAAGACAGCTCCACCACCTAGTCACGCATGCTAAATACCACCTCCAATACATTTAATACCAACAGCAGAGATTTACGCCATGGCACAAAAAGCCACAGAATATCATGTGATAGTTTCCCATATAACCACTGACCCAAGAACTGGGCCAATCAAACCTCACCCTATTTATGTCCCTTTGATTTTTTTTTATACTTGTCGTTGATCCTGTTGCGGCTTTTAGATAATGCTAATAGATCACAGGCCAACGGGACGGAGCAGGATAATGGAGCTTTCATTGCAGCCTGATTAACTTGGCTGTAGGGTTCCACCTCACCCCTTTCGGCATGATGGCCCTAATTAATAACGATTGCTCCCCAAAATGTGCAAATGGAACGATAAACGAAGGACCAACTAATTAACTGCAACCATTTCTACTAATCATTAGTTAACATCCCGTTTTGTCATCATTACACTGATGCGTGTGCAAGGGCAGATAAAACAGGCCAGCCCTTTTTTTCTCCCTCTCTCTTGCCCCCATAAACCCTAACAGCCATATTTTCTTCCCCTGTAAAAAGTAATTAAAGCAAAGGCCAAGAAAGGTTTAGAAAGTTCCATCACTAAATAGTCCGCAGTAAGAAAGGCTTTGGCATTTTTCAAACAAAATTTGCTGAAATCATCCTGTCCACTCTCAATTCAATCCTGTCAACAGCAGATAGGGGGAGAAATAAAGCAAAAAATACAGCAAAACTACTCTGAGAAAGGCTGTCAGCACTCAGCCTTCTCTGTAGCGCAGAGTGCTCCAAGTCATTTATTTCTGCGACTTTTGCCAGCAAGGAAATCAGTGTCAGTGAAATGCTGCTGTTTTTCTTTATGGCCGTGTGATGCAGCTCTTTCAGAGGATGCTGAGATGCACTGTTCATACTCGAGCCTTTGAATTTATGCGCTGTTTCCAGATGCTGAGGAATCGACAGGGTTCAATGATGAACAGCCAGCGTCAGCCCTGCTGCCAATCAAAAAGTTAATAGTCTGTCCATTGAGGAAGGGAAATGACCCCCTGAGCTTCGGTCTGCACATCGCTCTCTCTCGCACGCAGCAACTCAAATCCAACTGCTTTTGACTTTGTCTGTGTGCACACAGAACGCCAGCGTTTTCTTCGTGTCTCTGTCTGATCTAATTCTCTCACTGAATCCCTATATTTGCCCGCATATCAGTTCTTCTGAGAACTTTTTATGGCCGTGTTTGATGCCCAATCTAATTTTGTTTAAGTAAAACAGAGAATAATCATTTGTTCCATCCTCCATTTTTCAGTCTTATATATGTCGATGTATTCCTTTTTCTCTCTATGCACCTTCATATGTGCATTTCTCAGATGAAAGCTTAAGGCGCTCTTTGTCAGTGCTAAATTGGAAGGTAATCCTGTTATAACCTCACTGAGGTTATATGTGTGACTGGGTGATTAAAATTACCTGCAAATATTCCAAAGGAGCCATTATTTATTGGTGCATGAAAGACAGAAAGGAGAAAGCTGCACTCTTATTGCTAATACTCAAAAACGCTTTAGAGAACACTATGTATGGTAATGAAAAAGCTGTCAATAGTCCTTTCAATTGGCCTGATTTAGTAAAACTTTTATGAAGACAGTAAATTTCATGTCTTATTTTCTTGATCCTTGCAAAGAGAGAACATGGAGAAATCAATATCTCCCCAGCCTGGCCCTGAATTTTGCCAACCTCTAATTATTATCTGGCTCGTGGCGATGATCAGCGAGTAATTGCAACTACTGGGCTTCTCATGCCAGCGACAGGTCCAATAGCAAATGTCTACATGCAAAGCACTTACCTGGCTTAGTAAAATCTATACAAGAAGGTCACAATCCCTGCAGAGATTTAGCCTGAAAATGATGCTTTCATTGTTTGGATAAACTGCCTTAAATAGTATATACAAAATTAGACTTGCAAATACATTTCATAAGATATATACATATATATCTTATTTCAGTGCCTAAAATACGATTGCATGCTCTGCTTTTGTGCTCAAAGTGTTCACATGTGATTTCATCAGATGTGCCCATTGTTAATGGCTTCTGTGGTCATTGAGTTTGATGCAGCTCATTTAAAACCAAACAAAAGAGCAGTGTGCAAAAACCGCCAACAGCCCCATCCAGTATTATTGATATTTTACTGGCTGCATTATAAAGCCCAATAATCTCTTTTGACTGGAAGTTAAGTGATGGAATTCATCAATGGTTGCAGCTAAACCATAAATTAAGTATTTTGACGTTTATGCATTTTCAAAGGTTTTCCCAAATACCAAAATCCGATTGCACTCTGCTCATGCACACTCTGGGTGCATTTTCTTGGAATAATCGTGTGCAACCTTTTTATGCTTTGTTTATAATAAATGATCCCTTACATGTCATGTTATTTATTTGGAGGTCACCTTGACATTAAAGCACCAGTGATTAATATTTTACATGCAAATCAGTATATTGTAATAAAAGTCAGCTGAAATGCTCCAAACACCAACGGAACAACCACAAACTATTTATTGTACTATGTACTGTGTATACAATGCAGTGTACTGATCAGGTATTTATCAGACTTGTTTAGTATGTTGGCAATTGGTTGTTTCTAGGTTATTAGTACGTTCACATTCTCAAATTACTGCAGTGACCCTTTTTATATAATGAGGCATATTTCACTTGCAACATGTAAAACATGTAGAAAATCAAATAATCAATCAAAAAGTAAATAACAGAAAACTAGTTAAATGAGCTAATTTTGTTCATTAAAAAAACAACATTTAAAGGTAAAACAGTCCTCTCCAGTCGGCCATTACTGTTACTATGATAATGGCTGAAGTTGTGTAAAAGCACACGTGTTTAACTTTCAGTATACAGCATTGCAGTCAATGTCATTTGACTTAAAATTCCTTGAATTTCTAATTATTTAACAGTAATTGTGAAAAACACATGTACTTTGGTAAAACTTTGTGATAAAACACTGTTAATTAACATATTCATCAAAGTGCAAAATCTTTTACATTAAAGGAGATTTATTTTGCTCATTTCCAGGTCAATGCTTTTGTTTTGGGATGCTATCAGAGTAATTTTGCATGATTCAGAGTTTAAAATGACCCTTACTTACCTGCCCTTCAGTTCAGCCTCATTCTTGAAAAAAGCTTTCTTAGTTGCGTGAGGCCACCTCTCACCTGATTGGCTGCTTCTCACAAGCAGAAAGTTTGAAGAACAGCTGAGAGGTGCTGCTGTGTTCACAACTGAGAGCCGTGCGCCTGAGATGATCAAATTAGAAATACGCTCCTTGAAATAATCCAGAGCCAAACTAAACAGAGCCTTTACATTCTGAAGCCTAAGGCAGCAGGCCTCCTGGCAACTAGTAGCGTGAAATAAGTACTCCCCTGACTGAATGTGAGTGGTTTCTGGTGGCTGCTGGCAGTTGCAGTGAAAAAATCACTTGACAAGCCCCAGTCACACAGGCCTAAAGACATTTGAAGCTCCTTAATGTGTTTTTTTTAAAACACACAAAAAAAGCCTCTTTGCAGTTCATTTGGTCACTAGCAGACTGCCACTGTCAGCTTTATTTTATATATGTATGGCATTGAAGATGCTGAGTTGTCTGCAAACACTTGCTAAATGCTCTCTAAGTGGTTGTGAAACTGTGAATGAGGGCGGTGTATACAAAAGGAAAAGGAAAATGCTGGAAAGTAAAAGTTGCACTTATCAAACAACTTTGTTTTCAGTGGTGAGACACATCTTTTAGTTTGAAGGTTTGCAGTCTTCCATACCATACAAAATACAGGCGAGGGTGGCAATCTGCTAGCAGCTAAAGCAGCCTCAAAGGAGGTTTTCAGTGCAGCAATTTTACCAGGTGACGGCACGCAACCTTGAGCGAGTGGAGTTTTAAATTTGCGTAGCTTGTGTGTGTATGATTTTGGATCCTATGCATTAATACAATGCTCGGCTTTTGCACTGTGACATGATATAATTACATTTTCAGGTGAAGCTATCATTTTTCTCATTCATCTCAGTACATGTCAAATAATTAATAGTTAATTTATTACCATTATTTATCACATTGGGCGTGTTTTCAAAGAAATAAAACTTAAAAGGAACAATTTTAGTGTTTGACGTATTTCATCATGATCACTGACTAGACCTTACGCCCGTCTTAATCACTGGAGTAACTGGTAAACTATTACAAATCACAAAGTTTCCAGCATCTCTTTATGAAAAAGGACAATCTCAGTTACTGGGGATAGGTTAATGTGGCTCTCCATGGTCAGATGACACTGACGGGCCCTGAAAATTGACACAAGCATCAGACACAGGGGAGGGGCGTAGGATGGGTGTGTGACAAATAATAGGGGAATTAGAAATTAATGATTCTGCCAGTATGTAAATGGCGATTAAAGGACAAGCAGTGCTCCAGGCTCTCTGGCCCAAGCTGCCTCTACTTGTTTGGACAGGGACTGACACACACATGCACATTTGCACACATGCTTGTGATGCATATTGAGGCTGTGACACACATCTATATGGGCATAAAAGAAAATAAATCCACAGCGCCCTGGACCAGATCAAATCAATCGGCCATAATGGCAGGGCTGATCATTATGGGCTGCTTTTGTTTGTTTAAATGAAGAGTGAGTGTGTCTGCCATATTGAGTTGGATTAGGCAGTGGAAAACTGTTGCCTCCAGCTCCAAACGCTGGATGAGAGCCGCCAAGTCAGGCTCTACAGTAAAATACTATGAAGGCCTATTTAGAAATCAATGTCAAACTTTCATTAGTAGGGTCAACAATGTAGATATATTGTCTAATCGCTTTGGGTCAACAAGGCATGAGAGGAAGCTAAGGAGAGATGTGGCTTCCCTGGGGTTCTTGCACAGCAGGAAGGATTTAAAGCTATAGATCCTAAATTCAATCCTCTGTATGGACCGTTAAGTTTGAGGGGAAAACAGCGGCATCTATCAAAATTCTGCAGCATTTGGCTTTTTTTTTTTTTTTGAGCTGGTTTTAGTAAAAACAAAAAAAGACCTGAGCTCTGAAAAATTCCAGCTGACAGGCTCATTGACAGGAAGAATGTGTCCTGTCTTCTGATGATGTCCTGTCTTCAGTCGGCTGCAGAGACTGATAGAGGGCCTGACTCAAAATGAGCTGGTCAGCGCTGACCTAAACTGTGGCAGATAAACCAAATCTGCTTTTGTTTTAAAAGGCTCTAATGAGAAGACGAGAGCAATAAGATACAGATGCACACACTGCATGATGAAGCATGCTGGTGGAGAACTCCTGCATATATATGTGTGTGCGTGCGTGTGTGTGTGTGTGTAGGGGGGGTGGGGGTCCAATAGCATTTCAGCAATTACTACAGTGAACCAAGCTTATGTTTTAATAATAATAATAACAACAATTTAGAAAAGTTCATCTTCTGTATACTTCATATATCTAAAAATAAATGAAAAATGTACAAAAAATTCAATAATTAAAGCCTGACTTACTTAAAAAAATAACACTGAGAATAACAGCTACAAAGTGGACAATCAAAGCTCAAACTATTCAAAGTGTTTCTTGAAGCTCTAGCAGTGAGGGCCCTTTAACACAATCCATTGTGAACTATAACTGTTTACAGCACACACTTGCTCTTGGCTTCACCCCCACTACTAAAGTAAAAATCCTCCTCTGATCATCCCTCATCATATCCGACCACCCAGGGCATTAAAATGACAGAGTGTTAATTAATCCATCATGCTGGTTAATTGAAATGATGTATGATAGTCATTTGTTTTCTTTGATCCCTGAGCTATTAGTGCTGTGTAACTGTATGACTAATTAGTATGAGAACACTTCTGAAATAATTGGCTGTAATTAATCTGTCAGCGGCGTGAAAAAATGACTGCGTCTGACAGTTATGACGAATTGCAGTGTTGATATAATTATGTAACGATCAGGACCACTTAGTCTAACAAACCCCCGCATCTTTGATGTGGTTTTAAATCCAGTTCTCTGTGCTCTGTTTGTTCCTTTCTACATTTTCTTTACTGTTTATCTGCCGCCCAGGCTTTGGTTGTTGCTGCTGTACAGCTCTGTGCATTGGATGAGCAGCTGAAATGATGCTATCTGACTCCCTTCTTCTCCTTCTTCAATGGTTTCTATGGCAACCGTGTCAAATGATTGAGGTCGGGGGTCAAACTGACCAATAGTGAGTAAATTACATTTCTCTGAATGATTCCCCCTGAGTTGCTATTGAAATCGAGCCCCAGCCCTCTGATGGATACATCTTGTCATTCACAGTTTAGAAGGCAAGAGAGGAAAGTACAAACATGACACCAGAGGGCTCGCCTCGCTCAAACAAAGCAGCTACTGAATGAATAAACACACAAGCGCACGTACAGTAAAGCAGCAATTTGAAAGAGGGAGGAAAAACACACACACACATGGTAGCCAGCATGCCGCAGACACTATTTTGGCCACATCTTTTAACTGATTGTGTGGTTTATTTTTAAAGAAATGACAAAAGCTCATGAGCTGAATTTCGAGCCCACAAGTCCCCACTGCAGGCTGTTTATTAAGGCCACACAAGGAGTGGTAAATAGAGCAGCTCCCTCTTCTGCAAACACAAAGCCTGAAGGTCATCGGTTTGTCTGAACTGTAGCTCACTCAATCCCTCAGCTCAGAGTTCAAGTGCTGACGCTTGCCCTCCTCTTCCTAAGTCTCCGCGGAGACCATCCCAACACTGCGGTGTCAGACGATGAGCAGAGAAAAGGAGGAGATAAAAACACAAAGATTGTGATTCATTGCTTATTGTGTACCACAGAGTAGAGAAGTGAAAGGGGGGTAAAAAACAAAAAACAGAATGAAATCCATTGCAAATTGAATTGTCTTTGTTTGAAGCAGGTTTGCTTCAAAAAAATAAATTCTATGACAAAGGCCATAAATGACAATGGCACAATAATCTACAGCGACCTGTCCAAGAGGCTGATAAGACATCACTAAAGGGGCTGATCGATACTAACTATTCATTTCTGAAATTATCTCCACATTGATCCAGGAACAAGTGCCAGCAAGGCAGGGGCACACAAGCCTTAATACAATAATTATATAAAGGGCTACAAGCTCATCCTCCCAACCAATAAAGCCTGTCAGCAGCAGCAGGCACAGTGAAACCCCATAATCCATCAGCACATTGGCCTCTGACCTCTGGGCTTGAAGGCTTTTTCTGTGCAGCCTTTATAAAAGTTGCTTACTAAAGGACACAATTGCTGGAGATACCTCAGTAGGCAAAGGTGGGAAACATGATTTGTGGAAAACCAGACATGCTTGTAACACCGGGAAAAGGAAAAGTCCTTTCATGGAGCGTCTTTCTCTCCTCTGCCTTGCATTCTTGAACGACTCTAAGAGAAAAACAGCTGCTTTGTATGCCGAAGATATCGAAACGGCAGTAATTATGTTCGCATAAATAAATTTGGACAAACTGGGTAAATCTTCAGGGACACTTGTCTTCCCACTTTGTTGCTGAGGCTGATAAGACACGGGTATTTTTACATATAAATCTCACAGGGTGCGGCTTTAAGATTGCTGAGGGTAATCTGCGGAATTATCAAAATGAAATGAATATTCAAGCCACCTGCCATGGCTCAAGCTCAATCACTCACATAGAAAATAATAAGAGACATGCCATCTGTCTGTATCACAAAGCATTTATGCATGATTAAGGACATGTATACCACTTAAAAATGAAATCAAATCCCTTAGCCTGGATAATACTCATGTCCTCTTTATAATGCCTGCTTTATAGATAGTTATACAAGTACAGTACACAGAATTTGATTTCAGATTGGCAATTATGTGATTTTAATAAACTAGTTTATGACTATATACTGATACTGCCTACAGGTCCAGTGTAACAAACTGTGCTTTTCTTTTTCTTTTTTTAAGAACAGTACCTATAACTATGGACCCTTTTTAAAATAGGAGCCACAGTAGAGGACCTATGTCCCTGGTTATCTTAATAGACTAATTGATCTGCTATTGAAGAGGCACGTTCCTCTGAGCATCACAGAGACAGCCCGGCTCCAATCAGACAGGCATGTGTTATCAAACTGGGAAGTCAATTAAGAGAGAGAGAGGGAGAGAGAGACTGGCTCCAAGCTGTCAGCAGACTGGTTCTCACAGAGGGAAGTAGGTTTCAGAGACTTAGTCCAGACTACAGACATACAGGAGTCAATGTTTCAGTACAGGATGGTGGAATATGTGTAACCTTGCCTTTGTGAAACACCAACCTGGAGCCTTCTATCTGGCTCAAAGTCACAGTCACTAGTAGACAGGTGTCTCTTTCAGTTAAACATTTCATCTAACCTATGTGAATGAGTGAGGCAAAATAAATAAATACAAAAGTCAAAATGTTAAAAATGTGCTAACAGTGGCTCATCTGAATGTGTTTCCTTTCTAAATATGTGCTAATCATCAACAGCTTCTTTGTCTAACTACAATCAAATCCAATTTTAGGTGCAAATTAGTTGCCTCCTCCCTCCGGCAGTGCCTGAATCAGCCATAGACTGTATATAAAAGACGGATGTAACCATGGCCTAGAAAAGACTGTGTTTGGATGTGAGTGTGGAGTGCTATCAGCTAATCTAGCTTATGTTCAGGGGCATCCGTAGGTGCTTTACACAGATCCCTGCTAACTGCTGCTCAGCAAAATACAGTGAACACACAGTTGACATTAAGGGGAAAACTACCAAAACCTTTTTATATACCAGGCTTTAAACATATTATTTCTACAAATACAAGCATCAACTTCCTTTTTTCAAGTGAGCCTCAAGTGGCCTGTCACTATTTCATCAAAGCTACTGATCGTGTTCTCAGCTACACTCAAGGTGTCCTTTGTAACTAGTCACAGCAATGCTGTTTGAAAGAGCCGCAAAATCCCCATAAGGAAACGAAACAGGTGGTGGTTTAAATCACAAGACTGTCAACCAGGAGGTCGTGTTCATCTCCTTTTTGGGAGCTTCGTTTAGGCTTTTTACCTTCTTTTTTTTTTGGTTGGTTGGTTGATTTTATTTAAGCCTCGGCTGTTTGAGTGCAGTGGCTCATGAAGCGTCATGTCTCTTAGAAGCGCAAAGTTTTTTTGTATTCATTATCTTGCATTGTGTATAAAGTTCTTAACACCTGCTCATATTTTCATTATATTAAGGTTAAGTTGACCAAACAGGCTTTCCCTTGTTCATCTTTTTAGCTTATAAACAGGAAACTTTTAAGAAAAATGCAACAAATAATGAGCCAATTGAAGCTTCAGTATCAATGTATATTAATTAATATCTAGTTAGTCATATTACTTGTCGCAAACAACAGAGCTTTACTGTAAAGTCTGTACACCGATTAGTACTGAGACTGCTTTCTCAAACGTGCATGTATGGAGACGCCTATTTTGAGCTGGTGAGAGGTTGATGACAGGATTCACCACTTACACAGCCACAAGCTTTCATTCTGAAACCCAGCTCCCTGCACTCCCTGTGATTTTGCCATCCAGACTAAAACCGCACTAATGTGTTGAGTTTTTGTGCATGAAACCCAGCCAAAGACTTTCTCATGTTAGACTCACGACGGCTACGTCAGGTGAGGTGCTCTTCTGTCCTGCAGGGCTCAGCAGATGTCCAGTTTCACGAAAATGAGGACCATTTGAAAACGTGAATTTTTACCACTGAACCAGCTCGTGTCTACTGTACAGGTTTTAATTAAGTCTTTTTGTGGCTACTTAGCTAACTACATCTGCTCTAGTCAAAAGGCTTATTATTGGCAAGCCCGTCTACAAGAACCATTTCCTGTTTGACTCACCGCTCCTATTTTCAGCTCCACTTTCATGTTTGAACATTTCAAACCCTTTTACTGTCTCATCACACAAGCCAAACTTCCTGACAGCTGACCCACAACATATATCAAGACCGTGTTTTGTGCTTCAGATGTGTTGTTTGAAATAATACAGCACTATGGTGGGCGCGCGCGGGGGGGGGATCTAAATAGGGAAAGAAAATTGCACCAATGCGCAGAAACATCACACATCAGCTAAACAAAAATTTAATGAAGCAGATGGAAAACTGAAAAAAAAAAATAAGCAAATAAATAATGATGTTGTGGACCGATTCCTGCTGTAAAGATAAGAAGAAACGCTGACGCGAAGCAGCCTCAATATGCATGGTTGCTTCCAATGCTAGATGCAGAGTATGTTTGTTATTCACAGACATTGTAACTTTCATCTGTTATCTCCTTTCATTGGAGCACTGGGGTCCTCTCTAAGGGGTGAAGATTACCCTTAATGTGCATTCTAAATGCACTTGTAATTGCATTAGTGATCATTTTAGATACAGCGACTAAATAGCTCTTTTCACAAAGAGGATGTAATAAATATTGAAAGGACGCAGCCAGGCTTTATCCACCATTTTACTTAATTGCTTCAGACTGTGTGACAATGGCTGGTTACTGGACTGTGGCGGACGAGCGTTTCACCACAAGACAAACAGAGGATGTATCTATTATCTGAGCCGCGTGGAGGTCGTCGACCTACGACAAGCGGAGGACCGGAGACATTAGAGATCATGTGCAATTTAATCTTCACACAAAATAAAAGGAGGACGGACAGAGAGCGGCAGCATCACAAAAGAGGCCAGAAGAATGGACGGCCGTCTTGGACAGGTCTGTCCCCCAAAGGATACTGGGCATTTTCTTCTCAAGCCACTCAAAGCCATCGCACTGTGCCTGATTCCACTCACTCCTCTGACACTTGTATTAATGGTATTTTGGCCTGGGACTGTAGATGCTGAAAAGCGATTGTGCAGAAGCAGCTGTGTCTCTCTTACTCCCTCTTTCTCTCTCTTTCTCTCTCTCATACTTTGCGAGTGTCTCTTTTACTGACTCCTCTATCCTCTGTCTGCCCCCCCACTGCACACACACACACACACACACACACCTCCTCTATTCTCTATCCATTCGTTCAGTCATTACTGGTCAGTGTCAGCACTTGAAAACTGTTGTGCTTGCCGAGCCGGTGTCATCACAAGTGGAATTAACCATTTTCCCTGTGCCTGATTGCAAGAAGCCCGACTCATTCCAGCACTCCTATACACTCCATCAAGATCCACTGACAGAGAGAAAGCCTACTGGCTTCTATTAAAAGCATGATATAACAGTAAATGTTTACCAATCTGTGGAAGGCTCTGCAGTTTTTGACCCTATAACAAAGGAACAAAAACAGAAAGAGCAGAAATTCAAACCTAGAACATGATGAGAACCTCTCAAGTAATCGGAGACAATCAAGATGGAAAATATTAATTAGTGCAGTGTTGTAAAATCAGGGCCCTCGCCGAGTCTCGCAGCAATCATATCTTTCGATAAATCATGACTTAGGAACAAAGCTTTCATGTTAATCCCAGCTGGGCGCAGTTAAATAACACGTAATCAGTCATTCTCAGGTATAAATGAGATACAGATACAGAGAGGCATAAGGCCAATGATAGCATCTACCAGATTTAGCTTCATCTGAAGGGATAACATGCAAAACTATCCATGGGCCACCTTGAATAAACAAAGCTTACTATGTAAGATGATGAATGTAATTCCTTGTAGAAAAGGGGGGGAAAAATCATAGTCGCAGGGGGATTACATCTAAAATCTTAATATCTTGTATTTAGGCCTTCAGTAGGAGTAATCTGTCATCTTGAGACATTTGCGGAAGATCATGAAATTGAATGAGTTAATGCAATACAAATCGGCTTCTGTTTTTATTTTTCATTTCTTTGCAGAAGATTACAAGATTTGCGGAGATTTGACGTGACCTTTTATCACCGTTGTAGGTGGCCTTGACATTAAAGTCAAAATGAGAACTTCAAATAACCATTACCTCCCGGATCAGCTTTCTCTTTCTCTTCACAGCAAGTGCTTTTGGAGGAGATGTAATGCACATACAGTCTGACACGAGAGAGGAAGAAAAAAACAGGAATACAAGGGTCTCTCAGTTAATGTATCATCATCTGACTGGGTTTGGATTGGAGTTATTAGAGTATTTCACTTCATTGCATGACCTCCTGTTCCTCCTCAGATCATGAATCCTATTCATTACCCAGTCCTTCTGGAGTGCCCGCCTTTATAATATTACTCAATTTATATTCTGAAGCGGGCTCCTGGGAGAGCGATCAGCGCTCCGAAACAGCGACCCCCCTATAACCCAATCACAATATTTAAAGGGCAGCAAAGAGCTTTTTAATGCGCGTCGTAGATAACCATTTAAAGTGGATTGCTTTGCTTTAATATGACCTTAACAGGCTGGCAGTCACATGTGAAGAATGAATAAGCTAATAGGAGAGACGACAGGGAGAAAGAATGAAATCAAAAAGCAGAATATGAGAGATTTGTTTCAATGCTAGCTGGCCTCTTGACGGCTGCTGAGAGGAGCATGATAGAGAATCACAAGCGTGTGAATGAAACAGGACAGGCGATGAATGAAGCTACTGCTTGCATTTCTCTTTTCCCTTTTCCCAGAGTATGAACTGCTTTATCATGATAAAAGACAAGACAGGTATAAATGACACATTTACATTCTCCCATCAGAGAGAAACTTGTCTCAATCTCGATGAAAGCAGCTGTAGATCTCGCTTTTTCACCGTTTTTTTCTGCAGGGACTAAGACACTTACAGGGCAATATACACGCTGGCAATATGTTTTCTTAGATTTACCATGTAGACTATCATTGCTGGGAACCTGCATGGTATTTGTTTTTAAAACTGTCACAGCGAGTCTTTGTCAAAACATTGCACTTGGTATAAATTGCTTTTTTTTGGTCAGCATTTATTAATTGGGAAAAGACTGAAATGCCATTTGGTATATTACAGTAGTTTCTAATACTGAGAACTAGCAAGTACCGTCATACATTTCATTGGTTAAAAAAACATACTTTTATTACACTAAAGAAGGGACAACTAGTTACATTTCAATGTCACTTTAGATACACATACACAGAAATATGTGATCGATTGAACAATTGAACAATTTTTAAAGTCAGTTATCCATAAAAAAGCTTTTATTCACTTTTATTTATTTACTTGATTCTTTGGGCACATTTATTGACTAATACTCTCTGAGTACTCTCACCACCATTACACTTTCACCACAGATCCAAACAGCCTTTATGAATTTGCTTTGAAGTAGTGGTCTTTTCCAGGGGCATGGTTAATTTGATCGCCCCTGAGTTCCCCACCCCCAAAATGTATGGTCATATCAAAATGAGTACAAATTGTTATAGAGAAAAAACTACAGCGTAATTGCAAATACAAGTATCTAACATTAAATAATAGAATATTAGTCACTGCAAGCTCTTGTTATATTTAGAGATAACAAACAACACATTTTTTAAGCTTCCCTTTCCTAATATATTTTGCAGATGATTGGGCCACTGCCTAAGATTTCCTAAGTACCTTGCAAAGGTGAACATAAAATAGTGTGTAATGATGTGTAAGACATTATTTTTTACTCCCAAAACTCAGCAGAATAACACATATTTACGGTTTTAACCAAACCACATTTTGTTAGCTCCATTACCTCGCCGATGGATCTTGCGCTTCAGTGCAGTCACCACATTTT
Organism: Simochromis diagramma; assembly: GCF_900408965.1. Classification (NCBI taxonomy): domain Eukaryota; kingdom Metazoa; phylum Chordata; class Actinopteri; order Cichliformes; family Cichlidae; genus Simochromis; species Simochromis diagramma. The sequence goes on along the minus strand of NW_024387423.1, from coordinate 9,015,770 downwards.
AATGGGGCAGCCATGCCTCCTAATGCATGTTTATGGAGGCAGGGTTTTTTTCTATGCAATTAAAGTCATTAAAACCAGTTGAATTTTCAAACAATTTTCAAGTGGCTTGCATTGGTACTTATTTCTGCTAGAACTCTGATTTCTCATGCCCCTATACCTCACTTGTTGCTGTTCCCCTTTACTACAACATTTAAAAATCCAGTGGGCTAAATGTCCTAAAATGCACAGCAATGTAAGTTGTCTGCCACAGAAGCTGACTGTAATTCTCAGGGGGATGCTTAAAACCAGGCTGTAGCTAGCTCCTGTTGTAGGCTATGTTATAAGGGGTATAAATTATTAGCTAAAGCTAACCGCCACGCCTGACCACCCCCAGCTAAAGCTAATAGCCTATACCACTTCTTCCTGTTTCTTCCAGAGGAAATACTTATTCATATGCAAGACTTAATATGCTACATGTAAATATAAAGGAGAATTATAGAGGAAAAATGTAAGACTTGTTAAAAATGACATTGTGAAGGGTAACTAGCCTAGCTTAGCAGAGCAATAAATCAGTCTTCTCTGACTGTTGTTGTCAGAGTGTATTCATTACATTCATTCAATATATTATATTTATTTACGGCTCTAAAATCAATAGTTCATTAAAGTATAAGACAAATGAGAACACCTTTTTTGGAATTTTACATCTTTTCGTTCAAACACACTGTGTACTTCCTAGAAGTATTGTTTATGCCATGCGTAAAGTCGACTGACCGGTACAATAACCAATTTCAAACTATGCTCAACATCACGGTTTCTGCTTTTGTGAGGCAGTGTTAATTTTATCAGCACCTATCAAACACTGGCGCTCTAAGTTTGTTTTACTCATGCCATGTTATTATTGGCACTGGGATGATATTTATCTGTGAGTGATCTCTGCATGGTGCAGAATCAGGATTGCTAAAGGCGGCTGCAGATCATCTATATATAGACGAACCCTGATGTCCTTGATATTAATCACAGTCCATAACCAAAGGCATCATTTCATCTTAAATCTGGCTGAATAGAGCATTTTTTTAGCCAAATGAAAGGGTGTTGTGCCCTCCGCCTCTTTCATTAGATAAAGCACACAGACCCTTTGAAATTGACACGCATCAATACTGGCAAGGCAAATTAAGCAAGCAAGTAATTTATTGAAATGCACTCAGATATGAACTTGTTTTTTATCCATAGTGCTTTGTCATCATTGGAGAAAATAATGCAAAGGCTCTAAATGACCAAAAGCATTATATTAAGGAGAACTAAAGGCAAATGACCTTGGGGGTTTTTAAAAAAGAAAAAATGGATGTTTGTTCTGGGATGATTATATTTCATTGCGAATCATATTATCGGTTTCAGGTCAAAACTTGTGATTAAGAATTTAGTTCTAAGTCAATTCTGCCCTCTTTTTTAGGATTTTAATTAGCAAATGAGCTGCTCTTATAGACAAATGATTGATACGCCTCAGTAACCGTTCCCCTCCAGTGTGAGTGAATGAGTGTGTGTGCGCTGTGTGTATGTAAGCATGTGAACGATGCAGATGATGTATAGCGATCATCTGAAAAAGACCAGCCAAATGCGAAACAACCATTACATTAGTGTTTCAGAATGTGATATAGAGGGAAGGGTCACTGTGTCTAACCAGTATTAGATTCTAATTGGACATATTCTATACTGGTAGCTCCTCAAAACACAAACATTTGACTTAGATGATTGCAGAAGTGCCTTTAGCTAATGTCAAAATGTGTTTTAAGCCTTAGTAATGTGTTATTGCAACAACAAAATTCAATTCTTCCCCATAGGAAGAATGGAAAACAGTCATTAGAAAACTGAGAATATCTATCATACAAACACTGTTTGTGTTGCTGCATAAATACCTTCACTGGTATCCTCATTTCAAGCAGCTAAAGATATGAAATGAGGAAAAGTGTCCCCTACTTTCTTCCCGTTTAGGAACATTGAATGTGCAACCCTGCTTACCTAGATGTTGACTGTACATTGGATCAGTGCTTATAGGGATTAATACCCTGATAGTGGCGTCCCATTGGTTGTTGAAGGCCCTGTATAAATCATCCGTTGCACGCTGATATACAAACTGCATGATAAATGCTTCGTAATCTAATGATGAAAACAATTATTTGGGCTTTTAACTTTTTTTTTTTATCTCTGTGCAAAATGGAGCCATTTTGGAGACAGAAATGGTGACAAATAACAGTAAGAGGCTGTGAAACGCTGCCGTTTACACTTTTCGAGATTAACGTCATTTGTATCAGTTTAGCCCCGGAGGGGCCAAACTGCATGATGAAGGAGATCTGAAGTGGGCTTTGCTAAAACTGCGGAACGAGTAGAGTAAGTGTGAAGAAAGAGGGAGAAAGTGGGATGTAGTGGATATTAGGTTGTGTTTGTCATGTGGGCTGGGGAAGAAAGGGACGATTCCAGGGTCAAAGGTGGATCTAAAGCAACAGAAACAGAGGAGCGTTACATTTCCTCTGGCCACCCTTAAATAATGTCCGCAGGCCCAAGTTATTAACCTCTTTAAAGCCCACAGAGCAGAGGAGCACAAGCCTCCAGTCAGGCCTGGTTGTGGTCAGGGGACAGATAGCAGAGATAATAGAAGTGCACATGGAGGAAGAATGCACCCGTGTATCTGGGGATGGGGGAAAGAGTAACACAAGTGAGGGAACAGGACCAAATAAAAAGAGAATAATCCCAGGCACAGATAATCAATGGGGAGATGAAAAGAGGAGAATGAGAAATGCACTTGAATTTTTTGCCTTGTTTTTTTTTTTTATTCTATTTGAAATAGAGTTTATGATGTGTTATTCTTGCCTTGCATAGGGGCTGGGGCGGTGTGAGTCTGTGTGCTACTCTGAGGGGTGTTGTGGAGGCTAAGGATGCTGGTTCACGGAGGGTTCACCCATTACCCAGGCCCTGCAGCCAGCTGGGGGGCTAACCAGGATGATCAGCGCGAGCCACAGCCTGCACAGGCCCCAATGATTTTCACATCAAGCCGCCTGATGTACAGCTCCACCGTCTACCAATCGCTCTCCCATATCGATCCCCCTTTAAATGAGCCTTCCCCGCTTTGTACCATGAGCAATAATTAAAAAAGCAGCACATTGATTTTAACTAATATTATGAGAGATCAGGATGTGCACATGCTTACAAAACAGCTAAGTCGCTTCAGCTACCGTCGGCAGAAGAAAAACAAAGCAGTGCAGAAAAGGAGGAAAGGAAGGTGGGGGAAATAGTTGATTAAATCCAAGTTAACAAAAGGATGCAAACATACCAAAATCAAACACTGCAAAAGTATTCAGTTTGTTCTGTAAAGCACGACTGAAAGGCTGCGGAAAGATACCATCTCTGCTGAAAACGACTCACCTTGTGAATACTTTACAATTCCTCGAAGAACAATGTGCTGCATTGCAATTGTCAAAGAGAAAATTAAGTATGCTGAGGACCACAAGGGATCTCAAATCCAGTGTTTGAGAGAAATAAAGTGTACACTTGTGCAATGCATGAAATTGAATGTGTCTTGTTAAAATGTGAAAAACTTCCACATCAGGCTTCCACATCACTTTGTTTTTCATGTTAACCCTAGTTCAAGATCTGCTTTTAACTAATATACAGCGTTTTTCAGTAGACCAGCATATACATTTTGATGGGTATTTTACGTAGTTTTCAAAAATACACTAAAGAAGATTATTTCTTTAAACTCCAAGTGTTGTATGAATCTAAAGTGCCTCGGTTTATGATGCATTTGAATTCTCCTTGAACAGCAATGTAAGGATAAAATTATAAATCAAGTTTTCATAGAAGAAGAACAACACAGATCAGGTTACCTTCAGTATTTTGGGTCATTTTTGAGTCACTTTGCTGTCATTACATTTCCACAGCACAGCTTCAACATTGGTAAATCATAAAACTGAATAACCTTGCCATAATGCTTTTGGCAAGTTAGAACATGTAGCTGCACAGAGTGGCACATGTTCACGATTTTGTAACAGCAGGAAGCGCACGCAGTTGTTGTGTAATCACACTTTTCCTGCACCGTCTTCATTCTTTAGGACATTTTGAAAGAAAGAAGCTCCACAGACATAAAGAGCAGCAGAGCTCTCGCTGCCTGATCTGATCGCTGCCCTCTGTTCCGCTGTGCATTTCTGAATACCTCTGAAAATGTAAACGAGAGTCTTATGACATTAAAGCCTCGAACGCAGAGGCTCGACATATGCTGTGGCACTGCAGAACGCTTTAATGTGATAAGTAAGTGTCACATGTGGGAGGGGGCGGGATTTCCCCGGCTGCTCTGTAGCTGAGGTTGATGGTAGCCCCCAGTGGACGCTCTGCAGTACTTGGGCCATTGTGACTCTAACATTGGCATTGAGGGCCATTAAAGGCTCCATAAAGCGACCAAGGCCTAGGCACCTAGCGCCGCGGTCCCGTTCACTTATGTGGCACGGAGGCATCCCATAATCCTTAGCATGTGGCCCCTGAGTGTCGACAGGCATGAAATTACATCAAGGGCATTTTTTGATAACTGTCGATACTCTCACAAAGACGGTCGGCCTTATTGACGCCAAAGTCAAGGGCTGGTGTGCGCGATGAGGAGGGGGGAGTTGTCTGGGTGTGATGAGGGGCCTGCAATGTCAGACAGATGCCAGTGAGAACGGATCCAGAGGGAGCCTGCTCTTTATTGATATGAGTAAATTGATATTGATAAGGATTTGAATTGCTATGGATTGCGTTAAGCGGCATTATAATAGAGAGGTCCTCGAAAAGGATTGCGGTCAGAGAGTCACTTTATTAGACAAGTTTTTCACTTCTTTGAATTTAGTCGTTTGAAATCCATGCATATTCATGATTTATCTCACTTATTCTTGGTTTTAATTTAATTGGGACAAACATGTTGCTGACAGAGTCCACCAGAGTGCATGATTACTTGCGGTTCCACTTGGTTTTTGCATGAAATACAAAACAGTGCGAGCAGTGAAACTATAACTCTCTCACACTGCTCTGCTTTTAGCATTTAAAAAGGGTTACTTTGGTTCATTTGTTTCAGTGAAAAGCTAAATTTGCATACACATGGACTTGGAGCGCAAAGCTGATTTTCCATGTAGACATGAAAACGTGGCGATAAAAAGTGTTCAGATTTGGTCAAATATTTCTGAACCATTTATCTAACTTGATCAAAAATGCAAAGATTATTGTTTTACCTTATAATAGTTGCACATGATATTTGAATTTATCTTATGGCAGCTGAGGTAAAAGTTGGGTACTGCCTTTAGGTGAGGGAAACGCTGTTTAAAGGTGTAGGTCACATCACATCAGCAAGCTCTCTGTAACTGCAGGGGAGTCTTGAAGTGGACCTTACACGGAGCAATATGCATATGTGCATTTAGAGTATACTCTACTGCCACCTAGTGATCACTAAATATTTGATTAATGTGTTGAGGTTCATGCATATTTTCTGCTATGTGAAGCTGACTATTGCATGTTCACATTAGAGAACTGAATTAAAGTTCTGCAATCGCTTGTCAAATGTTTAATATAAAAGCAAAACGTACACTTTCTGAAAGTGACTTTAAAATCATCCACGCTAATAATGGATGCAACGTTCAATCCAAATTTGAAAATACATCTGTTTGCATTCATGACTATTTTATTCATCATAGATTTAATAATCAATACCCATAATGCCAGAGGCATTATGTAAAGCAGAGGCAATGTAAGTGTCCTGAAAACAGATTCCCATGGGAAAGATGGATTTGGATAGCAGACATCTATAATGCTTCCTGTCATGGGTAAAGAGGATGGCCACATTTCAGCTCAAATATAATCTCATTATTGGCTGTAAAAGTAAGAACAGACCTCAATTCAACTTCTGGGAGACATGGTGCTCATGTCTCTTTCTACCCTTAATTTCTCTCATAAAATAGTCTGGGCTGAATAGCGGTCCTAATGGTTTGCCAAATGTTTGCTTCAGACAGACACCATCATTGCTTCTTTGACGTATAGCAGGGTGTCCTTTGAGTTGTAAACTTCGGTTTTAGAAGTTTTCTTTGGACAAAATGTAGGTTCTACATTTTAGTATTAATATGACAGGAGGAACTTTGCTAGAAGAGTAGTAGAAAAGAGTTTCCTCTTACCTGCTCATCTCGAGCTGCCATAGAAAGGCAAACAGAGAAATAAGAACATTTTTGTGCAACAGGAAATGAGTGTCACCGCTGCTACCCCTAATGAAAGAAAGCGTTCTTTACAGGACACTTGTAAATAAATCGCAACCATATGTTTTTTTGCAATTTGAAACGAAGGAAATGGGAAGGAATTAACAGATAAATACGCATTCGTCTTATCTGTGAGCTTTACAACATCATACATGCAAAACACTCACGTCCTATGGGGGACACATATATTTAGTGAATGAACGGCGGGGACGTCACTGCGACGGGACGCCTCATTATTTGTGAATGAGCTCCTTCCTGTCCTAGCATACTGAAGCACTTAAAGCCAACCAGCACCAACTGAGGAAATAAATAAAGCTGTTCTTTAACTTCCTGGGATGCTGCTCCAGGAAACATTTACCCACGGTAAAACTTAGTTAAGAGTGCACAAAGTGACTTTTTGGGCACTGTTGTGTTCTGGAAACACAGTAGAAGCTGTACAGATGGAAAACGCGATGTGTGTGTGTATGTGTGTGCCACAGCAGTTGATAGCCTGATCACCTGAATCCAATATTCCTCAGTGTGTTGCATGTTAGCAGCGAGGCTACCTTCTTCCTGGTCCAATTAGCTTCCATTACCAGCTTGTAGCATCCCTGTTACACTGTTGACACACTTTTTCGCAGGAGCACACCCTCACTTGTTCACTCAATCACCCACTGCCGCGCGCGCATACGCACACACACTCTTGCCTCCCGTTCTCTTTCTCACAGACAAACACACACACTCACACACACAGCCTGTACTTTACAGATATCAGCTGTTATCCCCGTCTAGCATCAGTCCCCAGGCACTATGCTAACAGCCTCCTCTACAAGCCAATTTACAAGGATTCTGGTCATGTTTACATTAGCCCTCTCTCAGTGCATGAAAAGAGCAGGGCCGCGCTGCAGAATAGAAATGAGCAAATATGAATAATTCAATCTTCCTCCTGGCCATTAACACGTTTCCCTTGAATAAAGTGATAATAGGTTATCATCTGTGAAATGGAAATTTCATAACAGAGACTGTGAGAAGAGCGTCTCCGGTTACACCAGAGGAAATTAATTTCACAGCACATCTGCTCCACAAAGCCCCGGCCCTCCAATGCTAAGTATGAGAAAATGTAGTCGTTCAGCTCTGCTAGCTTTCTAATTAGATTAGCATGCTTATTTGAAGGCGGGAATCTTTAGTCTAGTCAAAGGAATTAGTGTTCCCCATTACAGATACCTAATATTTATAATAATGAAATGACTTCGCCAATTAGGGAGGGTTAAAAATGCATTATTTTACCTTATTATATTTGCCAGATGGTACACTGAATAGTCCATGTTGTGCTGTGCATCTGGATTAGGACTATGGTGGCCTATTCACATAGCATGATGTAGTAATAAGTGTTGAAGGCAAGTTTAGTCCAGGCATTTCAATTTCGCTGCCTTGCTGTGGAAGCGGCTTTAGCTTGAGGACCAATCAAAAGTTTGACAGAAAAAAAAAAACAGCCCAGAGCTTTCGATCTCCTTTGCTGAAAAGATAAATGCGTCTGAAACAAATCAATCCTGAAAATGGAAAACCTTTGGTGTGTGGGGATAAGGCAGTGAAAATGTAAACGATTATGATTTTGATAACTATTGTCATAAGGTGTCCAAGAATGGCAGCGTGGGAGTAGAAGCTTTGAGAGGACTAGAGGACTTTCCTCCTGCCTTTCATCTATTTCTATCATTTTTTGTTTTGTTTTGTTGTTTACTGGTGGACAGCTGTAAATGATAAGAGATTGAGGGCCATTATCTGAAATGGGGATCAGCAATCCCTATGAGACTATGAGACTCAAAGCGACAGACTTCTCAGAGCCTGCTGAGTGTGGAGGAAGAGCAGAGAGAAGAAGAGGACTACAGAGAACAGGGGACCAGTGCTTTTCCAGTGCCAGACAGGAAGCAGTATTCCTTAACTGTAGCAAGGTATAAAGTAAAAGAATGGGGGTGAAGGCAGGGTTTAGGAACCAGGACCACAGTTAATTAGACTCAGTCTATATCCAGTGAGGGCCAATTAATATGTAGCATGTAAGCCTTTCAAGGAGGAGATCAGACTTCATGTCCTGCTGTGGACCTTCTCTCATAGTTTGCCCTTTTCTTAACTTAACTCAGTGCTTTAGTTGTCTCATCACATGTAGCCAGAATAAAAATAAGAGCTGTAAACCTTCACTGTACTATGTTAACACTGGGATGCTATTTATTTATGTTAATATCCGTGTAAGCAGGACTTCTGTTTGGAACCTGCACTTCCCCACACCTCACTCCCAGAGAACAGACCTTGTCAAGGTTAAACTGAGGCAGTTGACACATTGTTTTCCATTGCAATTCTCGCCTTCTCTTCTATCTTGCCCCAGTCTTTTACAGATTAAGGCGGTTGTATTATAAGACACAGAATTAAAGCCGCAGTGTCCTAAAGATATAGCCCAATTCACTGCTCTTAATTTCGCTATTCCATCACCTGGGTGCTGCAAAGCCCTGCTTCTCCATCAAAACCATTAAGGGCATTGAAGCCTGGAGTATCATCAACAATGACAGGTAAATATTTAGGCTGTCTCACTGGAGCAAATAAGCCACCCAAGGTCAAATGGCTGTGTTAGCCCATTTCTGCCTAGCTACATTGGTCTTTAAGTCTCAGCAGCAACAAAGTACACAAATCCACAGTAGAGCAGTAGACAGTTCTGTGCATCAACTTGCGATGGAAACTCTATAGCAGGCCGCATGATAACTGCGAGATAAAGTAACATTTAGAATATTAAGATAAAGAAAATATCTTGAGATGCGCCTCTTTGCACCATCACTTTATATCATTTCCTGCATCAAAAACAGTCGCCACATCAGGGGCCCAAACAATTGCATTTCAGGAAAAAAAAAAAAGGTCAAGGGACTCTATTTGCCGCTCAAGAAATCGTCACATCTTAAACAACAAGCAACTTTCAAATGTGTCATTTATCATATAATCTGTCATACCGAGGCAACGTTTTGCCAGAGTTAAAAAAAAAAAAATCATAATTGAAGTTTTTATCTTTTCCATTATTTCCTCCCACAGCCTCTGTCAACAAAATCAAAATGCCTTCTTGAGTCACGTTGGGGAAGTGCAGCCCTGGGCCGAGGCGTGGTGGCCTCTGAGATAGGCTGCGTGAGTGAGTTCTTTGCTTTTGTGTCAACAAGAGACTTTATGGCTTTGAAGTAATAAATCATAAAAAAAAAAAACTACTCTGTTCCTAAACATTTAGAGATAAGGGAGTTAAGAATCAAATCAATTTAAGTTTCTGTACACAAGGTCCCTGTGTGGCCTGCAAACAGTCTGAGTATCAAAACCATCTCAACGTGAAGCCACTGTAAATGGATTAGTGTGGGCATGTCATCCTCCAGCAACAGCTACAGTGTGCATGACAGAAATCATACAGGATCAAAATATCCTCTCAGACAAATTAAAAGTAAAAAAGCCTCAGCGATAACATAAATCAGCTTGTGTCTTCAGGGAAAATGACACATTTAACATAAAACTCTTTATGTTTCGAGATCAACAAAAAAAGGCGGACTTTTATTTGTTATTCAAACAGTATAATTGCAGATAAATAGTTTGTGTTGGCTGTATATGGCAATTAGTATCCCTCAAGATATTCATTTCGTAAGCATAAAAAGGCACTTATATGAGGAAAAAAGGAGCATCTTCCTTCCCAGCTGGCCAACTTATTGTTTTACTGTTCTCCCTGAAGGAAGTCGTAAAACTTGTTACCTAAAGAGATTTTTCTCTGTCTTTTCCTTTTATTGTTGTGATACAGTAATTAAAATTAAGAGAAAAAAGCACCTCTGGTGATTATAAATAGGCAGAGCACAAAGAATGAAAGCGAGAACTCATTAAATTACACGAACAAAGTTCCCTAAGTGAATTAAGATTGTATGCTCAGATTATGACAAAATATGTCATGTCTTAAGATTTTTTTATAAATTAAATTTGAGTGAGAGGCCACAGAGAACAGCAGAGCTATCAGCTACTGCAAGGTAGTTTGGTTAGAAAGGTGCATTGGTAAAGTGTGGGAAACCATGCACAGACACAGACACCTGTCATTTGGTGCTATGGGTTAAATAAAATGTTACTACAATTTCAGTCATCAAAGAATGTGCATACAGGTTTCTTGGACATAGTACTGACCATAAGATTTGTCTGGTAATTGCATTCATGTCTCTATAATGCACCAACACCACAAATCCAGTCCTGCTCCTTAGCAGAAAGCTGGCACCTTCCTGTCATGTAGAAATGCAGTATAAATTCACACCTTTAAATGAAGGCTATATAAAATCCATGTTGCTACACCTGCCACAAAACTTTCAGGTTTATTTCTGCTCTAAATGTCAGCATTTTAACACTTTACAGTGCTGACTCGCATTTGGAAAGAACCTCAAGAGGAATTAGCATAGAGGAATATGCATTGCAATGACCAGGGAGCAGTTTTGCAAGTGCTGCTGTACTGTTGTTGCTTAATACAGACTTCCAAGAATCCCTATTACGATTATTAATACTGATATAATAATTATCGTTCTTTGTGCATGCTATGTTTGTTCTTTGTGCATGCTATTTTTGTTTAGTTTGTCTGCCTCTCTACACAACGTATTTTAATGGTCACCGCAAATATTTAGTCTTCAGGTGCAGCAGAGTGGCTGCTGATTATCGAATTGCAGTTAATGCCACAGACGACAACGTTGAGTAGGTAAAAAGTTTGGGTGAGCATCGTCATGGCACCTTATGAAGCAACCTGTCGGGTATTAAATCTTCCATACATATAAGTGATCATTAAGGTTTGAATATATAGACATATTATTTAAAAAAAGAAAAAAAGAAAATAAAGAAAACTACTTTACGGACAACATGATGACATCATTGGCGTGTCACGGTCCCCTGATCACATTTTCAGTCTTTACAATCATAGAATAATTGCTGGTTTGTTTGGCTGATTATCCTAAAGCTTTCTCTGTGACATTAAATTTGGAATGAAATTGGTATTTCAAAACTTGTGACGGGCTGTTCGATTTCGCCCCGTGTCAGCAACAGGCCATTTATCGCCGATTTAAGCGTCAGCATTAAATTATCCCTTCTTTTATGACAGCAGCATTACTCATCAGGATTAAGGCTAGCCAAACACAGGCTTCTCGGCTACAGCCATCTCCTGCTCCCCATCGATCGCTGTTCCCTCCATTACCAACACAGAGGCTATCTGCATGACACCGGCACACTGCGCATGTTGATGATGCTCTTGTCTGCTACCAGGATGCTTGTATCATGAGGTAAAGAGGGAGAGAGAGAGAAGGAGGGAGCAAAACACAGGAGAAAAGAGGAGATAAAGAGAGACTGTACGCAGAGACTCTCCAGAGAGTTAAGGTATAATGAAGTGCTGGATAGGTTTAATACGAACAACAGAAGGGGCCACTGCCGTAGTCAAGTGCTGTTAATATCTCCTCCATTCCTTAAGCAAATCAAGTTATCTGGCACTGCCTGTGTTTCGATAAGGAGTGGATGAGGTCCGTTGAGAACAGCTTGATTTAGATGCTGTTTAAAGTGAATATCCAGATAACTCAAACACATAACACTGTATGATCTGAATCTGCTTGTATGCCTGCTTGTTTTTTTACTCAGCGGAGCGTGCACTCAGACTGAAGAAAGGAGATAAAACTGCACTGGCGTCTACATAAATCCCTCATTTCTATGCCCTTGCCTTCCAATGCCTCAAACGTGCCACAAGACATTACTTAAATAATGCCTGAAGGTGCAAACGCCACTGATGGTGTCCCCCTTCGTTCAATTTGAAACGCATCAAATCCTCTCTAATTCCACATTTCAGGCTTTTAAATTGCCCTGTGCTCTGAAACGTAACCAAAGGCTTCAACTTTGTTTCGAGACTTTTTCCTTTTTATTTTCTATTAATGTCAACTTTGTGTTACTCTGAGAGGATGAGATAGGAGAGGGAATAAGGCCATTTTCTTTTTGTTGTAAATGTCCTCTGTGCGGTCACACAGGAGTATTCTAGGAGATAGCAGACCAGAGGATTTTCAACACAGGCCAATTTTAGGAAGTGAAAGCTGACCTCTTCGGGGACTTCCGCACGGCATGTGTCTCTCAAACAGAGGAATCAGGGGATGTTCTTCTTCGGGTGGTACAACACTGGACCGCGTGGGCAGAACAACAGCCTGTCGTGTTTCAGAGACCACCACTTGATCGGATTTTATGGGTTAAAAACACTACACAGACCAAAATAGTTTCTTTAAAGAAAACTGCAAACTCTGCTAACCAAACCAAAATGTTGTTTTATAATTATATATAACAGCATGGAGTCATAAGTCTACATCGTTATTCATCATTCATAAAGTTTGTGTTCGTTTAAAAGTAATCCTAGTGCAGTGTTCATTGTCCACTTTGAGGGCATTCATCCTCTCAGGAACAAATCCTTTGTTAGGTTATGTCATTAAGTTCTGATTACTGTTAAATGAAGCTTAATTGTCTCAATTATTCTTTAAAATAAAACATAAAAGTGTAAATATAGTAACCATAGCTGTGAAAGAATGCTGTAAATGGAGAAAAGTACAACATTTTGATCTAAAGGGTGGAGTGGAACCTGCATGCAATGAGAGCACAGGATAAAAAAAATCATAATATAGGTATTATTGCAATGTGATTATAGCACGCTGTCTCTTTCACCATATTAACCTTAAAATACATACATACATGTATTTTCATGGAGGTTAGAAGAGAGCCTGGAACAGTAACTGTACAAAATGTAGAAAGGCAACAATTACACACATACTTAAAACAGTATATCATGTGTATTATTGACAAGATATCAATATTTCATCGTTTCAAGTTTCTAAAAAAGGCAAACCATGTTGGCAGGCAGTGAACACACACTCCTGGGTTTACAGTACGACAAAATCAGAGTATTGCAACATAGTGAAAATAAAAATCAGCATTGGACTTTATGTACTCAACAATAACACAAAAACACCATTTATACTGATCCATCTGTGAGTGGACTGGTCTATGGCCTGAAGCTTGCGAGGAATGCAGTGACTCAGCGTCTTTTCTGCATGAAAATAAGTCAGATAAAGTTAAATCTAAAGGAAATGAAAGCACTTTCTGGTGCTCCTTAGTGGTCTATACATCAAGCTTAACAAGTAGTACAAAAAGTAAAGCATTTTCTTTAATCTTTACTTTACTATACACAGATTTTGGCTATGCCATTTTAAATGTGCGTGGCTAGGGGCACAGAAAAAGATGATATTAAGAAATGACATTACAAAGGAGTCTTCACTGTAACACTGCATGTCAAAGTATAGATGCACTGGTTGGATTGATTGGATCTTTTTTTAAAAAAGAAAAAAGTGTCATCGTCTCATTAGACCCATTTTAAACTAAACGCCAATAACAGAAAGCAGCCTATAATATAGTTACAGACAAACATTTTAGACTCAAGAACGCCACTAAAGACGTCTGGGAATAAAGAGAACTCTCAGTCATTGTTTCCCTACCTTTAGCTCATCTTATCACTCCATTACAAATCTCCCCGCTAAGACCAACGTCATTTTTCTCCTATGTAGCTATCAAATGCCCCTGCCCTCCATGTGTATCGACCACCCTCCTCCAAGAGATCAATACTGAGCCTATGGAGGCTGGAACAAAAACTGTAATTACTCACAAAGCTACAAATTCCTAGGCGATAACAGCTTATTTCATTCATTATTGCAAGTAAGAAAATACACACATATACACGCATGTAAACCCACACGCTTCAGAAAGTAGCAAGTGATAATCATGCCGTTGTTATTCTCCCTGTTTATTTATCTTAACCCCTTCCAAGGTTTTCCCATTATGGTTTCGGGGGTGGAGGCTGGTGTAAGGATAGAGAAAAACTTGCATAACAAACAAAAGTTTGTTATGTGTGATGTAAAAGTGCGTACATTTCATAAGGCACCGATGGCTTTGTGCTCTTCGGTTCACCTTGTCTCCGTCATCTGTTTCAAAATAAATGAAACAAGGAGCGAAGCTGAGGACGAGGAAATCCATTTTGAACTGCAAGTGGAAAAGATGAATTATTTTCCAACATGAGAAATAAGGTGAGCAATAAAACCTCTCATGACACAAAAGGGTGAGAAAGGATAACAAACAAGTGAGCGAGATTTGCTGCCTTTCAGCAACCCTCTTAAGTGGTAATAGGATAACCCTGGACACGTCAAGAGCCTATCAAACTGCCCCTCACATTCGACCCCTGGGTGAGGCAGGAAGGGCCTGCTTTGTTTGTAGCAATTGGGTCCTGTGTGCGGGGCCGTAATGAAGTGACCTGAAATAATGGAAAGCCCTGGGCCCCGCGCCGATGATTTTTGCTAGGATAAGAGCAGGGATCCTGATTCTGAGTCACAGTTCATTTCATTTTTCGCCTCTGATGAGATCTCCTCCGTTATCTGATAAAATTGAACAGCCATTACCGGCAGGGGCTCAGGCCGGCCAAGCGGTAAAGCGCTGCCGACTGCTCCTAACAGAAATCCTATACACTCCACTTTGTCAGCAGTTTTGAATTCATCGTTCGCTGGGGGTTGAGCCAGATGATAGGAATAATCTTGGCCCAACCAAGATTGACACTTCATTTCAGAAATCAATATTTACAATTTACTTCTTTCAAAGTTCATTCTGAGAGAAGATTCCATATTATCCTTTCCAAATAAGCTGATCATATCTCTCTCTGGTCCTGGAATGGGTTTTCCCAAAATGTGAATTTTTTGGTTTAGAAAAAAAAAAAATCAATGTCACCATTGTGGGCTTTAATCTGCCCTTTGATGACAGTAAATCTTTATCTTTTTATAGGCAAACGGCTGTGGGCCACTGACACCATTTCCTCCCAGAACAAAGCCCCTCGCCCCGTGTGGACGCTGGTAGATACATGGAGCCCTAATGTGGCTGGACACGCAACCGACGGGTCATTAATCAGACACTGTGACAGCCACCTCTTCCCAATCCAGCCCCGACTTCAGCCACTAGACAAGCCTACTCAACTCCTTACCCACAGGAGCCCACGCAGAGAGCAAAGCGACAGAGGAGAAGAGGATTGAATGGACAGAAGACAGGATACAAAGGGATGAAGAGAGATGGTGCAAAGCAGTGGTATAAAGGAACTCGGGAACCACGCGCAAGACTCAGAGATAAGATGTGTACGATTCAGAGAAGAGTTGATATTTGAGGTGGAATATAGTGTGGGATTAGTTTCTAAAGATCATCATGGCTTGATCATAAACTGATGTATAATACACATGTATTGACTGAAATGTACACTTTACCACACTGCTGAAGCATGTACTGCAAGACCAAAGGCTATTGCATAATTCTGGCACCCAGCTGTTCCCAAGCACAGCAGTGCTCTTGAGCTGCTACTAGCATCAGCATACTAAAATGCACCCAGTGACAAAGCTATGCTAACATTTATAATGCATATAATATTTATTTTACAAAGGCAATTCAGCATGTTACCTACCTATCATTGAATGAGGTATATAAAAACATTGGTACTACTTTCTGCCAAGTATAGACTGATGGGAACAACTTCAGTTTTGAAGGTAACCTTATTTTGGTCATAAACATGTATGATTTGCCATACACGAAGGGATCTCTGAAGAAATTATGTGCATGGGTTGTTGGATTTGCAAGTGATCATGCATTTGCTCCGAGGTGCCCTAATCTGACTGTTATTCACTGCGTCAGTCACAAGTTAGAACTTGTGGTCCATGATTGTTACAGAGTCATTTTTACATAATTATTGACTCAAAACTCTGCTGCTGATCTCAGTAAACGTAACAGATTTGCCTCGTTCTGCAGATTTGGGTAAAAGATGCTCTGCAGAAAGCAGAAATAGTCCATCATTAAAGCAAACTGTTTTCTAACTCTGATATGTGGGATTCTACTGTAGCAGAATATGTATGTATTAGTTTTTAAATTAACATCACAGTGCAGTGTTCAAATTTGAGAATATTTTGCAATGAAATATGAAGTTAAGTGACAATGTGCTAAGTTGAAGGGGATTTAATTCTAACATGTTAAATCGTTGTTGTCTTTTTGCATGACGGAATCACCTGTATCTGAAAACATGAGACTACGAATACTTATTTTATACTACTGAATTTGAAAAATGATACACTGTTCTTGGTTATAGGCTCTTGATTATATGTTTAAGTTCTGAACTTGTTTTGTTGAAGATTGTTCTACAAACATTAGATAGCGACAGCTGAAACAAATAAAATCTGAAACAATCAGATTGTATAGGAACACTGACTCCTGAATTTTTGTTGCCACTCTGTTAATACAAGGAGATCACTAAAGTTACATTTACACAGGGGAACATTTCTGCACTACATTTCATGTCAGTCTATTTGTTGTTGCGTTTTTTTCATATGCCAGCCTCATGGTGGCAGGATGTTAGCAAACGCTGATGGGGTTCATCCGTAAACCATAAAACAATCCTATGGTTGAAGTTGGTATACTTCAGACAGACTGACCCAACCAACAGATTAGCATTTTCAACTGAACCTAAATACTGTACAGTATAAGGTTATTTCACAGTTACAAAGCAGTTTGGTCATCTGGTGCAACTACAGGAGCTGTTTAAGAGATAAGACGCTAAGAAGAACAGCAAACCATTTTCTATTTCCAGCATTGCACTCCTAAAAAAAGGTTCACCTAATACCATTCTCACTAAGGCCTATTGCCCTGTATTTTGAATATGGCTGCTCTGCAGTTACAGGAAAAAGTCAAAATGATGTCAATTGTTAGATGAAAATGCTGCATTTTGGAGTTCATGTCAAGACATTACCCAATGATCAAAGCTTTTATTTGGGATTAATTGCAAGTACTCCCAGTTTCTGCGTTGTTTGTTTCTAGGCCTGTGTGTCTTTGAGCTATAGAAAAGCGATAAGAACACACATTAACACAGATCATCACAAGTAAACCCTCAGAGGTACAACTTGATGCAGTTAAAGGAGAAATAACCAATCACAACTTTGGCTTTACTGAAAACCTTAACATGATTTGCAGCTAAGTTAGAGCCCAGTGAGCATGTGTGTTATCCAATTTTCATTGTTCTTTGGGATTGAAGTGATGTTCCAAATCATCTTATAGGCACAGCTAATGCAGTTTCAATTGATCACAGGTTTGAAGGAGAACCATTTTCTCATTGTCTGTCAGGCGCCCGAGGAAAGCATGGAGCGAATGTATATATCTCTGAGAAAACTGCATATGTGAGCATGAATATTTGGGTTTTTCTAACTGCACCCAGGTGATAACCACGTTTCTCTCCATTTTACAACAAGCCACTCTTCCTGAGCCAAGTATACTCCATTAAAACCCCACTTCACCATAAGCCCCAGTGGATAAAATAAAATACTGCACTTCTCCGTATTGACTGAGTAAAATGAAATAATCTATGATGCATGAACAAGCTCTAAATGAAATAATAATGTCCTTAGCAGTGAAAAACGGATTGGTGGTACAGTAATTGAGCAGATTTATTTCCACCCGTTGGAAAATGGAGGAGAGGGAGGTAGCGGTAGTCTGCTGAAAACTGCCCTGCTATTTTATTTAATCTCATATTGGAGGAATTATTGGCTGGTAATCTATTGTTAAACATCATTTAGAGTGATGGATTGAGAGCGTCAAGCTTTTCCCCACGTAATCAATTCATATCTCATTAGCACATATTATTTATGATTCTCATAAAGTCCCTGCAGGGACAGGGCTGGGAGAGAGCCGGCCCCACTGGAGGCCTTAGCTGTTGCTAAAATGAAGTGTGACATACTGTAGCTTATGACCTAATAACTGCATATATAAAAATGCTTTTGCTTGCACTATTGATTTGTTTCTGGCCATTCTAGAAAGGAATAGGGAAGATTAAGGGTCATAAGGCTCCCGCTCCCCTTTAGCACTCAGAAAACAGATTGTGAGGAAAGAATAATAGCAGAGCTCTATAGAGAGGCCAATATGTGTTTCCTCACATTACCAAAACAAAGGCTCTATATGTGTAACTGATTTGGGTATATCATACTCAGAAAGTAAACTCATTATTATAATTACAATGTAAATCTGCAGAAGGGAGTGCTTACTACACAATGAGTAGAAAACCAATTACTCTTTCAATGGGGAATGTAAAAGATTTGCAGAGAAACAAACGTATTAATGATATTGTTTTTTATTGTTAGCATGGAAACGCCAAAAACAACTGATCCTACTGTCTCGTTCGTCTGCTCCCCAGAGCTCAAACTCTTGCTGAAAACACATCGTAAACTGGGAGGGAAGTGCTTTTGTTAACATGGACACTGTAGAACCCACCTGCACTAGTCAGCTCTTGTTTTGTGTATTAATGTCCAGCTGTCACTGCAACAAAGGGCACCTCCCAAGTACTTTGTTATTTAAAGTGCGGTGCAATCATATGCTTTACACTATTCAGATCAACAATATCCATTTTAGAGATCGAAAAAAGACTGGCTCATCAAATATTTGACTGCAAGAACAACATCACCATCTTCTCAAGAAAGAGAGAGAATTAGTGTGCTTTCTTTCAAGGTAAGAAA
Organism: Simochromis diagramma; assembly: GCF_900408965.1. Classification (NCBI taxonomy): domain Eukaryota; kingdom Metazoa; phylum Chordata; class Actinopteri; order Cichliformes; family Cichlidae; genus Simochromis; species Simochromis diagramma. The sequence goes on along the minus strand of NW_024387423.1, from coordinate 8,996,929 downwards.
AAAAAAGCAGAATGATTTTTCCCTGACAAGCTTGAGAGGTCTTAGGTCTGAGAAATGTGATCAATATCCTGGACAGGGGCATGCTGAGCTGCAGGAGCTTTCCTTCTGTTCACTGAGCCAGCACAGAAAAGGAAAAGTGTCATATTGTGATCTTTATCCAGTAATCGTCCTGACACACAGTCAAGTGATATATATGTCCACTCATTTGCTCCGGGGCTCTATGAGTGTCCGCAGTGTGCAGCACAGATATAACATCTCTGCTGAGCCCCAGGGATGCTAGGTGATAGAAAAAAGCTTGAAGACAAAAGGGAAGGGGCGTTGAAGCCAATTATGGACGAATTATGTTAAATTAAGAATTGCCAAAAAGAAAACATTGTGGGGATATTAAACGTTCCTCGGTAAACAGACTGCCTATTGCAGAAATATCACTCGAGGTTTGGCAAAGAAAGTAAGCTTGCATTTATGAACTGACTTCTTAAATCTAAACCAGTGGTTGCTGACATAAACTCAGACACATCATTAACTATGTTTCTGTGCAATCAAAAAAGAGCAGAGGTGTGTTATATTTAAAAAAGTAAAGAGTTAAACTTGTTATGAGACATTTTGCAGAGAGAAAAATCAGTTGGCATAACAGTTTCGTCATTATAAATCAAAATGCAACAAATAGCTAGAAATAAAGGCATGTCTAAGAAGTGCTGTTTCTTTGTAAACAGCACTTCTTAGACAAAATACAGTGTTTCACATTTAGCTTCACTTACAAAGTGGCACATAGATAGTAAACAAAGCTAAAAAACCAGGCTAAAATCATATCTCGGTTGCTTAATTTAATTCTAGTAGAGGTGTGTGACAGCAACATGACATTACAGATGAAGATGATGATGGCTGAATTGTCAAGAAAGAAAAGTTATCAATTTAAGATCCTCTAATAGTGAGTGAAACAAACAGGAAGAACAACCGTACGTTGTCTGTGAAATCTTTCCAGCAGTTCCTCCCATTGCTACTGACGTCAGTGGTTCCAGGTTTGGGCCCAGGAGTTGTGCGATGCTGTGCTACTGCCAGTTCATTGGCACCATCACCAGTCTGGTTTTGTTTAAAGAAGCCCATGGTTCTACAGTTGGCTCCAACAGACACTCCCAGACAAGCAATAACAGATTTGGCTGTATACATATAGTCTTAATCCCCAAGAGAGAGTGGGTCAGCTGTAACCCAAATTATTTAGGAAATGTTTTAAGATACAAAATTGAGTGCTGCCCCTGATACATTATCCCATAACATTATATCATTTTTATTGCCCCAGTGGAATGTAACCACAATATAGCATCCAGACAGACAGTGCAAGCAATATTGGAGGTCCAAACTAAGAATGGCATTAAACTGAGCATCAGCTCATCCATATTCATCACACGTATTTGTGTACAATTTCTGCTAATAAATAAGAATCTGTAATTTATCTATAGGTAGGATACAAATAATATCACTCAAAACACAAGTTGCATTACCAGGGGCTGAGTACTACTTACTGATAAAATACAGGGACCCATGGAATTGTTTATTTACAAACAATGGACATTTTCTGCTGCCGATTAGGTTTTAAGACCAAAAAAGCAGATATATCTGAGAGTATTCCTTTTAAAACCGAACCCTGAATTTATCTCTACAGTTACAGTGGTTAGCATGTCAAAGTGGCTATAGCAATAATTTGTGGAGCAAAACTAGTTTGACTGTGGAACATTTGTAATGTTTGTCAAAAGATTATCTAATAACAAACATGAACACATTACTGCAATCAGTGAAGCTGAGAAAGTCATAGTGGGGTCTTGTTAGAACAAACAAGATTGTTTCTATTCATTTTTGCCAACAAATAACTATGAAAATTATTTTTTAAAAAACTGAAAATATGAGTTTTGTGAATCTATGAAAGTTGTTTGTTTGTTTGTTTGTTTTCTTAAAGTCGGCAGAGTTTTCTCAACATATCACACTATGGTTTATGTATTTCCTATACACAGTACACTTTCATTTTTTAAAATGTGACACCACAGTGTAAAGTGTAACTAATGACAGAATGCGCTGATGTGCATATCATGTAAATTGCAATCAGAATTTTTTAGTTTCTGGGATGGTAGGACAGGTGCATGCCCCTGTCAAACAACCAGAACATGTTTGACAGTTCTCACTAGCACTACCTGAATAAGGTTTTCAGCTTATCATAGGATTTCATGCTTTATATTTTTATGCCATTTTGCTTCATAAAACACCAGTCGGTGTACGCAGAAGATAAGCCCATTTAGTGCCATGCTCTCATAAAACAAATAATACGTGGTTTAGCAATGTCTCACTAAAATAAGCAAGGCCATCCTCATCTTACAACAAGTACTTTAATATACTGTAGTAGTAGAAGAGGGAGTTCTCTGAACAACACAGGGGGCTTGGTGGGTAGGTAATGTTTTAACTTGTCATATGACAGAACAAATACGGACGTCTCAAGATTTATAAAGCTATGTAATGTATGTGCAGTTTGTATGACTGTTAGAAACTACTGCAAATGTCATGTAAAACTTTCTGACAGCGAATTTATGAATCCACTGTATGAATACACCGTTGGTTCAAACACTCAATAAAATCTCAAAGAATAAATATACTGTATGCATAATACAGTATATCATGGATAGTGAAATATATGGCAAACTTGGAGTGATTGAGATGAGGCCTTAGACTCAATTAGGAGCCACTGAAGTTGCGCCAAACAACATTTTCAGCAAGGGTAAAAATACAATGTCAATACAATACAATTGTCACACAGATAACATGTGTGCTGACCTGCTTCTGTTGACATTTTTAGTTGTTTTTATGTGTAAGGCAAATCTATAAACATCAATTTGCACGTTATAGTTGCAAACCTTGTTTTTTTGCCAGGCAACAACTGTCTTTATCTTTTAGAACAAACACCAACCCAGCAGCACAGTGTGCACTCATCTGTTCTTACCCACTGTTAACTGTAACACTGCGAAAAGTTCCATCATGAACACGGAGGAACCGAAATGACCTCTTACAGGAGGCTGTAATAAGTAACCTAAAAGTTACATATATAATAATATTCCAGTTAATTTATTTAAATTAATAATAACTTAATAATCAGCATAAACTAATATTATAATCTGTGCAGTAACCACGGTTACATGGTGGTAGGATGCTCCAAATGAAAAACGGTAACTGTAGCTGGTCTCAGAGGTGAGGTAGCCGCCACGAACACCTTCTCTTATACAAAACTGACATCTGCTGGTCACGTACAGTACAAGTGGATGATGAGACATTATGAATAAAGACAAATGTAATGCAGTTGGACCAATTATAAAACCCTGTCATTTAACATTAGGTAGCATGTACATTAAACATGTGTAGTATTAATATAAGAAGTGATGTTGTTTTGTTTGTGAAGACCTTCCAGTATTGATTCAGCCATGCTTTTTTTTTTACAACCTTCAGATTGAAATTGTTTGCTTTTCCTTTGCTGTTACATACACTCTGTTGTACATTAACAGTGTCATATTGTGTACCTTTTCTGTTCTTTCACCATTCTCCAGCATGTGAGATGCATCTTCTAAGTTATTCATAAAGCCCCATTACACCTTATGCATTTTTAATCAGCCAGACATAGCCTTTATGCCATGATATGGAGGCTCGCAATGAATATTTACTGTCCGATTATTAATGTCCCGGACAACTATTAATAACCTGAGAGGTTGGCACATTAAAATCCACCACAGTGCTCAATCTCCAAGGGTCTCTGTCATAAATTTATCATAGTCTAAAGCATGATTTTAACGACTGAGCATATTTCTTAGATTTTAACATTTATTTAAGTCATTAAATATTTTACCTGTTATCACTTGGGCTAAAGTAGCTCTTGGTATGAACCTGGTCAAAAAGGAAAAGAAAAATCAAGTCACTCTGCATAAGGTCTCACTTCATTTGGCCCTCGCTGGATGCTGAGTAGAATATCATTGATTTTCTTTTTTCCACACCATATGTCCTTACCTCGAATGTCGGAGCTGTTCATCACCTTTTTTCCAATATTTGCTCACCATCGTGCCATCCCATCCCTCACCCTGACTTCCAGTGCGTTTAAAGATGCACTTTCAGCAACCGAAGTGAACCCAGATGACTGCACGCTTTGCTTCTTAGAAAGAGAATGGGAGATTTTCTTTGAGTTCAAATCTGAAGCATCAAACGTTTTGTTTTACGCTGCAGTGTCCAGCTTATTGTTGGAGTTTCTGTTCATATATCGTGTTTAAATTTAAAAGCTTCCACTGTTCGGCAGTGCCCCACGACACACATGCTCGGCTCTTCCTTAACAAGAGCTGCCTTGTCTACTGTCTGCTTCTACCATTTCTTTAATCACATTTACAGCTGTAATACCTGACTGGTGAAGTGACAAGTGATACAGTGGTGATACTGGACAGGAGGGAGCATGTCTGCAGTCATGTAGTAAGGACAGTAAAGCACTTGGTCGCACACATTCATTTCCAAAAAACAGTATTAGTAGGTAAACATATGTATTATATGCTTATGAGGACTGACTAAAAACAAAAAAAAGGAAAAGAAATTATAGAAGATGGAGCATCATGTACGCAGTTCAGATCTTCTTTATGGGAAGGTATTGATATCATTCCCGTTATTTCATGGAAGCCATTTTTGACGGAGCTTTGGCGATTGAGTTTCTAGATGGATGTCCTCTATTCTACAAGACACCTGTCTCTTATCTCTCGCTTATCTGTGAGGATCGAAGCATGCAGACTCTTGAATTACCTAGCCATACAATGTCATCTGTTTGTCCCCCAAGTTGGTGTAACCTAACCTTGAAATCAGAGCCACCTAAAATAAATAAATGAAACCCTAATCAAAAATGCTACTCTCCTTTGGATGAGTGTCAAAGGGGAAGGATGATCCGTCCTGATTTGATTTTGTTTCCAAACCACATGATGCATTCGGACAATTAAAATTTCAGCAAGTCATTCGCTGATAGCCCTGTGAGTGAGTGCCGCTGGGCCGGGTCCTGGTTTTGAATTTCTTGCGGTTCGGCCGACACTCTGAGGGCAGGTTATTTATTTTGGCCCGCTGCCACGTCTGAGAAAACCATGTTTCTCTGAGTGTGTGTCTGGAGTCAAAGCAAAGTCAAAAGTGTTCAAAGTCCGTTGAAGAGTCTCGGCTCACTTTGGCACAGACTAGTCTTGCTGTATATTGGGAGCTTTGTCCACCACCACAGTGGTGGGACAACGACAAGTAGTGTTTCTGTCCTTGTATTTAATCCACAGTCTTAGACTCAGTGCAGCATAAAGCAGTGGGTCTGCTACATTCTTACTGTGCAGTTGAAAACATGCCAGTCATGTCCCTTGTTGTTTATTCTAATAGCTATTAACTTTACAAAAACAATACATAAATTTAAGGCGACAAAAATACAAGATAAGCTGCATTTATATCAATGCACTTGTACGAATATGAATATGTCTGACACCTTAGAATAGCACAAGTTAAATGCAGCAGCATAAAGTGAAATGTGCAAAGCGTATGTGTTACTGCGGTTTGATGAGTTGTTTATCTGTTTTCAGTATGAAAACGTTAAGTAGAATTAAAGCAGTGACTGGATTTGCACATACATTCTCTTCTGTGAGGTAGCTGAGGTACTTCCATTTCAGTGCTATGACTTTCAACAAAGTAGATCCTTTATACAATACATATGGTGCAATATAAATATGATTTGTTTATATGATATCCTATCTAAAGTATAAAGAATAGGTGAACTTACAACAACAATAGCAGTGAAATGTCACGTGTTTGCAATGCTATGTCGCTTCGATGTGCATTATCAGTCCCGTACACTGGGGGAAATTATTTGGTCCCTGCTGAATTTGTAAGTTTGTTCAGTTACATAGAAGTGAACAGTCTCTAATTTTTATGGTCATTTTAATCAAGCCAGTTAAGCAAGAAAACATAAAAGTTACAGACTTTACAGGCGGGCTGTCCATGTGGCACACAAATTACAATCGGTCAGTTAACTACAGATACTCCTAATCTCGACTCCTTATGTATATAGAGCACACAGTGTGTAGTCCACAGAATCAGTTTCTTCCATTCAAGCTTCTCCCACACCATGGACGAAACCAAGACCTGTCAAAGGGTGTCAGGGTTGAGATTGTAGACCTGCACAAGGCCGAAATACGCTACAAGTAACTGAGCAAACTTACAAATTCAGAAGGGGATCAAATAATTATTCCCCCTTACTGTACATATCACCAATATGTAGCTACTTTAGACACCAAAATCTGTCAGCTTGATTGGAATTACACATTGAAAGAACAACAAAAGACACCCTTGTTAAAGCATATATACAACACTAGCTTTGTAATATGGATCACTGGGGTTTTTACATGTCGATCTTCATGACACGACCACATGTCTACCATATAGCTTGTGATGTTTTCTGTTTATCAATAATTACAGTGGCTAATGGCAGTTTCTGAGTTGGTCATAATGTAGAGGAGGGCTTCCACTGGTGATCATACATGCCAACCCTCCCGGTTTTTCCAGGAGAATCCCGAATTTCAGTGCCCCTCCCGAAAATCTCCCGGAGCCACCATTCTCCGATTTTCTCCCGTTTTTCCACCCGGACAACAAAATTGAAAAACCATATCCCAGATTGGCCCAGCTAATTCCAATTTCCAACAATGGCTACTACTACTGCAGCTACTTAGTTTTAATATTACTCTTATTACTCTTTCTGGGTCGCAAAATAAACTTTTAACATATTTTCAGGCGAGAATGTAGCTGTGTAAACTTCAAATATCTGAGCCGGTGAGAACAGCAAACTCCCGGCACATCGTTTTCAAACCCCCGCGGTCTTTCGCTACTCAGGTTAAACATGATATATAAATCACTTAACTTAAAAATGTTATTGTTTGGCCTTTTTCAGTGTTTTATTTGTTCGTGAGTAAATCGGTTTGGCTGAGATTAAAGTTATTAGATTAGATTAGATCAAACTTTATTAATCCCTCGGGTGGGTTCCTCCGGGGTTTTCACACAGCTGAATAAACGTCAAACAGAAAACTGATTAAACAGAAGTGTGAGATGGTCGAAAATTTACGCCAGCGTCCAGTTATATTTTAGACAGCAAGGAGCAGACGGTGACGTAATTCTGAAGGCTAGACTGTCCAATTTCACAGTCGCTCATTTCCGGTCTACCTGGCTTTCGGAGGACCCGGCCCACTTAGATCCCAAAGGCCGGGTCCTCAGGTGGACGCAGCCTCTGAATTTGGACACCCCGTTGTTGTGGCCGATAAATAAACATTGTAAAATTCAGTTTTTTTGCATATATATATGTATATGTATACCACTCCCCCCCAACAGCTCTTTTGAATGTCTCCCTAATTCTGAGGTCTCAAGGTTGGCAAGTATGCTGGTGATAACACTGATAACCTCCACTCGACTGGTATTCGACTACATGTAAAGATTAGCAAACTTAGTTATTATGTTTTTTCTTAACCTAAAATTATTCACAAGTGGTGAAGTTTAGTATTCGATTAATTCCTAGCTAGTACTCTTTCCCATCCATTTCTTTCTTGTGGTCAACTAAAAACATTTTTTTCACCAATGCCACCAGCGTGGCTTTGTAGGCTGATGCGTAGGTTTTAGTTTACTTCTTTGAAAGTGTTGTTTAGTATGAGGGCAGAAAGTTTTCCATAGATAATTAAACAAAAGCAGACTTTCTCGTGTGTGCGCTCGTGTGTGTGTTTTTCTGTCCCTGTGTGTGAAGGCCTCTGCCTGTGTGAGAGACTTGTGTGCACTCACTTGTGGAGTGCTTCACAGCCAGTGCCGCTGTTCAGATAAAATAAAATGAAACTGAATGTGATTAAGATGAAGTCGTCACATATAATCGGCTGTGGCAAACCAACACTGCAGGGAGTACTGCTGTGCTGGGCAATGGACGACCAGATATGGGTGTGCAACAATCCGTGACACTCATTTAGTTGGGGGGGTCAGTCCACAATGAGAGTGACAGCAGTGATGATGTCATCAAAATGGGCCCTGGCATGATGTGCTTGAGAACAATGCACAGCTACAGGGGGAATTGTCAATTTAGTACGCAGTGAAGCATTGCAACTCCACTACAGGCTGTGCATAATTCTAAGAAAGAACATGTCTTATTTTTTTTAAGTGTATCGGTTCACCATAAATAATGAAACACAAATGGTGCTGTGTGCCTCCTGGCTGGCTATGCAGGGCTATTTTTGTTTTTCCTCTCCAATGAGTCTTTTCCCCTCCTCTTTGAATTTTAATCTGGAAGAAGCGAAAAGCCAATCTTCAAAAGCAAGTCAACAGGAAATAACTAAATGAGCACTCCTTAAGCATTAAAAACCATCTTGGAACTTTTTGCATGTGTTATAGCATTATTGTCTGACTGTGTGAATAGGAAAGGTGCTCAGGTGAAAGGATAGAGAAATTATAGAAAAATTAAACGACCTAAACAAGTTCACATGCTAAAGGTATAACAGTCAAAGTAATTCATTATATTAAATAAAAATATACGGAAAGAAGTAACCCTTCATTGATTAAGTCTGTTTTGTCTATTAAGGTATCTAAACACACAGCCTGGTTAGAACCAGACACATAGACATAATTATATTGGTTAATACAGGAATACATGCAGTAATATTTATAACAATAAAGCGATTTCACTTCACAGCTTTACAGATTATTGTATAAAGTTTATTACAGTATTAGCATGTAAACTTAAATGATGCCATTAATGTTGCACTTTTAGTGTTTCTAAAGTCGCAATGCTGCCATCAAGTGGAAAACTGTCAACAGTACAAGTTTAATCAATTAAGTTCAAGGAACGTTTGGCTATAGTACTTTTTGTATTTATGAGTTTGTAAGTTTCTAAGCTTATTGTTGCTGTAGCTTTAGGTATCTGTGAGGTATTATGTAGCTGAGTGCCAAGATCAAGAGTTTATAGTTGCGCTAGATGTGAGGGTGCACTGGTGCTTGCTGACACTCTAACATGCTTGCAGTTAGAACGGTAGCATGTTGTAGGAAAGAGCAAACCACCAGCAAGGAACATAGAAAAGTTATTAGCTCTATACAGCAAATATTTTCCAAAAAGGTCAAATATAACTTTGACCTACTGGTGGTGAAAAAGCTGTGTAGGGGATTGTAAATTGCATGTCAAATATTTGTGAGCTTGTAAACTACAAATGTGGAGGACGTACTGGTGCTCCAAGAGCGTTCATCCTCCATGGACACTGTAAATATCTGTGGGAAATTTGCTGTTATCCATCAGATGAAGTAGACAGCAAACATGCGGTAAAAGAAATTAGAGGATGGAATCATCAGACACCACTGATACCTAAGCAGAATTCATACCCAAGATAGGAAATTATGACAGTAGTTCACTCACGATATGATTTTATTGCAATAATGTATGCTGAATGGCATATATTGTGATTTATCACCCTTTTTGACTGTCTAAAAGTTAAACATTGCAAATATTTGTTTTATTCAATAAGATAAATTTTGCATTTTCACATATTTTGAATCTAGCTGTGTTTATGACCATTTTCAGAAGATCTTTTTATTTTTATTTTAATGGTTTGTTTAGCCACTTAACACTGAACTATGAATCATTCAAGCATACAAAGCACCTAACTCAAGAGATGAATCAGTGTTGACAAAACATTGATTCATCCCTTGAGTACACTTAGCAAAGAACCCATTTTAAATTGTATCTTTAGGCACTTTGTTACCAGCATAACAAAGTAAAACACACACGATAACACATTATCCTTTGTTATCACGCTTATGAAAAATGTCAAAAACAACACTGTTTATAAGGCACAATAATCTATGTTTGTACCAACAAGAGCTATTAACTCACTCGACATATCCTGAAATAGTGTGCAGTGTGACCTTTAAAACATCTGGGGAGCTTGGATGAGAGGAGGACTGAAGAAGAAGTGGCAGGCCTTAAAAAAACATCTACAGCAGATGAACAGCCTCGTTATTATTTTAGCCAGTGGTGTCAAAACCAATGCAAAAATGAGTTCAGGCTGTGCCGAAGAATAAAAGTGGTCATACCAAATATCGACTTTTCAAACTCTTTAGAACTGTACAGACTCTATTTTGCTTTATTTACTCCATGTACGATTTAATTAAGCACTGCACCCATTCTCCATTTTACTTGCAAAATGTAAAGAAATGAGGGATATTCAAGGCATTTGCACAGTAATGTGCAAAAACTCTCAGTTATGGTAACAACTCTAGGCGATGGTGGCCACATACTGCCTCTAATAAGGATGGGCTAGATGCAGAAAATATGTTTAGTGCAGGGATGAAAACAAGGTTGCATCAAATGTGCATTTTAATCTTCTCTGACAGCCAAGTAAAATACACATTTAAGGCCATGTGTTGAGATAAGGCCATGAAAGATTCATTGAAATCTAAAATTTCATGTCCTAATTCATAGCTTATTTAAATGGTGACCCAATTAGTAACACTTTGCTAAAGAAGAGCATGACTAATGGCATCATTCTCCAAAAGGATACAGAGTTCAACCTGCAGAGGTCACCAAAACTCTGTCAAAGAAAATCCAGAGAAGATCGGCTTATTCTAAATGAGGTTAAAATGTTTCCTTAAAAAACAGAGATCAATCTTTTTAATAATACCAATATCACCAGTTATTAAAGTAAGATTAGAAATTAAGGCATTCTGTACATCTGCTGTTATCCTTTGCTTGAAGGAAGGGTGCAGGAAGGCTTATGATAAATCCCCATAATAAGTCACAAAAATTCAAGAAATAAACACGAATTCCTCAGGAACATTTTAGTGCTTGACTGCATTGAAATGATAACAGCATCTTTGTGAGCTAGTCTTCATCGTAGCCATTATACAGTAGCTCTGTCTAGTGGGTGCCTAGTGGGCAAATGTGATGAACTAAAGGTCTTTGCTTTTAAAGTACGAGAAATTAACTGCAAGCTGTCAGAGAAACTATAAACCTGATTGCACTTTGAACCAGACAACATGACAATGAGCATCCACAAAAAAGAACATAACCTTTCATTTAAAAGATCAGCTTTTTCTACTTCATGGGTCTGACGACACACACTCTCTCTCTCACACACACAAGTATATCTTTAAAAAAGGCCTAAAAACATCTAAATCAGTTGCAGTAATAAGAAATCAAATCTGTCTGACAATCTGTACTTTGTATCCAGTTAATAAGGACTTTAGAGCAAACATCTTCAGCTATGGATACCCCTATTTGCAGTACCTGAAGTGTATCAGCTCAATCTAAAAATCAAATTTTATTGAAGAACTAAGTAGATCAACCCAGAGGTTTGAGCAGATAATGTAACTGGTAATAATCACCACATAATCGAATGAGTTCATCATTTTAAGCTGTAGAGGATCTAGTCAGTTTACATTCTTTTCAACAGAGATGTTCATTACAGTTGTGCTTCTAATTACTCTGCATCTCAGCAAAGTATGTAGCCCTACTGAGTTCACTGTCTATTCTTCCCATTGTCACTAAGGCTGATTTTTTTGATAAGTCAAGCACCAAACACAACCTTTGAAAAAACGATAGCTAAAGAGACAGCCACTCCACTGAGGTACATGTTTTAGTTCATTGTTCACAGTTTCTGTGAGCCGAGTGTCTGCTTGAAATTTGTAGGCTATGAATACAGGCCATAAAGAGCTACTGTGTTGGTACTTAAATATACTTGATTATTGAACCCAGATCCTATATCACCCAAACTTGGCCTGTTTCTCTGAATATAAAACACCACACACATCCCTGTACTTGTGTGTTATATCATTCTAGCCTTTCAAAACAAAATATTAGTGATAGCAAGTCAAAATTCTTTCCATTAATCAATGTTTTTTGCTCTATCATATACAACTGAAACCATAAAAACACTGTGTGCAATGCTCCCAAATTTTGAAGGATAGCTGTTTAGTGGAGCAAAGCAACCACCAGATGTTCAGAGGAATAGCAGTTCAGCATCAAAATAGTTAACATAAACACAAGACTAATCATACTAGTGGCTCTTTGAAGCTGTAATTAACACTGTTTCATACGTTCATGACTAGGCATTGAAGGTTAAAGACTAGATCATCATTTGGAAGCAGTACAAAAGAAAGAGCAACTGGGAATTGATGTGTTTGCTTTTTGGGGGGAGTTTTAGATGCCTTTGAAACTTGGTAATAGCCCCACTGACTCCTAGGGCAACAGGAGACCTTCACATATCAATATAAAAATACAGTAACTTATGTGAATGAAAACCAGTATGGCACGGGTCAACAACCGGCTTGGAGTTACAGTTTGTTGTAGAAAATACTGAATAAGATAAACTATGGCAAAAAATAGGTGAGGTTTAATGTTAAATTGCATACCAGTAAGATGCACTTCACAGATTTGCTTTACTAAAGTAAGTATACTATGATGTATATCTCTATATTCCCCCAGCAATAGAAAAACTGTGCAAGGTCATGTTTAAGAGTACAGTCGACTAATTCTGTCTTCTTCTCCACTCTATGGACCAAACTATGGGGCCACCACTCTTTACCTTTGAATTCAGGTGTTTTCAGTACCATTGCCGCGTCTATCGATGCAACCTGCCTTTCTAAACATTTGTGAAAAATGGGTTGCTCTACAGAGCTTCCGGAATTTGAGCACAGTACTGTAACAGAACAAAAAACTGTAACAAGTCAGTTTATAAAATTTCTTCCCTTCTAAATGTTCTAATCATTTGGTGGCAAAATAAAACAATTTAAGAACTCAGCCACAAAGTGGTGGATCACAATAATTCAGACCACAGTTTTCAGTTTTATTTGTCATATGCAAGTTAGCACAGGGTCAACATCGCAATGAAATGTATTTGACGAGCAGAAGACAGTCACTCAGCAGAATGGTACAGTAGAAGGAAAAAAACAATAATAAAAAATAAATAGAAAAAATAAATAAATAAATAAATAAAAATAAATTTAAAAAAAGTGTTGAGACATACATTGCCTAAAATATAAAATAACTATTAAAAATAATAAATTGTAGAGTTTCAAACGTCATTTGGCATTAATGTCAGCATAGAAATTGTGCACGAGGAGCTGTATGGAATGGGTTTTCCTGGCCAGGCCTTTTTTGTAGGTGCAATGTGCAGATGGCCCACTACTTTTTGTCTATAGATTCTTTGGGTGGCCATGTTCTCACATGTGACTGGATAAGTCCAACAGTCCTCTGCCACTGAGAAAGACAGAACCTGTAGAAAACTGTGATTGCAGTGTTTAGACTAAAAGAAAAGTCTGTGACATTTATCCATGGAAGGGCTAAAGGTTGAATAGGCTGGAACCTATCCTAGCCATAGGTCCAGAGGCAGGGCTCACCCTGGACAGGCTGCCAGTCTGTTGCAGGACTAAGACTGTGACAAAAAGTACCGGTGAACGCCAGTGCTGCTGTTCAGCCTCCAAGTGGATGCACCTCTGATATAAATTTGAAAATATACATTTGAATATCCTACATAATTTTCAGAAAAGTTGTCCTTAGACTTTGACACTGAGTTCAAGTTCACTGAGATTTGAACTCGTTCAGGATTTTTAGTAGACGCACCTATGAGATGAATTTCAAAAGCCTGCATCAGCTCATTCTCCAGTTATCATATTTACAAACTTGCTTGTCCACGCCATCTGCCCACCTGCCGAAAATGCTATGAAAGTGCTATTAAACTGCTGCATAAATAAAAAAATAAGTTCACATTGAGGTACTTTCTTAATGGTGGTGCGATACATTATTGTGAATGAATGGCACTCATGCACTATGTCACTCAACTGACCTGAGTGTCTGACAGTATTGTAGAGAGGCAGATTTAGTAATACAGCCCATCAGCTTCTAAAAAAAAGTACGACTTTGATGGCTCCTCTGTTTAACTTTAGCTTCTGTACACGTTGCTCAGTGCAGAAGTGAAAACTGTTCAGACTATAATCTGATATCATCCACGTCAAAAACAAATTTCATTTGAGCACCCAGAGCCTGAGTGAAGCAGCTGATGGGTGTGTTTTCTACTTAGAATTTTGCTGGTAAATCCTAATGTCATCAATATATGGCAAGAACAAAAACTGTTTGTGGTTCGCACAGCTCTACCTGTCCCGATTTAATTTGCTCTAAAGTGTTTTCATAAATGGCCTATTTCCTGTCACCCATTTCTCAACAGGCATTAGGCAGCTGATATGTCCTTGTAAAAGTGGAGAGTGCCCTTGACTTACAAAAGTCAACAAACATACTGTTCAACCAAATTTATCATTCATTTATTAATTCATTTATCTCAGTATTCCAAGTAATACTGAGATAAAATAGGGAGATGCTTCACTTTGACATTTTAGTACTCCAGAGTCTTTGAAAGTTTTAAATGTCATTACAAAAATGTCAACAAAAAAATGCTACTTTTTTGAACCCGTTTTCTAGTGTAATTATTCCCAATTAATCCTGGTTAATTTAATTTTATTTGTGACACTGTATCCTATGACTCATCCATTTTAATAGGTGATACAGATGAATGTAGCATTTTAAGTCCTGATACAATTTAGCTGTGATGTATTTGCTGTGAATGACGCTGTGATAAATGTAGAGTTCAACTCTTTTCCAGGATTGGAGAAGCCAGCGATTGACCCACTGACTCCCAGTGTAGCGGACTGTTTACTCTAATGCTTTAGTTCCATCTACTGATTCCAAATAAATCAGATAGTAGACACAATAGGTTGTCTAGTCTTAATAATGTAATAGTAGATGCTTTATAATAGTTCATTTCAATTTTATTTATTTATAGGCACTTTAGAAGGAAGTGAAAATATTCATTTTTACTGGTGACTTTCCACGGTAATTCAGGTCAATTCAATTTTATTTATTTAGCGCCAAATCACAACAACAGTCACCTCAAGGCGCTTTATATTGTACAGTAGATCGTACAATAATAGATACAGAGAAAAACCCAACAATCATATGACCCCCTATGAGCAAGCACTTTGGCGACAGCGGGAAGGAAAAACTCCCTTTTAACAGGAAGAAACCTCCGGCAGAACCAGGCTCAGGGAGGGGCGGGGCCATCTGCTGTGATTGGTTGGGGTGAGAGAAGGAAGACAGGATAAAGACATGCTGTGGAAGAGAGACAGAGATTAACAACAGATATGATTCGATGCAGAGAGGTCTATAGTGAGTGAGAAAGGTGACTGGAAAGGAAAAACTCAATGCATCATGGTAATCCCCCGGCAGCCTACGTCTATTGCAGCATAACTAAGGGAGGATTTAGGGTCACCTGGTCCAGCCCTAACTATATGCTTTACCAAAAAGGAAAGTTTTAAGCCTAATCTTAAAAGTAGAGATAGTGTCTGTCTCCCAAATCCAAACGATTTATTTATTTATTTGCCCATGAGTAAGTTTGCTAATAATGTTGGTTGAAGCTAACAAAAGCAGACAACAGAAATAAATAATAGTGCTATTTCAACAGATCTCTTCACATCAATGGGAAACAATAAGCAAATTTCCAAAGGTTATGAATCCCTAGTGTCCCTGGGGTGAAGCTACACTTGCTTACACAAACAGCATTGCAGAAGTTTAAAAACTAAGGTTCTGGATACAAAGTCTTGTTTTTAAGTGCACCTTTTGCCTATGATATTTAATAGAAGTGCTTTTCTTACAGAAATTGGACCCATTGCAACAGGCTCCTTCTGCAAGAACAGAGCAGCTTGGTTAGGCATTTGTGTCCTGCCATTATATGTGTGCAGCTCTGACCTTTTATGTTGCTATGACAACTAATTCAACAACTGCTTTGAGGAACACAGGATAAGACCAAATCATCAAAATGTAATGCTGCTCAAATCCAGCAGAATCATAATATTAAGAAACTGTTATATTCCTCACATCAGGTCATCAGAGGAATACACTCATTATGCACTCGCCATGTTTTATATTACTGCCACAAGATGGCAGTAATATAAAACATGGTGAAAACAGACAATGAGAAAAGCTTGTTCGACAGAGTGCTGTTTGAGATGATATGCTTTAACTGGTGTCTATTTTTGGATTTCCTGGGACAAGCATTGTCTCTCTTGCTTTCCCTAAAAGAATGCATTGCCGATACACTTGTATCTCAGTAAAGGCCGAACCCTCATTGGCACCTGCACTCGAGCTCCATGCCCAGATGCAATTCATGCAAACCACGAGTGATATGACTGCAATAGCTAGTTGCAGTTCTCTCTGGTTTCTGATGGCCACGATAGGGGTAGCAAATGTGTTTTTTAGCCAACAGCTGTAGACGGGGTCATTGTGTTTGCCTGTGCTTTGAGTGAAGTTCTTTAAATTTGGTGAAAAAATTTATTAACATTCAAAAAGAACAAATTCACTTAGAGTACACAAAAGTTAAGGTTACTGTGATTTCATGTCCTTCATGTTCTTGTGAATTAAATTTCTCAAGAACATGCATTTATTAAATCTGGCACAGATTTTCTCTTTAACTTAAGGAACAATTGATTAGTGATTGAAGACTGAAGGTAAGGTCAAAAATACATCTGACATAAATGGGAAATTAGTCATATTTCACAGTTTGTTGGGCACTGAATTGGTGAGAACAACCTTGGGTGCCTAATTTCAAACTATAATGATTGCTTGTCCATTGAAAATTGGTTGTGTAGTAAATGTCATATCATGAATGTAAGCCATAATTTGACTGGTGTGCATGCTCTATGTTTTCAATATTTTTTTTAATTCCAATACTGCATAATACTTTTTGATATGATAGCATTTAACCTATGTATGCTGGCCTGGGAATCCAGACTAAGACACTGTGTTGATCTACAGAATATCCCTGGAAATGTCTCAGTTTCAGCCTTCAATATGTTATCTTTTTACTATTTTGAATTTATTATTGCATTTGGACTAAACCACAGCATTACTAATGTTAAAACGAATGTAATGTAATGTTGTATGAGCATTACAGACATTTATTGTATGTGTCAACTGGGCAACAGTCTAGATTTGACTTTGCCAGTGCCCACTAATTGAACAGCCAGTCCTGAGTGTGAAAAGTAATTCTAATTCCAATTCATTCTGTCCACCTGTGGACAATATGAATTAGAGTTGATGACATTTTCCTCCAGCTCCATTTGGATATTTCCCCCCTCTCTAATTGATCATTAGGAAATCCTGGTGGGGAGAACAGATTTACAGCCTCATCACTATGCCTGTAATTTTTGGGCCTTTAGACAGTACTGCATTGAAAACAGGCATGATGGAAATCACTGCAAGTGCTACAGAAACCATCTGTAAACACAGTTCATAGACAGCCGACCACAAACGCAAGTTAAAGCTCCATAATGCAAAAAAGAAGTCATATATGAACATAATCCAAAACCACTGCCAAGTTCTTTTGGCCAAAGTTTATTGGAAATGGCTTAAGGCAAAGTGAAAAACTGTTCTGTGGTCAGATGAATCACAATTTTAAATTCTTTTTGGAAAACATGAACACTGCGTTGTCTGGACTAAAGAGGAGAGGGTTTGCTATCAGTGCTCAATTCAAAAGCCTGCACATCAGTTTGCATATCTGGAAAGGCATCATCAATGCTGAAAGGTGTTTATAGGTTTTGCATATTTCAGCAATGCTAAACTGCATACTGCATCTATTTTGACACATTTGCTGCATAGTAGAGTTAACAGGCCTTCCTGCAGTTCATACCTTTCATCAATTTAAAAACATTTTGTGAATCACGAAACAAAAAATATTAGAAAAAGCCAGGACTGTTGGGCAGGTCGAATCCCATATAAAAAAAAAGTCCAGTTTTGTCACCACCTTCATCACCAGAATGTAAGCAATCTGGTTTTTAAGAACTGCACCCACATCAACAAGAAGGATCATATGTTCTGTAACTAAATCAGTGGTAAATCAGCATCTGAACTTTGGAAAAGTCTATATACATTTTTTAATCATGAATAGCAGACTAGTATGTTTTCTGAAATAATGAAAGGCTAGGCTATCACTTGAATCAGAACCTAAGCTCCCCTCAGTCATTCTCCTCTTTTGTTCTCCAAGTCCATTTTGTTTCATCTTTGAACCACTGGAGTGTGCACAAAGGAAATGAACTGCAGTTTTCAGCGTGTCATAAACCACATGATAACCTGATAACCTACTGCCATTTTCAAATTGCTGTGAAGCTCGGCATAATATATTGTACATGTATAAGTTTCTAGACATTTTTTATAAGCCTTTTCCTCCTTCAGTTCAATTCGATTTTATTTATTTAGCACTAAATCACAACAACAGTCACCCCAAGGAACTTTATATTGTAAGGAAAAGACCCTACATCATACAGAGAACATCCCAATAATCAGATGACCCTCTATGAGAAAGCACTTAGGAAACAGTAGGAAAGAAAAACTCCCTTTTAACAGGAAGAAGCCTCTGGCAGAATAAGGCTCAGGGAGGGGCGGCCATCTGCTCGGGGGTGAGGGGAAGGAGACAGGACAAAAGGCAATCATGGCCAATTCATGACCATCCTAATGATGCAGCGAATTAAAATACAAAATATACACATCTATCACACCGAACAGTCCTTTTTAACTGTTAGTAGTTCTATCTTAAACTGAACAGTCTTTGCAATGATGAATGTGCATGATTTTGGATTGCACATATAACAAATAATGAACTTGAAATAAATTTTAAAAAGCACAAATATCATAACATATATATATATATAATATGTTCCTTCCCCCAAAAGACAATAAGAACAAAAATTGTAAATTTAAATACTCTTGTTCAGACTCCTCTATGTGGATGATTATGTGGTTGAGGAGCTTTTGAAATTACTCTTGCAGGTGTAGTCTTTGTTTTGTGTCCTTCGGCATGCATTTCCATTGTCTGTTCTACTTCCTGCCACTGGGGGTCATCAAAGTTGAAAATTGTATAGCATTAAAGTATAGGCTTTCCACTGCTGTGTATCCCCCTTTTCCCTTATTGTGAATTTAACTGGGATTGGCAAACAGCCCAAAATGAATTGCTGGTTCATTACTTTGCCTGTGATTGACAATTCGGGGTAATGCTTCTGGCTGAAATGTGACCTCAAAGCACGAGCGTGCCCTCTACACAGCAACAGCAGCCAATATAATGACAGCAGTGTGCACTATGATAGCCTGTGGGAAGACAGATACAGCATTTGTCAGTTCTCATAACACTGTTTTGTCATATTTAAAGGCAGCAAAACTTCACCTACCTCTATATGGAGAAGGCAAACAGCCATAGGGATGTTAGAAAATTATTTGATTTTCTCTCTGCTGTTGTTGAGTGATGTGTGAGTATATAACCATAGGCATTTATGTGCTTTTTTGTGCAGAGGAGTTTTTTTGTTTCCTGTTCTCATGCTGTCCTCCCAGGAGCCCAGCATGAGTAGAGGTCTCTTTTTTTCCTCTTGTACTTTCCCATTGTAGTGTATATTTCAGTGTTTTTTTTTCTGTAACGCTACCGATCTCCGACCTGTATCCCCATGTGATGTCTGTGTTGTGTGTGTAAGGTCGGGGGGGGTCCTATTTCACTGCAGGGCAACCTGCACGTGGCGATTAAAGCCTTGATTGATTGATTGACATTATAAAAGATGGGTCCAGCTTCTAGGTCTAAAGTGCCTAACTGGGTTGAAACTTGTAACTGGTAGGTTGTTAGCCAAAGAGGTAGCAGTTTTACAGATGGGTGACATGACAGTAGCTACGTCCATCTTTAACATTCCAAATAGCTGTCTTCTAATTTCAGCTTATAGAAAAAAAACATCGTTTCATAGCTATATCACAACTAGACTTGTAAGGTTTTCACCGTGTGTGTGTGTGTGTGTGTGTGTGTGTGTGTGTGTGTGTGTGTGTGTGTGTGTGTGTCATCATTGCAAAAAGGTCCCAGAAACACCTGTCATGTGCAATCAACACAAGTAAGCAATCATTACATTCTGACAAAACCTCACCCTCTGTTTCCCAATAATTGTGTTACCACTGCTCGCTGCAAACTGTAGTGTGCTGGTGTCTCGGGATGTGTTGATTTGATTCCTTTTTTTTTGTTTTTTGTTTTGTTTCGGGGTTTTTTTTTTTAGTCCACCATAGCACCTTGCTCTTCTTTTAGCTTTTATTAACCTGCCTGGTAAAAGTATCCTATGGCTTGTGTGTTGTCCATACCCCTTCAATATATGTCTGGCAAGTCTCTGCAGCCAATATTGCTATGAACAGAGCCTTCCCTGCAGCATAAAATGGTTTAAATCAAAGTGTTTGATCATTTACTGCTCTGATTTGGTGTGATGTTTCTGATAAATCTATCTATTTTCTCCAAAAGATATCTCGTTGTAATATTAAAAATATTGTGGACACTATTGACACAACAGTAAAAGAACAGTAAAAGAGCATCAAAGTCAATACAGACCTCCTTTCATAACTGAAGTGTCCAACCTTTGATGATTGGTTATCGTGGAAAAACTCTTACTATAAAAGCAATATCATTAAAGGACGATGGGAAGGCAGGAGAAGAAAGGACAGAAAGGACATTTCCAAGTTAGCAAACATCCATCAGTACCCAGAGTTAAGTAAAAGAAAATCATGATGAATTTGGTAAAACTGCAATTCCTCACCATCCCAAGAACAGCATCGTTTCCACTAATCATGGCAGCATTATGCTTCTGTGCAACTTATTATCAATTGATACATTCTCCAAGAGACCTGTGACATGACCGTCATCTGAAGCTTAGCACATACACATTTTTGTCTTAAAAAAACAATTCTGGGGCTGAACTTGGAAAAAAAAAAAAAGGTCCATATATGTGACAAAGTGGAGAAGCAGTTGCAATTCTCTCCATTTGTCCCATATGTGTTTACCTTTTTTTTTTTTGCACATTGTACACATTATTCTGTTTCTATGTATTTGCTATGATTTGCTATTTGTCAAGTAACATTGCTTCACTCACTATCCCGGGTTCGTTTGTGTAAGCGTTTTGTTGCCGGCAAATCAAACATTCTGCAAATTAAGACAAATACTAAGTTATGTTTCTTTATACTTTATTATGTTACAGATTAAGTCATTTGTTCATACTTACTCTGTTTGTCTTTTCAGTCATCATGAGTGTCAGGTGTGGGGAAACGCCCGCTCGGCATTTCCTCATTTTAAAGTCCTGAGCATGTCACACATGACATCATCAGGTCAAACCAAGTGGAGGGGTTTCTTTTTCCAGAGAGATGCTTCCTTTTGTCTGTGTTAATGTTTAAAGGGATTTATTGAATGTTTTTCCTTTTGTTAATACTGCCATTTAGTTGTGTAAATGTGCATATTAGAAGTGTGTAGAGGTTTTGTGTTTTTAGATAACCTGAGTAGAGTTTTAGATCCCTCAGTTGAGTGAGTGGTACTGGCTGGGCAATTGGAGGGAAATTGATGGCCCTATTTAAAGCCAGTCTCTACCAGATGCAGGAGAGAGGAGAGGTGAGCTGTGTCACCAGAGCCATGTTATGGTGAGTTTTTGAATTGATTTGGGGGAAGTTTTGTTAAGTTATACATTAAATTAAGTTCACTGCAAATAAATTGCTCACCTTGGAAACCCAAAATGTCTGCATAGTCTGCTTCCCTACCACCTTCCTTGACGTTCAAGTCTGACTACTTCACAATATAACATCCCTGAATGTCTTTGGCCTGTTTGTGAAAAGAAATGGAGAGGGCTTGCCTTTCATAATATATTTGGTGGCAAAGTTAGTAACACAGCAGAGGTCAGTATTTAAAGTTAGTTGTTTTCTTCTCATATTGATGAATGTTGCATCAAAATGAAATAGTACTATACTTGAAATCATAGCAGTCACACGTGATATAATGTAAGTTACCGATGATGGGTCTTGTCAGTGACAGTCTAGTCTTACTCAGGTCAGATAAAATTACTTCCTTTGCTCTATAAATACTGACAATAATGACCGGCCTTATTTCATTTGGTTCTGCATTGGTCTCCAGTCTAGTTTGAGAAGGCAAACTCTACCTGTCCTAAATGTCACTGCCATGACATTTCACTGAGACGTTAAAGCCATTAGAGCCAAAGCAAGGTGAGGAGAGACATTTCTCAAGTGAAATGGAATCTGGTTTTGAAAGTGAACCATGGGCTGTCACTGGAGTTATTAATGTCGACACACCTCCAGAAGGCTCCACTGTGACTTAGGGCATCTAAAATCCCTCCTTGCACTATCAAAGTCACGATGCCAGTGCCTTTATGTGGGCTCCAAACTTTTTACAACTCTTTCAGCTGGTTAAGGTCGCTACACAAATTTTAACACATCGGGCTATTTACATTTGCTCGGTTGCTGACCTTTAACTGTCAACTCTTTCCCAGCCTTCTGTATTTTTAGCTTTGGCTTGACTGCACTGCCATTGAACATCTATGGCTGACTGTAATGTGTAGAGAATAGTGTATAATAGAAAATAATGAATGCAGTACTTTAAATGATAAAACATCAATGATTATGCCAGGACCATTTTATCTAAGCTTTTTTTTTCAGTTATAGAGCTGTTCAGATTCTTTTTGTAGTCACACAACACTTTCACTGTCAGAGTTCATTCGAATGTGCCAATTGACTGTCCCTGTTAATCTGATGCTTTCCCTTGACCCTTCTGATATTTTTTTGTGTCAGATTTCTGCTGCCTGCTGAATAGAATAATAATTTTTTAACTTGTTCAGTAAAACCAATGGTTTCTCTTACTATACGTGAATCGGGATTCTAAAATGGAAAATCATTCAGCACTCTGAGCATTGCAGCAAATTTGCAGCAAACACATCTTGACATATTTGCCACACTAATAGATTAGTTCATTTTTCATCATTGTTCTGCACATATGGTTTGCAAAAATCTAACTCAACTGATAAAAATCTTATCAGAGTTGCACAGCAGCTTGATGACAGAGATTTAGTTGCTGTGGCTTTGGTGCAGTAGTGATGCAAGCACTGTTATATATTAGGGCATTGAATTCTTGCCACTTATCTCTCCCTCTGCCTTGCTGATAACAGAAAATGGATGGTATGCAATGCAAAGAAAGGAAAAAAGCATAAGTACTTTTTTATGTTACCCTTGTTAACCCCCAAATATGATACACAGTGAAGTAAAAACTTTTTTCTTCATATTTCCTTGTAAGAAATTGATCATGATTGAAGGAACAGTGCTTTGTAGGTTCTAATCTATTTTAAATTTAGATTTTATTTGAAATTTTCCAAAGCATATTAAAGGAGTGGTACAGCCATCCTGTGTGGAGCTGGGGAGTGTTTGAATTATTAAATACACTGATCCTTCACAGATTTGTAGAAGGGACGTGTCTACAATTATTTCACTTTTCTTCATCCTCTTTAATCTCCTTTATGGCTCCATGACAAGCCTTCAGTGTATCCCAAAAGCTGTATCATGGTTTTGGATAAATAACTGTGTCACCAGCTTGTCATTTGAGTATTAAGACCTTATTGGCCTTCAAGCAATGCATTAGCAAACTCCCCAAAATACATGGAGTATTATACATTTTTGCTGCTCAGTGTTTGAATTCCCAATAGGCTAACTGGAAACACCAAATGTACCAGTTAGGGTGACCAGATCCCCACAAACTCAAACACTGTGTTTGTGTGTGGCAAGCGGGACATGTTAACAATGTTGGGAAGTAGTAAATGTATTATATTTGAACTTTTTCAAACATCTTGCTATATAAATACATAAAGAATAAAAGGAAACTGAAGTTTAGTTTCATGTTCCCATGTGATGGTCTATATATACTCTTGCATTCTCTGTTATTTCACTGTTATTTCAGCTGCTGTTCAGTGTAGGATTCGGAATTCAGCAGGGAGGCATTCCATAGACTTGCAATTTCTAGACAATTTTGACACAAACACACATGCTATTTCACTTCACACCACATTTTTTTACTGTGCGAAATTGAAAAAATGACACCAGCAAAAACAAAACATATCTCAATATATACAATTTGTTTTATTTAATTTTATTTTGTGGCAATGTCCATCATATTCATCAAAATCTGCAAAGCTTCTAACTTTTTGGTAACGTTCACTCTTTGGGAACAGCATTAGACCGGCTAAACTTAATTTGCCTAAAATAGAAAATAAGAAAAAAGTGCCAAAAAGCCAAACTTTAGAAAAGTTAATGTTCTGCAGAACCAGTAATATGGGACATTGTCTCAAGAAGTAGGACAGGTGGACAAGGAATAAAATAAATTTAAATAAATAATGTAACAGTATATACAGACAAATGGTCGTTGTTTTTCTTTCCTAGCGTTATTTTTCAACGCTACACAGGAGAAAATATTGTGTGAAGTTAAACAGTATGTGTTTCATAATTGTCTAAAATTGCTTGTCTTTCCCGAGTACGTGTACATTTAATATACAATTTTGGGGGATAAGTAGCAAGCAAGTAGCATGGCAACTGTTACAATCAGTTACTCACCAATAGTAGTTAATAGTTCCGTAATTAATCAAGGTGGTCGTCTTGAGGTGACACAAAAGTTTTATAAGCAAATCATGTAGTTAAAATTTAATTGACAAATGTTTTTAGAGAGAAGATAAACAAATACTCTAAAAAATAGTCCTATTCTCCTCTTATCAACCCTAAGTGGCTGTGTCGGGGTTTTTTAGGGGGCAGGGAAAATGTTGCGCTGCCACATTTATTTATAAACGCTTTGCTACAATTGGTCACGTGATCATACCGCTGGCTAATCACGTTGTAGAACTGATGTGACGCACGAGATTCAAAGTTGCCTGCAACGTTTCTGCTCAGACTCTTCTTCTACTTAAGTTTTTGACAAGCTTAAAAAAAAAAGAAAAAAAGAAAACTGTGTCCATGTCGGTGTCCATGTCGGTGTCCAAGTGAAGCGGGGTTTTTACTATTACAATGGAAAACCAAGTTATTGGACCGGGTCCATACAGGGCGACGAAACTGGTGAGTGTTGTGAACTAAAGCACGTTACGTTGGAATGCTTTAACTTAATGTAAATGGAGAGACTAGGTAGTTTTTCGTGTGTGGCTTAACTATTTAAAAGAACTGCGTTCTTACAAATGTAACCGAGTCGTAAGTTGAACTAATAAACAGCTCTCGCGTTATCAGTTAGGTTTATAAGCGTTTACAAGCCTGTTTAGAGTGAGGCTAAATTAAAACTGAGTACACATAGATATAGTGAATTTGCATATTATATGTAGTTACTTATCACAAACACACTCGGCACTCTTTATTTCGTGTAAGAGCTCGATACACAACACAGTTTGCTGTTAATCTCTGTTCGCCTCTGTCAGTGTGCCCCAGGGCAGCTGTGGCTACAATGTAGCTTGCCATCGCCAGTGTGTGAATGTGTGTGTGAATGGATGAATGACTGAATGTAGTGTGAAGCGCTTTGGGGTCCTTAGGGACTAGAAAAGCGCTATACAAATGCAGGCCATTTAATGTCAGCTCTTTTTACGCCCAAAGTCCAAAACAAGTATTTTAAAATATCCACTGTTTTGGGAGCACACAGTTTTAACCCCTCGGTTCTTACTTCTGTTCAAACGCCCACCTCAGTGTGCCTCCCCATTAAAAGCAGGGCACTGAAACAGAAGCAGATAAATGAAGTTGAGCTGTCATTAATTTCATGTACACCTGTTATTTTCTTTGACATATCTGAGTCAGAAAAGACCACTAAAGTGCGATAAAAATCAAAGTTTTCCAGGGTTGCAGAGAAAAACCTTTTTGAGTTTGAACACAGTGGAAGGCTTTTACTAGTCTTGGCCTGTTTACTCAATGACATCCAGGCTGCTGGCTCTTTGGTTTAACGCTTGTAAATCAGATTTCTGCCATGGGGTATTTGGATCATTTTTTTTAATTGAAATTCATTCTCATTTATCGACAGGTCACAAATACACAATGGAATCGCATAGTTTTTGTTTTTTGTTTGTTTATTTTAATTCTTCTGCAAAAAGAATTTCTAGAAACTGTCAGCTAGCTTTCCACCTGCTGCCCCAGCCATTCTTCCTTCACCAGTTTCTTTTTTGATGTCTCTCTTTCAAACAGTCTGCAGACGAGCTTATTGGCTTTCGTTTTTTTAAGATTTTCTGTCTTTTCCTTTACTTTAAACCTTTTTCATGATTGAGACCAGCCAGGGCAAAGGTTTCTATTTGCAGGGATTCTTCCAGGTATTAAAGACCTTGTGTCACCTAATTCTCTCTCCCTCCCTCTTTCTTGTTCTCTCTCTGCTTTTATCTAAGCTCAAAGCCTTTTATTTTTCTCCCACACATCTACACAGTGTAACACAATGATGGTAATGCATCCCAAAACACGATGATGAGATAGTGTTTTATTTATTTTTGATAAGTAAATCTTTTTTTTCCCCCTAACAGGAGGATAATGGAGTTGTTAGAGTAGTTTCAGAGCAGGGCCTATAAACATGGAAATGGACTGTAAAAAGTTAACCATATCAGTGTCTGTTCTTCATTTGCTATTTAAATACATGCCTGTGTATGGCTGATAATGCCATCTTAAAGTAACTAATGGGCATCATGCATGCAGATTTTCTGCTGTGGCAACATCGTATAAAAGCATAACTAAAAACAGTATTGAAGTGTCCCTGAGCACTTGAACTTGGTGAATGCATAAAATGCTGTTATCACATTAATGTATTCCATGAATGATGTTACCCTGTGTTTTAGACTAAACTTATTTTTTTCAATTTATCATCAAAAAGACTTGCTGTTACATTTTTGTTGTTAAATATCAGATAATATCACTCTTCAGCGTTTCTCACCACATTCTGTGTTTTGCTGTTATGCAGTGGAATGAAACTATCAGACTTTTTCGCGGTGGCATGCCACTTAGAAGGCATTGGGCACACTTTCGCTGCTATGACTGCAGCTTCACGGGAACCGAGGCTGTGGATTATCTGCATAATCTGCTGAGGGACAATCACAACTTTGGTCCTGAGGTAACCCGCTACCAGACCCTGCAGCTGCTTAGAAAGTTCCTCAAGGCCCACGTGATTGAAGATATCAAAGGCCGCCATGGGACAGAGGACTTTGAGGACAATGGCCATTTGTACAGGTGCTCCTCTGTCATCCTGCATAGCTCCTTTGTTTTTGGTTTGTTTCTTTATTTTATATTAGAAGACATCACTGATGCATTTCCACAATACAGTTCATCTCTGTTTAGCAAGTGCATCTCTTTACCTCTTTAACTGAGCCCAGTACTATTGACTGTCTCTCCAGGTTCCCAACACTGTCTCCACTCAAGTCTTTTCCAGCAAGGCCTGTAATAAAAGACTGCAGTGACTTGCCCAGACTCATCCGCTGGGATGACTATGAGGAGCTGCCTCAACAGGAGAACTTTGTACCCGTGAAGTCTGCTGTCCTGGTGAGAAAGAAATGTTCTAGCCCAACTGTGCTTTCATTAGCTCCTTTTATACATCCTGTTTCTCTTCAGCTTCAAGACACCTCCTGTATGTTACATCAGTGCTATAGATATTTATATATACAGCACTGGTGTAACATACAGAAGCTGTCTTGAAGCTGGCATCACGAACAAACAAAAATGTTAAATAAATATCAGTAAACAGGTACAATAATTATTCCCTGTGTCATTTCTAATTATTGCACGTAACTTACTTTATGAACATCTATGGTTGGATTCAGTTTTCATTAACAGACCTCTGACATGAAGTTAAACTTAAGTTAGTAAGTATAGCTTTTGTTTGATTGTAGCACAGTTTCATGGGTTCCTTTCACAGTGCTTACTCAATTTAACTTTGAAAGTAACTTTTTCATTTTCCTTTTTAATCAGACTTCAGATTTGTGGAATAAAAGGCACAGCGTTGCTATTGGAGATGTGCATGAATGCAAGCTTATACGCAGGAAGGAGATAACATCAAAACAAGTGGATCACATCTGGAAGTCAATGACAGTGGCACAGTATGTTACTATTGTACATTACCTGTTCATCACTTCCATTGTTTGTGCTGTATGGAGGTTTAATTCTAATCCTGTTTTAGTTTGCAGAGAGTGCTGGGTCTGAAGACACTGGATGGCGTTTTGAACCCAGCGCATGTCAATGGCAAGCACATTGTTCACAATGTGTTCAGTGTCAATAAAGCAGGCATAGTTGTATTGGAGAACAAAGCTGGTATGCTGCATTGGTTCCCAGAACTATTGCTTTTTTTGTTGTTGAAACTTGCTGTATGATTATAATTCACCTATTCTGTTTGCATTTCTAGAGGACATGCCCTACTGGGTGGTAACTGCAATGAAATGCCTTGCTAACTGTAAGTATACATTTTCTGTTGACCTTAAATAATTCTTGTTTTAAAAAAAAAAAAAAAGAGCAAGAGAGAGGGAACGAAAGGAAAAAGCAGCTTTACCTTGGGACTGGTTCATTGTGTGTGACTGCCATAAGTAAGATTGAAGAAGAATCATTCTGTACAATTGATTTCACTTTCATTTTATTTTATATTGTTAATGAGTTTCTGACAGGTGATATTTCTCTCTGGGCTTTTAGTGCCATAAGCACTTGTAATTTTTAGGGGTGTTTTTACAAAGCCTGTGTGTGTATTTAACTTTCCTCCACTGTTCCTTGTAAAAAGCCATAAATCTGTCTTTGTTTTCTTTCTCAGGGCCTAATGGCAATGAAAGCAAACAGCCAGTGTACCCAGGTTTCGAGAGGGATGTTCTAAGAACAGTAGCAGACTACTACCAGAGACTTAAAGAACCCCTGCTGACTTTTCATCTGTATGAAGTATTTGTCAACATTCTCAGTGAGTGCCTCACAACGTGGATTCACTACAGTGCTTTTGCACTGCTGTTTTCTGGTGTTTGTTTTGCTAACCTCTAAGTTTACCCTTCCAGTGCTGGACTTGTCTTTTATTATATCACTGCAGGTTTGCTGCCAGTGCAGGAGGCAGCCAGTGAGGCTCTTCAAGTAAGCTGCCTCCTTCTGCCGCCACCCAACCGAAGACGCCTCCAGCTTTTATTGCGTCTCATGGCCCGAGTCTGTCAGAATCCCCAGCTTCCTCCACTTAATGACACGATTGCTACCCGCACACTGGTACATAATCCTACAATTTATTTATTTCACTTTGTACCATTTCGGCAGGTTAACTAAGTCCATTGTTTTAGTAAAAGCTCTTAAATCAGTATTCATATATTATAGGAGGACAAATGAGCCTGTTACATAATGGAAATTTAATAGTCCAGCAGATAATTCTATTTTCATAAAGGTTATAACCATATATGTCAACCATAGATTCGTTGATACATGTACCTCAACTTCCAACTGCTAATATAAATCAAGCAAATGGAGGTATATTCTTTTTCATGCACGCACTGAGCCCCTAACTGTACTAGTATATCACTGACAGAGGTACATGAAAGAATGAAAATAGCTTACTCCATCAGATCAGGACATTAAATGTTCCTTAATGTGCTAGCTCCCTGCTATAAAGTCCATGTAACTGATTTTGCTAGTTCATGTGTAAAAACACTTTTATTTCAACACACTCTTTTATAGATATTTCTATATAATATTGCACAGAGTGCCAGCTCATGTTGTAATAAAACAGATACAACTGTGATAATTCATATAACTGTAAAACTGTTATATGAGCGTGAACATTGTAACAACATTTTAATAACTCACACTGATGCATATTTTTGAGTTACTTGGGTAAGTCTGAGGTATTCATTTTTACGCTGCACACTTTCTTTTCAGAATGCACTTTGTTACAATTTGCTTACTGGCTTTTGTCCATCGCCTGCAGTTGCCTCTACCATTCCTTCTTGTCAAATGAGTCTGGTACATTTGGTATATTGCCTAGTATAGTTGAAGAAAAAAATCATGCTTTCAGAATTTTGAAATGATTAAAACATGTTTGGTTGGAATTCTGGAATTGACTATTTGACAGCTTTGATCTTGAAATGTGTAAAAGTAGAAAGAAACCTATATTTTTGTCAGGCTGTGATGAATTATGGTAAGGAGAATACCTTCTCCCATAGCTTCCTGTGTGGTACCAGGAAAAGGGATGAAGAGAGTGAAGCTCTTTAGAAACACAGTTTGTGCAGAATCATTGTTACCTGAAAAGAGTAAAGAGTAAATGGACTATAGTGCAATATTGTCAGGGATTTGGACAGTCCTTTATTCTTAATAACGAAAGGGAATAAAAGAAGTTAAAAAGACTCAAAATTGCATATGTGGTAGATATACAACACTTTTTTTGTGATAGGCCTATAAACATGGAAATGGACTGTAGAAAGTCTGGCTGCTTAATAGCTGCTTTTCAGTGAGAGTGGGGGAGTTCTGGGGGGTTTCAGGGAGGTTGATGTGGGTGTATTATTTCCACAAGTTCAGTGTTTTTCAGTGCAGTCATTATAATGATTATTTTTGTCTTACTTTGCAACAACCCCAGGCACATTAGACCTCTCACATATAAAGATTTTATAGATTTAAGATTTTATAAAACATTCTTCATAGCAACATGCTGCAAGTGAAGACAGTTAAAAACTTAATGAAAAAGTGTATTATATCGTGTATTTATAACTCCATATAGCAGTGTATCACTTTATTAAGTCTTCATCTTAGCAAGATAATGAACCCAAAAAATCTGTGTCTTTAACACTGCCTGCATGCAAAATTCACACAATATAACTTTCACAAAGATGTTTATTACTTTGGATTTATGATGGGTGCTTAACATATTTTATAAATCTTCAATATTGCTGTAGCGTAAGCAGCATACTTTCACTGGCAGTGACCCCCTTATCCAACTCTCACTGCGGTGTCTGTCTAGATGGTGCAGATGTTCTCTCAGTGCGTTCTTGGCTCAGCAGACGACATGGACTTGGATGAGTTACTTGCCACCAAATTGGTGACCTTCATGATGGAGCATCACAACACCATCTTCCAGGTGCCTGCCAAGCTGCGTTGCCAAGTTGAAGAGCATCTGTCCCACCTCAAAAGAGCACAGGTTGGTACACATTCAGTCACAATGAAATTGAAATTAAGTTTAGTGTTATATTAACCAGAGCCCAACCGATTTAATTTGAAGATTTAAACAGAAGGGAACAAAGGCAACACAAGAAATTAGTGATTTATTTTCCATCTTGATGGGGTTTACAGCTTATACTAGTGATTAGAATGGCCACAGCTGTTTTTTATCAAGCACTGTGTGAGGGAAATTGAAAAGCAGTTTCATGCTGATCATTGAACAAAGAGAGGAGCCACTTGTGTGACAGAGACAGACCTTGCGGGACAGTTTTCTGTAAAACTTTGTCCCTGCGCTCTTGATCAGCTTCGTTTGATGATGAGGGGCTTCACTTATAAGTGTGTGGACACAGTTGATTCATATTAGGTGTGTATATGATTAATTTTGGCTCGTACTTTAGTAAATGAAGACGATATTGATGGTACGTGTTCAACATCAGATGAAGGCCCAAATTGATGATTATCTTTTACTCCATCAGTGGGCCTCTGTCCCACAATGTTATAACTATAAACATTTTTTAATGTATTGCTGTGTCTTTGTGTCTTCCATCAGATCAAATATGCAGGGGCTGATACAGATTTCAGTGCATCTCCAGCTTTCTACAAGCAGATCAGCAGGGTGGAGTGCGAGGAGCAGAGGGTGATAGGCACTCAGACCCCGCTGCAGCAGTTGCTAGAAGGCCTGATTGCAGACAAAGAACTCCCCGCTAAAGACAAGAGGAAAAGACTAAAACAGGTATGCCTACACACCAAGGATGTCATTAGAGCTAGATTCAACTGGATCTGTCTCATTAGATTTTGAGGGGAAAGCCAAGCTGCTCTCAAACAACAAATTACAAGCATTTATGTAAAAGCCATTTGAATTTTAGGAATGCGTCAGAATCAATTCGCTCCAGAGACCGTGAAAGATGTGATTGCACTCTATTCGTTTTCCTGTAGTACTCTTGTTGCCATAGATGCGGTAAGTACCGGAGAGGATGCTAATGTGAAACAACACTGGCACTGTCAGGTGCAGGAACAGCTCTGTTGGTACTTCTCTGTGTCTGATCATATTTTGCATCCTGGTCAGATGATCAGGGACAAGTTATATACAACTAAAAGCAGCTGATGTCACAGAGCTGTTAGCAAAAAATAAGGTAACACCTCAACTTTAACTTAAGTTCATAAAGATAGGATATGTATTCAGAACTCGTAGTAGGTTTAATCTTTTGATTTTGACACAATTTTTAAATGAAATGATTCTATAGCTTTTGTATAGATGTCAATGCCCTATATATAACCTTTACTGAGGCTAACCGCACACTAATAAAGTAAATAAATAAAGGCTTTGTGCCGCTCATCGAGTCAAACATTACCTTTAGTCTATCACATAATAAATAATGTGTGCCTTTGTTTGCAGATCTAAGT
Organism: Simochromis diagramma; assembly: GCF_900408965.1. Taxonomy (NCBI): domain Eukaryota; kingdom Metazoa; phylum Chordata; class Actinopteri; order Cichliformes; family Cichlidae; genus Simochromis; species Simochromis diagramma. Next base: position 8,964,462 of record NW_024387423.1, on the reverse strand, counting down.
CAGAATATATTTATTTGAGTGGTATGGCTGTGGTACTGAATACTAGTATCATGACATTTCTCTTGAATTTTAATCAAATTAAGGTCTAGAAGGAATGTGAATTTAAAATCCAAAACAATGTCGGTTTTCTTATACGGTGTGTGTATACTGTAAAATAACGATGCATTTCCCATCATTGCAGTTTCAGAAGTCCTACCCTGAAGTCTACCATAGTCGATTTCCCACTGAAGAAAGCAAAGCTGCTGTCATACCCGAGAAAACCCCACGACTCAAACCTAATCTTATGTTCTTCAGCATCAAGAAACCCTTCCAGCCTTTTCAAAGAAGCTGGAGTTTCAGGGCATGATCTGCTACCACTAAAACATTTACACATCTTAACCTCAGAGTTGCAAAATGAGGAGTGAGGCTATAATGGTGTTCTCACCACAATTACAGCGCTCTTCATTAACCACTACAATTTTTACTAAAAAACAAAAATTAGTCCTTGCAGCCGATGGTAAACAAGGATGATGAATTACAGAGCCTGTTCACTCAAGTTATAGAAGGATTATAAGAGATTTTGCTCTTAATAGGTCATTTTCTAAACGGCAGCAAATGCTTCATGCAGCAAATGCAGGGGGTGAACTTACCACGCTTCTGTTTTAATAAGAAACTTGAACTAAACTATGACCCACTTACACCTAAAGAGTTATTAATCGTGTATTGTTTTTTTCTTAGATTTCATTAACTGGTACTTTGTATGGTTACAAAGATCCAAAACAGCAGAAAATGCAAGTAGCAACAGTAGTAAAATGCACTACAAAAGTATTAACCGGTTATCAGATGTTAACATTTGGTAAATCTTATAGATGAAATTCAAGTGGTCTTGAAAGATTGGTAGACAATTATATTGTATCAAAATATTCTTGGTGCTCCGAATATTCAGATGTAATTAATGATGCTGACTCAACAATGCACTGCTGCGTTTCGTTTTTTAATAATAATTTCTTAGAATAATCATCATAAATTTGAATTTAGGCAGCTTAATCTTTTTTTACTTTGATCAGGTAGACCTTTACTTAATGATGAACATATCAAGAGTTTGCATAGAAAGGGAACATATCCTCACTGGTCACTTTTATTAGGTACGCTTGTTCAGCTGCTTGTTAATGCGGGTATGATTGAGATAGTATTCTCACGGCCAGCTGAGTGCGTTTAGGCATCTTTGAATGTGCCATGGTTATCATCACCAGACGGGCTAGTCTTAGTATTTCAGAAACTGATCTACTGGGATTTTCCCACACAGCCATCTCGTGAGTTACAATAGAGTGGTTCAAAAAGGAGAACATCTCTAGTCACTCATGTGAACTAAGAACAGGAAACCAAAAAATACAATTCACATGGCCTAACCAACTTGAACAATTGAAGACTGGAAACCCTCCGTCTGGTCTGTTGAGTCTTGAATTCTGCTGTGCATTTTGACATGAATGTCATGAAAGTGCTGAGTCATCCTGCCTAGCTGGTTTATTGATGTGGGGCATATTTTCTTGGCACACTTTGGGCCTCTTGTTGCTGTATTGAGTATTGTTGCTGACAATGTCAAACCCTTTATGACCCCAGTGTATCCATCTTCTAATGGCTGCTGCTAGGACTATAATGCAACATGGCACAAGTCTCAAACTTGTTTGTTAAACATGATAGTGAGTTCACTGTACTGGTGGAAAGGGAGATTGGCATCATAGATATACAGCCAACAAACCTGCAGCACCTGTGTGATGCTGTTATGTCAATATGAACCAAAATCGTTTAGGAATGTTTCAAACATCTTGTTCACTCTGCCACCAAAAATTAAGGCAGAGGAAACCTGGTACTAACAAGGTGTACCTAATAAAGTGGTCAGTTAGTGTATGTGGCATTTTTACAGAAATGTGATGCTCTGGTTATAAATTTCATTTGTAACAACATAAATGTTGACATATTTGGGGAAAACTACACAGTCCAGATGAAAATCATAGACTTGCAGTATATACACTTGTAGTAGTGTATGTATTTAATTGATGCGTCCCTTTCTCTGTAAACCCTCTGTACTGGAGTCCAACACTGCGCTGTAGAGAATTCATTTCATATCTTAGCTTGTTGGTTTTATTCTGTATATAAGAACTGTTTTGTTGATTGGTACATATTTCAGTGCTTCAAATGCTGTTCTTTCACGTTTAAATGCTTATTTGTGTTTTTTGTATGTCTTCTATTCAGTCAGGTTGTTTTTTTTTTGTTTTGTTTGTTTTTTAATCTTAGACTTAAAAAGTGTTTTATTTTTATAGTGATTCTGTCAATGACTGGGTTTTTATAATATCCCTAAACCAATGCTGGAATAACTGTTACACTCAAATTGCTGCTCTGTTGTGGAATTAAATTAATTTTTTTTTTATTTAATTTTTTTTTAAATTTTGTATTAAAAAAAAATTGGCATACATAACTGTTTCTTTTATTGCTGTTTTTCTTTTGAATGTTTTGGCTTTTTATGAGTTTGTTTCTACAGCATAAATATTTATATATCTCTATATAGATATACAAATCATTTGCATTTTTAATGCTAAAATATAATTATTGTTTTACAAAAACACTTAAAAATATTAAAAAGCACATTATTTTTGATTATGATTTCATAATCACAGTTATTGCATTCGTGAACAGAAAAAATGTTTAGTGGCTGAATGTTCAGATGATCTGTTCTTTGAAGCAAGATTGTCTCTGGAAGGGTGGCTGAAGCCATTCTTCAGGAGGGGAAACACAGAAAAGGCTGAGGTATGCCAAATTACTCAAGAACTGGACTGAAAATCAGTTGTGACAAGTCTACTACAGTGAGTTTCTATAGCCATCTGTAAAACACAGTGGAGGCTTTGTAAAGGAATAAAAAGCAGCCAACATCCAAAGAGAGGTAAATGTCCTTCAAGAAGCCTGGAGAACTATTCCTAAGGACTACTTGTTTTGCACAGGGACATAAATATCACTATAACTAAGCCGCAGGTTTGCATCAGAACTAAAAAGTACATACTTGAAGAACACCACCTGCCAAAAAAGAGATAAAGTGCAAGAGCATAATTAGCAAATGTAGAGCAAAATCATTTGTTATAATTCCACATTTGGGAATGTTTTTATTCTTACCGTTACGTCCCCATTCATAGCATTCTTAAGATAGATCTTCATATTTAAATAGTGAAAGAGTACTGAGTTCTCTGTTTGCTCAGATGCAGGTGTGCCAGGCTATTGAAATTCTTGTGAAGATTTATCTGACATGTGCATAAAGAAACAGCGAAAGAATAAGGAGTGTGATGCGGTCTGCTTGACCTTCAGTTGTTGACGCTTCTCCGTCATCTTTTACCTTGCTGTAAGTGCATACAAAAAGCTCTTAGCTGATAGTGATAATAATAGAGATTATATGAAACTACAGAGTGCTTGGATAGCAGTGAGATGTTAAGCAGGGGCTGGTAGTCGTGACAGCATAAGAGTTCTCAGAAGTTGACACCTGCCTGATCTCACAAGCAAATAATCCCAGACTGCAAAGTCTTTGCCCTGAACTCAAGGTGAAAGAACACTTTTACCTCGGTCGCCAACTTAACTCATCATTACTGATCATTCACAATAATGAAGCCGTCAAGTTAATGTTTTGGGGGCGACAGCAAACATAAAGCCAAGTTGTGTCAGATTCCTACAAACAAATAAAAGGCCAAAATGGATAAAAAGTTTGTGATTTTGTATTAATTACAAGTCGCAAAAACAATTTTATCTTTCCTGTCTTCATTGAGCAACTAAGTCATCACTCAGTGCAAGCTGGAAAAAAAATTAAGTGGACTCTTTAGTATTTAGTAACTGGTAGACTCTTGGGCACAGCGTGCTCACAAGTGCAGTGCTAACATGCTGATATTTAAAAGGCTGTTAACCTTCTTACTCCCACACTGTACAGCTGAGGCTGATGCAAACAGTTCATTTCGCAGATGTTTTGTCACAAACCGTTTTTTTTTTTTTTTTTTAATGGATTACTGAAAATGTAGACCTGAAAAGTCTTTGAATTCAGATGTTTTCACTCCCACTGCCACAGCACCTAGCCACACCTGCCTTTAAAAACATTTGTGAAAGAATGGTTTGGATGTCACTGTTTCAGCAAGTTAGTTTGGGAAAATTCTTCCCTTCCCTTGTAGATATTTCATTTTTAATGTAAAATGGAAGCACCTAGAAACTACAGCATCTCAGACACTAAGTAACAGACCATGTGAATTTAGAGAGCGGCGTCTCCAAGTGCTGATGTGCACAGTGGACAGAAACTGCCAACATCCTGCTGACTCAGTAACTACAAAGCTCCTCTGTCATTAACATGAAAATTGTGTACCAGGAGCTTCATGGCAGGACTTTCCACAGTCAGGGAGCTCCTGTAGGTGTGCTGTAGCTGGCCTGGTGCCTTTAGCCTTACAGTATATTTTGATCAGCAAAGTCAGTGGGCTTTGTCCTGTGTGGGTCACTAATATCTGCACAAAATTTGGGCTGGAATATTAAGCAGCTGATATTCACAGTTTTTTACTAAGTAAAAATGTTGGCATGATTGTACAGTGTAGTGATACATTGTATCAGAAACAGAAAGATCTGCTTCAGGAGGGGAACGGGGACCTCCATATGGCAGCGTGGAGGTCAGGCTGACATATCTTAACAAGCTTTGAGCTTTACAACATCTGTTCAGACCTACCACTTTATCAGAATTGCAGTTTCTGATTCCCTCAGAATGAGACCAGGTCCACATCTAGTCAGAAAACATCTGCCCTTCGAATACTGAAGGCAGATTTCAAGCACATTTGTAGTCACAGGCATTTATTCTAATCTTCTGCAAAGCAGCCATCGATAAGTTGCTTTTCCTTCGCTACAGTGTAAGCATACCTCTGGCTTTACACTTGGCACCATTGCACTGATAGACTTTCTTTTTTTTTCTTTTTTTTTAAGCGCAACACCTATAATTTAGCTTTCACTTAATGATTGCAGATCACAGTTTAGGAAGCATTAGTAGCAAAGTAATGACTATGGGGAAGTCATCATCTCTTATTAATTATGTAATACTGAGAGGAAAAAAAGTATATTACATAACTTTATTGAATGGTGCTGCAGAGAAGTCTGTGGTCATTATTATGCTTCAGGTATTATCAGCACCTTATTATTCCAGCCTGTTTGCCCGCAGATACAGTATGTGTTCCATTCAGGGTGATTTGTAATAGCTGATGTCTCAGCAGAGGAGTGAAGGAGAGGGAATTAACTCCATCATCAGGGATCTCTTCAGCCTTTGTGGCAATGAGCACAAAGCCTGCCCGAAATACACAATGGCCAATTTGCTTTGATGGATCAAGAGTGTATAGATGGCATTCGAAGATGCCATGTGTTCAGCTCAGAGACCCTCAACATATATGATTTTCAAGTGTTACAAGCAGGCTCTCTATTGTAAATTGTCTAAAACATACTTGAAAGATGACCTTGAACAAAGTGGAAACAATCACTTTTCAGTTTACTGGCATCTATTATAAAAATCGAATTGGCTGAAATGGGCAACTTGTCAAAAATAAAAATGCTATTGTTTCCCTAATCAAGCTGAAATCATCGCCATTGTTTTCAGTGCCTTCAGTTCTGAGCGGTTCATTCCCCCGTAACCTTGAAGGTTTTCTCTCGTTTACTCTCAATTCTGTCAGGAGCGGAAATAAAGCTTCGCAGTTACTTTTCACTTTCTTCTTCTTCACTTCTGAAGCTGTATGGGTCACATGCGCCTTCATAGCATTTTTCTGGTGTTACGTGTCAGTGACTCAGCCCATGCACTCCATTTGGGAAAGCCCATGCTGTTTCCCTAATGCGTTTCTGGGAACAGACATGTAGCTGTTGTAATTGTTTTTTCACTCCATTTTTGAAGTACAGGTGTATTATGCGATCACAGCGACCTGAAAGCACGCCGGCACAGGAGGAAAGGTGATCCCGCTCGATGTGTGATATTCTACTACTGTCAAGAGCAAAATATGCAGAAAAGTAGATATTGGATGCCACTGCTGATACTCATTTGGATGACCTTAGATGCATTGTGTTTTCAGTTGAATTAAGCTATTATCCTAAACTAAGGAAACCACTTACCTTAATTCATTCTGGTTTACACAAGCTGCACACTGTTCAAGTTTCAACTGCTCATGCATCACTCATAATTACAAGAGCACAAATATTCACAGTGTGATATCCACCCAATCTGCAAAAAGTCATCATAGCTCATCTTCCAGCAAACACCGTGATACTGTAACACAAAAAGTGTAGAAAGAGAGAGAGAGAGTTCTCAGCAGATACGATGCAGTCGCTGTCTTTATTAAACACACCCTGCTAGTACGGGGTTGGACTCCTTTTGTCTTCAGATTGAGTACAGTGAACTCATTGTAATGTTCAAGAAACCAGTTTGAGGTGATGTGAGCTCTGTGACATGGTCCATTAACCTGCTGGAAGCTGCCATCAGATTATGGGTACACTGTGGTCATAAAGGAATGGACATGGTCAGCAACAATACTCAGGTTCGCTGTGGTGTTTCAAAGATGCTCAGTTGGTACTAAGGGCATGAAAGTGTGCCAAGAAAATATGGCCCACACCATTACACACTACCAGCAGAAACCTGAACTACTTTTACTAGGCTGGATGGATCCATGCTTTCATGTTGTTCACACCAACATGACCCTATCACCCGAATGTTGCAGCAAAAATTAACATTCATCTGACCAGGCAACATTTTTCCTCTTCATAGCTGACAAGTGCGGAACTCAGTGTGGTCTTCTGCCACTGTTCAAAGGTGCTCTTCTGCATACCTTGGTCGTAATGACAACCTGGATTGAAGCAGCCCATCAGCACATCATCTTGACCACGTCTATAAGACTAAATATGTTGACTTGCTGCAATGTGACTGATTAGGTATTTGTGTTAAAGAGCAGCTAAACAGGTGTGCCTACTGAAGTAGCCAGATGTGGTGCACACCCTGGACAGATCACGAGTCTGCCCCACACATTCACATCTATGGGCATTGACGTAGTCCCACATATGATTGTTGGGTTTTTCTCTGTATCTATGAAGCGCCTTGAGGCGACTTTTGTTGTGATTTGGCGCTATATAAATTAAATTGAAATTGAAATCGAAATTGAATTGAGTGCTTTTGGACAGCTTTGGAGGAAGCCAGAGTAACCAGAGAGAGCATGCAAACTCCACACAGAATGGTCCCGGCAAGACGGTGAACTTGAACCCAGGCAACAATGCTAGTCACCATGCCGCTGGGCTGACCTATTTCTAGTGCTTATACAATACAAAAAAAATTGATTAAATGCAGCTCATATTCACTATGAAATTGTGAAACAGAGCAATCCACACCTTCTTCGTTGGCTGACTTTTTCATATCCTCTTTGCAGTCCACACAGCTGCTCAGGGAAGTCAAATTTCTCTCTCCATCAGTGTCAGTTAGATAAAACCCAATTCAAAGGAAATGAGGCTGCACTGTCTGTGCTCGGATGGAGTGAACAGCATCTTTGAGCGACTGACTGAGTGATGTGTTTTTCTACCAAATGAAGTGAGGGTGTCTTTTTTGTTTCTTTTCCCCTTTTGTGGTGTGGAGCAACATGTGGCTTTGATGCTGGTTTTGATTTGGATCCAAATGTAAAATTAGCAATAATAGCTTACCTTCAAGAAAGGGAACCTCATTAATCCCAAGCTGCACACGCAATTTTACCCCAACTCTTTTGCATCAGAGGCAGAGATGCTTTTATGGCAGGAATACGATCGCTTTGACGTCAACAAGAGTTTGTAGTTCTTCTGTTGCTGCAGCTGCCTGAATAGACGCCATTCAAGCAGGCAAACATGAATGGCAAAGATGATTTATAAATGGCGCTGATGTCTGTTGCATTCATGCGCATGTATTAACGATATTGGACGATAAGCATACATGTAAACTCAGGGGCCGGCAGCAGCGGCTACTTCCGTTAAGGTGCACATCTCTGTGCAGGTGAGTCCATAAACAGACAATGAAAGAATGAGTCAAAGGAAGAGCAAGAGGAGTCATTCACCATACTACACCCTGTGACTCAGGACAGCCTTACACCGAGACAAGACACCCACATCATCGTCAGACAGACATTCAAACCACGAGTAAAAATGTGTTGCTGTGTGAGAATAAATTAGTAAGCAAGTTATTTTCTCCATGACAGCATATTTAATCAGGAGTAGCAGTTACTCTGACGATTTGTGCTTTGCATTAAACATTTCAGAGTTTGTCTAGTGCCAACAAAACAGCACACAACAAAGTGATTTTGTCATCTCGGTGTTTAAATCACGCAGAGAAAAGAAAGCTTTTCTCATGAATGTTTGAGCTGAGATTTACATAAAAGGACATGAATTTATTAGTTTATTAGTGTGTGTGTGTGTGTGTGTGTGTGTGTGTGTGTGTGTGTGTGTGTGTGTGTGTGTGTGTGTGTGTGTGTGTGGCTCTGCCTCTTTTTGCCTCTGTTACATTATCTTCTTTTACCTTGACATTATAGCTGAAAGTTCACCTCTATGGAATAAAATGTTCATTAGCCTCTAGAGAAGATCTTTGTAAGGCTTTTCTTAAAAGATTTTAAAATTAAGACAGCAAAGGGGGAGATATTACATTTTGCTTTTTCTTGGCACCCGAGTTAATTGTAAAGTAACTCAAGAGCTCAGAGCTTTCATCAGAGATTTGGGAGTGCTACTGGTGACTAATGAAAACGACCAGTTTGCCAATGACACCATATTAAACTGTATTGGTTCTTCTCTCACTGCTCTTAACTCCAGCCTCCATCCAGCCTCCATCCAAATGTCATGTTTTTCACCGAAACATGGCTGAACAACAGCTGCCCGGACAATGCTATCGAGTTAGCAGGACGCCACACACACCGAGCCGACAGGCTAGCAGATGACTCCGGCAAGACCAGAGGTGGAGGTTTGTGCATTTATATTAACAATGCTTGGTGCATGAACTCCACTACTACTGAGAGTCACTGCTCACCTAATGCGGAGTTTTTAATGGTCAAATGCAGACCTTATTATCTCCCCAGAGAACTCACCTCTATCATACTCACTGCCGTGTATATCCCCCCCGACGCTAATGCTAGGTTGGCCATGAAAGAACTTTCTGCAGCCATTAACAAACACCAGAATAAACACCCCGAGGCTGCTTTTATTGTTGCTGGCGACTTCAACCACACCAACTTAAAGACAGTCCTCCCCAGATTCCACCAACATGTCTCCTGCCACACCAGAGGAGACAAAACTTTAGACCATGTGTATTCCAACCTGGCTGGAGCCTACAAAGCCACACCCCTCCCCCACATTGGACAATCGGACCATCTCTCCCTGTTCCTCACACCTCGGTATTCACCACTCATCCAACGTGTGAAACCTGCTGTGAGGACAATTAAAGTGTGGCCAGAGGGGACAGACGCAGTGCTCCAGGACAGATTTAAAAACACAGACTGGAATATGTTCACCCACACAGACCTGGACCAGTACGCCTCATCTGTACTGGATTACATCTCCAAAACCACAGACAGTGTCACCACCCAGAAACGGATCACCATGTACCCCAACCAGAAGCCTTGGATGAACCGGGATGTTCGTCTCCTCCTGAAGGCCCGCAACACCGCCTTTAGGTCAGGAGATGCACACGCCTACAGTACAGCCAGGGCTAATCTAAAGAAGGGCATCAAAAAAGCCAAACACCATTACAAAAAGAAGGTAGAAGAACACTTCTCCAACTCCAACCCCCGACGCATGTGGCAAGGACTCCAGACCATTACAGACTACAGGACCACCAAACCCTCCCCCGCATCCTCTGATGTCTCCTTCCTCAACGAGCTCAACAACTTTTATGCTCGTTTTGAGCGAGGGAACCCCACAACCACAACCAAAGCAGACATGACGCCAGACCACCAACCTCTGACTCTCTCCCCCACCGATGTAGGAGCGGTGCTGAGCAGGATCAATGTCCACAAGGCTGCAGGCCCTGATGGCATCCCCGGGCGTGTTCTCAGAGCGTGTTCTGGGGAGCTTGCAGGAGTGCTCACAGACATATTCAATCTGTCCTTGGCCCACGCTGTGGTACCGGCCTGCTTCAAATCCACCTCCATCGTCCCGATACCCAAAAACTCCAACCCATCTTGCCTCAATGATTACCGCCCAGTAGCACTCACCCCCATCATCACTAAGTGCTTAGAGCGACTGGTCCTAGCACACTTCAAATCCTGTCTCCCCCCCACCCTGGACCCCCACCAATTCGCATACCGCCAGAACAGGAGCACAGAGGATGCAGTCTCCATCGCAATGCACTCTGTCCTCTCACACCTGGACAACAACAACACCTACGCCAGAATGCTGTTTATAGACTTCAGTTCAGCATTCAATACAATCCACCCCTCACAACTCATCAGGAAACTGACAGACCTGGGCATCAGTTCCCTCATCTGCAAATGGTTACTGGACTTCCTGACCAACCGCCCCCAACATGTCCGGCTGGATAACCACTGTTCATCTACAATCACAATGAACACCGGTGTACCACAAGGCTGTGTGATGAGCCCTTTCCTCTACTCCCTCTTCACCCACGACTGCAGACCTGCTGATGGTTCCAACACCATCATTAAGTTTGCAGATGACACCACGGTGATTGGCCTCATCAGTGACAACGATGAGGCCGCCTACAGGGAGGAGGTGGATCGTCTGGCTGAGTGGTGCGACACAAACAACCTGCTGCTTAACACCGAGAAGACCAAGGAGCTCATCGTGGACTACAGGAGGAATGCTGACCCACATCCACCCATCCACATTAAGGGGACGGCTGTGGAGCGTGTGAGCAGCTTCAAGTTCCTGGGAGTCCACATCTCCGAGGATCTCACCTGGACGACCAACTGCTCCAAGCTGGTCAAGAAGGCTCACCAGCGCCTCTTCTTCTTGAGGACTCTGAGGAAGAACCACCTGTCCTCAGACATCCTGGTGAACTTCTATCGCTGCACCATCGAGAGCATCCTGACCAACTGTATAACAGTCTGGTACGGGAACTGCTCTGCCTCGGACCGGAAGGCGTTGCAGAGGGTCGTGAAAACTGCCCAGCGCATCGCCGGAGCACCACTTCCTGCCATAAAAGACATCTACAGGAAGCGGTGTCTGAAAAGGGCTGGGAAAATCATCAAAGACCCCAGTCACCCATCACATGGACTCTTCACCCTCCTGCCCTCTGGGAGGCACTACAGGAGCCTCCGGACTAAGACCACCAGGTACCGGAACAGCTTCTTCCCCACAGCTGTCAGACTCCTGAACTCTGCCTCCTGACATCTGACCCACGTTAAACTCATGGACTGAACATACACACACCCACAATGGACAACTGTACCCTCAAACACACAATAATAACATGGACTGAACCACCACTCACAACCACTAGCACTTTATATAGCCTCTGTAGAAACTATCTACACCCTCACTTATCTTAACTGCACTACTGTATAGCTCTGTGTAAATAATCATTCTGTACATTCGATAATCTTTAATCCTACAACTGTTTACAACTTGCATAGTTCCCATTTCTGTATAGCTGTATATCTCAGATTCTGTAAAGTTATTTATTTCATATTCTGTATAGTTTTTCATATTTATATCCTGTTCATATCCTGTACATAGCTTGTACTCACTACAGCCTGTACATACTTATAGTTATAGAATATTCACAACATACTTCATACCGTGTACATTATAACATTCCATAATAGACCCATTTCTGTATTATACTCACATATCTATATTATTGCTAATATATATTGTAATATATCTATATCACTAAAGCACTTCTGGATGGATGCAAACTGCATTTCGTTGCCCTGTACCTGTGCATGTGCAATGACAATAAAGTTGAATTCTATTCTATTCTATTCTATTCAATTCTCCATTTATCCACCAGATGCCCTCAGATTTGCTTCCAGATCCAGTCACCTGGCTTTGTCCCCTCCTTATTAACGCCCATGAAGGCTGATCTTCAGCTTTACCACGCACCTGCTTCCCATTCAGTCATCGTCTCCTCAGTATAAACCAGCCAGATTTGCCAGATTCTTGTCCCTCATGTCCTTGCATCTGCCTTTATTAAATGTCCTATTGAAGTCACTTTGATTCATCCTACTGCTTCTTTGTTTGTTTGTCTGACTTTCAAGTATTTTCTTTCACCTATGAGACTAATATACGCACAGGTTTCAGAGAGTACTAATACATTTCTGCTTAAGATAAAACTTCTCATTTAAGCTGTTGAGAATCTTAGGCAATGACTGGTGTCAATTTGGCAGCCAAGGCAGGAAAACTAGACAGTGGCTCAATGCACTTGAGTTGGAAGTTAGGATTTAAGATATTTAGAAACAGCCAACTACAAAACATGCAAACTCATCTGTGAAAAAGAAGTGGATTGCAGGGGGCACCTAGCAACAATCAGGACTTGCAGTTTACTCAACTATATTTCCACCTCACTGGTGAGGAAGTGTTGTGATTTTGCCGTATTGTAAAAGAAGACGCATTAACTGAGTAAACTCATACCTGTCAAATGTCTGGTAGGAGATTTCTTGGTGACCAGTGACACTCAGCACAAACATGATACTTATTAGTCTGAGTGGGATTTATTTTCTGTACACTTTGAATAGACAATTTATGCGAAGGGCAACTGAAGTTGATGGCAATATCACTCGTTTCACTGCTATTTGATCTACAAAAACTATCACAGATATTTTTTGATTAATAACCTTTATTATAATGAGTGTCACTTCACAAAATGTTCGCCTTGATGCTAGAATATGAAGGGATCATTGAAGATATTGGTCACATGATGATCCAAAGTGGTGGGATAACAAAAATTGCCATTTGTCAGAACCCTCAGCAATCCAACCTCATAGAAAGGAAAATCAAATTCCCAGTTTGCTTCTGTTTACTGTTAGGCTTAGCAATTTCATTAAAGCTAAGAGGAGCCGTTTCTCTTATTTATACTGATTTTCAAAGCAATAAAAAATGTCCTTTGGGTGATTTTTATTTCAGCTGCACACCTGTGGACACACTTGGTGTTTCAAAGGGGATTAAATTACTGTTTTTATATTGATATTTGGCATCTTTGTCCATAGAACTGCTTTGAAAAAGCTACATATTTACAATAGAAAACATCATTGCAAAAAAAACTGATCATTGGGTTCACTGGGTGGATTTGATGCCAGGACTCTCTATACTGTGTAATACAAAAAAACAAACTGGAGGGATCTGAACTGGTGTGGGTCTGCTCCATGGTTTCATTCTTTTGGCACTTTGAGTTATACACAGTGATAATCAAGTAGGTGAGAGTTGGTTTGGGGTATAAATGAGGCTTAAGAAAATGCTACTTTTATAAATAAAGCCTCAGTGTGACATAAGAATTCGCTTTGTGAATAAACACAGTGAAATTTCATGTATGTGAGCAAGTGTTGTTTATGGAATAAGACGACTCCACCGAGGAAATGCCAGAGTTTAATGTGACTATAATACAAGCAGCACTGCATAAGACACAATCAAAAGCCTGAATATATTTCATAATACAATCCAGATATCAATATACTTAAAAGAGAGTTATATAATTGTTTTGTCAGATTTTGATTTTATATCACGGCTGTTTTAATACAGGAATCAGAGTCAAAAAGCAAACCACACTAAACAAAATGCACTAAAAGTTGTACAAATGGGTGTCTCTCCAGAAACTTACAGTTAGAAAGAATTACATTTATTGCATTTCCTCACAAAATGGTATGTGCATACATTTGGTTTTACCATACATACTGTTTTTAATTCCATTTTTATTTATTAGAAAAAACATTTTACTGAGCATGGAGTAGATGAATGTTGAAAAAAAAAAGAAAGAAAGTTTAATCCATAAATCTACATTTCAAAATGAAAATAAAACATGTAAGAAAATAGCCGTCACATTATAGTTACAGTATATTCATTGCACTCATGAAACAGTAAATACCAAAGGGAACACAGGGATAAAATTCTCATAGAGCCTAGAAATTAAAAGAGCTCACAGCGTTAGCAGTAATAATAAAAAGTACACAAATAAAGCAGAATAAAAGCTGGAACCACTTAGTCTGTATCCTCTGATCTTCTTCTCCCGTACTTAGATATGCCTAAACATATGATTAATATTGATCAGTAGTCTATAATTACTAAAACAGTTATACTGTAATTTGGGGACTGCAATAAAAAGTGATATCAAACTGAAAATACATTCTTGATTAAAAAGAAAAATGTTGTTCATTAACTCTTTTTACAGAAATCAGTAGCTATGTTCCCTACACCATCAGGATGTGGTTTCCAAGCATGTCCTGTTTAAAAGAAAGAAAGAAAGAAAGAAAGAAAGAAAGAAAGAAAGAAAGAAAGAAAGAAAGAATCCTGAGTCCTTTGTGGGTATAATTATCTGTGCAGTCAGCAATACAGTGAGCAAAGTCATCAACTGCACCTCTGTCAGAAAAAGCCTCGACTCTCACATCTAAGAGCCTCACTGAGAGCGAGGGCAAGACTCGGATGACCCTGATTATTTGCTGTTCTCAGGAGAAAGATGGTGCTGTGGACTAAAATCTTAAGCAGAGTATTTGTGGTTACAGAGAATACCGAGCAGTACTGTATTTAAAGCTCTCATCTTGTGTAGTTTAAATTATTTTGTTGCACTGAGATAAAGCTGCTATACGGTGATTTGGCACATCACATATATTGTACAACATTAAAATTCTTCATTTCCATTGTTCTGTTGTTTTCTTGGTTACAAAGATGGCTACCAGGAAAAGTACAACAAGCATCGGTACATTCAACAGCCAGGCTGATTGATACAGCACAACACAATCTGAAAACTGTTTACGTAGCATCATAAGCAAGTACAGCAAGATTTCCAAAGACATATGTGAATATAAGCTTTAGCTTTTAGTATTTACAACCAAATGTAATAATAAAATACATTGTTTCTCAAGCAGAGTGCAACTTAAATAGTAGGTCTTTTATTTTTAATCTACAGTGAAGGACCATCAGCAGGGATGGACAGCTTACTTGAAAAATGTTACTCATTTAATACTCATGTATATGATACTTGTCATGAGTGCAGTTAAGATGTACCTTATTTAACAACCCCAAAACACACACAGTGATGATTACAACTTCAATATGTAGAAAAACAATTTAAAAAATCTTTTAGTTCCAGTCTTTCATATTTTTTCCTCAGTGGGAGGTACAGCAGACTATTTGCCACCAACAAACAGATGGCTGTGATACTGACCACAAACTCCAGAGGTCTATTACACAAAAATATTGTCTGTAGTCATATGAAATTTGCTTTAAGGTGATTATGAAGCATGTTTGATAGTTCAATCAAATCAAAACAGGCTCTTAAACCCTAAAGATGGACTACGGGGATTACAATCAAGTCATTGCCAAACAAGTTAAGACAATGCTGATTTAGTCTATGGGCACCTATAGTTTCCTAGTAAACTAGTTTTGGCACTGGTTTTAATTCTCAATCTGGTGTCTGTAACAACAGACAAAATAAAGAAAAGTTATCCACTACAGAGTTAAATATTAGCCAACTTTCATTCAACTTAACTTGAAACAAAATTGTATGTTTCCATGATATTAGTGAGTCATGCTTGCTAATCTTTTTTAAAAAATGGCATTTTTGGTACTAATTTAACTAGAATTCACAAGCACATTAGGACTATTAAAGACCTTCATATCCTAGACCCTTTTTATGAAACAAAAGAGTAGCTTTTTAGAGTTAATTGCGCCATAATCACACTCCAGTCTTCAGAAAACCATTGTTTGCTTTCACTGTCCAGGTTTTCAGGGTTAACATTAGCATACCAAGCTAAAAGTAGTTAGCAACACGTAAAAGCAACACGTAAACTGGGCTTAAATGTGTCTAGTTTATGACATGTAATTTGTAGAAACAGTTTTGGATGTAGCTAGGAGCCACCTGTTTTAGAAACAGCTAGCTAAGAGGAGCTCATTCAAGCTAGCTCAGCTAGCATGTTATCCTATACCTCTTTCATCACTAAAGAAACAAAGATGGCAAAACAACCACTGGATCAGATGCATGAATTTTGTGATCCTTTACTACTTCTTCATTGAATAATCCAAATCCTGCAAAATCATACAAGTATTTATTTATTTTTTTAAACAGACTGTATTACAGGTATATATGTGTTGCTTCTTTTAATGCAACTCTTACTTTTTATGAAAAATTTCCTCTTATTGGACCTGCACCAATATTGTTTTTCTTTTCCTCATGCAGAGTTTTAAATTCATTGATTTGAATAAACTCACTTTCTACATTTTAAGAGAGGTCAATGTCGAAGAAGGATGACTTTTTCTCAGTTTCAGACAGGTTTTTTTTTTTCCATCAGTGATGACATGTACAGTAGCAATCACAGCCGGATCAAAGACGCAGTAATCGTGTCCTGCAGTCACTGGTGCCTTATCCCCTCTAGTCCAGGTGAAATTAACAGCGCTTATGTGGAATATTACAGCTTTCGCAATATCCATGCGACAGAAAAAGAAAAAGTCAAACATTTGTGCAGTTAGTTGAGGGCGGCGTATCCGCTTTGCTACGAATGTCCTTGATGTCATTGAGCGGGGAGTCACTGGTTCCAATCTGGCATTTAAACACCTGCTTATAGGCCTTTCTGAAGTTCTCCGACAGGAAGGCGTAGATGACCGGGTTGACTGATGAATTGCTGTACGCCAGGCAGTGTGCAGCCACCCGCAATACAAAGGAGGCTTGGTTTAGCGGGAAGGTCCCAAACTCCACCCAGAGGTGAACTACATGATGAGGGAGCCACGACAGGCAGAACACCACCACCACCACAAGCACCGTCTGAGCAGTCTGGGATCCACAAAGGAAAGGGAAAAAGGTAAGATTTTGTCAGTATCCACAAGGATAACAAATACAGAATTTAATATTCTATTTAAGCTTGAAGTCTTGTTTACGATAGAAGAATAAAGCTTGGAAAGTCATTGATGAGATAGTGGCATGTTTGGGACCAATCTGCATTGTAAAAATTGTGTGAGATCATTAACATCCTATAATCAAGTCCCTGCCCTCCAGTAGAAGTCTTTGAGACCATGCTCATTTTTAAGTATGGATTGCTTGAGAAACATTATGAGTTATTTTTGCTAACCAATATCTTAGATTTTGGCAGCAGTATGCACATCACTGCATTCTTATCTCTGCATCAGCAATGGAAGTGTGTGGAGAGATCTGTCAGACAGTCCATCGACAGCAAGTGAAAGAGAGAGAGAGAGTAAGGAGGCTCTGGCTTCAAGCCAAACTAAAGTGCGCTTCAGGAGACTTTGGATGATTAATGTCCAACAACTCAGAAGATAATGGATTAATATTCTTTGTTGAGATGCCATTTTTCTTTGGCCTGAGGATCGAGGAGCTCATCACACATCAATAAACCTTCTCATACCCCCATTTACATTTAATCATTTTAGACTTTAACAGTAAATACTGAGAACTTTGCACTGATAATATTATGATCCCATACCACAGACTTATTTTTACATGTGAATCATATGTAATAATAAAGAGACTCAAATCCTTAATTAATCAACATTACATAAGTGACTTTTAACATCTTTACATGCACATTTGGGTGATTCCTATTTGCAAATGCTACGTGTTATTTTTGTTAGGTTTACTCAGTAGCATGGCAATGTGGCATACTTGTTTAAGTCATATATCTCATGACAGCTGTGTTGACTGTTCTGTTCTTCTGTATTACAGATGTTTTCCCCAAAAAAGTTAAGAGAGTTTTGAACATATTTATCAATTAGAAAACAATCAACTTAAGCACAGTGCCCAAGGCAAATAGTGCGTGAGCAGTGGCTGAAGTTAACAAAGAACTGGTATGAACAAAAACAGCAGATCTGACCTTAGACAGCTGTTTAAATATTTTCAAGTACAGCCTAAAAACCTTGAAAAAGCAGACGTACTGTAAATGCCTTTTCACCCGACACTTAATGAGTCACTGGTGGCATTTCATCCACAGTCTGTGTCATAAACTCATTTCTGTATCTACTTACAAAACCTGTAAAATGATGTGACAGTTATCATAAATCAAATTGTAATCGGAAGATTGCCGGTTCGAGCCCCGGCTCGGACAGTCTCGGTCGTTGTGTCCTTGGGCAAGACACTTCACCTGCCGCCTACTGGTGATGGCCAGAAGGGCCGATGGCGCGATATGGCAGCCTCGCTTCTGTCAGTGCGCCCCAGGGCAGCTGTGGCTACAACTGTAGCTTGCCTTCACCAGTGTATGAATGTGAGAGTGAATGAATAGTGGTATTGTAAAGCGCTTTGAGGGGTCCCGAAAAGCGCTATATAAATGCAATCCATTATTATTATTATTAAATTTACATAATATCCAAGAAGAAGAAATTAAACGATGTTATTCTTCCTACAAACAAAAAAAAAGGAAGAAAAACTAATTACATGCTCCTTGATTTGCTGAGGTAGTAAGAAGATTTATTGCAGGGCTAATTATTTCTCATCAAAGATAACGGAAATATTGAAAATCCTGAATCAGGAATTCAGCTTTCCAAGTTTTGATGGGTATAAGTTAGAAATAATATTTAGCCAACCATCTGAGCATGTAAGCTGTCAGAAGTAACAGAGCTGATGTTAAGTGTAAAGTGAAAATATTCCCAACTAAATGAATATGAGTGCACAGATTTTCACCTCACTGGAGAGCATTCTGAGATGCAGTATTTTTACTGTTATGAAAAATGAAAAGCCTAATATGTCATTTCCTTGTATGACAACTATGCAACCTACAAGGTTTTAAAAAACATTTTTATGGCAAGCACAAAAAATGTCAGAAAGTTGCTAAATCAACTGACTGTAAGGTCTCGATGGTAACCTAATTGTTTTGGTGTTGTAGATTTCAGCATTGCTGTTTGGTTCTGTAAATCTGTAAAGCAAAAAAATGACACCAATGAAGAAGTGCCAAAAACTGAAGTTCAGCTCGGTGCCACTTGGCTCCAAAAAGCAGTCTTTCGCCACAGACTCCTGTTTTGAAATGCTCAACTTTACAGCATTAAAAAGTATGATTACAGCCTATTAAAAAAGACAACTCTGAGTGGGGTGAACGTTTGTAGAATTTTTAATGGATTATCTGAGTAATTATGGCTTGCTGTGTGGAAATGTGTGCTGTGTGTGTATTACTTAGCAAAAATGTGTTGCTAGCATAGAGTTTAGCTTGCTATCCAAACTAATGTGTTTGCTATTAAAGCAACAGTTCATACTCTCATCTAAATGTGGTGCTCTTGATCCAAAAAAAAGCTAACATGACTGCCAAATGCAGAGTTTTAAACCAAATGGTGATATCACGGTGGATATGTCTTTTGGTTGGTAATAGCAGCAGGCAGCAGTATTCACGGGCGCTAAAAGAACGCTGCTGTGTGCATCGTTAGAATCACTGTTAGGAACTTCTGAGCATAGTGATGGAGTCAAACATTCCAGCCACTAACCTGACTCCAGATACTGTTCAGTGCTGGTGGTTGTGTGTATAGGCAACATGTTCACATGAGCGACTTTAGAGTATAATGCTATTTTATGTGGCTAATATTTGTGCGGTCTGATGAATTGCCCTGCGATCCTTATTTAACTGTAACTAAATAAAGTACTGCATTGATAAATTACAATAAATATAGTTTTAAAAAAATATTTTACCAATCACATGATAGGTAAACATTTTTGACTTGATACAAGTTAGCACTGGCCAGAGAAATCTTTCTGACCCCAACACAACTACACACATAGACACAAAGACACGGTGACTATGAACAGGTTCTCACAGTTTTAGCGCAGTATTACAGTAAAAGCAGGGTTTTGTTTGAATGGTGTCCATAAAACATTCACAGCTTCCCCTAAACCCACAGAGAGGCAGTCGTTAGGTTATTGTAAACGACTGCAGCAGAAACACCTTCTGTCATAAACTTTTAGCTCATCACTCAAGAACTGATTTACCTAACAACCCAAAGGTGATTCTTTCGAGTTTTTAAAGTCAAAAATGGACACCAAGATGACTTTTCTTCAAAGAGAAACACAAGAAAAACTGTTATCATGTTGGGAAATTATCATTTGGCAAGTTTGTGCTACATTTTTGATATTTCCACAACTTGTGATATTTTTTGATCACTAGTAATCAAAAAATATCATTTGGATTTACAGTTTTCTGCAGCTCTTTTTAAATGTTCATTCAACATTATTCTCATTACTCCCGAAGTCACTGGGAAATTACTGCATGCTGTTGGGTTTCAGTCAATTCATTCAGTCTCCCAGGCTTCAGATATGCATATTACAGCCTACACACATTCTTAAATAATTTCAGAATGACTTGGCCAAACATTTATTTTTGTAATTATCTATAACCATCTGTGTTTTCCATCTGCATAACAGACTTAAACTCCTAAGATTTAACACTGCTTACTGCATGGCTCCTCAACCTCAGATTTAAAACAGAGAAAAAAATCCAGACACATATAATCAGAAAGGATTTGTAGCATATATGTGACACATATATAAAAAATCAACTCCTTGCAAAGACCTTGCAGAAAAGAAAGGTTCATATTCCCTGTGGTTTGCTAGATTTGTGTGTTGACAGTGTGTGGTGTTGTGACTTTTGAAGGCTGTGTGATTCCTCCTCTGCGAGGCTGAAGTCGATAAGAACATTGGTTGTGTTTCACAACAGCCATGGGAGCAACCTTGGTCTTCCCAGCTGCTTTTAACAATATATTTCACCAGCCTGACAGAGAGCAGCTGAGACCTAAGTTAAACCCATTTCTGCACAAATTCCCTTTGCTTTCACCAGATGCAATTTATTCTTTTTACCTGTTGATTTTCATCTTTTATGGAGGGAAACCCTTGATAATATATCTGTGCGCTAATAGTATGAAAAAGAAGATTAGAACCAGAATGTCAGTCGGATTTTTGCTCATCTGGCTCATCAGGATTTGATATGTTTTAGACGTAATGGATTAAATCAGCATTTTGAAAAATATGCAGATTTTCATTCATGTACAGTAAACTGATAGGACTCTGATACCTCTCAGTTATAGCCTACAACCCAGGAAAAGTGGGGAACAGCTAAGTTCACCGATTCATTTTATTGGGGTGTTATTTGTGGGATTATTTTTGACAGGCAGTAAGATGGAGACAACAGGATGTCCTGAAATGGTCTGCTCTTACATAACATCATCCATGCCATCACTTCTTATTCGCAGATTAAACCTTCAGGTCAGCTTTCAAGTTGTAATTGTGAGCCTGAGAAATTTGGTGTTTTTTGGACAAAACAGTCAGGTCCATAATTTACTGGACAAAGATGCATTTTTTTTAGTTTTGCCTCTGTAAACCACCATAGTTAATATGTGATTGAAGTACAAACCCGCAGCTTTAATTCAAGAGTCTGTGTATGTTCCCAGTCATCAAAGTCATGGTAGTCTAGGCCCTTGAAAAGAAGAAGCCTCGTGGATGAGAGGTGAGGCATCTTCGAAAAACTAAAATAAGTCCAGTCGCTGTCTTTTTCAACCTCCTTGGACTTTAATTCAAGAGGTTTAACTTGACCCCAGAGGGTTAGCATGAACTGAGGACTGTTTTAAATAGAATAAGAATTGCAGTGACTGCCTGAAGTCTAGAACTCATGGACATCATGTCTTCCTCCTTTGAGATGCTTTACATTGATTTCAACCACCTTCAGTTGCTGCTTGTTTGTGGGTCTTTTTATATTCAGTCTTGCATTTATGAACACAAAACACTGCTCAACTTGGTCGAGCTCAGGTGACTCCGTTGGCATTTGAAGAACATTCCATGTCTGGGACTTTAGAAACTTGGATTGCTTTGCAGCTTTGGCTTATAATCCATTTGCACTTTGATGCACTGTCTGATTGTTTTTGCAGCATTTTGCTGAATCTGACCAGAGAGTTTGCTTCATAATTCATCCTCCTACTTCTATCAGCGGTCATGTCATCAATAAACACCAGTGATACATTTCTACTGACAACCATAAGTTGTCTCCTCCAAGTTTTTACAGATAGTGCTGTATGCTTCACATCATGAGCTGCTTCTTTCATTCTCCATACTGCTCACTTGAGGTTATCCTGGTACAAGTTCATCTTCGTTTCATCTCTCCAAAGATTTCTCTGAACTTTGCAGACTCTTGTAGATGTTTGCTGGCAAAGTCTAAACTGCTCCTCCAGTCCTTGTAGTGTAGCCAGTGGTAAATCTTCTGTTCTTGCATTCATGAAGGCGTACCGAACTCTTTGAGAGTGTTCTTTAATTGGTTAGATTTTGCAAAGTGGTTTATCTTAACCCCACACAGAATTTTGTCATCATGAACTTTAGTTATCTTCTGTTCTTTCAGTGTTGCTGAGCTGGCCAGTTCATTCATTCTTTTGAAAAATGAACCAGATTATTGTTTTGGCCTCTCTTCAAGTTTTTTGCTATCTCTCTGATAGGTTTATTTTGTTTTTTGGCCTCCCTTGCCAAACATCTGACATCGCCTTAGGTCTCATATTAAAAATACAGTGAAAAGCTATCAACTATAAATTCAACACTTTGAATCAACTTCAGATATTGTCCATCCATCCATCCAGATAATGTGTCTGCTTCTTTTTTCATGAAAAACAAGGTAACGCTACTTACCTTCTCAGTCAATTGTCCAAATACTTTAGAGCCTCTGAAAATGGGACACTGTGTATAAAAATTGCTGTAATTCCTTAACCAGTAAATTATCATTTTTACAAAGCTTCTTGAATTAAAGCTTAAAGTCTGCACTTCAATCATATCTGTTTGAATTAAAATCCACTGTGGTTTATTTGTCTAACAAAGTATAGACCCAACAGTATGTGCTACTTTGTTATATGAATTATGTTTTCAATAAATCTGTGGGAAAATGTCTGCAAAGCCCCCATAGTTTTAATTCATAACCCAGTTTATACTGTTACGACAGGAAAGAAGTTCATTAGCACTGCATGTGGGTAATAGCAGCTTCCAGTATTTACTGTATGTTGAGATAAGCTAAGCCACCTCCTCGCTGTATTTTTAAAGGACTGATAAGAGATTTTTTTAATTAAATCAAGAAAGCTGTAAAGCATATTTCCCAGCACTCCAAGCTACAGCCCAGACTAGTCTTCATATAATATGACCAAGTTAAGTTAAGTTACTGGTACCAGCCAAGTTAGTCTCTGAGTCAGGCTGCTGAGAAATCAACCAGGGATTTGATTGTGACAGAACACGTGTCAGTCCAAAAATAGTTTCCTCTTGAAAGTGTGTTTAGTGTCTGCCATTTCACACCATAAGAGGAAAGACAAAGAAGTGTAAGTAGCTTAAATCCCTCTAACCTGTTTGTAGATTAAATGATAGAAATAAAAGTAATAAAGTAATAACCTAGAACAGGGGTGTCGAACTCCAGGCCTCAAGGGCCGGTGTCCTGCAGGTTTTAGATATCACCCTGGGTCAGCACACCTGAATCAAATGATTAGTTCATTACCAGGCGTCTGGAGAACTTCAAGACATGTTGAGGAGGTCATTTAGCCATTTAAATCAGCTGTGTTGGATCAAGGACTCATCTAAAACCTGCAGGACATCGGCCCTCGAGGCCTGGACTTCGACACCTCTGACCTAGAAGGACTGTAGGTATTACTAAACACTTCTCCTAAGACGCACTGGACTAATCAGAGAGATACTGCCAAGGAAACACAAAACATGCATATTCATCAAAAGTGCATACCAGTTTTCAGTATAAAATTCTCATCTTTGTCAGTTTTACACCAGCTTGTATTTTTCCTCACTGCAGCTGCTGATTCCCTCTGAAAGTGTGTAAAAATGCTCTCTTCTGACATTCATTTTAGTCTCTCAGTACCTGCAAACGTAATTTATGTATTACAGGGTTTAATGATTTGTTGGACGACCATTTATCACAAAGTTATTGGTGTGACAATCTCTTCCAGGACTCCCCGCATAGCAAACACAATAAATCATCAGAACATCAGAAATTCCCGATTCACTTTCCACAGTTGTTTAGGTTTCAGGTCATAAAAGCATGTTTCTAGAGAAGTACGCACGAAAGCACATGTAAATCCTCATCGGTCCATCTCCCCAACTGACCGGGAGTCTGTACTCCTGGCTTTGTAACATTGTAAGCAGTTATCAGATGCTGTGACATATAACAGACAGACAGACGTATCGGTAATCAAGTAGGCGACTGCAGATAGCTACTCTCAGGAAAGTCAAATGACCTCCAAAGAGTATGATAGTCTAGATGGTAGTTTGATTGTGCATTACCTTTTGGCCATCAAGCTCAAGTGCACCAGTTAATAGTACACGTACACAATATTGCATTTATATTTATTATTCTGGCTACAAGGGAGAGTCGGAGGTAATGATTTGGTGTATGGCAGGCTATTCCTGCACCAAATGATAGGTGCTGGACTGTGGTCGGCCAAATACTTGAGTGAATTCTTATTCACTCAAAAAGATTAATGCATAAACTATCAATGGCTATACTATAATGGCTATTCCCCAACCACCCAACACATCGCTATGATACGTACCTTTTTCTTTGATGCCTCTGACTTTTTGGACATATTTCTTAGTTTTTTGTGCAAGTGATTTAACACCTGTAAACAAAGGATACAGAAGTCAAATGTACATTTCTTTAGCAGTAATTCCTCTAATTATATTACTGACTCGTGTGAACAGCCTTTTCTTACCTTTGCATAACAGAAAGAAATGAGCAGCAGAGGCAGCACATAACCAAAGATAAACGTGCAAACCACATAGATCTTCTTCTGGTTCTGATCCGGCCACACTTCCCAGCAAAAGGTGTGATTTTCCCCTCTCTGAAAAATATTCTGGTAATACATGATAGGCGCAGCCATGGCCAGGGAGAGTATCCAAATCACCACCACACCAATAAGAGCGTGCTTCGCCACCCGAATAGAGGACGACTTTCTGGAGTGAACGATGGCAATGTATCGGTCCACTGACATAGCGGATAGGGTGAAGATGCTGACCAGCATAGAAACAGTGAAGAAGTAGTGGATGAATTTGCAAATAAACGCACCGAGCACCCAAGTGGGCATCATGTAGATAGTGGACTGGAAAGGGATGCAGAAGAGCAAGTAAGACAGGTCTGCTATGCTTAGGTTCAGGATGAATATGTTGGTGGTGCTTCGAGGTTTTCCCGGTTTGCTCCGGGCCAGCACGGTGATCACCATGGAGTTGCCCAGCACGCCGAGCGTAAAGATGAGCCCGAAAACCAGAAGCGTGATGAAATTATCCGTGCCGATCCCGAATAAAAGTTTCTCGTCCTCCTCCTCCTCCATACGGCTGAGGTTCCAGGGCTCTTCCAAGAGCCAAACAGAGTCTGTCAAGTTCATTATTTATTCTTTGCTCTTCGGATTAAGTTAAAAGGTAAGCAAAGGCACCTGCAGCTGGTCTGTGCTGCTTCATTGCACGGAATTTTCTGGGCAAGGGTTTATGGTCAGGTGCGTTTCCATCAGCGTTCATGCAGACAGTATTGTTGCTCTCCTGTGTCTTTGTGTCGAGACTTCGGTAAATCCCCCTCTTAGCTTTCTATATTATATTTGTGTATATTTCAAAGCGATCTCGGTTTTTGTGCAGCGTTAAATCAGCTTTGCAGCTGCGCGTTTTGGAGTCGCTCTCCCGGCGCGCACCTGACCCGAGCGCGCAGCGACCGCGCCGATCCAGTCTGTTGCTTCTTTCTCCGCGTCGGGACTTTTTCCTCTCAGATTAGAGCAGGGGCTGGGCTCTGCCACTGCACGTCAGCATCAATACCACCTCCCAAGAAATGGGGAGGGGGGGGAGCGAGAGAGAGAGAATTAATGGAATACTGTTTATTCTACGTGTTTCCGAAACCATCCCATTAAAACTGAACGTCAAAGTACTTTTCCTTGTCAGATTCAGTTTGTTTGTGATACTTTACGGCCAAGGTGCAAATGCTGCTCTGATCACAGGGCTGGTCTGTCAAATGTGCAATAAACCACAAAACAATATCGTTCGCCAGTCATGGTCTGATTGTCTTAAATGGCTTTTATCATAGAAAGAAAATAAACTGCTGAAACATGTTATAACAAATGGTACTTGGTTGCAGTGTCATTTTTATAATGTCTGCCTTATTTCACCCAGTAACGCATTAAAAAGGAAATGTACATTCTGATGCACTTTTCTGATTAGGAAAGCTCTCATTTGTCTTATTTGACCAGTTTTTAAGTTTTGGTTACTCAATAATATGAACAATAATCAAATCACAAGCAGACGAAGATTGTTTAGCAGATGTTGACCTTGGTGTGCATGTGTGTGTCTGTGTGTGTTCCCTCAGATTGTGGTGATCCCTCAGAAGACTTGGGGAGTCTTTTTTTAAATCCAAGTTGACAAGAATGTCATACATGAACTGTTGACTTATTGTTCTGTGAATAACGTGGCGGAAAAGCGACTAAAAATACATTATGGAAATAACACAGGGGCACGCTGACTTTTTTACCTCTAAACAGCAACAGTGAAAATAAATTAATACCAGCCAATTTCCAAGAGTCCAAAGTGACATTTTCAAGTCGCTTGAGTTGTCTTGCAGGCAGCAATCAAAAACTAGAAGATGCACTGTGTACTATTAAAAAAAAGCAACGACAGAAATGCTGCAAATTCTTGCAAGAGAAAAGCAGTTTGACCGTTTTATTTTTTGCAGTAAAACTGCAAAATATCTGCCATTCTGCTAATAAATGTAACCACTAATCTCCAGGATTTTAGGATTTGCTCTTAATCTATAGAAATGTATTATTGTTGAGCACTACAGGTGAATCTCAGTGAATTTTAATCATGCATGCTCAGTCATCCTTACCTGAATGATTGAGCATGCATACAACCAGTTAATAAGCTCAAAGACCCTTAACAAGAATTGTACCTAATGTGAATTGCTTTAAATAAAGAATGAGTCTACCATGGTGCTCCTTACCCTCGTGCTGATTAGGAAAATGGATTTTACAGTGGCGCCTTTTTAATTCACTCTGTAATAAGTCAGCTGTTTGCACATGTGATTTTGTAAATTGTTGCTTGTTTATAGGTGAAGTAGCTTCAATATAGCAATATCGTTCATTTGGAGCCACGTTTGGAGCTTCCTTGAAACTTTTAATTAAATCATTCAGACATTTTTTCTGCGAGCTCCCGTGGGAACGTTTTATACAAAGCCAATTGCAAAAACGTTGGGAAAATATTTCCAAAAATATAATTAAAAACAGAATCCAGGAACATATCAGCCTATTTTAAATTTCATGACTGTGTGTTTCATGTGGGTTTTTACAAACTTTAGACAGGGTCATGTTTACCACTGTGTAGCATTCACTCTTCTTTTAACAACATAGACGTTTGGGAACTAAGGAGACCAGCTGCTTGAATCTTGGGAGAGAAATGTTATCCTATTCGTGTCCAATACAGGATTATAGCTCCTGGAGTTTCTTTGATGTGTTTTCCTTTTCATCATGCTCCAAATGTTTTCAGTTGGTGAAAGGTCTGGACTGCAGGCAGGCCAGTTCCTCACTCTTAACTCTTCTGGTATAAAGACACGCTGTTGTGATAGATGCAGTGTGCAGTTTAGCATTGTTTTTCTCAAATATGCAAAGCCTTCCCAGAAAAGTCCCCACACTATCAGAGATGCAGGCTTGTTAAAAAGCTGGATGGCCAATCTTTGTCCAGAAGACAATTTGTTTATGTTTTCCAAAAGCAATTTCAAATTTTGAGCACAGAGCAGTATTTCACTCTGCCTAAGTCCATTTTAAGTGAATCTAGCAGCATGATCTTTATATAAGGCTTCTTCTTTGCACGACAGAACTTTAACCTGCATTTGTGGATGGGATGGAGATTTGTGTTCACAGACAGGGATTTCTGGAATTGTTCCTGCACCCGTGCAGTCATGTCCATGTTTTCAATGTAGTGCTGCCTGAGGGGCCAAAGATCACTAGCATCCAATACTGACTTTCAGCTTTGTCCCTTGTGTATACAGAGATTTCTCCAGGCTCAAAACACTAGAAGTATTTGCAATTTTACATTGGGAAACATTATTTTGAAATTATTCCAAAATATTATTCCGTAAAATTTAGATGTAGTTCTTTTTTTTTCTTTTTTCCTTTTTTTTTTTAAGAGTGATGAACCTCTGCCTCTTTAAGATGCTCTTTTTATACCCAGCCATCTTACTGGCCTGTTAGACATTTGAGAAGTTTTCTATGTTCTGTTACAATTGAATAAAATACACGCTTGTGAGATTTAGAAATCAATGCATTCTTTTGTTTACATTTTACACTGTCTTTAAACTTTTTGGGAACTGGATTTGTAATACGCTGTATTACTGTTTGCCTTTATTTGATTGTCAAAGACACAGACAGGAAACATCCAGGAAGAAACCACTTCTGGCATCAGCCTCAAATCCTGAAGGAACTAGAGATTTTCTTGGAAATATGGCCATCCTTTTTGATCTCAGCTACACATCTGCAGAGTGTTATTACTGCATCCTGCACAGCTTGACATTACTGTGTTAGCAAGTAGGCACCGACAGAAATCAAGACAGACCTTTGCTGAAGCATGCTAAATCTTTGAATTGGACATATGGCTGCGTTGTGTCAAAGTCATTTGTTTACAGCCTTTGTAATTAGTTTATTGCTATCAAATGCAGCAGGTTAAATTGGCAGCATATTTGTTTCACGATGCTGTTAAGCTACTTGAAAGGTTACTCGCATCCATCTAACTCTACAGCAATCTGCCGCCCCTGCCTTGAATGTCAGGCAGCCCTTGTTTAAATCCAGTTTGCTGCCTTCACCTGGCATATTTCATAACGTTGACAGACTTTTTTTGTCTTTTTTTTTTTAATGCATTTACAGCATGTTCTGCTTGTAGAGCGTTTCCTTGTGGACAGTGATTGCTTCCATGTCAGAGAGTAAAGTCTTTTTTCCTGTCTATTGTTTGCCTTTCTTCTTCTCTCCTGACAGCCTTGGCGTTGGTTCTGTGCTCCGTTACCCTGAGCTGTGTTGGAAAATGAAATGCTCATGGGTTTATCGAGCTCTTCCGGCAGCAGCGGCAAGGCGGGTGAAAGGCGTAGATGAGGACAGGTCAAGGTGGAATAACTCCGTACTTTCTGCTCCTGCCAGACTTTCAGATCCTCACAAGTGCAACTCAACACTCGGCGTGCCTCCCGGTGAACAGTAACTGGTGAGGCCGCAAGCAGAATGGAGTGCACTCACATCTCAACAGACATTCAATTTGGGCGTGATTCAATTGCATGTGACCTCTGAATGCTCAAAATAATTGTTTTTTTAAAGGTCAGGCGCAAAACAAGCAGTACAAAGCAAACAGACACAAGAGTATTTCAGTGTAATAAAACATATCATTTGTGTGCATGCTATTAATATTTTGGATATTGTGTGCTGCCAAAGGGCCTGGCAAACAGACTTAAACGTGTTTTTTAGACCTTAAGAATTCAACAACATTCGTTTTGGTGACAATAATGAATGTAAAATCCCATTAGACGGCTCTAACTTTAACAGATGCCTGTGTTTTGGTACCAGGCTTTAGGGGGCTTAATGACAAATTGGAAAAAAAATTAAAAAAAATAAAAAGAATGGTCACAATCAAAAGCAGCAGAAGCCTTTTAGCCCTCGTTTGTGTCCCACTGACTCACAGAAGATAGTGTAGTCAGGCAGCACAGAATTCATGCATGCTGCTGTTCCATGCAAATCTCTGCTGGAGGTGAAGCTTTTTGCTTGATTTGCTTGATATCAGAGCACAGGTTGTGTAGGGGTTTCCAATGAGTAGAGCGTCCCTATTTTTATGAATTAGAAACACTGCGTCTGGCTCTTAGCTCTTCCTGAAATGAACTGGGCATGCTTGAGAGCACTTTTTTTTTTTTTTGCAAGGGGAAGGATAGATTTCAAGCATCATTGCTCTATCAGATATTGGCAAAAAGGAAAAGGCTGTTATCAGTTATGTTATCAGTTATTGAGAATTTCAGGAGTTAGGGCTGGAAGTAATGCAGTCTTTTCATTACTTTTATTGCTGAACTATTACAGACCACAGCTTTACGAAAATCTTGAGGTAATGTGTGTGAGGACTGGTGTAAGACTCACAATAAATTGGCTTTTTAACACACTGAATGGTGAATTTGAGGAACCAGCTATCTAACAGTAGCTATTAGCCTGTTAGTCAGACATTGCCTAAGATGAGTTTTTTAAAGTAATTTGAATTTTACCATGCATGTCCATTGTGGTAGCTTCTGTGTGTGAGATCTTATCTCTTCTTCTTCTTCTTCCCTTGTAATTAAACCTAACAGGGTGAATCCAGGTAATATTTAATATCAATCAGGTTTCTTGGAACTCATTTTCCAAAGTGTAGAGATAAAGTAGAGCTGCTTGTAAAATGAGACTTTGTGCCCTTTGGGTGGTGACCTCGTTAGCCTGACCATTCAGAATGAACTCAGCATTTCCACCCTCATACCTTTGATTATGAAAGAATTGAAGCTTTTTCTGAAAATAGATAGAGCCCTTGAGTCAAAAAAGTAAAGGCCAGTGTGGAGGCGGCTCAAATCTGATTAATTTTAACAGTAAACAGTCTGGGACTAGTCAGACTGAGTATGGGTCTATGAGAAAATGTGTGGTCACATTATGTGATTTAACTGTGTATGTAGTGCACAGATTTGTGTGACTTTGTTCTTAGTTTTTGTGACGCTGTTAAGGCATTTTAGCCCCAACCAAAGGGTTTGGTGTACAAGCTTAGCTCACCACACCCTTCATACCTGTGTGGGACTGTTGTTGGTTTTGTACACATTCTCAGTGATTGAAATGAATTAATGTAATTATAGAGGGAATAAAATGAGAGTGTCCACACATCCAAACATCAAGAGCGAGCTTTTTTTTATCTATAAAAACAAAAATGCATGTAAATTGTGTGTATCAGAATGAGTGAGCAGCAGCAAGAATCCATTAGCCTATGGAGGCGATCTGCAAAGAGAAGAGGGAGGAAGACTGGTGAGCTCTTCTCCTTATATATTCTATAGGCCACACTCAACCCCTGATGGAAACTAGCTGACCAGGCCTCCTCAACACTACCCAAGGATCACATGACCTACAGTAAAATGTGGCTCATCACGCTGCATTTATCTGTGCCTTGATAATGATAATCTCTGGAAATAGAAATAATACATCTGAGATGTGTTTTGGGTGCAATGAAAACACAAGAGAGCATGAAAATGAAGAGAGAGTGAGAAGCACATTACAAAATATAATCCCTTATCCACTGGACTGTTACACTTCTGCTGTCTGAATATTTATAAAACGGGTTATCATGTCAGTCAAGTCTTTCTTAATACAACTTTATGCTCATTTTTAAAATGTTGGTGCCATTTAGAGGTCACAGCCTAAAATTAATTTTAGCCAAAATATTATTAAATAATAATTCCTTCATAGCTGAAAAGAGGACATAGTTACACTGGCAGTCTGTAAGTTCGACGCACGAGGAGGAGGCTCACAGTGATGTGGTAGCCATAGACCAATGAAAATTTTACATGCTGCAGGATAACTGTTAGTGATGAGAAGTAGGCAAGTACTGAGTCTTAGAGGAAAAACACTGAAGCAACAGATGATGTGGTAAACACATTAGACAGTTAGCTTCACATCTGCAAATCAGTGTTGTTTTGGTGACAGCGCAGCAACATTACACAGTAAATTGACAATTTTAGGCAACACTGTTACTGATGAAGGTGATTTACAGTATATGGATGGCTAGGGATAGCTGATTGCATTTTCTTTTCCTTTTTATGCCATAGTGGTAATTACGTTTTACATCGAATAACTAACAATTTGTTCTGTGGGAAGCACAGTGGTGCACAGCGAGAAGTTACGGGGGCCTTTTTGTGTGGTATTTGTTTGTAGGCAAGTTGTTCCAAATGATGTCCTTTCAGAGAAATCTTTCCACAGGTTTCTCCCCACAGCACATCAGCACAGAGGGGAAGTGCCTGCACAACGGGAGAATCGGGTAAATCCACAGCAAACAAAACGTTCACTCACAAAAATTCAAAGCAAGAGGAGCCTGAGCTATGCCAGCTCTGCTGGCACAACAGTCTGGCACTGACTGAGTGGGATCTTCAGCCGTAAGTAGGAGGTGAGTAATCACAGACTGCACACAGGTGAGTGATTGCCAGATTGCTTCCAAGGTATGCAGATGGAAAAATGGGAGCCGGGAGGAGCCTCTGCCCCTAAAACTCACAAGCAGACTTAAACACACACAGACACACACAGATAGAGGAGGGCAGAGAGCGAAAGGGGACAAAAGTGGACCATAAGACCAAATCGTGTTGGCCCTGTGATAGACTGGTAACCTGTCCAGGGTGTACCCCACCTTTGGCTCTGTCACACTTCAACTCAGTTCACTCCAATTTTATTATATAGCACCAAATCACAACAACAATTGCCTCAAGGTGCTTTATATTGTAAGCTAGGCTCTAGCCCTGGATGGATGGATGGATAAAGCCAGAAACTTCCAGTGTATGAGGCTGAGTTAAGGTGTGAATCATTCAAGCATAAAAACAGCACCAAAACAAAGGAATCAACCACTTTTGTGTCTACATAGAACAGACATCTTAGCAAAGAACCAAATTTAAATCATATCTTGAGTCGTTTTGTTACTACCAGCCGGTTACAAAAACCTATAATATAGTCCCCAGAGATAACACAGTTTGACAGGAATAAAACAGCATTTTATGACCAACAAGCTGATTCTCAAAGAACTATTTGCAAAAAATTGGGCATATCTCAACACAGTGTGCAGTGTGTTCCTAAAACCTTTGAGGAAACAGCATGCAACAAAAGCAGCAGGATAGTAACAGATGAACAGACTCTGAAAGTCATATCCTTAAAAAATATAGAATAAAAATCCAATACAGGACTTGAGAGATGTAGCCGGGCGACAATTGAAGATCGGCAGTAAGGGTGGTTGTCGAGAAGCCATTCTGGTTCAGATTGATGAAATTATGAATGCAGAAAACCATAATGAGATTAAGATCCACTGTGCAATATCATTTGGAAAACACCTGATAGACACAGCCAATGCAGTAAAAGCATAACTGGATAGAAAAACATACAATCACACACACAAAACACTCTCATTCATAGATTGCCCTCCCCAGAGCTTTCACCCATTCTGCTGCCTTCTAAAACTGTCAGTGTTTTTTCGGTCTGCGTGTTAGGTTTGAAGATAGCATTTGTTACACCCCCTGACAAAATGGTTAGTAACTGAGCAGAGGCTGGTATCGCAGTCCTGGAGCCTGAGTAACAATAACAGAGTCATCTGCATACTTTAAAACAGTCCTGCTTTCATACCTGCTCTGACACGTATTTGTGTATTGGGATGAATTATTATAATGGTAAGATCCCACATCCATGTGAGGAGTCTGTAGAGGAGGAAGTGTGGTCAGGCAGAAATCGACTCTCATTTTTCTTTTCAGTGTGTTAGTTGAAAAGTCAAAATTGCTGCACGGATCAAATCGATCCGAAGCCGAATGGTTAAACAGTGAGGTTGAAAGGTTAAAAGTGGAAGAAACAAAATAGTAGTCTGGCATGAGACCGGATTCACTGTTTTGTGTTTAAGAAGTAAGTTAAACAAAGGGACTGAAACATCCTCTGCTCTCCTGAGGGGTCTGTAAGCAAACATCATGGACATACATGGATTAGGCACATGATCAGCTGCCCCCCATGAGATTTAAGTAAGCTAAGAAGTCTTATTTACTCTTCCCATCCGGAACGTTTTTAGCTTACTTACAAGGAATGATGCAAAAATCAGCAAATAGGTGTGTTTCAAAAGTAACCACAGCACAGCCACTTCCCAGTCAGTGCAGTCACAGAACTTCAATCCAAATGAAAATCCTCTGAATAAGTGATTGTCCAGGCTGTGATACCTAAGCTTTGTCTCAGTAAAGGTAGTGATCTCTAAAGTTCTTCTGAACATGAACATGCTGATTGGACTCCCTTTTGTTCGGCAGGGCGATATTCCCAGTTATCACCGTACTTGCATACAGTAGTTTCAACATTCCCTAAAGCCATCCTTTTCCATGATCTGATTTGAAACACCCTCAGTGTATGATGTTCTCTAGCACCCGGACAACAGTATAAAATTTTGTAGCTATTTTGATTTTTGTGTCACTTCAGTTCAAGTAATCAAATTTCAGGCTAAAAATAATGGCATTTAGGTTATTTCTACTGCTGCAAAATGTCAAAATGGATCAAACGTGACCTGTAAGCCATGTAAAGATCAGATACAAAAAGAAAATCCTGTTGACCGAAGAGCAGCTAAATAATAAGTAACAGGACACAGAAACCTACCTTGAGGGTGACGGCAGATGGAGGTACATTTGAAGTTTTCACTTCACAGCTTTTCATCAGAATCCTCGTGCTGATTTAGTCTTTGATATTTTGGTATTAAAATGACTATAGAAAGCACTCCACTTCATCAGTAACACTATAAAAGCACTATATAAATCACAGACATTTGTGAGAATGAAACTGGGAGGAGGGCAGATCATTCCTCTTTACTGTGGTTTCTCTAGACATATTCATTCAGCTTTGCTGCGTTCTCTCTCAAGCCCCAATGTGCTCATTAATCCACGGAGATGGATACTTTTTCTTTTTGGATTTGACGGATGAGGTGGCATCAAGCACGAAGAAGCATCAGAGCACTGTTGTTACCTTGAAAAGGTTCAGGTTTGGAAGAGAACTTCGTGAAATTTACTGGCAGAATAAAAAAAAAACAGACAACAGGGCTTGCCACTGGATGGAAATAAAGCAACACTGAAAATAATAGCATTATGATGTGAGATTAAAAAAGAAAAGTCCTCTAGCGATGTATGACTCCTATTAACTGCGGTGGAGTTTTAGAGGGGAGCAGGAGGATGGAGCAATGCCTACACGGGTTTTAAAGTCAATATTTTTTGAGGGGAGGGGTTTTGAGTGCATTGGAGTATGATAACAGTCACGCAGCTAGCCTAATTATAGTGTTTTAGTGAATACTGGAAAACAAAATGTGAGAATCCGATTGGTTTGGATGCAAACTATCCGTTTTTGAGAAGCGCATTAGATGAATATTGTCAGTGTCGTGCACCCTGCAGTGATGCTGGATGTGGGAATAGTCACACAGAGATGGAACCAGAGATGAAATGTTGCATTTTTAATATTTTAAAATATGATAAAGATATGAAGGAAGACACAGAGAATACAGTTAGAAGTGCTGCTATTTATTAGCAGAGCTGCACATGCTTATGTGGCTTTGAATCTGCTTTTCTATTTCTGAACACTTAGGTTTCACATTTCCTCACAAATGTTCACCAAAGCTCATGTGGAAACACCTGCTGCCAGTCTTCATAATGCTTTTGTCAGTTACGTAGGGCAGTTAGGTGCCAAACATGAGGCCCTTGGGCCAGAATCAGCACAGTGAAAACTGTGGCCCAAAGGAGGGCATCAATTTTAGCTGACATTAAACTGTATGCTCATATCTTTTTTGGCTTTTGCTACTGATAAAGACCTCCCCCATGGCCACTTATAGTACACCAAAGTAACTAAGTAATAATTAATTCTATAGTTTTACACATTTCTTACAAAGAGAAGCCCAAAGTGCTGACTGATTTCCTTCTTTGCTACAGCAGCTTTTTCTTTATCATGTAGAAAAACTCATTGTACCATAAGAACTGCACTTCTTTTTCTCATGTTAAGATATATCACAGGGATTAAGCGTGCAGTATACCTTTTTTCAAGGACAGAAAGGGGAGTTTCAGTCCGGCCCATTTAGTGACCCACGATGTGAAGTGAGTTTGGCATCACTGATTTAAATAAATACGGAGAGTCTTACCTTCACTTTCAATGACCACAGAAGCAAGTTGGACTTCTGCTGTGATTGTCCAACGTTACACATGATCATGGCTTTACTGACTCACCCTATGCTAATACTAAGAGGTGTCTGTGCTCACTGCACCTTAGCACTGAACAAGGTAAACTAAGTAAACATTCCCAGATCATTAATGATGAATGATTAAGAGCTTATTGCCTTCTGCATATGGACCTTTTATCAATACTGAAACTCCAGTGATTTTTTTCCAACCCAAATGATAGATGCAAAAAGAGGGCTTGCTCTACAGGTAGATGAACATTCATAAAGTAGCTGGAAGACCTTCAGATTAGTTAGGATAATAGGAAACAGGAAAGCAGGAACTCTGTCTTGCTTCTCTATGCATGAACACTTTCAATCAGAGTAATAACCTTCCAGATAGAAACATGAAAGTAAGACCCTGGATTTATTCTTAGTAAATCCAGTGATACATAAAAATGCAGAATCACAAGGATGCGTCCGTTCCCAGCTCTGTAATTCACCATCTGTCCTTACAAGCAACTGTTGAAAACAGAACCTCTGGTACTCATATTTTGTTTTCAGTCAATAACCCCAGACATGATTTGTATAAAGGAAATATGACCCCCACATATCTTGCTGCACGCTTTCCTCAGCATGGATACATAAGACGACAAACAACTGCCCTCTCCCCTCAGTTACTGTGATGGATAATCCACGTTGTTTTAGGCCCATTACCTCGACCGAGGGCTGGCTATTTCCATGACAACGAGTTACTGTATCTCAGTCAAAATCGGTCCAGGCTCTAAGCTAATGGGTTATTATTATATGACTGATAATGTTGAGTCATTTTCTGTGCCTTGGGCTGATCTCCTTGGTAAGCAATCAGATTGTTGATTCTGCCAGCGTCCCCCACCCCACATAATTCCCACTCTTCCCATAAGTCCCACAAAGCCCAACTTCTACAGTCACAAATCAGGAGCTCTGAGTTGGACTGGATACATTATCACAAGCTATTTGATTTCTCTGGCCAAAGCAGAATTGTGTTACAGCCTAAATCCGATCATCCTCAAGTAGGACATTTATGGGTATGGTTAAAATGTCCTGAGATAACCTATGATTCCAAAAACCTTAAAGAAAAATGGATAAACAACTGTAACCCTTTTTTAAAGTAGCACAACAAAGACTGGCTGAAACGGATCCAGTCTTGGTGAGCCCAAATAATTTTTCCTGAAACTTTGGGTCAAATGTTTGTCTTATTTTGAAATACATGGACAAAAAGTACTGGGCCACCTATATCTTACACCTACAGGAGCTGCTTAGACTTGGAAACCCATGCCATGAAGCTCCCAGTACACAGTTTTTGTGCTGATGCTAATCCCAGAGGTGGTTTGGAAGTCTGCAGTTATTGAATCAGAGGAGCGTTGGCGACTTTTACATACTATGTACCTCAGCACTCGACAAATCCACTCTATAACTTTATGGATCACTTTGTGGCTGACTTGTTGCTTTTACCTAGCAGATGGATGCAGAATACTTTGGAGGAAAACTCACACAAACTAACTTATCGCCAATGGTGGGATCCTGCTATAGCAACAACTAGACTTCAGCTCTTTAGAACGACCCGTTTTTGTCATTTTTGCAAAGGCAGCCTGCATGGCTATTAGCTTGATTTTATACACCTGTGGTAATGAGACTAAAACACCTGAATTTAAGGATTAAGAGCCTATGTGGCCCAATTTTTTTTCCTTATAGTGTATGTGCACATCTATACACACAGTATGTATAATAACATTCAAATGCTTGAACAATACTCTCAAACCCTGTAAACAGTTTTTATTGCTTTCTTTCTTCTTTATAGTCTGTTTTTCCATTTTTGCCCCCAGATGTGTTCCTGCATCATTACCCAGCACAATACACCACTTTCAGATTATACCAAATGCACTTTATAATGTTCCAGATGCCATTTTTTTACCCACTGCAGCAGCGATATCCCATTAAATTGCAAGAGCAGACATGATGAACTGTAATGGTGGCTGTGGTGCTAAAGAATGGCATCTTTCAGTTTTTATCTCAAAGTTACTTCCAGCTAGGGTAAATTTATATTGTTGCTTTCATTCACGGCCAACAAGTATCATAATGTCATCTTTAGATTTATCTCTGAGACCTGCTTTTGGTCATTTTAGAACTGACTTTCAAAGTCATGTGTGAATTTTTTTTCTCTGAAAAAACAAGGAAAAGAAAAAAGTGTAAGGATGTAGGACAGGGCAGCAAACAGAAGACGAGGGAATAGAAAATGCAGAAGAGCGTGAACATGCGGTGACATTTGTCACAGCTTTGTATTGTTAGTATGGTAAACCACTGTACATAGGAGCCATATGTTTCATTTCCATTGTACGTTTTTGGTATTTTTTGTTGTGTCTGTGTGTGTGTGTGTGTGTGTGTGTGTGTGTGTGTGTGTGTGTGTGTGTGTGTGTGTGTGTGTGTGTGTGTGTGTGTGTTGTATGTTGGAGTAAAAGTACTTTCACCTCACATGACGTGGAAATCTGAAACTATGTCGGGCAAGATCTTTAGGAAAGACAATGAACAATACCCTTCTTGAGTCTACTTATACTCTGAAAACGTTTCTAGATATCAGCATAGCTTACACAGTATGAAAGACATTTCTATTGGGTGTTACTGGCTTACAGTATTCATCTACGCAGAATTCAGACAAAAGTTTGGGGAAAGCTGCAGCCTTCTGCTGGATAATCTGTCACTGTGGTAAGTGTATGTGTTGATTTGGCACTAAAATCTTCAATGGTGAAAACTACTTTGAAACATTTGCTGCTATCATTTGTTGCCAATTTGTATTCACTTGATAGCGCTTAAATGAAAAAAAAAATCATCTTTTTGAACTTTCAGTTGGATACATTTTTTTATTAATTAATTAATTTTTATTTTTTGCTAAATATCGTGCTGAGTGTTTTGAGAGCGGAGTTAAGTAGCGATGGGTGGCTCTGAGAAACAAAGGCTACTTCACAGTTAGCGAGATTTTTGGGAATCACATGGTAGGCAAGCCCTAAAGCATACCCTGCTTTCTAATGCTTTTTGGCTCTAGTAGTGACCATAAATTACAAAATTCAAATATAATTTCTATTTAATAAGACTTTTAACACTGAAATCATAACTTTTTTTTGGAATTTTTTTTTTACAAAGGTCATAGATAACAAGTTCTAAGTGATTTTTTTCGCTTAAACTTTGAACTCTTTTTTTGCTTAAGAAGTCGCCCCCTTGTGGCCTTTTTAAAGAATGCGATGAAACATCAATGCTTTCTTTAGGAGGTTATTGTATTAGTTTTGAAAAGTCAGACAGTGCACCACGAGCCAAATAGAGGTCAAAGCTTCAGAATTGTCTTTACACTTTAAAGATGTTCAGAAGCCCTCTTTAAAAATCTAAAAGATAATATGACGCGGCATGATACTAACATATATGGCAATGACAGCAGTTACAGTATGAGCAACTATATGAATGGTTAAAATTCTTTAAGTGCCTGATGAACAGCAGTATTATTACAGTTTTAATCAATCGCTTTGATGCAGTTCTCACATCAGAAATGTCTTTATCACTACTCTTAATGCACTGTAGTTCTCAGATCAGTAACACATTTCCCCCCACACATTGGCCTTTTCTCTCTGTTTTTGTGCACACTGCTATAGTTTCCATGCATACTTCACTGCTAAAGACATTTGTTATTATCTGAATCTCACAAGTCATCAAAACAGTTTGTGCTTTTGTCAGCCACAACTCTAGATCTCACACTTTCCTGAATATTCTACAGCTTGGCATTGACATTTTCAATTAAATTACTTTTGACTCCTTTTGAAATATATAAAAGAAAAAGTCCACTAACACATTGTCAGTGGTAGCGGTGAGAATGCTGCTATATTATATATTATATATAAACATACACATATATATATAAACATCCACACACACACACACACACACACACACATATATATACATATATATATATATATATATATATATATATACATATATAATGCATCAGAAAACAGACAAAGAACACATATACCATCTATAAACAAAGTACCAACTACTGTATAGTCCTGTAAAGTCACACTACATACATACAGCAACCACTTTATTATGTACGCCTGTTCCACTGCTCATTACATTAATCCAAATATCGAATCATCCTTTCACATCAGCAGCAACTCAAAACATTTAGGCATGTAGACATGATCAAGCCTGCTGAAATTCAAACCGAGCAATTAATTAAGAAAGACGACTGAACGGCGCACCGTTGTTGTATGATGTGAATAATTCATATGTTGTTGATGTATTGGGATTTTCCCACACAATCATCTCCAGGGTTTACAGAGAATGGTCTAAAATGAGAGTGAGCAGCAGTTCTCTGGGTGAAAATACCTTGTTGATGTCAGAAGAGAACGGCCAGACTACTTCGAGCTGATGGGAAAGCAACAGTAACTCAAATAACCCCTGGTTAAAAACAAGGTTCAAGGTAGAAACAGCCACAACACATCTGATCTTGAAGCAGATGGGCTACAGCAGCAGAAGACCACACTGGTCTTTGAAATTTTTATTAAAAACACTATCAGCAATGCTGGGAATTATTCAGGAAAGCAAGTAAGAGCTGTGACTGACAAAAGTACAAACTTTTTTGATGAGTTGTCAGATTTCAGTGAGAAGTGCATAAACGCAGCAACAAATATCTATAGTAGTAAATTATGTGTAGAAACCACAGCTGTGTAAAAACAACAAGAATGTCTAGCGTGGGTGAGGCAATGCATTACTGATTTGAGAACTGCATTTGCAGTGGTAAGATCGACATTTGTGATATGAGAATTGAGCCAAAGCGATCGAGGGGGGGAACCCTGTTAATTAACCTGTTGGAGGCTTTGAGCGAGGCATGAACCTGACTGCCTGTCTGTATTGTGCAATCGTTGACCCTGCTGGCTGTAAAGCTTGCTCTCAGAGTGCGCAAATCCTACAGCCGTCTGTTTTCTGTGCTCGTGAGATCCACTTTAAAATCACGTTTATTTAACCCTCCCCACCGCGAACCACGAGTCACTAATCATGCACAGACATGCACCAGCGTGCTTTTTAGTCCATATTTCTTGGCGGATTACAGCTGCACGCCGCCCCACCCCTTAACAAACAACATCATCACTACCACTGTACCTAAATCAGGAAGCACCGACACGTTTTTCTTTTTTTCCCTTTTTTGTTTTCTTTCCTTTTTTCGTAACGGAGACACTTTGGTGATTACAGCAACTGCGAACCATTAAGGGGGAAGAAGGCGTTATCTTCGATGCTGCTGACGACCACCGGTGACCACTACTAAAAGAAGACTGACACTTTGTTTCATCCAGTACAAGGCACAGCTGTGGATGCATTTGACACAGTCTAACCGGAGAAGGGTATGTGCACAGTCAAGGTTGTACAATTCACAGGGAAACAAACACATACACGTAAAAGAAAGCAAGTGTAAAGACAGTGGCATACACGCGGGGGATACGACA
This sequence comes from Simochromis diagramma, assembly GCF_900408965.1. Taxonomy (NCBI): domain Eukaryota; kingdom Metazoa; phylum Chordata; class Actinopteri; order Cichliformes; family Cichlidae; genus Simochromis; species Simochromis diagramma. The sequence continues at coordinate 8,922,900 of NW_024387423.1, read as the reverse complement.
CTATTTGCATTTTATGTAGACTGCAGCTCGTGTGGTTTAGCGATAGTAAACATGTTTCACACGTCGACGCCTTTACGGTGCGTAACAAAAGCTGAAGCGAAAATATGCTCGGAATGTAGTTCCTGAGTAACTTTAGAAGACGGAGTGAGAGCCGTGTTAGCATCCCTGTCATCACACTGTGACACTGCGTTTGTCATGTGCTTCGGTGGTGTCGCCCCACCACCAGCACTACTACAACAACTCCCCCGTCCATCCATCCCCGCGGCTGTCTCCTCGCGCTCCGAACACAGTTAGCATACCGTGCGATTTGACTCTTCTTCGCTTAACCGCAACATGACAAAGCGTTTCGTGTGAGAGCAACGCCTTGTTCACAGTCAGCACTTAAGTACCTTTAATTCGGCGTGCACCTAACTCGACAAGCTGGAATTTAATGTGGTAAATTTAAGGGTTTATTATTTGCTTCCTAATGCTTGCCACCGGAAGCCCCACTTTGTTGTTGGTAGCAGTCGTCCACTGGGCTAGCAGAGAAAGGAACTATTTAGTCTAAACAGCGTTAATATCACTTTCGGTAGATGGCTTAGATGTTTTCCGAATTTATCCGTGGTTTAAATCGACTCGTTATGTCACGTTTCCCTCGACACGAACACACTCACCGAAGTGCGGCGCCTTTAAATGGCGAGAATTCGAATGAGGATTTGCGCCCAAACTTCAGTGTGGATCACTCTGGTTACATGTTATTTACTGAGCACCTTAATGCATGCGTAAAGCTGTTGAGTGTACCTTTCACAGTTGCAGCAGTCAGCATTGCTACAACTGTTTGTTTTTAATGCTAGACAAGTCTTTAAATTGGACATTCTTTGTAGGTGTTTATCATGGGTTAGGCTTTAATTATGGTGGTGTTTTGACTAGGCTGCTGCCTTTCAGCACACTCAACCGTGTAAAGCAGGAGGAAATTGAAGTATTACATCACTGCATCCCAAGCAAAGGCTATTCTACAACAAGCTCACCTCCTTTCCTCACCTTTCATGAAACAGGCTGGTGACAGAAACCATAAGCCTCTCTGTGACTATGACGAAAGCATAGAATTTTTATCCACACACTGTTAGTGGAAGGAGCAGCAGCTTGTGCAGCTCAAGATCCAACGATAAGCTTTCCAGCTATGTGTGTATTTTTACTCTTTGCCAGTTATATATAAAAAGGGACCTTGAAGCTCAAAGCTGTTATGACATGCTCACTTATTGCTGCTTTCCTCAAGCTCTAAATAAAGCACTTACACATGAGTGGGCGCCTGTGCCTGAACTACAGTGATTTATTAAAGCCTGCTGACCCTCTAGCAAGGGAACATTGTGCAAGATAACCCCTGGCTTTGTTTGATAGAAATCCCATGTAGGTTTAATCCTCACCTTTTTCTATTTTGCTTCAGATGATGAAAAAAAGTTATTAATAGTTATCGTAACATAACACAATTACACTCCGGTTTCAGTTCTGGTACAGATTGAAACATGGATATTTTTAGTATCGCTGACTACACAGACATAGCCTTTACCAGCGGCTCCAGGTTAAGCTTCGCAAAGTTTCTGGAGCCAACTCTATTTTCTGTGGAAGTACCAAGTACCTGAGTTGCGAAGGCTACAGGAATGCATTTGTCTAGGCCAGGAGAAAGAAATACCAGGAAGGTTTGCTCACATGTCCCGGCTGGCATTCCTTTGCCTTTATGAACATGCTGTACTTGCACCAGCAAGCCCCCCCCCCCCCCAGTATCATGCAATCAGTTGTGCAAACATTCAGAATTGTTTCCTTCTCAGCCAACATTTTCGACCCCATTTCTGCACGTGCACTGCATCCACTTGCTACATCTGTGTTTTACAGGTGATACACTGAGGTTTGTCAACTTCCGTGCTCAGAGATTCACAAACTTCCTCCCGTTTCTCACTTCCCCCTTCCTGTCTGTGCCTGCTCTGGCAAACAGGTTGAGTCACATTACCTTCACCTCCTGCGCAGCAGTGCACTCGTTTTGTTAGTTTTGCCCTAGGTGGGGTGTTGGCAGCGTTGCTCTATGATATTCTTGACAGCATATGTTGTCATTGAAAGTAGCGTCACAGCCTTGAAAGTGTTGCTTAAACGTTATCCCTCTGGGCAAAGGATGGGCAATTAATTTTCTAAAGAAATGAAATGAAAAACTGGGACAGTTGTGGAGGGCTGCAACAGTGAGCTGAACTCGGTTCTGCTCAATATTAATTTTATGTCTTTGTAAGAGTAAATGTTATAGTTTTGTCCTAAATATAGCCCCTTGGGGAAAATGAATAATTGCCCATCCCTGCTTTAGAGTCATATTATAGATGACAAATGCAAGCAAGTTGCTTGGGTCATACATCTTCATTGTGGAGTTCTAAGCTAGTGTTCAGGCTCCAGTTTATGTCAGTAAGGCCCCTGTGGAAGTGATGGAAAGTTCCTGTGCAAAACATCTCAAAACAAACATGAATTAACAAAGCAAATTGCTGTGCTTAGTATTGGACCACTGGGAGTATTGTTTTCCAACTGATGTCTGGTATTCCCATAGAGCTATATATACCAATTTTTTTTTTTTTTTTTAAAGATAGGAAGATCCCACAGCTGTCTTCTCAGACATTTCTATGCAATAGCAGCTCTGTATTTATACAGAGTATATTTGTAGTCTATGTTGTCATGGCCCTCCTTCGAAACAACATCAGAGAATCTTTGATGGTTTAAGATGAAAAGTGCCACAGTTTGATATTTTAGTCAAAGAAAGGGGAGCTTATCCAAATAAATCACTCAACCCTGAGACCAATTATCTCATGTTAGGAGAGCAAGAAGCGAAGAAGGCAGTGACTCTGGTGTTTTAGGCAGACAGCTGGAAGCCCGCAGGCTAGCATCACCTCTCTCTGTGGTGGAACTGCTGTAGTTCGGGCAGATGCGCGTGGCCAACTGCCGTTTCATTCAAGAGGAATACTGATGAAAGGGGAAAACGACTTGAAGGGTTTTCATTTAAATTCCGTTCAGCTTGTTTTGTTTTTGCTTTTAATGGCGTCAATGCAAAACATGCAAAACCCGAAGCGAAGGGCGCTTTACATAGTAAGCTAAAGATGCTTTGATTTTAGAGAGAGAACTCTAATGATCTCATCTGATTCTTCTCTTTGAGCAAGCACTTAAGAGGAGGAAGAGATCTGTGGCAGAACCAGAGGGGCAGTGAAAAAGATGTCAGAAGAGCATTGAGAGACATCACAAATATGGAGAAAAGGAAAAATGTCAAATTCTGAAATTTCAGATTCTTAATATAAAATTTCAGGCTTCTTTGCTTCTAAATTACTTAATTAATCCCTTTTTAATTGGCCAAGTTGTTAGTCTAAACTACAAGTTTGACATAGTCCAAGAAAGTTAGTAGGCACAAACACATTTTAATTTCAAGGGGTTTTGGCACCCTGCTCTAACTTTATCTGCATAGTCAGCCTGTACAGTTGTGCCAGTTTCTCCATATTCTAGCCTTCATAATGATTCAGCATGAAAAGGAGCTATTCAGGCAGCGCATGTGCTGAGTGCACTCAATAAAATAGCGATTTAAAAATGTAGACGGTAAATATGTTGTTATTGTGTTAGGCTGCCACAGATGAAAAACACTGGCTTGACGTTCCATTCCCCAGCTCCTGCAGTCCACACACTGAATAGTTCTTGGAAAGGGCAGAGAACCCCAAACTTCTCCCCACCTTGTAGTGTAGAATCCTTGTGACTGCTCCAAATACCAGTCCATTTACCATTTTAAAAAGTTAAGTCTTTGAGTAAGCTGACATGTATTCTGCAAATCAGTGCTGTCTCAGAAAATGCAGTCGTCTTCTTACTGTAATGATTGCAGCGTATGTTTGTACCCTACCTCCTCCTTAAAACTTGGGCCAATCTGGACGAAACTTTGCTTGAAAATTATTACACATGCGTCGATCATTAATATCCAAACAGCACAAAAGTGAGGAAATTTGTGTTTGATTTGTGCTAACAGTGCTACTTTGCAATAAATCTCATACTGTTGGAAAGCCTGTTTATTTCTCCTGAAATATTCCCACATTTATAAGGAAAATGCATTTTTGGATTGAGGTGAAACTTGACAAAAAAAAATCTTTTTGCCAAAGAGCTTATTCTGTTACCAAATATTGTTTGGCGTTTATTGGATTGACTGAAGTCTGTAGAAACAAGTCACTGGCAAATTAAGAACTGATTCATTAACAAACGGGGGCCTCAGCAGATGTAGAGAACCATGACATTTCTTCCCCATTCTGGTCACAAGCTTGGTCACCCAATACTGTGGGATGGCGTCACATTCTTCAACCAGCATTTGTCACAAGTCAGCTAATGTGGTTGTGTTGGTCAGTCTGGCACGAACAGCACACCAAAGCTGACCCCACAAGAGTTCGATAAGGTTGAGGTCAGGACTGCAGGCAGGCCATTCCCTACTCTCTACTCCAAAATTCTGGAGGTAGTCTCTGCAAAACCTCACTCTGTGGGGTGAGCGTTGTCATCCTGGAGGACAGAGTTCGGTCCCAGTCTGTGGAGATATGGGACTGACACTGGTTGTAGAATCTCCTCTCGATATCTCTCCACATTGAGATTGTCTCCAGTGATGATAAGCCTTGTTTTTCCAGTGAGGGAGATGGTGCTCCACATCATCACCACGCTGCCTCCACCAAAAGCTGTTACCCTATCAGTGCAGCAATCAGCATAGCGTTTTCCACATCTTCTCCATACTTTGACCCAGCGATCCAGCTGCCGTAGGTAGAATCCGGCCTCATAGCCGAACATAACGTCCCTCCACATGCTCAAGTTCCAGTGCCCATCTTTCTGACACACGGGGCACCAGAAGCTCAAGATCAGCCATAAATCCCAATGAGTTTGATTTTCATATTCATCATCTCCCTGCTTATCCAGTGTTACCTTCTCTATTTGTGCTTATTTCACATGTCATGTGAAACCAGGGTTGTATTTATTAAACGGGTTGTTTTAATTAAACGATCGTCTCATGTTGTTATTTTGTCCTTTGGAAAAATTGCTGGGTAGTAACTAATTCATTGACATTTTAGACTAGTTAATTGTTGCAAGTTAAATAGTTTTGTCCATTTCCATTACTTTTGCTATTGTACTTGTGATTATAGAAAGGCCAGGGATAAAAAGGCACGAGCCTCAGAGCCCTTTAAATGTCGAGTATTGCTCTTGTGTGGTTGCTAATCAGAAAAAAGGGGGTTGAAAATGAGTTTGCGTGCGCTCCTTTTAAAGTAGGACAAGTAGATTTGGAAAGAATAATTTCTTTCTTTTTTTTTTTTTTTTTTTCTTTTTTTTTTTTACATTGGTTTGACTGATAGTAGTCAATGCTGCATGGAGGAACGGATCCCAGCCTTCGTTTTCCTGATCGACCACATATACCCCGTTTTCTCCATTTGGTGTGATTTTTTTTTTTTTTTTTTTTTTTTTTTTTTTTTTTTTGCATTTGTTTAGGAGCAGTAACGCATGGCACTCTCACATCCATTTAAATATAAATTTTTTAGTATTATATGAAAGAGAAGAAGAGAGAAAGGAGGTGAAGACGATGAAACAATCCAGTTTCTTTATAAGGATTGCCATTCTGGCATTGCTCTGCCCTCCCTCTGGGACAGATTTTAACCTTTGACCTCAAAGCTATTGTCAAGAATATAGTGTACTTTCCACTGATACATAGGGAGAGCTATAGATCTCTTATCTCATCCCCTCTCTCCACTGCCTTCCGCCCAAAGGCACACATGCACACACATACGCACATGCTCCGTATTCATTACGTAATTGACTCTCGCAGTAGGGCAAAACACGGTGCAGTCACCGAGGCTTAAAAGAAGCTGTTGTGTCGAACGCACAAGAGCAAACTTTAAGTGAAACAATGGAACCAAGCAACACATGCTCCAGTTAGAGACATGGGTTTGTCAGTCTGCTGCTGTGTGACGATATGCCACGCAGACGTCGTATCAAGTTATGGAAGCTAAATGAGTCCATCATACACGGGCCTCATGTGATTGTTACTCATAGGCTAGTATGTGAGAACTGCGTGCTGGGATCTGGCTCAGAGATGCAGAGTAGCTGTGTTCCTTCTTTTATTGTGTGCACACACACAAAAAAAAAAGAGGTAGTGTCTCTTTGGTCACAATGATTCGGTGGAGACGAACTACAGAAATGCAGCATGGACCAAAATGAACGTGTTACTTAAAGAATGTATTGGGACCGTGCAGATTGTGGTTACAGCGGTGGTAGTAAATGAAAGTGTTTTGTTTAGGTTAATTAATGTTACAGCAAGCACTGCATGCCAGTGTGATGCTTGATGTGTTCACCTCAAAAGCTGAATACTTCACTCTGACAAAGCAAGAGAAGCTGGCTTAGACAAAAACTGAAAGCAAAATTAATGACCGGTTATCCTGAAAGCTCCTCCTTACTTACTTTTTGATCTGCTACCTTTTTATATGCATCACGAACATACTATATATGGGTCTTCTGATTGGCTTTGGTGAGGAAGGTGCAGCTTCTGGCACCTCAGTGTTGTCTGTGTCACTTTCAGGCTCATTCTCTTTCATGTTTTTGGCTAAGTGGACTTTTCGACCACACATTTCTTTGGAAGTTTTAACAGTTTGCCAGCTGAGTATTGTCACAATCTGCTTCATTAAGAGCTTTGCAGACAGTACGGTGGGCAGAGCAGAGAGCTGCAGCAAATGGCAAGAACAGGTCTTTAGTTGGATCCAAGTGCAAAAACATTTCCCCCTGTGTGTCATATTCTGCACTGGAGTGCTGAGGTCTTAGTAGCCACGGGTCTGTTATAAATCAGTTAGGTGATGGAGCAGATCAAAGAGAGCAGGGAGCAGAAGAGAGGTGTGGTCGTGGAGCTAGAGGATCACACGTGCGTGCAGACACAGTATTAGAGCACTAGTGTTGTATAAAATTGTACTTAAGTAAATTTACTTATGTCCAATAAAGACAGAGAAAAATGTGTTGGGTTTATTGTAGTTAACACAAAGCTGTTATGCATTTTTAACACAGATTTAAAGCCGGAGGTCATTTTAGTTTTATCCAAAAGTCAATACCAATAGATCTGTCTGCAGCAGCCAGTCGCTTTTTTGGAATATTTGCCTTTGGTTGTTCCTTAAATTTGCTCCTTTTAAAGCACTTTGAAGAGCTGTGGAAATATTCTCCTGGGATGCACTAGCTTTATGTGGGCTCAATAAGCCATCGTGGTGACTTGAAGGTGTTCTAGCTACCTGAGAGGCTGAATAAAGAAGGGAAAAAAATCTGTTTCTTCAGCTGTTGCTCTCACCCACTCTGGCGCATATTTGTCGTGTTTGTCACATTTTAAGCATGCTGTATTTTCTTTAAATGGTTATTTCTTCCTTTGGTTAGATATTAATTTCAATTTGAGAACAGCAAAACTACCTGATTCTTATTTTTGAAAACTCATTCACTTTTTGATTTTCAGTCTAACGTTAGCAACTCTGCGTCACTTCTCTAATCAGAACAGGGGGTTTGTTAGTCTTGAATTGTGTTTAATGAAAACACATACAGGTTTTGCTTCTGTGTTAACTATGTTATTTTTCCTGATCCTTATGTCCCCATTTATTAAAAATGCTGTAAACAACTATGAAGCAAAACAATTTATCATAAATGGTACTGTAAATAAGCTAGGTTAATAGTAAAACTCAACAGTTGTCACTGCTTTTAGCTAACAGGCTTCTGAAACTCAGGTTTATGGGCATGATTTCACAGTGTTATCCATCATAATTGTTAACCTGTTGCATTTAAAATTCCTGGAAAAGCTTGAGCCACTGGGGCGCCGGCGAAATAATTATTATATTTTGGTTTATGCACGGGCATTAAACACAAATCTTGGATGGCTGGGACAGCAGTTGGATTTTTAGCCATGTCTTCCAACTCGTCCTAACTCCACCTTCTTTGCTGCAGCTGGCAACTGTAATCCTTGTTCCGCTCTTGAGGGCCACTCCAACCAGAAGCTGGGACACAGAGATCTTCAAAGCTACAGAGCAGTACAAGGACTACCTTTTCCAACTGTAGGACATGCTAATATGATGCCGCTTTGTCCCTCCACACTGTTGTTTGCAATAATTTCTTCTTGAGTCTTGTTGTAGTCAAAGTTATGGTTTCCCTACTTTAATGCATAATTCATCCTGTTTCATCAGCATTATAAAGCATTCACTAGACCCTGATGGGGGAGATTTATGATGTAGAAAACTAATCTCTTTCACCTGTACAGGCCTATAGTAAAGAAAGAAATAGCTTTGCAGTCTGTGCTGACTGAGAAACGGATGAGGGCCTTTAGTGTTACTTGATGCAGTGAAGTAAGCCGGCCAGATATGATAATCATAAAAGCGAGTGTATACAAACCCTTATGCATGCAAAACATATATCATACAACATACATTTCTCTTTGCCTCATCCCGTCTTAAATAATCCTGGAAGTGTTTCTATAGTCTTTTTTTGTCTTGACACTGTAGAGTTTTAATTTGCGTATGTGGATGCAGAAACAGACTGGGTTCAGTGTGCTTTACATACTCAGTCATGTTACTGAACAGGGTTCTGTCAGTGAAGCTATTTTTTTCCCTTAAATTTACATTTTCAACAGGATTGTAGTCATGAACGGAATTCAGTACGTGCTGCAAACAGATGACGCAAAATCTAGAAGCTTCTATTTAAATGTCAGTATGCAGGCGTTTTACTAAATAATGAGCCCCATTTCTTATCCACATCAAATCCATGCAGAAACACTAGGGGCTTATGAGGATGATGAATTTAAATGGCCTCAGGTAATGGACAGCTCAGATGGATATAATTGCTTATATATATACAGGCTTCCGCTTTGCATGGTAATGGATCAGGTGGTGGGCTTTAGGTAGCCATCCTATAATAAGAGCTTTTCCATCTTAATGACTTATTTAACGATAAAATGGAAATGTTTCCAGGTACGTGCTGACAGTCACAGCAACTGATGTAGGTTAAAATAGAAAGGGGCACTCGAAATTTGGCTTTTTCCACACAAATCCCTTTGTGTCGGGGACTGTGTGTGCAAAAACAAAATCCAAGTTAGCAAGTCACTGTTAAATGCTACTACTGAGTTGTAATTGCAGCCTTGTGTTACACCCTTCCACATGCACACTTCCACCTCTCCCTCTGTCACTCGATTATGCAACAGTCCTGTCTTGCAAGTCCTTGCAGGATCTCAGCTTTGGATTGTGTAACGCTGAGAGGGGAACGGGCTGTAAGGCCTCACATTTAACCGCAGAGAATCCCAGTGACGCCTCGCCACATCCAGCAAATATTTGAGTCCTCAGCGGACATTTTTCCGCCACACTGACTGCACAGCCACTGGCACTCTAATTATATCCCTTTGTTTAACCAGTGGGATGTTTTTCTTCCAGCTTATTTTTATAGTTTTCTGTGGCTGCTTTCATCCACAAGCAGATATGATTGATAGTGAGATAATACTTTAGTTATCCCCAAGGGGAAATCCAGATATCCAGCAGCTTGGTCAAAAAAACAAACATCCCTCCGGTCATAAATAATAATAATATTATTAATAATAAAACAATAAGGTAAAGTTTCACAATACCGTCTTACTTCCCTTTGTGGGAAAACTTGGTGGGAACGTTTTGATGAACTAACATGCTATACAGGTAAGGGTGGGGGTAAAAATGTGCCATGTTGTTTACTTGACTCCTTAAATCCATCTTTTCTGTGAGTTACTATCTTGTAAAAGTCAGTTTGAGGAAGTCTCACGGAGACTGAACAATCCTAGAGGTTTGAAATGCTGCACAAAGGTAATACTGCTTTCATGCACACAGGCCTACAGTTAATATAATAAACAGCTTTACAGTATCTGTGCTTGCTTAGTAAAGGAAGAGAGCCTTTTATGTTACTTGAAACCAATAAAGTAAGCAGCCCAGAAAAGATTGTCCTGAAAATACAATTCCAACAGCACTTCTGTTACAAAACCTACCGCTTTTCCTTTATGAAAAGGGAATCTTAAGTTCTGACAGTCATGAAAGTGTGTGCAATGTTGGTCCAAGACTCGTAACAGTGAAAAGGAGGGTTTATACAAGAAATATCGTGTCATTTTTAACAAAATAAAGCTTTCAGTTTTGTTTAAACAGGCAAGAAGTAATATAGCTCTCAGCAAAGAATGTTGTGAATGCTTATTCATTGTAAAAATCAGAAACTTTATCATTCAAGTCTAGCTGGAGCTAATGATGGTCAGAAAGAGACTGTCCATAGGTGTTTATCATGGCATAGAGGTGCACTGTAAGAAGCACATCGTGTGACAGAAAGTGCGGTTCACCTCGTCGTCTTTTATTGGTTCTAGTGCAACTAGCATGTTATTTATGTTATATTCATTCCCTCTAAGTTTTTGTGCGGTAGTTGTTGTAGGAAAGATTTCTAACGGCATATTTAAAACTGTCACTTTTGTATTATCCACGTGACAAATGTGGTAAATGAAAGTGGTGCTCTGACTTTAGAATTCTTGTGTTAGCATGATTTGGCTAACTGCTTTATCTTTTTGGTTTATTAAAAAAAATAGCTTCAAGAAATGAATTTGATTTAATTTCAACTTTTACAAACTGATTTGGATGGTTATAACTTATTTAAACAACCACTTTGTATTTCAATTCTCTTCATAAAAGGGCTGTAGCTTAGAGCTAAGTTTCAGTTAGCAAGTAAACAGGAAGCGGATTGTTTACTTTTCTATAATATTCTTCCGTAATATTAAATTAGATCTTCTATCCTTTGATAATATTTTTGCCTATGAAATAATATATCAGTTACTCATAATCAGAAAAAAAATGGTTGAACTAATTACATTAACTTAATTCTTTTAAGATTTTCTTTTTTTTTTCTTTTTTTTTTTTTTTTGCCTTTGCTGCTGTTGTTGCAGGATGAGGTTGAAATGACCACACTGGTGGTTCTAGTGTTCAGCTTATATTAGCCACATGATTGGGAGGATTTTTAACAGCCCACAGAATACTTGAAGTGAAATTTTAGCATACAAAGTGTATAGATAGTTCTGTTTTGTTTTGATGTTGGAACAAGCTAGGTTAGCTAGTTCTTGCTAATACTGCTTTAGCAAATAGCTTGTAATTTAAACGCTAAAGAGACAAATGATTTTATCAACATTCGCTATTAAAGCTTAGGTTGTATTTACAAGTTGTTCTGATCACAAGAAGATTTCAAATACTACACAGGGCAAACTTACTTTTCACCTTCTCCCTTTTTACATTGCAATTTTTGGTGAAATTTACTCAAGTTCACAGAATAGCTCTTTACAAAACACTTTCCAATTGAAAAAGCTCATTTCGCTCCACTGGGTATAGATTTGTGAGCTATATTATTTATGGTTTCCAGTCATTTTCTAAGCTTATTGCAATTTAACTACACTCATTCCTAAATAAAAAGCCAAACCACTGTGATGCTGCTACTGGCATTAAATCGACGTTCTCTTTTCTGATGACAGTGAATATAATAACACCTTTCAATAGGTGATATTTTTTTTCCAGTGCAGGCACAGAGGAAACTCATATTTAGTTAACCTGGATTGACCGTTGCAAAAAGCAAACATGGCATTTAAATGTGCTTGCATAATGTGCTGTATTGATTTGTTTTTTGTTTTGTATTTTATTGTTTAAAAGCTCAATCTTTTTTTTTTTCCTTCAATTGCATTGATTGACCTCTCAGTACAGAATGTGAGCATGTCAATACGTGTTAAATTTAAATAATACAGCTGACACACATGGTAATCTTGAATTAATGAAGATTCCTTTGGGGCTTTTTTTGGTTTTTTATGTTGATTCTCTCCTTCTTGACTATCAATAGACCATCAATAAACCACATTACCGTTCCTTTTTTCCCTCCACATGAACAATGCTGACAGCACTTTTCCACACTGCCATGTGAAAAAGTGAAGACAGGCCATAAAAGGTGATGAAAGGCTTTCTGATGGGTGCAGATCTCCTCTAAAAGCCAAATACATGCTGTGATTATCTGAAAGTAAGAATATTCTTTTGGTGTAATTGGATGTTTTTTCCTTCAGTGGTGAGTGTCAGGCAGAGATTTAAATTGTTGCGATTTCTGGCCTTCATTTACTCATCACGTTCCTCCTTTTTGCACCTAAACATTTAAAGAATCTAAAGAAGTTTATTTTTGCTCTTTATTTCCTGCATTTGTATGTTATTTACACGGCTTCCTTGTGATTTTTATGTTTGGCTTTTTAAGATTTAAGCTTAATAGAATATTCACGCTGCAGTGCACATGTTGGCACACTTAGCAAAACATTGTGTCGCCTCATTCCTCTTGATCAGGTTTCATTCCATTCTCTGTGGAAATAAATAGACGTGTTGTATCCGTTCTCAAAGACGAACCCTTTCCTTTATAACACAAAGGTGCACACCTGTGCCGAGTCTGCCAGAGGTTTGGAGAATTGTTGAAACAAAGCACTGCACTGTTGTTAATGCTTACTGTATTACAATATCTCATGTCTCATAAAAAATAATGTATTAGATTCAGGTTGAGCATCTTGGAGACCAGTTTAAAGAGACAAGCCTGAGATGGTTGGGACATGTGCAGAGGAGGGATGATGGATATTCTGATGTTGAATACAGAGCTGCCAAGCAGGAAGAAAAGAGAGATCACAGAGGAGGTTTGTGGATGTCATGGAGGAGGACATGCAGAGGGTTGGTGTGGATGCTCAGGGGCAGGGTGAGATGGAGGCAGATGATTCGCTAGTCTTTTCTAAAGTACAGTAAGGTTAGCCTAGACATGTTTACTTGGCTTACTTTTAGCTGACCCGTTACAATGATATGCATGATTTCCAGATCCACATGGACAACAGAGGGGTGTAGACTCTGTCACTTTTTTATATTGTATGCACACTCAAAAAAATCAAAAATCAAATGCACAGATCTGATCTCCGGTTAAGGTATCCCCTAGCTGTTTCTATTCAAATCACTCCACACGTGTGTTTCTGATGCCAAGAACACAGTGATGGGAAACGCATACAGTCTCACTTTTGAGTGTTGTAGAATTAACTGAAGTATTGTAGTCTGTAATCACATGAATCTGGTAACCTATCGGATTATCTGAAAAAGAAAGCCCTACAATGCTTTTCTTTCCCCCCCCCCCCCCCCCCCATTGCGAGAAAACCTTTAGTCAGATGATAATGTTGAGGATAAGACTAATATGTGAGACCCTGCAGCAAAGCAATAACAGGAAGGAGCAACTGTGGAGAGCGATCTAATATTTAAAGATCACATTAATGGACAGGTAGCTACTAGCAGCAGGCAGAAAGTATATTTAAATGAATGGATGAAGGAACACAGAACTATAAACACAAACAGGAGGCTAGGGTTGAGCTCAAACAAGGTCTACAGTGGTTCATTTTTGAATTGCTTTAAATGTTGCACCTCATTTCATTTGAAATAACTAGATTTGTTGCCTGCCTGTTACCATACATTTTTGGCTGTTCGTCTTCCCCTTAAGAGGAAGGACAATGAATTGAATAGTATCTACTGTATTTTTGGATTTTTCTCACTTACAGGCAGTTTTCCAACATCTCCAAACTACCCTTGTTTTGACTTCAGATGATTTAGGCGATCATATTTTAAACCAAAATAAGAAAATTATTAAAAGCCTGCTTTCACTTTATGCACACAGTGTATTGTGCTTTTTTTCTTGTGTTCTCTGAAATACAGATTCAGGGATCATAACCCTTATAAGAGGGGCACCTCAGTTTCAGCTGTATATATTCAGTTTTGTGTTATATACTGGGATATTAATAATTAGAGCTATTTGTTGTTATTTGCTATTGTTTTGGTAGTCTTGGAGCAACTGTGACCACATACTTTATTAATCCCAGAAGAAGGTATTCTGATTCTAACTGTGGCATTTTAAATGCTATTGCTGCCATTAAGAGATGGAAGGGAGGGAAAGCCCCGGTGCCTTTTTTATGGCTGTAAGTGAAGCTACAGTTTCACACTGAATCTGGAGCTTGCCTCTCTTGCTGCAATAAGGAGGAGTTCGTAATCTTCACATAATATGCTGTTTACAGTCTTCCCCTGGTGTAAACTCATTCTGTGTGTTTCTTACAGGCTCTGTTAGCAGCATGGGACAGCATCTAGGAAAGAAGGAGCCCAACACAGACGGCAAGGTAAGAGGGCTCATCACAGCTTTATATTAGTTTTCTTTTATTTGTGTGCGAGCGGTGGCTGTTATCTGCTGGACTTTGGACTCTGTGGCACAAAAGCTGTTGGGCTCCTTCACTCATGCTAATTTACTGCTGCCGCTGAGCTTTGAGCAGGAGTGACAACCAGTTTAGAGTGTGAGTGTGTGTGTGTGAGTGTGTGTGTGTTTGTGTGTGTGAGTGTTGAATCTCTTTGGATAAAAAGCTGCATAAATGCCTTGCAAGTGTATGTGTGTCTAAGGTTTTTGTGGCAAGTGTTTTGGGTTTTTCCTTTGTTTCCAAGCAATTTAGTCAATGAGATTGAGGTTTTGTATTTTTAATTGTTGCTAGACTGGAATAAGAAGCATGCTCAGTGTACTTTATATTGATCTCTAAAAATAGGGAAACCCTACACCTTGGCACACCTGAGGCAGTAATTTTTAAAATGTAATCCTGTGTAGACTTGAATTGCTGCAAATTTTCAAGAGATAATATTCGGCACGCTCAGATTTCAACAGCCGGCATCCCACTCTTAATTGAACCATGTTGCCATGGCGATATCCCAGGCACCACGAACCTCCGCGGTTCTCTTGGGTCATCCCCTCGAAACAACAAGCCTCTCCGCAGCACCACTCTACGAGAGAACCCATTTGAACTGGAGAGAGTAAATAGATGATGGCGTGCATCAGGGCTGACATTAAACCCTCTCCAGGTACACATCTCATTTAAACATTAGCTTTGGCCCAGTGATCAGCGGCGCTCAGATGGGCTACCACCCTGCTAGTGGGTGTAGAAATAAAAACACCACATTTTGGGGGATTTTTGCCCATCTGAGTCGAGAAGATAAACTGTTGCTGTGTCAGTGCACTTGCCTAAAAATAATGAACTGGAAGGTGACGCTGGCTGGTAATTTCCTGTGTGCTGCTGCTGAGAGCCTGAGCACAGATCAGTGAAGTTATAGCCAACAAATACTCCAGCTCTAACAGGAGTGCTATAGCTTAAGCAGAAACTATGGTATAAAATAAACAATGATCCAGTGGAGAATTAAGTGTAGTTCGTGCCGCGAGTCGACAAATAGACTTTTTCAAATTGGCTAGGACGCAAGGTGTGCTGCTCTGCCCTGGAGCTAATGCTCCACAGAAACTGCTTCTGATAGTGTTGTATTTAAACAGAACAAATCTCGGTGTGACTTTCTTGACTCATCTGTGTGCTCTGAGACTGTGCTTCTGTATGCCAAGCGTGGAGGCGTATTTGGAGGCTTAAATTAGGATGTTAATGTAGTTTAATGATATTCGATCATTAACCCCGACCTTGTCTAACGACTTTAAGGCATTGCAAGAGAGGCTCCTACCGTACATGAAGAGGTTTTGAGTTTATTGTGAGGTCTCCGAGCCCAAACAGTGAGCGAGTTAAAGCAAAAGGAAAGAATAAGGCAGCTTAATGTGTGCACCGTGTAAACCCTGTAGTCTGCTGTGTGCTCTGGATTATGTCTCACTACCTGGCCAATGCCTGTGACGGGCAGAGCGGTCATGTGGTGAATGGGGGAGCCCGAACCAGCAGGGGTGCTGCTGATGCAGCCCACGCATGATTTGTCTCCTATTCCTGCAAAAACACACACTGGAGAGCGTGGAGCAGAAGCAGGAGAAGTGGATCTATTTGTCACGTGCCGAGCTGGTGGGAGAGGTGTTGGGGGAAGCGTGTCGCACTAAAGCAGCATTGTTTAGCCTATGCAGACACATATTGTGCCGTATATCTTTCTTTGTATATCATTTATTTCCCCCTTTCTTTCAGCTCCATTATCGTAAATTGAAGTCAATTTTAAAAGGTCTGGCCAAAGAGCAGGTTGTCATAGTGACCGTGGAAAGGGAACAAAGCGTGACAGGGTAAGGCAGGTTGTGTTTAGATGCTGAAGTCAGAGTCATGATCCTTCTCCCAATCCCTTATCAGTTGTACCTATCCCTTCACTCACACACCAGGCAAAGTGTTTCTCTGTCAGCTTTCGGACAATTTCTCACTGCTGTTATTTTACAGCTCTAAATCCCACCTGGATGTATAAGATGATAACACTGGCCTTTTTATTTTGCCAGAGTAGAAATTTAGCCATAATAAGGTTTGATCAAATGTGCTTTTAGTGGCTAGTGCTTTTGAAGATTTCGCAGAACTCCCGATAGAATACAACCCAGGACTTAAATGAGTCACTGGAAAACATAACAGAGTAACAGATAAGAAATATTTGCTTTTCCTTTGCTGCTACTGTATATTGGTCCTGCTCGGATGTAGTCTGATTGCTGTGTTGTCAACACTTGATTACAGACAGAGGCACAGGCTGTTGCATGCTTACAGTTTGTATAAACAGTATTGACTAAATTTGGCAAAGTGTGAGCAAATTTTTAAATGAGAACCCAAAAAAAAGCAACAAATGCTACATCGACACATGAATAGCAGCCCAAGCTAGCACCCATTTGCACGGCTTCTTGCAGTTTCAACCACCGTTTTGTTTGTGCTCATTAGTGGCCAACCACAGGCTTTGTGGCAATTCATGCTGAGACCACTTTTGCTCAGCGACATTTAAAGAAATTGACTTTACGCTTATCTCAAATGTCAGCAATTTTACCAGGATGTGGTAGCATAATGCAGACTCTCTCCCCCTCCCCACCTAGAAGTACCTCTTCTTACCCATGTTGCGGACTCAGAGATACTATCAAAGCCACCAGTTTGTCAACTGACAAGAAGTTTTAACAAAGGGTTACTTTTTCCGCCTTCAAGCTCAAAAAGCAGCATGGGAAAGTGGCTTTTGTTACAGGAATACTATTTTCCCAGTGCTGCTTCAGGGAATTTGCAGTTCACATTCTCACATGGTTTTGTAAGCCATTCTGGGAAATGTAACAAAGGAAACGACAGAAGAAAATTTTCTTGGTATGATGGTCCTGAAATGGAAAAGAATACATTTATAGAAGTATCTAGTTAGAATAATCAACGCTAGAATCAGAGCACATATTCAGACAGGCAGGCAGTTTCCTAGTCTACAGATATGCAATTTTAAGCAACGATATGCAAAATAACTTTGGGGTGGGGTGTGGGGGCGCACTTTTCTCAACTAAGGTGAGTGATTGAAGTGAACATTAGTCAGAGTGCAGGATGCCACTGATTGGCATATGAGTAGTCATAGATGAGTTGTTCATAAAGGATTTTACCCCTTAGCAGTAAACCTACAACGAATGCTGATGAGGGCTTTGAAGAGGCAGAAAAAACAGCGTAGAGCTACAGAAGCTCACCAAAATACTCTTAAGTGATGATTAATGTCATCATTATTAAGTGATTAAATTAAATAAACCAGTTTGTATAATCTGTCTTTTTATGTTGAGCTGATCCAACCATCACTAATGTGTCTGTCACATTGATAATTAAATTGTGTTGATTGACTTCCACCTTAAAAAAATGCTGTTAGCTGCTAGTTGCCTGCGACTGGCACTGCAAATTTAGCTTTTTGTCTCTCCTGTCTACACATTAAGTGATGAAGGCAGGCAGAGAAGGAGAAGTAGGGACAGTTAACTTCATGAATGAGTCATTGGCTGTGTTCTATTTACATTGATAATCAAGTCAGAGAAGCCCCACCCACCTGACTTTGCAATCCAAGACTGCGGCAGTGTACATGCGTACGAGTAAAACTTGCACTCGCTGTAGAAGCCATATACAGAGCAGTGACCAGATTTTATCACCATGCTTTATTTGTGAATGTGTTTTTCACCATAAAAACATTGCTGTATTGCCAGTGATGCATGAAAGCGGCAGCAAAGCAAAGCAAAGCTACTACAAAGGAAAGCTACTACTAAAACAACTGTCAGCTCCCACATCTGAACTTTCAGGTAAAAGGAACACAGCAGTTCATTTAACATTTGTGGTTATAGCTGACTAATATATGATGTAAATTTGCTATCAAGAACCTTGGTTGCAATCACAGACATGCAATCATATGCCATCAATGTTCTCAAGAAATTAAAAAAAATTGCAAAGAGGAAGGACTACTGCCGGGATAATCTTTGTGGTCGATCTCATGACAGAGTCACCCACATCACTCACTGCTGTAAGTTTAGAAATGAAGGTGATCGTCAGATGTTTTACAACAGGAAAAATGCAACCGAGCTCTTTCACAGTAACCAACTTACAAAAGCCATTCACAGACATTAAACTGATAAAGGCTGAATGATTTCCTGTGTCAGTATCAAATAGACGAAGTACCAGCGTGGTAAATAAACATAGGGTAGGTGAACCTACCTCACAGGTAGGTCTGCGGTTTCAAACACTTTGTTAGCTAAAATAAAGGTCTTGATTACATTGTAGTATTTATATTTACTCTTATGTCTCCAATTAAATTCTATGATTAGGTCTAATGATTTCAGTCGATTGTGCTCTGGATCACTGGGACTAGAATGTTTGTGACTTACTAGGTTCCAGCATTATCTCGTTTGGCTGGCAAGCCTGTGTGCTTGATCAGTGTAACGCCCACCTGGGTAATGACAACTGGTTACTGCAATGCTCACTGAAACGCAGAGCAGAGTGAATGCAGACTATGTTTTTGATTTCCAGTCTCTGAGCTAAGAAACTGCTTGGACAGGTGATCTGTCTCACTACAGATCACCTGTAGAATTTTCCAAACACCTTCAACTACACAGGAAATAAAAATGCAGTGTTAAAGGAGGAAAGCACAGATTGCAGATGATGAAATTGAAAGTAACAAGTTGTAATTATTCTTACCTTACTAATTCAACTTTATATGAAAGGATTGTAGGATCTTTGACGTTAGCCGTTTCTGTAGACGAGCCATGTGGATATCTTGCAGCTCATAACCTTAAATTAGGTCCTTTTGTAATTTCACAAAAATAAGTTATGTGCTACTTTGTGACTCACTGCAATATAGTTGCAATACAGTGCTATTACTGAAGCTGTTGAATTAAAGACTAAGGTCTCCAGATGAGGGAGCTGGATGCCCACTTAGTAGACGGCCAGTCTACAGAGACACAGCTGTGTGACTGTGACTGGTATGTCTGTTCCTGTGATATATAGCTACAGGGTTTACAAACCCTTTGACTAGTTATTTGCCTTGGATAACATTTTACCGTTGGACACCATTGTATTCAATGCCCATGACTGGTAAAACTCTGTGGCTTTTTGGCCCAGTTAAGTCTACTGCGTCTCGCTTTACTGACACATTTGTGCTTGAACGACACACTGCTCATTTTATATTGCTGTAAATGTATATTGCTCTTTGGTCTTAATTGGTTTATCTAATGGTGTTCTTACAGCTCTAATAAAGAAATAAATGTTGGGTACATTCGGTCAACATGGGGGATAAAACTGGCCTTGAGAAAGTAGAGCTCCAGAGACTCCAGTGTCTTTTTATACAGTACCTTACAAATGTGAGATGAAATGTCTTCCATCTGTAAAGAATGGACAGGATGTAACACTGAAGGGTACAGTTATCACCAAACCACATGTACGGAGTGGAACCTGGATCCCTTTGAAAGTCTCAGAAGACCCAAGTGCTGAAATGTGTTCAAATCACTGTGTTCCACACCCACTCTCTCTGCTCAAATGTCAGGAGTGCTCGGGAACACTGAACCGCTTACAGTATCCTAGTGCTGAATTGGGATCAGAGGCCTGACTGAAGCTGAAGCAGTGGAATTTTCCATTGTCACACAGCAGTACAATTACAGAGGAAGACTTAATTTATTATTTTTAATGGTGATGAGTGGACCAACCAAATAAACCTCCCAAAAAATAAGTACAATAAAAACAAGGCTAAGGCAATTTTATGATAAATGTTTTATTTGGGGGGGGGGGGGGGGGGGTTGGCCTTTAACTCTGATGTTTGTGTCTTATATTAGTGACAACAGTCCACTCTTTACATGTGGGATAGCCTTAAAAAAAAGAAAGGCATAACTTTACATTGTAGGTGCTAGGCTTAAGCCATGATATGTGGTTCTGGTCATCTATAGTAGTAAAAAGACATTTTACCAAAGCTAGCATCCAAAAGTAAAGAGTAAAAGGAACAACATCTTGAGTAGAGCCCAATCTGTTTCATGGTGGGCTAATACAGTGGTCCTTCGCTATAACGCGGTTCACCTTTTGCGGCCTCACTGTTTAGCGGATTTTTTTGTTGTTGTGCAATTTCTCATGTTAGCTGTTTATTATCATATCCTTCTGCTTATCCAGTTTGGGGGGGTGGGGAGCTGGCCCAGCTGCCATAGGGCAAGAGGTGGTATACATGGGGTACACGGTGTCACAGGGCTAACACATTTATAATGGTGATAAATAGAAGTGGAAAAATTAAAGAAGAGCCAGGAGAAACACCATTCAGCCAGGTTATGAGTGTTGATGTTGCATTGCTTGCCCACCAGAGGGCACTTTGCAACTTTGCTGTTAGCAACTGGGTTTGAAACAACAAGAACATAACGGGTCCAAGCACAGTCCGACACAGAGTAAATGAGTAATTAAAATAAATAAATAAATAAACCAAGGCAATATATTAGCAAAATGTTTTCAGGTTTCGTGTGTCTGAGAGAAGGAAAACAAATATAAAACAAATATCAGTCTTAAAGATCATATATTGGTCAGGCTCTAGTCTTAAGGTACTCTGGCACTTGTTTTGGTGGTCTCACAACTTATTCACCTGATTGTACTCTCTTCAGGGTTTGTAATGACAGGGGGAGGGGGATCTGTTTGTGTGTTTGTGTTTTATATAATCTAGAGAAATATGTCGCAGTTGGCAAGCTAAAAGTTCAGTAGGTTAGGACCGAGAAGGGCAGGAAAGTATGAATAATTGTCAGGTGTTGTCGAAGCTGTCACAGGGTCAGGACGTGCTTCTGTCTCCAACATGAACCTCTTTTGAAAGCTCTACTTCACAAGAACTGTATTTTTAGTATTTTTAATAAGGCACCTGTGGCGAGTAGTGTCACACCGACAGCGAGGATGGCATTAAGATGTCGGTTTAGTTCTCTTAGTTGCCCACATCGCCCTTTTCATTTTTCCTTTGATGTGGTCGTGTCGTGACAAGTTTTTAACGAGGACCCCTTTAGTTTTGTATATAATGTGTGTCCTTCAGAGGCTGAAAATCCAAGTGTGCCTTGTGGCCAAAATGTCAGCTGTATTTTTACAGTTGCACTTAATTCAAACTGATTTATTTATTTTTAAATGTGAAGTCATTTACATGCAGATCCAGGCCCAGCATCCTCCTTGGTGGCAAGGACCTTCATTTTAATGACCATCCAAGCTTCTGTGACTGCGGGTTTTGTTTTGTTTTTTCTGTGTATTCCAATCTGTTTGCATTGCTAATTCTTTACACTATATGAAAAAGGAAAGGCTAAGAACTAAGGCAAGACAGCTAAGTTGGGGTGTGAAAGAAAATCTAGCAAAGGTTGAATGCTAAGGATTTTTAGTTGTGATTGCCATATCAAGTGTGCCGTACAACCACCAGCTGATGGATAAAAATGATGTATTTCCTGATTGCTAAACACTCATTTCTGGAGTTTGCTGTATCTCATTGGATGAAATTGGATCAGAGATGGTGCTAGCCCCAGAAACTTCCTAGTGATTGCTTTGGTTGGTGGCAAATGATTACCTGTAGTTTGTTTTCAAATGTTATCCTGCAAATACAAACTACCAGCCAAGAAGTAGTAAAACTTAAAAAACAGCCATGCAAACTGGAAATGGAGAAGGTTCACCCTGCAGAGTAAAAGTTGTTTCAGCGCTAGAGCCAAAATCTTTCACAAGGTGCAACTTTGAAGGCATTTGATGGATATCTCCAGTTCCATTTTTGGCATGCTTTTCAGTTTGTTATAATTTATTTATTAGAGTAGCTGAGTCCATAACCCATGAAGTCTATAACTTCACCTCAGGCTAAGATAGCAGTATACTAGTGACTAAAGTAATCACAAGGAGGTTTTTGGGGAACACCTTTTTCCCTAGGGACAGGCGGTTGCCAGGGAAGTCACTGCCCAATCTCTAGGCCTGTGTGATTATGTTATTCACTTGATCTTACATTGTCACATGTCCAAAATGGCAGATAAGTTCAAGTCACACAGTTAGAGGTCACATATCTGCAAATCCTCAATAGAAATTTAAGCTTTATCAGTGCACAAAAATACATGTGGAGTTCCTTTTTTGAATCACGGATTTACAAATCATTTGTTCACCAGCGAAGTGCAGAGTTGTAGACTCATTATTCAGTAAACAAGCAAACTGGCAAAAGGACTTGAGGAGCTGAGGTGGCAACAGTAACCTTGATGTTAGAGTTGTAACCAGAAACCTGAAGTTTGGGTTAGTCTGGGCTGGTAGCCAGGGACCTGGAAGCTAGGCTACACGTTGGCAACCAGAAGCTAAAGCTGTGGCATTAAGATGTCACTAAGGTTTGGGCCAAGCAAATGGGAGTAGAAATAAGCCAAGACAACGGGGAGCTGAACAGAGAGAACTGACAAGACAGGAGTTTGGGAGGCAAGGGCTGAATCAGCCAAAGAAACTGCATAGATAAGAAAGCATGAATTTCAATAAGCAGAATACTAACAGAACAGTAAAAGTGGCCAGTTTACAGATGAGCACTGCAAAGGCAGAGACTGTGTTCTAGTTGCAAAGGAGTGGCAGGGCAGAGCATTTCAGAAGACTTGATTGTTCAAGTGGCTGCAGCTGGTCGGGCACTGTTCAGGCTACAGGGCACCTTTCTCCAATCCTGTAATCAAGCACCCACTAACACAGAGGCTGCACGCGAAGCAAGAGAGGAGGCAGAGTCCCTGATTGGCTATTCCTATTTCGATCAAACATGTGATTAACCATGTCATATCCTGGGAGCAGCTCTTCAATCATCCTACTTTGCTCACTGTTAAGCTACGTTGTCAAAGGAGCTTGCAAAGAAAAGCGTCTGGACTTCTTTAAGTTACTTGAAGACGTTTCACCTCTCATCCGAGAAGCTTCTTCAGTTCTAAGGTCAAATGGTGGCGAGTCCCAGATATAAGCCTAGTGGGAGTATCCCCCCACAGAGGGACAAAAGGACCCCCTGATGATCCTCTAATCGCCTGAGCCAAGAGGCGGAGGATCATCAGGGGGTCCTTTTGACCTGGATGACTGAGAACCTTCACAGACATGTTAAGCTACGTTCACACTGCAGGCGAAAGCGCAGCAAATCCGATTTTTTTTTTTTTTTTTTTGACCCTATGCGACCCATATCCGATCATGGTGTGACAGTGTGAACGGCACAAATCCGATATTTTCAAATCCGATCTGGGTCACTTTCGTATGTGGTACTGAATCCGATACATATCCGATGTTTTAGAAAGCGACTGCTGTTTGAATGGTCATGTCGCATTAAATCCGTCTTTTACGTCACTGACACAAGACAGACACAAATTATCAGCGCCGGAGAAGCGCCCGAGAAAACATTGCGAACGCTTCCTGGCCATCCAGTGTAGATGTCAGTGAAACTGTTGGGAAGACAACGTGAACATTTTATTTATACTGTATAATCTGCAGATTTTGACAGAAATCTGCAACTATTCTTTGAAGCACTGCTCCTCTAAAGCAATAAGGATCATTATTAGGTTATCTACATTATTATGTAAATAACAAAATAACTTAAAGCAAAAATTGGGAAACGTAAAGTCCGAAGTCTTTATATTAACGGCCATCAGTCAAACAATATTGTTTGCTCTGGGTCTAAACAGAGCGCGTTGTGTGTGATGTCTTCTTTTCCACATGCGGGGCCGCTTTGAGCGTTCACACTAGAGCGCGTTTGCTGTCGCATTTAATTTGTAGTGTGAACAAAAAATTGGAATTGAGCATTAAGACCTGCAGTGTGAACGTAGCCTTAGTAGGAGTTGGCTGCATGACAAATGTCTTGTTACCCACAGTCACTGACATGACTTTTTTTTTTTCTCTAGTAGTCATTTTTATCTTTTTTTTTTTTTGTTGTTTTTAAGAATTTCTGCTCTTGATGAAAGGGGAAAAAAAGTAATTAAATCTTGTCCAGTAGTAATTTAATCTCCTCATATCAAGACTCATTTGTTTGCATAATAAAAGGCCAAAAAAAGGAGCACTTGTTGACTTTTAAGTGATTTGCATTAGGAAGTGCTTGCTCACCACACTCTACTGTCCCTCAGCTGTTGCGACTGCGTCACAGTTGCACTTTCCTCTGTTCTGATTTAATGGTGATCAGTGTGCCCACAGTTTTTGAATGTCTCTGATTCCCCATGTAGGCATGCCCACTAAGAAGCAGGCACTGTTCATGCCTCTTCTGAGGGGGGATGTTAAGAGGATTTATAAAATCGGAAGGCACTTCACTATACATGATGGTCAAAGGCTGTAAACATGCCAGTCATAGTGACATAACAAATTCTTTGGATGAGCCAGAAGTGTGAATACAGACAGTAATAATAATTCAGCTTGCACGCTAGTGTAAGCTTAGACTTTGTGTGTTAAAAGTGGGTGGGTTGTTGCAGATGAATCAGTATTTCTGTCATTATGTAACAACTAATGCCATTTTACTTCGTACGTTTCCCGTATCACTTCCTGCTGTTTCAATGCTGTCAAAATGGTCAGCTTACGAAATAAAAGTCACACAACAAACATGTGTGCACAGCTGTTTGTTGATGCTCTGTGAGTTAACAGTTAACATGTCCCACCCACTGCAGAGCCAAAATGATCAACGGTGGTTACAGATTGTTTATTTCACAGGCTAACTGGGTTCTGAACAGATGTAATTATGATGCAAAACATTTTAATTGAATGACAGATTGTGTGCGGCCATCCGTATCAAATCGGTCTCTGATGGAGAGCTTTTCAGCCATTTCCCAGGTGACATCAGCAGCTAGCGAGCGACTGTGCTAACAGCGATCATCCGGTTTGAATTTGCTGACTTAATTCGACAAAGTTGGCTGTATGTGGCCTATGAACTACAGTAATTTTGACATCTCTGCAGTAGCCAGATCTCCTAAAGCATAGGTGTCAAACTCTGGCCCGTGGGCCAGATTTGGCCCGCAGCCTAATTACATTTGGCCCGCGAAGCCATACCAAATTATTATTAGAGCTGGCCTACTGGTATTATACAACTAATATATATATTGTTTAGTATTAAGCTTTGCTTGTTCCATATTCAGTTTTTCAGCAAAACTTGTTTGAGTCCATAAGAAGAGATTCATTCTTAAATCTGGAGGAAGATTTTTTTTTTTTTTTTCAATAAATATTAATGTTAGCCCGCGACCTTGTTCCAGTTTTGAATTTTGGCCCACTGTGTATTTGAGTTTGACACCCCTGTCCTAAAGGATTGAAGATGATATTGAACACAGGATTTGCATATCAGAGCATGATCAAAAATGACCTTTCCATGACCTAAAATTGGGTAAATACAACCTAAGATTAATAATAACACATGCTATATTACACTGTGCTATTATTTATTTAATAAGAGTTAAGCCAAAATGTACAATCAGTGGAAAAAAAATTAAGTACACTTCATATTTCAATCAATAGCTTGTGAATCACCTTGACTTTGAGTAACCTGAAATTCTCACTTTCTGCGTGACGTTATTCGTTTCTCATATTCTCTTTTAGGTGTTTTTGGCCCAGTTTTCTGTAGAATGTTTCTTCAGTTCATTGGGTTTTGTGGACATTTGCTCATGCACAGCTCTCTAAATGTCCCCCGCAGCCTTCAAGTAGGTTGAGATCTGGACTTTAACTGACTCACTACAATTTCTTTATTTTAATCTTTCAGCAGTTCTTTAGCTCATGGGGAAATTAGCGCAAGTCTGGAATATTTGCCCCTGATATTTGAATAATCTTTCTCATTGAAGAATGGCAGACTTAAAATTATTTGGAAATAGCCTTATAACCATCCTCAGACTGATGGGAGCAACAACTGCTTCTCTAAGATCATCGCTGATTTCTTTCCTCCCTAGCATTGTGTTAACGCACATTGCAAACTGCCAAAACATCTGCTTTTACACAGCTGCTCACACTTGCTGCTGATCAATCAATGCATTTGATTAGTAGCACCTGGCTGCTACTTATACTCTTAATTCCTTTGGAAGCAGTAAGCATGTACTCAGTTTTTCACTCGCTGCTTCTGCGTTTTGGCTTAACTTTTCTTAATGAATATTAGCAAATAACGTGAAAATAATTGAAACCATAATAATGTCATTTTGCATATGCATTCCAGACAAGTTTCTGCCAAAGATTCACAAGTGCATACATGTAATAAATCAATTAATCAATCAAAATAAGACAGATGATAAATAGATAAAATCCTGACAAAAAGCACCGGTCACACATTCAGTGTTGCAACAGCTTCCAGTGTGCACATGATGTACCCACTTCTTTATGAAAGTTGAATGAAAGGGTCTCAGCTTAATTCTGCTCTCATAAAGCCCCAAAATACTAAATGGGTATAATTACCTCCCCCTCGCATTGTCTCTCTTTCTCATCGCCCCTCTCTCACACAGTTGGCCTGTTTGTCTCTGTCTTTGCTTTGTTGCCATGGCACCTCAGCATCTCACCTCTTCAATCTGTTTTTGTGTTCTCATTAAAGGCTCCGTCACCTGAACCCAAAGAAACGGCAGTAGCAGAACCTGAACAACAAGATGAAGTCTTTGGTAAGAGGTCTTTGAATTAAAATTTACATGCATATTACATATTGGAAATACTCCCATCTGACAGACGAGGAGATGTATATGTTTTTCACTTGTTGATGAGAAAATGAATGACAGTTTGTAGTGTGCATAATCAGCTCTGGAGCAATCTAAAGATTGAATAGAGGCCTTCCCAACCCATACATGTCCACTTATGAGAGTCAAAGCTGGCATCAGTCAATTTACAGAATATCCATCATATTTTTTAGCCACGTCTGGCTGGTTTTTAAAAAGTTAGCAATGATTTATGAAGGACAGCCTTTCTTAAAAGTACTGTTCCAATCATTCCAAATTTTTTTGTTGATTCTTATAGTTTAGAAAAGTTTTGTCTTTGGGTCACATTCACGGTGATGTGTTTCGTGTGAAAGGATCAGGTATTACAAATAAGGCCTCTGTAATACTGCAGCTCAGCAGATGAGGGCAGTTGAGTTTGATCCACAGGAGTAGACCCATGTAGGTTGGTTATGATTTGATTTTAGGGGTCAGTGCTTTTGCAAATTAGAATGTATGGGATTATTTTTGCAACCAGAGGCAATTGCAGTTGTGCGTGCAAATATGCTGACTATGTCTTTTTTTTATAAAAAGCAGACTAAATCTCTCTGGTGGAGTTTGCACTGTAAGGCACTCTGGTTAAAGAAAAAGAAATCAAATTTCTAACACAACAAAATCAACATAGTCTGTCTTTTTTCTTCTTCTTCTTCTTCTTTTTGTCCCTACTGTCAGTGAAACAACTAGAGTCTGTGACGCATCCTGTTGGCTCTTGTTTACTATGTAAAGATGCACCCTGCCAGGGTGAAGGAAATTGTTTACGTTTATTTATTTTGTTTGTTTGTTTAAGGCTTCACATACAATATGTGCTCTTGCTAAACATCCAAAGCCATCGGCCACTGAATTGCAGTGATTTAAGGTCTCTTTAGCCACCTGCTGAAGTTTGTATTTTTGCCTAGAAGCAGCTAAAATACCCAAGAGACAGAGCATATTTACTTTCCTCTCCTGAATTTTGGGACGTTTTCTGGGTGAGGCTTGGTGAATACCAAGCCAGGAATGATTGGCTCGCATGTATGAACTAAAAAGTGTCTAAAGCACAAAAGGAAATTGCAAAAGCTACTTTTTTTTTTGTTTGTTTTGTTTTTGCTTTAGCCACTTTTGACTGACTAATTTTCATTGAGAGCAGCGTTGTAAATGGCTCAGTCACTGCTTGCAACCAAAATAATTACTCAAAACAAAGATTTCAATATCTATTTTAAGGTTAAAACACTTAAATAATATTTAACTTTAACTCTTATTTCTTTGTAGTTCTTTAGTTTTTCATAGTTAAAAGAAAATATTTTTTATAATATTATAAATAATATAATAATTAAGTTAAAGCGTTTCTGGTCTAAAACTTGAATATTAGCAGATAAGCTAGCTTTAGAGTTGCCAGAAGGCATCAACCAGTAGAACATTCTAGTCTCTGTTTATTTACGTTTCATGAAATTTTTTATGACATGCAAATGAGTTTGCCAAATCACCTCAGTCCATATTCAGAATAAGCTTATTCAGAAGCTTATTATTGTTATTGGCAGGTTTAGCTTTCTAAGCTAATGCTACTTATCATTTATTGGTAGCGTTAGCTTAGAAAAGTAAAGATGTTTGTACAGTTTATCACATGGATATTTATGCAGTTGTGACAAATATCCCTTTTGACTTTTAGCTATGGAAATGTTACTTGATGTTCTTTCAAAAAACGTGTGATGATATTAGCAACTAGCTGGCTAAATGTGTCATCAATACTTTTCCAAGCTTCATTTGTATCATTTTTACATAAAGTGTTGAGCCCTAACTGTTACGAGCACTTTGGTTCAGTTACCATATCACTACTAATACTAATTATCATCAATTATAATTATTAATCCAATGCTGGGCACTCAATAAAACAGCAGAGCAGGCCTGTTAACATTCCAGCTCTTGAAAGCAGCAAACACTTTGAGCAGCTCTGGCTGTATATGGTTCACATTTGACCACATCTTTTCAAAAGTGTTTCAGTCACTACTAGCAACAAACTTTTTGCCATAACTAACTTTGTTTTATAGAGAAATAAACCTCCCCTTACACTGGTCGCATGAAGAACTCGTACAAACATGTAATGTGTGTTAAATTTGTGTTGAGCAATAATTTTGCCCCAGGGGGTGAAGTTTGAGAATGATTGTTGGGTATATGACTTTTACATTTATGTCTTTAAATGACCCACCACTCAAACCCGGGGGATGCTCTGAAGAAGAAGGAATTGGTCCAGTCTGGCTTCTGCACTTCTCCAACCTTCACACATTAAGGTTGGGGGAACATGCAGTGCTTTAGGCTGCTTTGTGTTTTGGTAACAGCTGTTCATAAACTGAGAGACTAGACTACACACAAAAACAATTAATGTAGTATTCAGTGACTATCCAAGAAATACAAAGTCATTGAAGCGTGAAATCACTGGAAAAGAAATTGGAGTGCAGAGGGCACTAACCGACTCATTTTCTAAGAAAGGTCAGTATTGATTTCCTATAATGCAAAACAAATTTATCAGTCCAGCTGCAGTGTGTTTGTATGCGTGCATGTGAATGAAGGCACAATTAAATTTTTCTGTCCATAATGATGTTATGTCATGGAAGCTTGTTTGAGTGTGTAATCACGCCTGTGTGCGCAGCACCAGAGAACCACCACTCTTGCTTGTTCTCACTGATTATCGGCAGGAAAGGTATACCACGCAGAAGCTTCATCAGATTGGATCCACTCGATATGCTCCTCCTCCTACAACTTCAGTAATTAATGTCCCTCCTGTTAAACACTCGTCATTGATCGGAGTGGAACAGACTTAAAGGGTCCGCTATTGACATAAGTGTTTTTAAGAGGCCACGTAGCAGTTCTGGCAGCTCATAGGTATACACAACTTAGGATACAGGTTAAAGTAGCCATCTCTTTGTAAGGCAACCTAAAACATAAATGACTCAACTGCATACCACACTCATTACTGAAAAGGGAAGAAAAATAATTAGTTTGGTATTTAGATTGATTAAGACTTTGCCCTTTCCATGTCAGCTAAGTTTTTGCTCAGCCTTTCCTGCAAACAGACTGGTTTAATGAGGTTTTTCATCGAAAGGACACCACCTCTGAGCACCTCAATATTATTAATGTGTCGATTCTGCTTTAACTCTTAATGTTTAACTGGATCTTTGCTCAGTCTGCGCTGGCCTCGGGTAGTGTGTAAAAATCATGTTTTCTTATCAGTTTCTAACTCATTGCTGCTCTGGCTTGTGCACCAAGGGTGAAATAATTTAGTACCATTAGGTGATTCTGAAGTGCTGGGCAAAGGAGGAAAATGAGGGATTTCCATCATATTGGCCCAATGTGAGTGGTTTATGACCAGCAGGTTAGCAGTCTCTATTGGAGCGTGTTGTAGGGTGTAGTGGTCATCAGTAGGCATCATGACTCGTGTCTCCATACTGCACTTCCTGTTTGCAGTGCTTTTTTTTTCTTTTTCACTGAAGGGCAAACACCACCATTGGCTGTATGGCTCTTAAAAGCCCATTATGACTCCATTACCTGCCCTAGCTTGCAGCAGGCCCACAGCAGAGCAAAACAGGCCCCCTTTAGCTGTCAGGGTGAGGGGAGGAGAAATGAACAGCAGCTGTGGATAGAAACCAGGAGAGGAAGTGTAGTGTCAGGTGGGGAAAGGCTTAGCAATTGTGGCCTGGTCAAAAATCTTGGGGCAAGATGGCTTTAGGTTGTCATTTTTTCTAAATCGTAGGTGGTCTGTAATGGAGAAACTCGGGAGATCAGAGTCTTGGCCAAGAACACTTTATCACACTAAGGGGCCTGAGTTTGACGCACCAACTCTAAGATTAGAGCCTGCAGTCTAACATGAGCCACAGCTGCCCAAGGTTGATTTAAAAATGTTGTTCTTAAACAAATGCCTGCAAACCTGAACTGAAGCAACATTGTCAAGAGAAGCAAACCGAAATTCATCCATAATGATATGAGAGACTAATAAAGTCATTCAGAAAATTCTGACTTCATATTATTGCTGCTAAAAGGGGTTCTGTACGCTATTGAATTGTTACCTGTACCCAGGACCTGACAACAGCCAAACGTTCCTACTAAGTTGTGGGGTCACTTGGTGGGGACTTCTATGATTAAAAAAGAAAGGGACCTTCCACTTATCAAATACGTTTAGTGCAGGTGTGGGGAACTCCAGGCCTCAAGGGCCAGTGTCCTGCAGGTTTTAGATATCACCCTGGGTCATCACACCTCAATCAAATGATTAGTGCATTACCAGGCCTCTTGAGAACTACAAGACATGTTGAGGAGGTAATTTAGTCTTTAAATCAGCTGTTTTTGTATCAAGGACACATCTGTAACCTGCAGGACAGCGGCCCTTGAGGCCTGGAGTTCCCCACCCTTTAGTGGAAGTGGCCACCCCATTTGTTGGTTTACTGCTAAAGGGACTGCTAATTGCTCGTTTGCTCACAGAAAAGTGAGTACTGCAGGCACCAGTCATGGGCCAAGGTTGCCTGGATAGATTGTTTGTACTCTCTACAGGCTTGGTACTGGGTTGTTACTCCATTATTTTGGGCAATGAACATTTAACTGTCCACCCAGGCTTATTGTTGAGAGCTAGTCTCAACACTTAGCTTGGTTGGACCGTATCAGTGTATGAGAGTGTATCAAAGCTGTGTTTTTCCTACAGAGCATTTGGCTTGAAAAGATTGTATTTTCTTTGTAAATGCTTGGTTTCTTAGCAGCCTCTTTCTGCACTCACACTTTAAGATGGCTTTATTGTGATGAATCTGTTTAGATAACCTTAGCTGGATAATGTAAGGGGCTCTGTTATCATGCAAAATTACATGATGACAGGCAGCCTGAGGGAGCCGGAGGATCTCTTGTCTTCTCCCCCTCATATTGAAATGTGTGGGGAACAATCCTGCCTTCTGTTGGGAGGAACCAATTCTGGAGCTACTGTGAAAACGCTGTGTGGCAGTGCTCCTGGGAAATTGTCTCTTGCTACAATAGTGCTTCATAAATAAGCAAATGAAGATGAAAGATCTGACTGGAATGGAAATATCCCTGCACAAAGCAGCAGATATAGTTTTTATTCTGTTGGTGTCCCATTAAATTTATTTAGTGCATATAGTCATTTTGTGGTGATTTTAATTAAGAGCAGGAATCTATATCAACCAAATATTGTTCCATTAAATACTTTAAGTATACTAAATATTTAGGAAATGCCTTTCTCACTTTAATAATCTAATTTGTTTCCCTTTGTCCACTTAATATTGTCTTAAAAAGATCCCATTTAGCCAATACTGCTGTAATATATGTGGCTTGCTTTTGTCGAACTGTGAAGAATGCTCAATATGAGTTTACACAATCTGCTATAATTGAACCATTTGAACTGTTACAGTCTCTGTATACACAGCCAATCTTTCATTAACCATAAACCAAAAGCAGAGAGCTGTTTCAGTTTGAATAAATAATACGCTGGTGAAATACTGGGCTGTTTTTTACAGCAGGTGAAATGCACGCATTAGCTCTTCACCTCCACATGTCATTCAGTAGAACCACAAAGGCTTTAAGAACATTATCCAAATCATTAGCCAGATTACACTATTTTCAGTTTATTTCTTGTCTAAAAGGAATCTACTATGTGAGAGACTGTACTGTACCAAAAAGGTTTCGGTCATGTGCACGGGGGGCTTTTGCAGCATGAAATCAATATAAACCAAATGAGTGTTCTCATTCGGCTTGGTTATTATTTTTAACTTTAGCAGCAGGACCAAAACTCTTAAGAAAAAAAGGGCTTGATGTCAATGGAGTCGTATGCCGGTTTGAATTCTGCCTTTTCATCTGCCTTGGTCACGTAACTTTTGCTTCCATTTATGTGACAATGTCTTGTTTTTTTTTAACTTTGACAAATTTGAAAGTGAGCGTCTTATAGATCTGACATTCTCTCTTTTCACCTCCTTTGATGTCACGTCCCTCATCTCCTCCTCGTCCTCTTCTGTTCTCCTCTAAAAAATAAAGAAAGGAGGAAAAACAGAATGCAATTTGTTAGTTTTGTTAGCATATGCTAAGTCACATATTTTAGGGTGCCATGTATACATATTATGGGGAATTTAATTTATTTATATACAAGATAATTTGTCAAGTTGTGACTTGGAAATACTTGTAATGGGGCCTTGTTCCGATAACATTAAAGAACCACTGAGCTACACTAGCCAGCTAACTACAGAGCAGAGACAGTGACTAAAAGTTGAACATGGATACTTTGATGTCACCCACTTGTTTCTGAAGCTTCGAGAGAAGTGTTTTATAGCACACCCATCTTTGTTTTGAAGCTGTATATGATGAGAAAGGGGCAGGTCAGGGCATGTTGTTAGCCAGTGAACATAGTGTACTACAAATGCTTATGTTCTCTGAAACATTGCATGATCAGTATTTTGAAAGGACACGTCCTTCAATCTGCATATTAAGGAATTATGTAGCACTTCCACTGCATCTGCACAATATCTCTAAAATTACAAACAAAGAGTCTCAGAGTGATGCTGAAGAACTAGTTCATATGTTTGTTACTTCTAGGCTGAACTTTTCTGATTCGTTATTATCAGGCTGTCCTAAAAACTCTTTGAAACGCCTTCAGTTGATCGAAAATACTGCAGTGAGTACTGACGCGGACTAGATGGAGATCTTTTTTTAAAAAGTGGTTTGTTACTGATGCATTCTGTAGCAAGCTAGCTAAAGTAAAAGAAAATGTTAGTCACAGACTGCGTCAGTAACCATGAAAAGTATTGCGTAGACATACCAATAGCCATTTTTAGCACTGTTTTGTAACTTTGTTAAAATTGGACGTGTTCTGGGAAATTTGGTCTGTTAGGGCGAGGCTGCTTCAGACTCCATTGATCTACTTCGAGCCTGCTGAGGTTAATGAGAGCACTGGCTGATCGGAGCAGGCGGAGTAGCTGAGACTGATTCACCTCTCTGTTTGCTCATTACTAACTGTGTAGAGAAGCTCCTGAAAATACAGATCAAGCCGTAATTAAAACAGAATCGGAACATGCTCGCTGGAAATTGGATTTCCCCCTCATGAAGTCGGGTGCATATTTAATATCTGATTTAGTCTCTGGGTGGAGTTAATGCGGCGTTGTGTGTGATGTACACAGCTGGCTTTTCATTTACTGACATGCCCTTCAGCTGACCCACAAAGCTCCCTCTGCTTTCTTCAGTTATCACTATATATCTTCTTTAATCGGCTGGCTTCGCTGTTTGCTGGAAACAAATTTATTTAATAATTTATTTATCTGAGAATGAGAGAGGAGAATAAATGAACCGAGACACCTCCTATAGTTACAAATAGCATCAACGTTGAGCGACTTCTCTTTAACAAATTGTGCAGCATGTTACAACTTCCATAAATAAAAATTAATGTTTCAGCTCGTTGCTTTGAAGTTACTGGAAAAAATACTTCACATTTGGCCTGCTAGAGATTCTTAGCTTTCCGTGAGTGTATCAGCTTATGCAATAGACATTAAAAATGAAAACGGGCATAAAACATTAAAATTCATGTATCTAGGGCTCTCTATTCATGACTTTTCTCATCAATATTACATCAACAACTTGCAGTGCGAGTATTGTGTGTCACTCTGCCAGATGCCACGCTTCTCTTTGACCTCATAGTGACATCATCACTATGGATAAGTGAATATCTTAATGTGCCTGTACTGATCCCTGTGATAATGGAGGCTATAGTCAAACTTGAGGTGAGTGTGAGCAACTCAAATTTAACCTAATTTTTGCATGTTGGATTTAGTCTTCTGTGATGCGCACACATGGCATGTTGTCACTGAGATTGTGTAAGCACTGCTGACTGTGCATACAGCGCAGTATTGACAATATGTTTGGTGCTCCTCTGTGGATTTGCCAGTCGCACATGTATAAAAGTGCAGTGGCTCAGTCATTTGTCTCCGTGGCGGAGGCTGACTCTAGCTGGTACGGGCCCTGGCACCGCCGATGTGAAGCACCTCCTCTCCCCTCCCTCCACCCTCAAAAGCTCTGATTGTTAAAGGGCAGCATCACTGGACTAGTGTTCTTTGGTTTGACACCATTGTTCAGAGTCTCCTTTTCTGTCCTCCTTCACCTTGCATTTCCTTTTTCTGACCTCTTTTTACTTTTGCAGTTCCCCCTTTTCTTTTCTTCTCCGGTTGATGAATTAATTACTCGGAAATTTAAAAGCCGCGCTGTTGCTGCTCTAAATGTGCCTGTGTTTATGCAGCTGTATTCATGACCTTCTGCATGCAGCCTCTGAACCAGCTCCCTGTGTATTCTTCATCTTTGTGCGTGAAGAAATTGTGCCTCATTGTGGCCATGAGTTCAGGAGACCACGTCATCTTGTCTCGGTCATCTGGCAGGACAATTACTGAATTAGTGTGTGTGTGTGTGTGTGTGTGTGTGTGTGTGTGTGTGTGTGTGTGTGTGGTTCTGAGGCTACAAGAGTCCAAAGGGAGGGGATAGATGGGTAACATGACAGTACAAAGGTACTACTCTTGCTACTGTGTCCCAGATGTCAGACAAGATTATCTAGAGTCTTTACTCTTGGAGAACAGGCAGACATGCAGGTTCTGCATGTCTGTATGGTAATCCTGACTGAGAGGGGTGTTTCAAGTGTTTTTCTGTAGTGGTCATGATGGGTTTGTATAAAAAAAACAAAACAAATGCATTTTAATCTAAGGTGGGTTCATCACATTAAATGCACAGCTGATCAAGTGGTCCTTAAGTGCCGCTAGAGACGCATTTGAATTCATAGTTCACTGCCTGCAATATGTGGTTGTGTGCAGCTCTAATCACTGCCAAATGTTGTTTGTGTAGTGCTTTTTTTATGATCTGCTTTTTTATTGCTTCTCTAAGCTGTTTGCTGAACCTCCTCCATGCAAGACACAAGCACTGTAACTTCCAGAAGTAAATCAAATGCTCTATTCTAATACAGTAGATAATCACACTTTAGATTGGTTTACAGCTCTAGGATTTTTTTTCTTATCCTAAATCACCCCCACACGCTCCCTGGATACTTTATTATGCACACCTTGGTATTACGCAGTTGGGCCCACTTCTGCCTTATTTATCAGAGATTTTGGTCGATATTGACATGTTGGTGTCACAGAGTTGCAAAGGTGCTGTGCTGAATTGAAATCTGGTGACTGTGAAGACCATTCGAGTACATTGCCATGTTCAAGAAACCAGTTTGAGATGACTTGAGCTTTATGACATGATGCTTTATACTGCTGGAAGAAACCATCCGAACATTGGTCAGTGTTCTTATAGTGTAACTTTCTCTGTAAACTCTGGAGATGGTTGTGGAAATTCGATGCAAAGTGTGATATTTCAGATTTGTAGCCTATGATCTAAACCAGGGGTGGGGAACTCCAGGCCTCAAGGGTGTCCTGCAGGTTTTATAGGCGTCCTTGATCCAACACAGCTGATTTAAATGGCTAAATTACCTCCTCAACATGTCTTGAAGTTCTCCAGAGGCTTGGTAATGAACTAGTCAGTTGACCAAGGGTGCTATCTAAAACCTGCAGGACACCGGCCCTTGAGGCCTGGAGTTCCCCACCCCTGATCTAAACTGTGTTGGGAACAGTCTGCTTTATTTTAATGTAAGAAACTGCAGTTATTTCACTGTAAGATGTCTTTTTCTCATACAGACTGTCTGAACTACCTGAACTAGAAAAAGCCTTTTGGGGGTAAGCCAGGACTTTCTTTTAGATCTAGTTTAAGAAATCCTTACAGCAGGTCTATCTATCTGTGTATCTTCCTATCTATCTAAAGAAAATAGTTCTGCTGTGAGAGAAAGGAGAAAACTGATATCATAGTATCAGCACTGGTGATGGCTTATATAGGATTCATAACCTTCTGTTCCATTTAGTCTACTGTGGTTATTTTTAGCAACATATTCTGTATAAAAATACTGAAAATGCTTTCAGGTGCATAAAAACTAGCACTGGTGCTCTTCCACACATAGAGTTCATCTTCATTATGGTGACATTTGGATTTTGAGGTCTTGGGCGCTCGGCAGAGCAGAGTGTTTCAGAGTATGTCGGTCCTGTTTGTTTGAGGTTTGTCTCAGGTTTGTTTTTGGAGTGTAATGTCTCATCTCAAGCCTTAAGCATCCAGCTGGCTTATGAGTCCGGGACATTAGTCATGCTCACTCCCTTGCTGAAATGTGTGTATCTATAAATGTGTTTTGGCCTCTCCATGGGTGAGGAAATGTCCCTGAGCACTATGCTGATGGCATCAACCCATGTTGAGCTGCTCTGTGTGCTGGCCCTCTGTCATACTAGAGACAGCCATTCATAGTGGCTGCCAGGGAAAACCTCATCCTCCACAAACACGTCTGGCATGGCAGATATAGTTCTTTATCAAAACACCAGGCTTCACATGAGTTTACTGCGATTTGAATTTTTAAATGCTACAGCTAAGTGCACACTCAATACACTTTAATTTGGCATGGTTGTTGCCAGATTTATTTTGGTTTGTGAGCTGTATGTGACCAAACTTTTAACATGATGTTCAACCTAAGATTATAAGATTTAGTGTTGAGTTTGGTGTTAAACGTGATGATAACTTTGGATGGCAAAAATGGGCCTAAAGAAGCTAAACAGCTCTTTTGAGTCTCTTTTAGGACGCAATCATAACTTTAAGCTGTAATATAACTTAAACAGTTGAGATATATAAAAAGCAATAGTTTCACTACAGCTGAAATGAAAGGGAAGTATCTAGAGACAGCGAAAACATTTGTGGAAACATGTTAACATTATAGAAAGGCTCGTTTTTAACATTTGCATGTATGACTTTTAGGGACTGCCTCCAGTAAGTGGTTGGTGGTTTAATTCCTGGATGTTTCAGTCTACATCCCAAAGTATCCTTGGGCAAAACACTGAAACCTGAGTTGCTCCCTATGTGTTCACTGGAGTGTGAGTGTCTGAGTGTTAGCTTTAAGACACTGGTGTAGGAAAAGTGATTGAATGTGTGTGAATGAGCCATGTAGTAAAAAGCACTTCTTGATCAAGTAGAGTAGAGAAGCGCTGTACAAAAACCAGTCCATTCACCATACAGTGCAGAATGTGTGGGTTTTTCATCAAAACAAAATCAGATAATTAATTATATGAGAAAATTTCATCCTAATGTCAAGAAAACAAGGAGAAAATTGTCCCTGTTTGTCAGAAACAAGTCATTGTGAGGAGCTGTTCAATTAAAAGTTTATTTGTATAGCACATTGAAAAACAGAGTTGACCAAAGTGCTTCACGATCGGTTAAAAACACGAGAAAAAAATAGAGACTCAATTAATTAACAATTAAAAAACATTAACAGGCCTGATGGTACTCATACTGAACTTGAATTAAAAGCCAAAGTAAAAAAAAGTGAGTTTTAAGATGCAATTTAAAAGACTGAATAGACTCTGAAGTATGAATCTCCTCTGGCAGATTATTCCAGAGTCTGGGTGCTGCTACTGCGAAAGCCCGATCTCCTCTATGCTGTTGGTAATGACAAAGCATTGAAGCACTTCAAGGTCAGCCTTACAGCTGCTTGAATAAAAGCAGCAGCTGTGACACTGCTATGTGCATAATGGTGCCTTGCATCATGCATAGCAAACACAAATCCAACTGTGGTGGGTCCTCACTCTTTGGATTTTTCAGATTAAAACCAAACAGAAAGACAGTAGGCTATATCTCATGTTGATTTATAATCACTCGAGCTTAACAGCAATGTGCATTGTTTCCCCAGGATGAAGTTCTTTTCCATTTAAAATCACTGTTTCAAGTGAAGTTCGGAAGTCATGAACATGGCTTGGATAATCAGGGAATGGTTCTACTGCTTATCTCTGCTAGGGAAATCTCTGGAGGACTAACGCCCTGAATGCCAGCGGGGGTTACAGAGACAGAGGACGTCTTTTTTTCCCGCTCTTAGCTTGTGGGTGCTTCAGATCCACCATCAATGCAGCAGCAGATAGATTTTTGCCCCTGGGTAGGAGGGTTGGTCCGGGGCCACATAGCGATGGATGTTTTTTCAGAGGAATGCTTCCCGTGCCTCAGTCCCACCACAGTCCTTGTTCTTGTCCCAGATGCTTGGCTGCACATCCTCTTCACACTGAGGAAGAGGAGGAAAAATGAGGAGATTGAGGCCCACTCCCTGCATGCCTTCCTCCTTCTAGATGCTGAAATTTCGCCTCTTGCACGGTGCTGAATTTCTTCATTGAACAGATCAGACAGGCCAGTTGTCTTTACCTCACTACTGAATGTAGATCCTGCAGGAGGCAGAGGTGGTGATGGCAATTGTTCTTGTCACAATAATCAGAGATTTCAAAGGTGGGAAGGCACACCTGTAACTTCACCAGCATTACCCGCCCATCTAGGCACTTTTGTCACCTAAATTTTCATCGGGATATCTTGAAGCTGGTGTGGAGAAGTATTAAAGATGACATATCTAAAGATGAAAAGTTTATTTTGAATAAGACGAGCATCTCTTCATGCACAAAAATAGCAAAAACCTAGAGTGATATGTTTGAAAGAGCATGCACAGCAGTCTGACATTACTCACTGGTTCCTCTGCGATGGTTTAAGGAGCCCTCGGCAGAAGCATTGATGGTAGGGCTTGAGGAGTTCTCATTATCTCCCGTCTTCAAACCATGAATAAATCCAGTATTTATGAAAAAAGCCAACATGGTGAAGTGAGCACGCTTTCAGCAGATGCTTGCTTCTCTCCACCCTGCTATACATCAGTCTGCTGGATAATTGGCCCTTAGTGTTGTTTACAACTTGTGTGTCTCATGTATGTCGTGTCGTCTCAGGTGTAGCCACGCAGCTGGATAAAAAGTTTGTAATATAGTCAAAGACTACATGGGGGAGAAACTATGACATGAATTGCTTGATTCTCTTCTCTTCAAAAATGAAAAGAAGCACTTTGTTGCTCCAACTTTTCTGTGACTTCAAATCAAACTAGTTGTCAGACTGAGCGGCACAGACAGTTGCAATCAATGGAATTGGCGAGGTGTTTGAAGGATATTTCTTAGGTGTTGATTGAGTCACTGACTCCCGGAAAATGCTATTAAAGGGTAGATTGAATCCTGGAAGAAACAAGTCATTCTGTATTTAGATGAAGAGCCTGGGATTCGCTAAAACGTCAGAGTTCACGCTGTCGCTCAGCCGTCAGTGACCTAGCAGCTGAAACTAGAGGCCTTCAAAGCATTTACCTGCAGTTCAGCTTGTTTAGAAGTACTGTGCGAGCTGAACGTAATACTTCTTGACAGCAGCAAGGAATTATCAGTGAACATGTCGCAGAAAAGTTACCGAAAATCTGTGCGAGAACACAGATATTTGACAAGCTAGCTAACAAGGACATCTTGTCTTCCCAGCTTCATTACCTGGGATTCTGAGCTTGTTCTATTACTTTAATTGCAGTTCCATGGGCCACTGTTGTGCAAGTAGTTATACAGCAGGATAGTGTCCTGTTTCTTCTCCCAATTAAATTTGACAACTTAATATGAATTTGGGGGATTTTAAATCAAAATCTTCCATCTAATTTCACTCTCAGCATGTTTTGTTCATTGAGCTAAAACCGTGTGTCCAAAGCAATCTGGTAATCTTTCAGAAAGACTCTTTCAGCAGTTTAATTTTTTATAGACAAATGATAATAGGATGCAAAATAAGCAGTAGACAAAATGAAAGCAGCAGGTCACAATCACAATTGATGGCTTTTTGCCTCGGCTGTTGTTTGATCAAATAGAAGACTAAGGTAGATCAAAAACACAGATGGCAGTCTGCTCCACTGTACGCAGAATGGTAATGGACACAAAACAGCCTCATCTCATAAGAGATCCAATAGAACCACTTAAAGGTGACGATGATCGATCATTGAACGGTAACAATAACATTTTCACAGTTTAGGACTTAAACAAATGGGTTCACGTCACTTTGTCATCTTCTACCCTTCATCATTAGGCAGCTGATGATATGTCTGCATGTTAGGGAGGAGGGGGTTTGTTTGTCCACCGGAGTATGGTTTGTTGAGTGAGTCCAGATTTGCTTCAAATGCCAACATATTGGTTCAGTAATCTCGGAGTCATCAGCATTGATCAACAGCCCCGTCAGTTGCCCACATGTGTACTATCCAGCTGTCATAAGCACACACACGGAGTTCACTAATTAAGCTCTTACTCACAAGCATGCAACCTTATTTCTGGTAATATAAGATGAACATGTAGTCAATACTATGCTGGCATGTTATTGCCTGCAGTTACTGCACACCAGGATATTATTCACAGTGTAATTTGTATTTTCTTGGTATTGTGTTAGGTGATGCCAGCACCACTGTGCTGAGGAAAAAAGCAGCAGATGATGGAAATCTAAAAGGCCTCATGGGCAGACCACTAAAAAAAATAATAATAATAATAATAATAATAATTGTCTTATTAATTCTGCAGTTTTCTGTGCAATAACTGATACCACAAAACCTGTTGAGCATTTTAATATACTATCCCTGCTTTGTGTGATTATATAATATTTTGTTCCCCTCTTGTGAAATCCAAACAACAGAGGGTCTCATTCCCTCGCTCGTCTGAAACTCCCGCTGTCGCCATATTTTTTTCCTATCTGGTAGATTATAAACATGCATGCTCAGTATGTGTTTATATGCTAGGTAGAAAATTTTAGAGTTGGGATGCATTCGCTGGATGTTGGGGAAAGAAAACTCAGTGAATTAGATGCAAACAGCTCAATATTTCCATGGCAATTTATACTCGATGGTTACGCTAAAGCCATTTTAACCATCACACGTGGAAAAATTCGCAATACATCGAGTATATTCGATATATCTCCCACCGCTACCATTAGGTTTAAAAATGGACAGGGAAAAAAAGAACAAAATGTGAAACTAAGTCAAAAAGCCAATGTATGGCATAAGTGGCTACATCCATCATATATAGCACTACTCCAGCACCCGGGGCTTGTTGTTGCTTATTGCTCATGTCTGTGAGGAAATTTCTTATGGTATCTGGCTCTAACTTTCAGGTCATTGCAATGCTGCAGAATTTGAAGGCCATCAAATGGATGCCTGATGGTATTCTTGTTGTAGATAAGAATCTAAAAACAATCTAAAAATCATTTTTTGTGATAGTGCAGTATGTATTTGGTGCTTCAAGCAAATGAGATGAATAAGACTTTCCTTTGGAAATGCCACAGATCAATACAGCACCTCAAACACAGAGTTACACTGAGCCTTACTATTGGCTGCATATGTGAACGAACTGTAGTAACAGCACAATACCGAGGCCTCGATGCTATTGGCCTCAAACCAATTTGGTGGTGAACTGGATCAGTGCTAGGACTACAACTTAAAGCAGCCTGTTTTGTTTTTGTTTGTTTTTGTTTTGTTTTTTTTGTTTTTTTTTCTAAGGAAAAAATGAGAGTGAATAGGTTGTTGTGGCAATTTTGGCTTTAATATGAGCTGCATCGTATTTGACTAGACCTTTTTTGCACATTTTATTTATTCGTAAGTATTTCTGTAGCTAATATAAACTCTTTATAAGATGTCTTTGAACTGGATGTCTCACCTGCCTTAAAGCAAATGTTATGCCTGAAAGATTTTTATTAGATTACAGGGCCTTGCTTTCTCAAAATGGCCTTTTAAAGGATATGGCTTTCTTCAGAGGCTCTCACACCTTTCCTGGCATTAAATTGCAATGGTATTAGAGGTAACTGGGCAACCTGAAAGTATTGGGATTGAATAAGTGATGAAAAAGCAGCAATGGTAGCAAAATACCTGCATTATTAGATCTTTTTAATAAGGCACTTTAAACGTCATTTTAGAAATGGTGGTGTTTTTTAAAAAAAAAAAAAAAACAAAAAGAAAAAAAAAAAACAGCTTCTTTCTTTCTCTATGGTGATGTGAGACTTTTATTGCAAAACCTTTTGGACAGACACAATCAAAAGCAGTGTGTATAGGCATTTATGTTTTGTCTTTAAAAAGCTGGGTGAGAGGCTCATCATCATTATGTGTCAGTCTGTCTTAAAAGCCGTAAGTAAGAACAAAATGTACCCCTTTCACTTTTTTTCTGAGATCTGAGACGATGTTTGAATGTGAATATACTTTTTTTTTTTTTTTAAACTAATAAAGATAAAATCCTGATATTTTCACTGGTCTTTGTTACCATTATAATTAATCAGGATCTGTAATTTTGGACGGATACATCAATAAATGTCTGAGTATTGGCTTGTTAAAATAGGCGGAATAATGGATGATGGAATGACCCATCTTTCAATTGATCTTTAAGTGATTCACGAGATGTAAATCTTCCAGAAGAAAAGAAGACTCATTGGATGTGTTTCTGTAGAAGTAATTCCACCTAAAATTGTGGTAAATCAAAGCTTAACTTCTGCATAGACTAGATCCAAACTTGCTCTATACCCACAGCCAGCAGCCTGGTAGCTCTCGGGTCCTAAATCAGATAAGTGTCACCGTGCATCGGGCTGAAAATCCATACTTATAGGAGTTATTTTAGTGACACTGGGCCCTTTGTTTATTTCTAATAACTATGCAGCTGTGACAAAAGACCACTGTTTCAGCCAGCATTAGCATGCAGATTCTCTGGTGTAGTGCTACACCATTTCTGTCAGTACAGTGTGCGTATTGTTTTGGACGGAGGAATGCACTGGATGTCCTCTGCTGTGGGAGCTGGCCAGTTTAACGGATAGCTGTTAGAGTGGACGATTCAGAGAGTGTGTGGGGGGGGCAGGCTCTACAGCGGGGGGGGGGGGGGAATTGCTCCCCCCCTTGCCCCCCATAGAGCCGCCCCTGATTTGAAGCGAAAAAGTGCCACGATGGGAAGATAATCTGTTGCCATTGTCGAGTTTCAGAGTGATTGTTTTAAAACTGCTCTTGTAAAGTGAAATAGTTGAATTATTGCAAAAAAAAAAAAAAAAAAAAAATCAAGAGTCTAATTACTTGTGTTTGAGTCAAAACTAGTGATCCCACCTACTACAGCACACAAGTAGAGCCCACAATGTGGTAAGAGCCCCTGAGAAGGGAGTAGTTAACTTACTGAACATTTTTCAGTTACTCATGTCTCATTCACACCTTTTCCAGCTCACTGGTTGGTTTCATTGCAGCTAACATGTAAATTGTATTAGCTCTGTTGGTCTTCGCTGCAGCAGGAAGGCCCTGCTCTCATCAAAAGAAGCCATTGTGCTGCTCTGGGTTTGTTGTGTGCCATGCAGGCCCAAGCCCATAGATGACCCTTGTTGTTTCTCGCGCAGGCCTGAGTGAGGCAGATGCGAACCAGAACAATGGCTGCGTCTCGGAGAAGCCAGCGGTGACTGACTCCACAGACCCCCACCAGTGTTGGAGCCCCGCCAGCACAGCTGACCCTGACGCTGCCACACCACGCCCCCACCTGGTCCGCCTCTTCTCCCGAGATGCCCCGGGCCGAGAGGACAACACCTTCAAAGACCGACCCTCCGAATCGGACGAGCTGCAGACCATCCAGGAGCACAGCGGAGCGGCTTCAGAGTGCGGGTCGGAGAGCCAAGAACAGGACCTAGATTAGGCTAGCTTTTTTTTTTCCTCCCCTCCCTTTCCTCTATTTTTTTCTTTTTCCTCCTCTGGCAGCTCTCATTTAAGAGAGACGCAAGAAC
Source organism: Simochromis diagramma (assembly GCF_900408965.1). NCBI lineage: Eukaryota > Metazoa > Chordata > Actinopteri > Cichliformes > Cichlidae > Simochromis > Simochromis diagramma. The sequence goes on along the minus strand of NW_024387423.1, from coordinate 8,878,302 downwards.
CCCACATTTGACAAACACAAGCGTAATACCAACTGCTAATACAACCATGGCATCCGCAAGCAGCTCTGCACAGGCCGCCTTCGGCCTGGGTCGGAGGAAGAAGAACCCCGGCCTCCTGGATCAGATTGGAAAGTTCTTTGGAGGGGACAAGAAGAGGAAGGGCAAGGTGAGGAAACAAAGAGATTCAGTCCTTCTTATGTACCTTAGTTTGTTCTGCAGAGTGGCTCCCAGAACCACTTGTTACTTGTGATTCACTAACACACATTGTTAGAATCTGTTGTCAGATATCTGTCATGTATAATAGTGTTGGTTTTACTGTTGATTTTATGTTAAACCAAAGTCTGACATTGTCATGCGATTCACATTAACTGGCTGATCCTGAATCGACACTGGATAAATGACTTTGGGCGGGGGTTATTTTCTTCGTTTTGTTTTTTTGTTTTAATTCTAAAGACGCTGTGATTTTGACCCATTTAAGAATATTTCTTTATTCTGTTTATTTGAATGGTACTGACATTAATAGCATTTTCCTCTTCAGTCAGATCTAATATCTCTAGATGTAACGTTATAGTGTTTCACATGTTGCTGTCATTAAGCTTGTTGTTAATTGGAACGTTTGTCAAACTGGAGAACAGCTCAGTTCAGGTACTTTTTGCAATGATGGTGATGATAAGCTGGGAAATTCACCTCCTTATATGTTTAAAAAAAATAAAAATAAAAAAAAATTTGAAGCTGTAATTTGATAAACGAGCCACAGGAGGTACTTCACTACTGTTTGCACGTTGCCACAGTCTAAGTCACTTTGAAAGTTGAGGATGAAATGATGCTACAACTGATCAAACAAGTAGTACATGTACAGTGTATTAGCATATAAATAAGTATATTAGTGTAGGAGCTTAATATCATCCCAGGTTTGGGAATATACAAGTCTGCATCCTGTTAAGAAAGAACAGGCTTGTCTGGCAGGCGAGCGATTATGAAGCATCTGAGCCTGCGCTGCTTTCTAATAACCATGTACTGCGATGTTGTCGAGATGACCTCCTTTATGAACAGTAGCAAATCTTTAACAGTATTCCTGTGAGGCCCACTTTGTTCAAAAAATTAAGAAGAAAGAGAGAAAGAAAATCCCCCCTTTTTTTTTTTTTTTTTTTTTTTTTTTTTAAAAAACAAAACATTGTTTTATATATGTTGCTATAGTGTCTGCCAATAGTCTGAACATTTCTGATAGCAAATGTTCCATTTATTCTCCTGGCACCAGTCTTGGCAGCGTTGCCACAGCTCAGCCGGCTCCACTCGCTTTCGGTCCATTCAGCGATGCCCTCTGGAGGTGGTGACGAAATAGAGAATTTCAAGCTTCAGCACCTAATCTGGTTTATGAGCGCAGAGAGTTTACCACACAGCGCTGAGTATATCTGCTTGTCTTGATTATGCTACTGCAGCAAGCTGAGCCTGCAATGTTGTTCTCTGAGAAAGAAGAAATGGAAGTGCGCTTGATCTGTATGCTCCATCACGAGTCACGTCTACTCGCTGTGACAGCTGTCTGAAAACATGATAATAGTTTGAAAGGAATCATATGGTATGGCGAGCTTATTCCTGTGGGCAACAATATCTCTCTGATTGTATGCTTTTTCCTTTTGTAAAGCTCTTCTAACCCCGCAGAGTGCTAATCAGAGTGCTTTGGCACATAATAATTGCAGAGAAATCATTGAACAGCCTGAAAATATGCATTTTTCCCTTTGCCTTATGCCAGCCATGAAATTTTTTTTCAGTGTAAGATTCAGGATAAAATGGGTTTTTTATATATATATATATAAAAATATGTCACAGTTTTTTGTTTTTTTTTTCTAGCCTGTTCAGCTGATCAGACATTGTTTTACTTTGGAAAAAAAAATCAGGAAACGTGTCGACAGAACAAATTATGAAGCGTTCATGTAACGTCAGCTCTTAATTCGCTGCCGTGTTTGTTTGATTTCTCTCATTCTTGCCGTGGCCATGAAATTGTATCTTGTTTCTCGTATTGATGGCGAGTCTACAAAAGACAAACTATAAATATATATTTATGTGTTCACCGAGGATTTGCCTTCAAATGAACGAGTGCTCACATCTCAAGTAAATGACAGGTTGGTCTCACCTCTGTTGCCTCTAGCAAAACAAACAATACAGGAAAAAAAAAAAAAAAAAAAAACCTGCACTAATTTTTGGCTGCAAACATTTATTTTTCCAGAAAGATTTCCTCTTAAAGACAGATATTTTTGAATCTCAGTATCTAGTCTGTGTGCACAGATTCACCACAGACGTTCCTGATGCATACTTTGACTTGCGGGCTGCAGTATTAGTAAGACAGATTGTCTCAGTGTTTCTCGTTGGATTGTGAATATGCATGCTTATTTCAGTAGAGTTGAATTGTTTTCATACCGGCAGATGTGGAGTCTATTGCACACTGATCCCTCGTGCTTATTAATGTTCTTTCTGTCTGATTTATTTACATATTTTTCAATCTAAACCTGAGTCGGGGCTTTGAGAAGATATAAAGACCGTCCCCAAGCAGTCTAAAGTTGTGAGAAGACGCCATAAAAAACAAACTCAGGTCTTAGGACACAATACAGCTGCAGTTAATCTGCATCTGAATAGTAACAGGATTTGATTATTTCAAACAGGGATAATGATGTGCTAATTGGAGAGAAAATTACGTTTGCATGAGCATTAGCTATTCAAGCAGAAATGAAGACTCATAAAGAACTGAGAATAATTATGAAGTCTTAATTTGCCTCCTAATTTTCTGAATGGCATGCACAGTGAGTCATATTCTAGTGCAGGAGTAGTGTCAGGCTTTTTACAGGACAGCTCACAGTTGGAGCCCAATGTTTTGAGGACTCTTAAATGCCAGTGTCTTGGGATGGGGGAGAGGGGCTCTGCGACCCCCTGTCTCATTGCTTTGCTCACCTCAGGTTCTCATGTGATCCGTGATCCAGTCTGAGATTTTATTTAAAACAACAGTGGTCCAGCAATAATCCACTGCTGTGTAATGCCTTTGTAATAACTGTATCTGCTGTGACCGGTGATCTGTTCCTAACCTGATCCTGTTTAAGCTTTTTGGATATTTGCTTGATTAAAACTCTTTAACAACATCAGTGCTCTCATTGTTTTTGTTTTAACTGTGTTTGGCTCAATGTCTCTTTCTAGTTCTAAGTGCAATAAATTATTTTAACTGCTCTAACAACTGTTTAACTCGTATTTACTGCAGATCAGAGGGGAAATAAGGGTGAAAAAATCATGTTAAACTATACTTTTTGGTTGTAAAGGCTGAGCCAGAAGACAAGATACTATATTTCACTGTTCAGTCAGTCATATAAATATGAGGCGTTATTGGAAAGCTGATCTACGTTTTATTTCTATTTGGAGCTAAGTAATGGATGACTGGATTGAATTGTTTGTTTGAGTCTGAAGATGAAATGAAAACATAATACAACAGAGCTGAGTTCAGTGATTACCTAAAGCTGATTGAAAACAGAAGTTTATGTTCAGCACTATAAGACCAAGAAACAAGTCGGCCACTGTGGCACAGTAACTTACTGCAGACTAAAAACAAATGCTGTCTTTTGAGGAGATTGGACGGCGGGGGGCGAAATGTACAAGCATTTCAAGTGTTTCCTCTGTGTGTTTGGGTTATGCACCACTTAGCAAATATAATCAATCTAATAATGGAAGTGTGTGTGTGTGGAAAAGCATGAGGTGGGAGGAAGGACTGAAGATGTTTCAATTAAAACAAACAAAAACAAATTGTCTTGTATTGCTATTAATTGGTATTATTGACTATGACTAATGATTATTGAATACAAGTAATTTTGACTTTAAAAATGTGTTTTTTCTGTTTTGGGTTTGTTTTTTTTTGTTAGTAGTAGCTACTGTAGCTGGTTTACCTCCAGCTCTTACCTCCACCAAGTTAAAAAACAAGTGGGTTATAATTTTAATTGTGGTGAAATTATAGTAATACTGAAAATTATTGGAATTTAAAATGAATAATAAATGTTCCCCAAAACTTGGAACCACATTCAAATGAATGCTACGCTACTTGCAACTTTGGTTGCTCTACAAAAAGGAAAAAAAAACTGCATAGGCTACACGGAGTACTAAGTGATAACCACAGTGGTTTGACAATTTAAAAAGAAAATACAATTTGTAAGTTACAAATTACAAATAACCAAATATTAACTTTATTGTTGATATGGTTAGTTTTGATATGGTAACCAGTTATCTTGTAAGGTGCCAGTCACATTTATAATTTCATAGGTAAAAAAAGACAGTCTATTATAGAATATTTGTAAGTCTTATTAAAGGCAGGATAGGCAATAATGACAAAACGTAAAGAAGTAATGAAGCTCTTGACAAGTGACCACTTTATTGCAGGATTAAGCTAGGTTTGCTGCTAGCTAACGGGCTAACATCGACCTGCTTCTGCTGCATAAATGGCTGCCTTGCTTAGTCACTACAAAACCGGTAAGGGGGAGCCAAAATTGCATGGTTGTAGACTGGTGAAGAGGCTACAAAAGAGATGAAAATTTACGGTTGAATTTACATAATGTTAGCCCAGCTAACAAAACTGAAAACTCAAGTAAACAGTTGTTGTAGCCCTCAAACTGTCATGGTAGTCTTTGTGCTAAGCTAGTAGTCTCTTAACTACATCGCCATAGTTAGCATGAATTAGAGCTCTGAAGACTCGACAAATAAACATGAGTATATTTGACAAATGTCAAACTATTTCATTAAAACAATAATGGCAGCTCAGTGCAGTCTCAATTAAGGAATGGAAATAGAAAAACATGTAGGTATTTAACATGAAAAGTGGCTGGCACAAAGAGCTAAAATCTCAAGGAACTTTAGCAGACACTTAAATGAAAGCAGCACACAAATCCAAAAAAACTCCGTCACACCTGCTTGATGTCGTTTCTCTTCAGACATGAAGCTATCAGTGATTGCAACCGCCCTCTCTTTCAGATGCCAATTAAGTTTAAAAAGTAGTTCCAGAAGCTGAACAGAACCACTGCAGAAACTTGGTTTTAATGCCTCCATATCATTTGCTCAAGAGCCGAATGGCTCCATTAACAGCAGGAGAGGCACTAATGGACGACCCCGCCCCCTGTTTTTTGTTTTTTTGTTTTTTTTGTCTTCTCAAAACTAATGTGTAATATTCATTTGAAATGTAGATGAAGCACTCACAGGAGCAGTTACAGAAGTTATTATGCACATGTTTCACCAAATGATAAAGAAAATAGAAGAGAGCAAAACAGAGAAAACAAAAGGAAAAAGATTTACTCTCCTCAAAGGGGGCAACTGACAGAAAATGAGGATATAGCAACAAAAATCCTGCCAATTTTTACTTTTTCTTCTCCTCTCAGTCACTGAGATCACTCGAATTCCTCAACTTTTTTCATTCACACCTCCACTCACACATAAGCATTAAAGGGTCAGCATTGAAGCAGCAGAGAGCACACAAAGACATCACTGAGGAAATGCAAGAAGAAAACAGGGCGTCCCTGTTTCTGGGAAGTTTTTATTGTAATTTTACATTTTTTCTTTCTTTTTTTTTTTTTTTTTTTTAACAAAACCCATTAAAGTTAGTGTGTGTGACACCAGATGGCTCTCAGATTGCGTAATGGTGTTGGCAGTAAAGTTTTCCCCCTTTGGTTACCTTAAGGTTCTTTGATGTGAGGTAATGGATGTGAATCCTCCTCTCCCACACACACACACACACACACAGGTTTTCCTGTTACATTAGTGGGGTCACTGAAACTGATGAACGCACTAACATTAGCACACAGTGAGTAGGTGGAAATGAATTTTGTTCCTTTTTCTCTGGGTTGCTGCTTATTGCCGCTATTTGTGTTAGTTTTATGCATTTCACCTGCCACCTTTTTGTGTCCCCGTGATGTTTCCATCAGTTAAATATTTTAAATGCACCGCAGTTCTCACACAGGCATAAAAAGTCACCTCGATGTACCCTTTAAAGCATGACTTTAAAGCAATTAGCTGCATTTAATTCTACTTTGGGATGATAATTACTCTTTATTTTTGACATCAACCCTTTGACAGGAGAACACAGACAACTCCAACAGCTCATTTGTACCATTTTTGTTTTGAATAGCTTGTGGCTAGAGGTTTTGCCCCTAAAGGTTATGAGGTGACGTGCAACGATTTTGCAAAATGATGTCATCAGCCACTTCTGAATACACCACGACTTTCAGGAGTGAAGACATTCACACCTTGATGCAGTAGCACTGTCCATTATGAAACACTCTAAAATTAAAACTAAAATTAGTCATGTTTCAGGTAGTTAACACCATATGTGACATTATTTTCAATTGGCTAAATTAGAGATTCATGAAATCCCAACCTTGCTGACATTTACTATTAGCGACACTGAGTAAAGGTCAGTGAAGCCATATTACTGTTATGCTTCCTTCCCTTTTTTTTCCAGGGCTCTTTCCGAGGCGCTCTCTCCCCGGGCCCTCAGAAAGCTTCTGCAACTTCCCCACGTAAGCGCGGGGCCGAGAACGCCGTGGTCCATTTCTTCCGCACGATTGTGAGTAATCCCTAAAGTGAACTGTACCTTAGAAACACTCATATCCTCTCACACCAGACATTTCACATTGAGTCAGACATGTTTTTTGTCAGCGTGGGCTTTTCTTCCATTGTTATTCAGTATTTGTGTCTTTACTCTCCTATTACTTCCTTTGGTCTCTAACTAAAAGCCTTTTCCGCCTGCGTCATGAAGAATGAGTCAAATAACGTTGAGTCAAACAAAGTTGAGTCCTTGCGGCGATTTGATGACACTGCAGAAGTGGTGGTGTTGAAAATGTCATGAGAAAACCCCGCTTTGATTTAGGGACTTGTATGATACAGAAAGTAAATCAAGATAATCGCCTAAAAGTAATCAAAGTAATCGCCTTTAATAGAAGTTCTTGCAGTTAACTGCACCCCATTGTGGGACTTATCGAACAGTGCCAGCTGCTGGTTGGTGGACCAGATTGTGCGTTTAGCATCTCGCGACATAAAGTGCCAATTCTTATTGGCTATTCGCCTTTTTATCAATTATGGCATTTTGTAGTCACAAGATCTGTTTATTTAATTGGAACTGTCTCATTTGCTGAGGTCGACGTTAATATGCTCGCCGTTATACGTGATGAACGATTCAAGTGGCGGGAACAGGCCACCGCTCTGTGAAAACCTTCTTACCTTCTGTCATTAACTCTTCTTCAGGTGTCCCCTGCCCCTCCCAAGTCTAGGGTGAGTCTTTCTTACTTTGTTAAAAGGATTCTGCATTTATGTTTGATTCGAAATGACAGCTGCGATAGGCTACAGACCCTAATGTGCATAAGCAGTTAAGAGGATGGATGGTGTATCTTTATGGTGTATCATAAGGTCTAAAGACACTGAATAAAGGTACATTTTTTTAAAATGTAATGTTTTATTTATTGTTTTCTAATAGAATCAGTTTCAGGTAGTAAAGGTCAGCTCGTTGAGCATCAGTTGAAACAGTAAATACAGATGAGATGTGTAAATGTGCAGAAACAGCCTTGGGGAACATATATGTGCAGCTTTATGCTTTGTGGGCAATGCTTTCCTTGCTAAATGTCACTAAATTTGTGCTCTTTTCGATGTGAGCATCTGCCTTGCTCCTCCTTCCTCTACCTCCCTTTGCACCTCCTGTGCACCTGCCTTCCCCTCTGTGACCCTGTGACTCCCCTCCTTCCCTCTGGATGGACTCTCCTACCTGCCTCCTCTCCTTCCCATCCCACCTTTGCACTGAGTAAGACACCCTTTTTTTGCTATTTGTCTCCTCTCTCTCCTATCTCTTGTCTTTGTCTTTCGCTTCTCTACACACCCAGTGGAGAGGACTAGCAGCCAAGATAGGCCTGGTAGGTGGTTTAAAACACAAAAAAAAAAATCCAAATGGAGGTATCATGCCTAATTAAACTTGAAGGAAGCTGAGTTCATCTTCTCAAACTGCCTTCAGCATGATGCCTGTGGCTCTCTTTCCATTTACTCTCCATCATCCACTTAAGCCTTCATAATCTGTCCATACATCAGCGATAATGCCCTCATTTCCTTCCTTGACTTAAGTCCATTTTCAAAGTATATCAGTTCCATTTGGTGACCTCGCAGCCCGACTCATCCACATCATGTGCGCATATTGTGCATCCATGATAACACAGGCCTACTCCTCTTCATCATCCTTGTTGCATTTCAGAAATTACTTTGAGAACGACTGAAGCGAGGCCGCCTTCTGCTTCATTTGGCAAGCATTTAATTTAATGTCTCCATCATGTATGTGAAGCAGCAGCAGGATGACTGTGGGTAAAAGTGAAAAAGCAGACTTGCTTAGGGGCTCTGCAGAAATTACTGGCAAGGGAGAGAATGAAGTTGTTCTTTGGACCCGAGGTAGACGAGTATTCAAATTTGTTTAAATAGTTATTTATTACACAAGTATACTCACCAGCTACATTATTAGGCACGCCTAAAACTGGTTCGGGCTTGTGATGGTCTAATGATGTGAGGAATATTTTCTTGGTGCATTTTGGGCCCTTTAGTACCAACTGGGCATTGTTTAAACCAGGGGTCTCGAACCAGGCCTCGCTGGCTTGTGTCCTGCAGGTTTTAGATGTGTCCTTGATCCAACAGAGCTGATTTAAATGGCTGAATTACCTCCTCAACATGTCCTGAAGTTCTCTAGAGGCCTGATAATGAACTAATCATTTGATTCAGGTGTGCTGACATCTAAAACCTGCAGCCCACCAGCCTTCAAGGCCTGGTGTTCGAGACCCCTGGTTTAAACACCACAAACTGCCTGACTATTGGTAGCAAGGTGCACCTAATAAAGTGCTTAATTACACTTTTAGAAAAAGCCCTTGTTTTTGTTTTTATCATGTGTCAAGTGTCATAAGGGTGGTACATGAATAAAGGCAATGGAGTAAAAGGATTTGAATGTGTTGCGAGGACAGCCTAATTTAAGCTCAGCTCCCTGCTGTAATTTTCAGACGGTCCCTAACTGCTTTTCTCAGAGCAGTCCTCAGTATGTTGGGTTGATTACATTTTTACACCTACTTGAAAAGAATGTCCAAGGACTTTCATCCTAGTGTCTGAAATATTACCAGATTGAAACACTGATTATGCTGATTAACAATCAGCACTTGGGGTGTTTTTAAAAGGCACACCGATCCATCAATGCAGGGCAGTTTTAAATGTCAACACCTATGATAATACGAATGGTCCTCTTCTATTTATCAAACAGAAGAAATGACATTCAAATAATCAGCAAAAACTGGATTTGCTGCTTGATGGTTTTATGCATAATTCAAATAATTGGATGAAAACCTCACCAGCGGATTGCAGCATATTCAGCAAACATTTACACGATTTTTGGAAAACCACACCAATCTGTCACGAAGAAAGCCATCCCTTGTAACTCTGAATTTATCATTGTCATATGCTGGGCTGGAAATTTCTTCAGGGCTCTCTATCAGAGGATTAAGAGATGGCTGAGCTTTCTGCAGAGTCCTTTAACACACTTTAATTCTTCTCTCCCACTGCCAGGGCCCCCAGAAGTCACAGTCTGCTAAAGGCAAGAAGGCCAGTGCAGGGGACGGCAAAGGCACCCTGACTAGGATCTTCAAAATGGTAAAAATAAATAAAATCACACTGTTTTCTCTGTTTCTTCATGCTGATTTTCTTCACTAGTAATGCAAACAGAAAATTATTCTCCCTAATCCCTCTCCGTGCCTTGTCTTCTTCTTTGCCACAGTGATAATATCAGCAGCAGAGTGAGTAACCGATACTTGGTGGAGGGATACTTGAGTTTGAGTCGCTGCTCGTTTGCTCAGCATTGATATGCTTAGAAGCCATTGTAATGTCATTGCTAAAGCAGGCAGCAGCAGAATAATAAGAGGCTTTTAGACACAAAGTTGTTCATCGTGCACGCTACAAGCTTTACACCAGCGCTGATATAATCATGCAGAAGATCCACTTTTGATGAGGGTTCGCTGGGACTATTTCTAATGCTTATAATATAACCCCTTTTTTATGCTGTTACAAAATAAGGTCTGACATTAATCATGTGACAAGCAATACAGTGTTTAGTTTAGTTCTTTTTTTGTGTTCGGGAATGTATTAACTGGCACAAAAAACACATTAGCAGCCAAAATATAGGAGCAACACAGGAGCTGCTGATCTCCCGCTGCCTCCATCTGTTAATGTGTTTTATTGTGTGATTCTCTGGTGTTTAAGACGCAGGTAATTTACAAACAGATGAGAGAACTGATGCAAAAATAATAAAGAAGCTGAGAAAATTTAAATGAATATCACATAGACAGACAGCAATAATGTTCCAAGTCTGTACTAATGCGTATCCCATAGATTAGCACTGGATGATTGCATGTTTCTGTTATGTTAAAAATTTTATATTCACCATCATTTATATTTTCACCATCAGCTTCACATTGCTGCCTTCACAGCCCCTCCAAAGCAGTTCCTAATAACCAGATTTGTTTTGGTGCGTCTTGAAGAGGAGTGTGAGTCTTCATGCTCCGCTAGTTATTTCCTGACAGGATTTAATTAGCCAGCCACTCTGACTGTACCTGAGATTGTTATTTAGCTTAGCGATTACTGATGGTAGAGAGATATTCAAATTTCCCCTGGGCAGCATCCCCGTCTGTAGTGCTAAATTGTTGTCAGTGAGCTACAAGAGTGTAAACAGCTCAAGAGGCGACGCACTCCTGGGACGCTCCATTTGAATCTTCCTAATAAGGCTGATTAGTGTTGACTTAGTGCTGTCACAGCAGCATTTCTACACAAAAATGTCAGCAAGACCCACATGGAAGTAAGATAAAGTCTTTTTTTTCATTTTTAATTAGGTTTTCACATGTTGTCTCTGTTCATTTTTAAGTCCGAACACCATCGCTCCCTTTCGGGACAGATATCGAGTTTCACGTGAAATGGCTAGAGCAGTCAGCAGCCGCTGTTTTATGAATAAAAAGCCTTGTACATTGCAGGATTATCTCCTACTGCAGTCTGTAAAGATTTGTCTCATTTGAATAATCTTTATGCCTTTTGCTCTGCTTGCTTTTTCTGGCAGAGTAGCAGGCACAAACAAGAACAAGTGAGACAGGAAAAAAAATAAAAAATTCAATAAAGTCTGTAAAGAGAGAGCTCTGAGATAAAAGCAGCCTGTCTGCTCTGGACTCTTTTTGGGATGAAAATCAATGGGTGACTGGAAATCTTTGCTCTGAAGATGACAAAGCAAATGTATTTGCAACTGGCCAACGATCTTCAACCTATCCTGCTCTCATGTTTCCTCTGTGCTGGATGAGCCCCAGCTTTTACAAACTCTGACTACATTTCTGATACCTTTCACAGACTTTTTCCCTAGTTTTGTTTCATTTTCTTACAATTCTGTTTTGCGTTCACACATTTTTTTTTTACTTTGTGTCATTTTGAAACTCACATCTGTCACTTGCAGAATCACTTTTACTTCAGCATCAGAAGTTTTGCCATATTGCACAACATTGCTTAAATATATTAGATTCTGACACACTTTCTCATAATTCTAAATCCTTTTTTTTTTTTCATGGAAACAGTATCTCTGCGAAGGTTCTCAGTCATCCAGGTCATCGTAGTCTAAGGAGCGTCTGGACTTCTTTAAGTTGCTTGAAGACGTTTCACCTCTCATCCGAGAAGCTTCTTCAGTTCTAAGGTCAAATGGTGGAGAGTCCCAGATTTAAACCCAGTGGGAGTTTCCCCCCAAAGAGGGACAAAGGACCCCCTGATGATCCTCTACCTAATCACATGAGCCAAGGCATGAAAACGGGTGTGGGTCACAATCAGCCAGGGTTTCAGGTGAGCTCATTATGAAACCTGGCCCCACCCTATCATGTGATTTCCTGAGGTCAGATAGCCCAGGGTGTGAGTGGGCGTTAAGGCGTCTGGGGAGGGATCTCAAAACTGGATTATAGATGGCAGACAGTTGCTGTCGTAAACCACCGCCTCTGTTCAAAGATGGTCGCTCACAGTGGACATAGATGGCTTATTTCACTCCTCCTTCAAACCATCTATCCTCTCTGTCCAAAATGTGAACATTGGCATCCTTGAAAGAGTGACCTTTGACCTTTAGATGCAGATGGACTGCTGAGTCTTGTCCTGTGGAGGTGGCTCTTCTGTGTTGTGCCATACGCTTGTGAAGTGGCTGTTTGGTCTCTCCAATGTAGAGGTCTGGGCATTCCTCGCTGCACTGTACAGCATACACCACATTGTTAAGTCTGTGTTTTGGAGTTTTGTCTTTCGGATGAACCAGTTTTTGTCTGAGCGTGTTGCTGGGTCTGAAATCCACTGGGCTTAAATCTGTGACTCTCCACCATTTGACCCTAGAACTGAAGAAGCTTCTCGGATGAGAGGTGAAACGTCTTCAAGCAGCTTAAAGAAGTCCAGACGCTTTTCTTTCCAAGCTCCTTACACCATGGAAACAGTTACATATTTCAGCTACATTGTTATATAAATGCATTTATATAAAAAATGAATTGAAACTGGCCAGAGGAGGTGGTTAGTTTGTGATATTACTCATTACACTGACGTAAATTTACTGCTCTTGTATTGAAGTTTGTTTTCCAGATGCAGGTGGGTGACACATTGGTCTTAACACATTGCTTATGACTTTAACTTTAGCTAATAAGATTTTCAAGCAAATGTTAAGGTCATTGTTCAGTTTGAGAACGTATGGGAGATAAAAAGCCTGAAGGTTGGTTAATTCATCAATGTGTGTCAATTTCAGGCTTAATGGGAAAGCTGATGAAATCATGTATTCAAAAGAGAAACAGCAACTTATCTGGGCAGCTTATCTTTTCACAAGGCTGATGGTTTATAATGACCGTCATTCACAGTGAAGGCTGTTTTTTTTCATTCAGAAGTTATTAGCTGAATGATCTATTCGTGGATTTGTCTGCAAAGTGCTTAAGTGAATACTGTAATTACACTCTGTGCAAAATGACCGGAGGGCTCTCTTTTAGTGCTGAAGCCGACATGTCATGTGCACATTTTCATCATGTGTCTTGTCTTATGCAGGGAAGCAGGAGTGCTTCTCCAGCCAAACGCTGAGGTCCATCTGTACAGCCCCTTCCAACAGCACGACGGAAGACGTTCAAGAGCACGGGGGGGTGTTTAAAAAAAAAAAAAAAAAAAAAAAAAAAAGAGGAAGAAAACGAGGAAATCTTAGTCATCCCTTAGACTCACCTTCCCTTCCATCTCTGTTAACACTGTAATGCTCACTAAATCCCTCATTTCTTTCCACCCCACCCCCCCACCGCCCCAAACACTCTTTTGGCTGGTAGATAGCGACACAATCTGTCTCCTCCCTCCTTTCCCTGCATTGCATTGTGCTAAGTCTATGCAGTCATCATCACCGGTGTGAACCGTTTGCCGAAGTTGATCCCGAAGCCGCTCACATGTGCAGCCTGAACGCCCCCACCCCTCTATATATACACGTGTATTTGGGTTTCTGTGGATGTCTCCATGTATTTCTTTCTAACACAAGGTGGCTAAAACTGAAGCAGACCCGGAGAGCTGAAGGTTAGGGCCGGTGCAAGTCCGACTGACTTGACCGTCATTGCCGTCTGCCGATCGGGTGAAAAGACCGGGTGACTTCTGTTTTAGAAAAGAGCGGTTTTCTGTCTCGTCACGCTGTCTACGTCACTTAAGTTAAGCGTCCTGTCCTACATGTACGTTGATCTGCGTTTGTCATCATAGGACCTAAGGCTGAATCTGGAGTTTTGTTGTAAAAGTTTCTAAATTTTCTAAATTGAGTTTCTCCTGTAGTCTTTTTCAGTCTATGAGATAATGACTAATCTACCTGTCCACACATAACAGTGCAGTTTTCCACCTTTTTTAAAACCTTGAATCTGAATCACGATGCCACATTCAGACCTTTCTTCAATGCTTTAGTGTACTGTAAGTCTCCTCATCTCATTGCTTCTGTCTCCTGTTTGGCACAGATACTGTAAACTGAATTCATTAAAAAAAAAAAAAGCTCAACAATAAGTGCCTTTCCTCCTGACTACCAAATACAATGTGCTGTTTTTCCTTCATGTGGATAATAAAAAACACACAATTTCAAAAAGGTGCTCTGTAACTAACTTTGTAATGACACATTATGAGGTGTTTTTGTTCTTTTTGACAATTTGTGAGTTTTCTGTAAAAAAACAAACAAGAAAAAGAAGAAGAAGCTCAGCAGCACCAGTTTTGTGCTGTTCCATCCATCTTCCAAAAGCAGCCACGTGTGATCTGCAGCATCTCCACCCGCCCCCTGTTTGCTTGAGCCTTCTGAGAGCTGTGTTGTTTTTCTTTGTTCTGAAAGGACCCTGAGAATGAATGTAAACTTCCTCCTCATTCCTGTATGTGTAATAAAACATGACCTGCCACTTAACTGAGAATAAAACATTTAAAAATATATATATCTATATATATATAAATATATAAAACCAGCTCTACTGACTGCATTGTGTCTTTTTGTCTAGAGCAGCAAATGATGTATCTTTTAAAAAAAACAAAACAACAAAAAACAGTGAAACAAAGTGATGTAACAAGGTCACACCAAACAAGGACATGCCAGTCTTTTTTTCCCCCATTAAGCCTAAATTCATGCTTCACTCGGTAATCACTATTTGGGCCAAGCTTTCCGAGCTCATGACCGGAGCAGATGGAGTACCTGCTCGCTATTCTAGCACATGTGTAATCACACAGAGTATATGCAGTTTCATGTCATGCTGAAATTACTGAAGTACAAAAGCTTGCTGGAGCATTGAAAGTATGAATGCATTTCCCCCAAGAGGATACATGTGAAATTCTTTTTACCACAGCTTTCATAATTAAAGATAAACACGGCCCTCCAAACATGTTTTTCTCTTCCTTTTCCACGTCATTTTGGAGTGGTTATTCAAAAGTGAATCAGAGGCCACAGAAACACCAGCCATGTAACAGCTGTATGAGTTCTAATTTGAACCTGGGGAAATCTATTGTAGTTGCACAGTGAATGGGGAAGTTAATGGAAAACAGGATGGAGTTACCCAACATGGATATTTGTCTGTTTTATGTGACGATATAGCAAAGAGGTACAGATAGGTCCAGAGTTTGCTGTGCAGACTTTCAAAGACTTTAAGAAAAGTACTGCATTAACTGTTCAGGAATTACAACCATTTTTAATATGTTGACCCCATTTCAGATGCTCTGAAGTAGCTGGACAAATTGACATGATTTTAATTATAAGGTCTGTTTTTAAGACATGCATGAAAATCCTGACATCTATAACCTGAAGTTTCCTCCCTTGAGATGCTGAAAGCCTGGACTTCAATCGCATATTGATTGTTTGATTTAAAATCCCCACTGTGGTTTTACAGAGACAAAAAAAAAGACATTTTAATTGTGTGAAAATTGTGCCAGGAGTTCCTACATCCAGATCACAAGCTCACCAGTGAATAGATTACATCATGTTTGGTCCAAAAAACTCAAGAAAAAAACAGTTGTCGACTAGTTTTATATCAACGCTGGTGTTGGGTCAAATCCAGCAAACAGCTACTTTGTATTTTTATGTAGAAGCACTGCCTCTACCCAACAAATCAGAGCAAGGCCGGGCTCGTTGCTCAAGCGGACCACGGTTGTGACTCCAGGTGCCTTCTGGAATTTTCTTGTTAAAAATGCTCCGTTTGAATTCACTCGCCAAAATCTAGTGTGCAGATCTTGAGTGACTTATGAGCACATTCCCTGTCACATTTCTCACCTGGAGAGGCAGTTTATAAAAATAGCTTGATCCCCCCCCTCCTTTTTTTTTCTTTTGCTTGCACACTGACTCAGATAAGCAGCACAAAATCAGCAGGGGACCACCTTTTTATATTGCCTGAATGCTCCTCCTGTGCAAAAGCAACTGTCCTCATTTGACTCTTGGCAACAAAGCCGATAAGCCCCCATTAGCCAAAACGTCAAAACAGTTTATTCTATCTGTAATTCATAGTAATGAACAAACAACCAGCTTTAATTAGTAGAAAAATTACTTTAATCTTAACTTATTATGGACAATAGAAAAGAAGAAGAAACAGCTGTACATTGGCTTTGCTTCATAACAAATGCAACCTAATGCTCAAATTATATATATCCAATAATCTGTGTTGTGGTGGTTCATCAAAAAATATACCCCATCTAACTACACTATTTACAAAGTGAGACACAGTAAAGAAAAAGTGTTGCAGTCCTCAATCAAGAACCTGGAAAATGGCGCAGCTTTCACAGTGAGCCGCTGTTTTCAAACTAAAACATCAATCGAAAATAAACATTTCACTCGGAGATGAAATATGTACAGTATAAATATGACAAAAGTAAACCAGTAGAAAAGAAGTGCTTTCTGTCTTATGTACTGTAAGACGGTTGCTTTTAGGCCATGACAGCGGTAAGCTGCCTGCAGCTCCCTGTGAGCACACCACCGAAGAAGAGACGACACTGGTCGCTGGGGAGTTTCTGCAGCACGCTCCAGTTTCCTCTATTTCCAGCAGGGCCGGCATTAGAGGGAGACCTCTGTCTCCAGAGTGGAGACTTATCTGGGATGCCTGTGTTCCCTGAACCAAACCTCTCCAGCGGTTATCATACTGATGACAATCAGACCGCAGCAGAACGGATAAAAGTCATTAGGCCAATCAGAGGGAGCCAGACTCCCCTTGCTTTGATGCTGAATTGAATAAACAGCCAGGGACCGCTACAAGGACAGAGGACTTGAATGTACAGCATTAAGACCACCTGACTGATATTGTGCAGGTCCTCCTTGTGTTGTCCTTCTGAAACAACTCGGACCCATTTTCAGATGGAGACAGGAGCTGTGGGGGTGTTTGTCCACAGTCGGGTGGGCCATGGAGTTCTCCCAGTTCAGATTGTAGCTGCACAATCCAAGTGGGATTTGGGGAATTTGAAGGGCTTTTTGATAAGCTTCTTGAGTAATTTCTGAGAGGTGGCGGGGCTCCACTGCCCTGCAGAAGTAGGCCGGAGACTAGAGGTGCATTTGGTCGGCAACAAAGCTTAGCTGGGTGCCAGGTGTCAAAGAAACATCCACATGAATGCCGAGATCCGAGCAAAACAGTAACGAAAAGAAATGATGAACGCTATTCACTTCAGCTGATGGTGGAGCCTCAAATCCGTTTCCAGCCACACAGCCCCTTTCAGAGGATTATTGTGTTTGGCAAAGATTTGCTGTTTAGCCAGTAAGTGCTCATGAGACTCTGCAGTGCTTTCTGATACTTGGCAGTCATGCGGGCTGCGGTCAGGAGAAGACGTTCGGCCAGTCTCCTGTTGCTTCAGGAACAACTTCCAGGTCAAGTTCAGGGGTCACCTCGACCCGAGGCGCCGCTTCCTCTTGGCCCAGGGGCACATCTTGTATTTGACCTGGAAGCAGAAAGAGGGAAAAAAATGAATGGATTTGCACGATTCTTCCAGTGAAATTCTCTTTAGCATTGGCAAAAACACATTAACACACACGTTGGTAGAGCAGCACCATCAGCTCTGATGCCTGACTCAATTTACCAGTGGCTGTCATGCAAATAAGAATCAAAAGCAGCCTTTCCCTCTCTGCGCTGTTCCATCATTTGTTTTAATGTACCCTCATCCTCACTGTTAGCCTTCAGTCTGAAAAAACAGCACCTGAGACTCGTGTCACAGTATAAAACAACAATAAGTCAACTTGGCGTATGTTTTTTCTACCGCTACAGACCTCACAGTCCTTTACTAATATTTTAGAATCATTTCATTATCTGAAACACTTCAAACAAATATTCATTAGGCTGAAAACTGTTTTTCAGAACAGAAAGGGCTGAATCTTACTCTTTGAAGCAGACACATGACTCGAATAGCAAAGAGACTAATTTTTCCATTTTTTTCCTGAACATTTTAACCTTGCTGACGAGCCTGCAGTTGCTTGAAGTCACAGATGGAATACTAGGAAGTATTCATATTAAAAATATATAATATAGCTTTCTGCTTTAAAAGCTCTTTTTGAATTTTTCAATTTCACAATGACAAAATGTATTAAGAGCAAAAAGAAAAGGCTGTCAGATCATATCGAGGCTGTCAGGAGTGTTTCTGCCCTTATTCCTCACTGAAACAATGCTCAAGTCTGACTGAAAAGTGTTGAAATGAAAAATGAAAAGAATAAAAAAGATTAAAAGATTTTTTTGGGAGGGGGGGGGGGTCTTCATCTCTTGTGGTTTTACAAAGAATAAAGTAAAAGTTTTCTAAAGGGGTCATGAGAAAAATACTCAAAGTCCTTGTGCCCATCATACATTTTGAGATCACTTTGAAAAGACAAGTCTGTCACCCTCTTACATCTTGCAACATGTCGAAGGACAAAGACTCTTGCAGGGTCATGAATGTAGACAATATGTTTCCAGCCAGACTTTTTTTTTATGTTATAAAATGGTCTTGAGCAATAGTTTGCCAGGCTTTCTGAAGGTCTTTCCAAGTTAGGCACTTAACACTTCCATCCATCCATCTTCTTCTGCTGCTTATCCGGGGCCGGGTCACAGGGGCAGCAGCCAAAGTAGAGAAGCCCAGACCTCCCTTTACCCGGCCACCTGCTTTAGCTTGGGAACACTAAAGGGGTTCCCAGGCCAGCCGAGAGATATAATCTCTCCAGCGTGTCCTGGGTCTGCGCTGGGGCCTCCTCCCAGTTGGACACGCCTGGAACACCTCACCCAGGAGACGCCCAGGAGGCATCCTTGTCAGATGCCCCAACCACCTCAACTGGCTCCTTTCGATGTGAAGGAGCAGCAGCTCTAGTCTGAACCCCTCCCGGATGGCCACCACCTCATCCTATCTCTAAGGGAGAATACAGCCACCCCTCTGAGGTAGCCTATTTCTGCCGCATGTATCTGCAATCTCGTTCTTTCAGTCACTACCCAAAGCTCATGACCATAGGTGAGGGTAGGAACACAGATCGAACAGAGGGGACCATGGCCTCAGATTTGGAGATGCTAATTCTCATTCCCAGCGCTTCACACTCAGCTGCGACTGTTCCAGTGCGAGTTGGAACTTAATACTGATCTATGAATTATTCAAGCTTAAAAAAGGCACCTAACTCTTGGGAAGAACCAGTGTTGTGCCGACACACAAAGAGCAGACAGTGTCGCTACTAGAATTTTATTAAATTACTGATTTTTGTCTTTTCATCGTGCAAACCTTCCTTTAGCTCAGTCCATAATCGGTGGCCTTAAACTTCCTAATTCCAAGTGTCTGTGTTAATAAATCTCCTTATTAACACAGACTGCTCTCGTCTTGCCTTTCTCTTGTGCGTGTCATGTGGTGAATATAAGCACTCCAAACAGCACCATGACAACATTTCTCTCTTTAAATAGATTAAGGAACTTAAGGACCATTTGATGTAAAGTGGTCATTAAACTGAGTCTATTAACGAGATTCCTGTGGGTCAGGTCTAAAATGAAAATCAAAGAACATGAATCCATATTTTTAGACATTTTTCTGTGGTTATAAGATCTGGATACAGTGTGTTTAAGAGTGAAGAAAACAAATATTTTCTAATGAGATGAATGTTTTGTCATTTTTAAATCTGTTTAATGGTTTAATTCATTCTCTCAGTGTTGTTCCTTTGTATTCATCATCCCTTTATTCAGGCTAAGGTTAAAGAATTACATGTGTTAGTGAGTTAATTGATCCATGCATGCATGTTAACATTTGCTTATATTAAACAATGAGGTTATAATTGATTATGAACCAGTGGGGACGACAGTGGCTCAGGGGGTTGGGAAGCGCATCTGTAACCGGAAGGTCGCCGGTTTGTTCCCCGGGCTCTCTCAAATTCAAATTTATTTGTCACGTACACAGTCATACACAGTACGATATGCAGTGAAATGCTTAGACAACTGCTCGTGACCTACAGAAAAAAAAGGAAAAGGCTATGAATAAGATAGGAAATAAATATGAAAAATTAAAAAGGGTAAATTTAACTAGGAAGGAATAAAATATAAAAAAAATTAAGGTTAAAAATGAAATAACTGTACAACACAAATTAGAATGAAGGGTAAATTTAACTGGGAAAGAATAAGATAAAATATATAAATTAAAGTTGAAAATAAAATAACTGTACAACAAAATACACAATACACAGTATAGAACTATATAAAAATGTATGAAGAAATATATATATATACATATATATACACACACACAATAACAGCAGCTGTACAAGTATTAACTGGAAATGAAGAATGTAGTGACCAGTGTTGTGCAATCCACATTATGTCTTGTGCAGTGAAGTGAAGTGCAAATATGCTTAAAGTGATTTAAGTAATGAAGTGTAAACAAATGTCCAGAATATCCAGTGTGTGTGTAAGAACTATATGTGTGGGTCAGTACTGTGTGGTGGTGTGATTGAGAGACCGTATCGCCTGCGGGAAGAAGCTCCTCCTCAGTCTCTCTGTGTTGGTCTTCAGGGAGCGGAATCGCTTTCCTGACCTCAAAAGAGAGAACAGTCCGTTGTTGGGATGGCTGAGGTCCTTCACGATCTTCCTGGCCTTGGTCCAGCACCGCCTGCTGTAGATTGAGTGCAGGTCAGGGAGCTCGGAGCGGATGGTGCGCTCAGCTGACCGCACAACCCTCTGTAGAGCTCGTCTGTCCTGCATGGTGCTGTTTCCGAACCAGGTTAAGATGTTTCCCGTCAGGATGCTCTCTATGGTGCAGGAGTAAAAGTTCCTGAGCACCTTGGAGGGCAGTTGGAAGTCTCTCAAGCGTCTGAGGTGGTAGAGACGCTGACGGGCCTTTTTCACCACGGTGTTGATGTGACAGGACCATGACAGGTCCTGCGTGATGTGAACTCCGAGGTATTTGAAGCTGTCCACTCTCTCCACTGGGCACTCGTTGATGACAGGGGTCTGGTAGTTCCTCTCCTGCTTAGTGCTGAAGTCCACTATCAGCTCCTTTGTCTTACTGACGTTTAGAAGGAGGTTGTTCCTCTGGCAGGAGGTTGTTCCTCTGTCCTGGTCGTTGTGTCCTTGGGCAAGACACTTCACCTACCTCCTACTGGTGATAGTCAGAGGGGCTGATGGCGCGATATGGCATCCTCGCTTCTGCCATATCGCGCAGAAGCGAGGCTTCTGCCCCAGGGCAGCTGTGGCTGCAACTGTAGCTTGCCTCCACCAGTGTGTGAATGTGAGAGTGAATGAATAGTGGAATTGTAAAGCACTTTAGGTGCCTTGAAAAGCGCTATATAAATGCAATCCATTATATTATTATTATTATTATTATTATTATTATTATTATTATTATTATTAAACCCCGTATTTGACAAACTTAAGTTCACTAAAGACCTCTAAATTCCAGTGTACTGATACAGCTGGCTCATGATATGAGATAGGTAGACAAATAAAAGCTCCAAGATTTACTGGCCACCTGGAAAATAGTGGTTAGGACATTGGAGATGAATCTCAGCTTGAAAAAGAAAGAAGATGTGCTGAAGACATTATACTGCCTGAAAACTCTCACTTTACTCAAATGTTTGTACCTTGATCACATGGTCCCACACAAGCGTCTAACCGTTCTTGTACAAGATGTTGATGAAAAGCTTATAAAAAACCCTCATTGAGAAGCCAGGCCGCTAAGACAAAGAAGAGCAGGTGGCTGCGTTTTGAATCACACATTAATATTCTGCCCTGTCGCTGTTATTTGCACACGCTGTGTCTGTAAGTTGAAAACACAGTTTTCAAGTGCGTGGACACGGCTGCTTTGTGTCTTATCTGCACTGTAGCAAGAATCAGTCACGCATTTCATGCTGCGTGACTTTGTTGTTTTCTGAAAATATGAGACATTAGTCAACCTCAAAACATATTCTTTTAATTTCGGCATGTCTTTAAGATTTGGATAACTATAAAAGTAAAAAAACAACTTTGAAAAAGACACTTGGTTTTCTTTATTCAGCCAGAGGGTACAGAGCAGGAACCTTTTGCGGAGCTGGATTTCAAGTTAAATAAGCTGTTCTGTTAAACAGATCTGTTCTCCTCCTCAGGCCCTCCTCAGTATGTACCGCTCAGGTTCCCAGAACAGCGAACACTGTGTATGTGTCCAAAGTTAAACAAAAGAGGGTCTTGGGCTAAACTTTGAAAGACAATAAATTAACATTCATGTCAATGATAGATATCAAAGTGCAGGCTTCTGGGAACAGCTGATGGACCACTCAGCAAAGCTCCCCTGCTGTGAAGCTTCACCAAGCCTGCAAGATGAAGGCGACTGCACGTGTGTGTGTGTGTGTTTGATGAGACTGAGTGTTGGCATTCTAACAACTCATTCTTAATGAGAAGGATCATGAAGTGAAGCCCCACAGATACTACATGCTAGGATGAGAGATGGTGTGTGTTTTTTCTAATGGGGACAGCCTGTAGTGCTTTTCAATCATTTAAGCGCTCAGAGACACCTTTTAATGTTCACCATTCCCACCG
Organism: Simochromis diagramma; assembly: GCF_900408965.1. NCBI lineage: Eukaryota > Metazoa > Chordata > Actinopteri > Cichliformes > Cichlidae > Simochromis > Simochromis diagramma. The sequence continues at coordinate 8,855,785 of NW_024387423.1, read as the reverse complement.
TGTAGAAAATGTAACCTTGACACTAAGAGACACAAACCCAGAACCATCACAAAGTGAAAAAAAAGTGACTTTTTTGTGACGCACTAAATTCCTCAATGACCTTGGAAACATTTTTTTCTGACTGAAAGAGAATCTAACAGGAGAGAGATGCGGGGTTTTTTCTAATTAGTGCCGTGACACCCGGGCGCTTACCGTAGCCATGCGATCTCTTCATGTGATGCTTCATGTTGCTTTTCTGGGTGAATCTGATGTTGCACACCTCACACTTGAATGGCTTCTTTCCAGTGTGTTTGACCATGTGGACCTGCAGAGCGCTCTTCTGGTTGAAGGCCTTGTCACACTGAGTGCACTTGAAAGGCCGCTCACCTGCAGTAACACACAGGCCCACAGTTTAATCAGTATCAACAGATGCTAACCCAATATGTTCAAAAACTCACACATACTGTGTGCATGCTTAGTAAAGATTCTCCTCTGATTCACAAACAGCTGAACAAAACGCTCCCATTGATGGATAATGATATAAGCATTTTATTCCTGTAAATAAGCAGCTGTGAAGTGAACTGCATTGTGCACAAACTGCTTTCACAAGCTATGTTATTAACAAAAGTGTACTACAATCTGAGTAGGAAACAAAAGCCACACAAATCCTGATATGTTTCCTCTTGTGAGTAATTTTCTAGGTGTCGAAATTAAACTGCCATAACCCGCTGCGTCCTTGATGAGGGTGCTGAAAGGTCACTGTTACTGTAGGAGTGTGCATTTAGAGGTGGTGATTTTCTGGTTTCATTAAGGAGAGATGGTGAACCTAAAGCAAGTGTTTTTAATGCTGCAGTCTCCTGCAGTTCAGTTACTGGGATCTAAAATGCAGACCCTTCAGTACGCCAGATGTAAGAAAACTCTTCACGTATTAATGCCGTGTCCTGCTGAAACAAACAAATCAGCATCCAGCTGAACCGAAGCAGCTGGATGCTATTGTGATAATGGCCATGTAAAGAAATCATATTCTTTTTCCCCTCAAGACACAATTTATTTACATCTTCTGACACACAGGCAAAGCAGCTATGCCTACATTGTTTATGCTTAAGCTACAACTCTTTGCACTAACTTGCTGTACAAAACTAACCAAAGAAACAGCTCCTATTCCTAAGGAATTCAGGGCTACACAACCAGAGTCGCTTCTCCTCAAACATTTTTCATTTCAGGGCCTGTCACGTCTGTTAAGCTAGGCATGAGATAACAAGCAGTGACAAATGTCAGTCGTAAACTGGGAGCAAAGGGGAAGTGGAACATTTCGGGGGGGGGGTTCTGCTAAAAGATAAAGCATAACAAACCCCGCAGCACAAAATTGTGAGATAACCCAGCAGAGAGAGATCCAATGAAAGATAGGACAGAAATATGTTTTTATGTGCTTATAAACTTTGCATAAGTTTATGAATTAGTGAGCCTGAAAGGGGAAGATTGTAGCTGCTTAATATGACACACACTGCTTGAAATCCCACTTTTTTTCAATAATCATATTATTAGTCTCAACAAAGGCGTTAATGTACGAGGGTAATCCCAAAAGTAAGGTCTCCTATTGTTTTAGAAATACAAACAACCGTGTATTTATGATGGGCGACGTGTGGACGCGCGGTGTCGTGGAGAATGCTTACGCCCTTGCTCAGTATTCCTGTTCTCCAGTTCTGAAATGCCCGTCTGAGTTTTTCCAGTGTTTCACAGTACCTGTCAGCATTGCCACAGCCCTCCACGCTGTGCTGAGTCACCTAGAGCAGCGGCAGAGCTACGTCCGAATGCTCTTCGTGGACTACAGCTCAGCCTTTAATACAATCATCCCGGACATCCTCATCACCAAACTGGTCACTCTTGGCCTCCCTCCTTTCACATGTGCCTGGATAAAGGACTTTCTCACAAACTGGCCCCAGACTGTAAGACTCGGCCCTCATCTCTCCTCCACTCGCACACTGAGCACCGGCTCCCCACAGGGCTGTGGTGCTGAGCCCCCTCCTGTATTCTCTCTACACCCACGACTGCAGTTCGACCCACAACAACACTCTCATCATCAAGTTTGCTGATGACACCACGGTAGTTGGACTCATCTCAAAGGGAGACGAGGCAGACTACAGAGAGGAAGTCCTGAAGCTGGCAGCATGGTGTTCAGAAAACAACCTGGCACTGAACACTAAGAAAATCAAAGAGCTCATTGTTGACTTCAGGAGACACAGCACTGACTTGGCCCCCCTTTACATCAACGGGGAGTGTGTGGAGAAGGTCCACACCTTCCGGTTCCTTGGTGTCCTCATCTCTGCTGACATCTCCTGGACAGACAACATCTCAGCGGTCATCAAGAAGGCCCAACAGCGGCTGCACTTCCTGAGAGTCCTCAGGAACTCCAACCTGCTGCTGACCTTCTACCGCTCGTCCATTGAGAGCCTGCTAACCTACTGCATCACGGTATGGTACGGCAGCTGCACCAAGGCGGATAGAGTGAGGCTTCAGAGTGTGGTCAAGACAGCACAGAAGATCATCGGCTGCCCTCTCCCCTCCCTGATGGACATTTATTCCTCCCGCAGCCTCAGCAGAGCAGCAAACATTATCAAGGACAGCTCCCACCCTGGTTTCAACATGTTCAGCCTGCTTCCCTCAGGGAAGCGCTACAGGTGCATCAGCACTAGGGATGGGCATCGTTTAGGTTTTATCCGATACCGGTGCCAAATCGGTACTTTTGAAACGGTGCCGGTGCTCAAACAGTGCTCAAACCGGTGCTTAAAGAATGGAGAACACAAAATTGGTCCAAAAACCTCTCATGTTCAGCTGGTTTTTTGTAAAAAGATAACAATGTTAGCCTTTTCTGCAGCTATGGGGCATATATGGTATCACTCTTGGCTGGAAGCAGTGCTTAAACAATGGAAAAAACACAAACTTTGTCCAAAACCTCTCATGTTTAGCTGTTTTCCACTTTTTCTTTGGTCATTTTAGCCTTTTTGGCCAGGGTGAAGGGAGCATCTGCCATCAAACAAGAAGACAGACGCATGTAGCTATGATGAGGTTTGCTAGTTCACTTTACATGCATTAACGTAATAACGTGGTTAGCCTACTCAATGTAAATTACACACGAACATTAAGCTACTCACGCAGAGAAGAACGGCTGCTGCTGCCATCATCATCCGTCATCATTTCTGCTACACTGGCAGGGCTAGGGGCCAGGACTCTCCTCTTCGGGGTTTTTGGGGGATATTGCTAACTCCGGGTCAGATAACAGGCAACCCACGCACAGTAGATGCGCTCGGTGTGAGGTCTCGCAGCAAGCTATCATACGGCGCATTTCTGGGCTTTTAAAAAAAACGCTATGCGTCGCCAGGTGTTTCATCGGATTTGAGGTGTTACCTCCTTTGACAGTATCACAGTATCAGCTTAAAGCACTTGTTGCTGCTGAGTTTGCATATTTTGCTGTGAAGTACAGCCAGACTTTTGACCGCTTCGCCTTGGGCATTTTTAATCTGTAGCTCTGCTCTAACAGAACGTACGTACCTGGCTCCGCCTACTATCCTCGGAAACGTAAAATGATTGGCTAGAAGTGTATCACAGCTCAGGAAAAAAAAGCACCGAAATAAAGCACCGAACTGTGCGCTGCTTTTCGGTCTGGTTACTACCGTTTATGTCAGAACCGGTGCCATCATGGCACCGGACACCGGTACCCATCCCTAATCAGCACAAAAACCCACAGACTCAAAAACAGTTTCTTCCCCAAAGCCATAACTGACCTGAACTCACACATGCACCAATAACACAGCCCCCCCCCCCACAATTTTTTATTTTTTCTTCCCACTTCCTCTATGGACCACCACTGTGCAATACCAATCCTATGTGCAATAACTCAACTGTATATACACAACACTATTACATATTACTTTTTTTATTTTTATTTTTTTAAACGGCCTGTACTACAACCCAGTGACTACAACATGTTGTCAAGGTTGAAAGAACATTTGTCCAGAAGGCGATTCTGCGACAGTGGCAGCAAGCGGGTATGACATGGGTATTATAAAACTGCCACAGCGTTTAAAAATCGACCAAAATGGCGATTATGTCGAAAAATAAAGAAGTCTTCAAGCTTTGAAATGATGTTAATATTAAAGAAAATACACGGTCGTTTGTATTTCTAAAACAATAGCAGACCGTACTCTTTCCTCTTATCTACCACCCCTCCTCTGAACATGTCCAAACCATCTCAGCCTTTTACATCTACTGTCAGATAAGGGTTTGGGATTTTAAACTATAATGAACGACAGTGTTTTGTCACCTGTGTGCGTTCGATTGTGTCTCTCCAGCTGACTGCGCTTGGCGAAGGCTTTTACGCAGGAGGAACAACTGAAGACTCTGGGCTTCTGGGAGCTGGGTGACGGGCCCGGCTGGTGCACTCGTTTATGTTCCTGCAGATAAAATGAGTTTACAGTTACAGTCTAACTCTGTCCTCAGCAGACAGGCACTCACAGCATCAGTGTGAAAAACCTGCACAAATATTTGTATTTCATCATTTGTATTTGTATTCCTCAAAGAAATTAGCAGCATCCTTTGACCTTGTCACAGAGAATTAGGGCTGCTTTGACAACACAAGGAGATTAATTACACCCAGTATTAATATGCTCATCTCAGTAAATGTTTATTAAGATCAGTGTTGATCAGGAGTACTGATCTCAATGACATAAATCTATGTAAGGTAGTCATCGTTTCTGAATTACTGAAGATATATTACCTCTCACATTTCTGTGCTCCACGTTCTATTTATATATTACTATTATCAGACAACATTTTAAGCTAGTTTTAGTACCGTGGTAGTGCTTTTTTGTATTATCAAGGAAATCTAACACTACTTATGCTAACACTTTGTACTCAGTTTTCCAAGTAACCAACACTGACCAGCTATTACATCCTAGCTGTACAAATGCTAAACTCTAATGAAGTAGAAGTCAATAGTGCAGCCCTCTGAATATTCATACATGTAGCAAATGAAATTCGAGGCTATCACGATACTGGCTTGCAAGTACACTACATTGCTGATATGAAAAATAATGTTTGGAGGAACATTTTGTTCACTGTGGCTCTAACAGTTAAGCAGTGACACTTTTATTCTGTGACTATCCAGTATCATAGCAACAAATGTAAAAGAGCTGACAAAAAACACACTATGGTGTACACTGAATAACTGATAGGGTGATTTTGTTACATCTGGCGTGAGCTAGGCTAGTCAGTCTCCCATTTCTACACTGTAAGCTATCCTGGCTGTAGATTTATCTCTGATATACACACAAAAGACACCTTAACTTTTGGCAGTGAGTCATTATATATTAATTGAGGTAAATATTCTATTGCAGCTCAAAAAGCTCCAGTGATTTATGACAGTGGACTACTGTACAATTGTACCACATTATTAATGTATCTGTATTCCTGATATTTCCGGAGGAATTTGCTTTGAAGCAAAAACGGATTGGGTATTCTGTAAGTGTGCAGTTAATTTTTTCAGTATATTATGAAGCTAAAGTTTTTGGATGTCTAGCTGTAATTAAAAAAGCCAAATCATTATCTGGGGTCCAACAGGAAAAATGAAAAATAACTGCAGGACGAATTCATTTTAAAAAACCCGTCAACATCCAACTTCTGGTTGTAGACTAATAAAGAGTCTCAGGGATGTGGAAAGAGGTCAGCCGCTCTCTGTGTGACAGCAATTAATCTCCACCGCACTACATTCATGGGAGACAGTTACTGTTCAACGCACTGGGGCACATTTACAGAAAAAAAAGGGCTTTCACTTTGTGGCCTTTGAGAAGAAACACAAAAAATAGCAGGAAGAGGGCTTGAGTACAGAGCTGCGTCTTCCTTCTCCCTGGCATTTGTGTGCTTGACTGTGAAGAGGGTCATTGGCAAAGAGAAGCACGCACGCTCCTTCACAGTCTGATTGCTTTGTTGTGTAGTTAAAAGTGACAGGGACTGCAACTTGAAGATTTACCCGTACACAGGCTGTGCTGTATTGAGTTTTTTGATGCATTAAAATGTGAAGCTACTTTTCTTGCAGTCTTCAAATCTATAACTTTCACACCTAAGGTAGAGGCACTGACTAATAAAAATAAAATAAAAAAACAAACCGTGCCATGCAAGTTGACATACTGCTTTAATAAAACCTAAAGAGGGTCATTTATCATTTCTATGTCTTTATACCGGTATATAAAGCAGGTTTTTTTCCCCCTGTATTCCAATAGCTGGATGATTTAGATAAATGCTCTCAGCAGCTTAGATTTAAAACAATTTTTCAACAGGCTGTGTCTGTATAAGTTCTTACTTTCAGGTGTGTAGCTCGCTTGAAGGCCTTTCTACAGAGGCTGCAGACATGACAGCGGTCCTTGCCGTGAGCCTGTCTGCAGTGACGTCGCAGTGTATTGGCATTCTGGCACACTTGATTACAGTAGAAACACTGATTTCGGTTATCAGTATCCACCTGGAGCTCTTTCCCACCCTTATCAGTGGAAATCTGAAGCACGCACAAAGACAAAGAGCTTACAATGCATAATGGTGATGGTACAAACATCAGCTGACAGGCACTCTTTGAGCTCTTCCCCTGGATTGGTGAAGCAAACAAAACAAATATACTTACAGTATATCTATTGTCTGTTGCTCCATTTGCGGACTGGGACTGGTGGCTAACCAGTATGACCTGCTGGCCTGTGGTCCCTGGCTGTCCTGTTAGGCCAGAATCATTCAGTACTGCAGGGAAAGTCTGACCCTAAAAAACAAAATATACATTGAAAAAGCGCTTCATGACATAACTCATGTCTGACACATTTTGATTGTCATGTTAAATTAGTAATAATGCAAAATAGCAGCTACTACAGTCTGTAAATTGTGCTGGACATTTGGGGTTTTTTTTATACCTGTGTATTGAGGTTTAAGGTGACGCCATCCAGCATGCCCTGAGCATCTGCAAGGGTTAGTGTGACGCTGCCATCACTGGCCACAGTTCCTGGTGACATCACTAGGCTCTGGGAGGCAGCAGTGTGAGACAGGGTGGTGCTTGGTGGCAGACTGGTGACTGACAGGAGAGAGTGGTTAAAAGGTTAATACCCAGCTGGTTTATGCCACCAGCAAATGTGCGCGAAATGCAGACATACAAAGGAACTGTGTTTAAATGAACATTATCCTCTTAGACACAACAGACCTGGATGCCATAAAAAGGCTCGTTTTTCACTTCTCCACAAAACCTTTTTCAATATTAGTGTCTCCATTGGTGTAGTGGTTAACAAATGTTCTTGGCAAATGAAGGGTCACCGGTTCAATTACAGACAAAAATCCCCTTTGGGGTTACGTCAGGGAGGGAAAAACTCTGGCTGTCTGTGACAACGGAAAGCTGCAGTTTTAGCCCACTTACATTCACTAACCTCGCCTCTCATACTGCCTTATCAGAGCAGTTTTCATTTCCTGTTGGGTCTATGAAATCATATCTCTGGCTGGCCAGAATGAAGGATAATTTCACTCCACGTTTTAAAGAACAGTCTTTTGACAAGTATCCTCTCACACAAATCTGGGACACCTTCTGAGACAGATGAGGGTTTGGGCTGGCAACCACAGCTCTTTTGGTGCTTTGCTCTCTGACTGAAACTAACACTGGCAGATTCATTAGATTTGGGAGGATATTGCATTAGAGACGCACAAAACTAGACAATATTTGGTTTGAATAAAAATACAGTTTCTCAGTCAAATCACGGGTTGGACCGTGTCTGCAGACAGAGTGACAGGAAGGTTTTAGCCAAAGCAACAAAATCAAAGATGCTCTGTGTGTCTCAGAGAAGCTGTGGGAACATTATTATTATTATTTTTCTTTCCACTTGAGTTAAGTGGAAGGTAATGAAGAGATATAGATGAGACTGAAAATTTGATTAGGCTTCTAGGTGACAAGCTCTCTGACAGACTGGACTTCATAACTATAAAGTAGTTATTCAAGCTTCCAGAAGTTGTATTAAAGTACGCTGATAAACTGCTAATTCAGTTTGATAATATGTTTAAAATTGTACTGCTTGTCCTATTTTACATGGAGGTGAACAGGGGTGAGTCTAAAGGGGGGCATGGGGTGTACTGGACCATATTTATTTCAAGGCTTTCATTTTTACATTTTATTTTATTTTTCTACATTTTTCAGATCAAAGCCAGTAAAACCCCACTGTTGTTAGGTTTTAAAGGCACAAACTCACTCATTCAGTTGTACACTTGAACTTGCACAGCACAAAAACTCACAGATACAAACGCCACAAAAATCTTCACTTTCAGAACTCTTTTTACCTCCTACTAATGTCAGAAATCTTTCCAAAATAACAAAATTAAGATAAATGTTTATGCCTTTGTTTATATTGCATATATATCTTTTTTATTTGACTTGAGAGTATTTATATATTTTTGCATTTAATATAATATTTTCTTTAAAAATATATATAAACAGGGTCACGGGGTTAAGCTGTTTTTCCTTTTTTTGACAGATGCTGTATGCACTGTAAAACACTGGAATTTCTAACATGGAAACCAATGAGCAGCTCATTTTGAAAGACCTGTAATTTTTTTTCTCTTTTGAATATTTACTAATGCTTATTAAGAAGACAGAAGTATTTATTATCAAATTAGTCAATCAGTCAATGTAACAATCGATAGCTGCAACCCTAAAATCAGACATAAGTGGGTAGCTAAAGAAAGAGGTGTTAACCATCTGTCAAAATTAGCTGCTAGCATTCGAATTGAGGGGTTCCAAAACACTCGAATCCAGCAGCATTGACAGTCAATTGCAACAATTGACGAGCCCGCTTTAGCTTTTTGTCTGGAGAAAAAAAAACCATAAAAAAAAACACAACCCTGAGTTGCAATTTTTCTGGCACGCTCCCTGTTAGAGAGCAGAAAAGTTCAAGCTTCATTTTTGTCATAGCAATTTTTTAATATCTCTTGAGTGATCTGGACATGGCAGACGATTAGGGTTTCTCAGGTTTGAAAATCTATCTGGCAGCTTTCCTCGTGCACTTTGATCTCTCCACAGTTGGGGGACCTCTCACAGTTTGTGCTGGTGAAGTAGAACCCTCTACTTCTAATAAAGTTTAGTTTCTCTGAAACCCAAAAGTCTTGTCATATTACAAAAAAAGTCAAAGGAAATCTGTTGGGATCCTGAACAAAATGTGAATGAAAACAAAATGTTGGCAGTTGCAAGTCATAAGAGGATGAACGAAAAGAGTGCGTGCAGCAGCACAGAAGGGATGCTTCAGGGCTGAGAGAGTGTAAACAACGTGGAGGAAAAACATAACAGCCTTTATAGGAGTCTGATAAACAGGCATATCTTTTTCAGATCATGGAGAGCAACTGCAAGTTTGCAAGTCATGCCAGCTACTGTATTTTAGCTTTTGAAAAAATGGCTTTTGTGAAAGAAGGCGCAAGTCAAATTCAGGATCTTCTCTGGTCATGCATGTCTTTCATGACCAGGGCAATATTACATGCAGATGCATATTTGAAGTAAGCTGTAAAAATCGTTTGGAAAGAATGCAACTCTCTTATCACACGCGGTTAGAAGACGGGTATAGTCTTACCAGCATTTCCAGTATTGGCGGGGCTTTGAGGTAGCAGGTGGTCATTGGTGATGGTCAGAGTTGCACTGGTGGTTTGGCCGTTTAGCGGTGACGCTAGCCTGATGCTGCCGTTCATCTCAGCGGCACTGGGATTGTTTGGCTGGGGGAGTAGATCCTGACCTGCAATTGTATTGTAGAACATGAGCTTTAATTATTTTCATGAGGTTATTTGCTTCTATTATAAAGATGCTAAGTGTTTTCTGAAATGTAGTTCATATTTTGAAGGGTGGTCAAACGCAAACAAAGTAACAAAGTAAGATTCAAACAAAGTAACTCAACAAAATTCCTTCAGGGTTAATTGAATTAGGTTTTACACATGATTAATATGCCATGCAATGCCACATACGGTGTAGTTTAATAAGTGCTTAACTTTTATTAACCAAACATATTGTCACACTAAAATAAGAAGAATATGACTGATAACATTTTTCTCTCTTAAGACGATGAATTTCCAGCCCAACAATTTCTGCTGCCTTAAAATGAGAATAGCTTCTTAAAGCTTTAATCTGAAAGACTGCAATCACGATACAATAAGTCAGAGGGCTGAAATGAAAGAGAGATTGAGCTGAGCTGAGTAGACTTAGCAGGCTTAGTGATACAGCTACATCCCTCCTTCACATTGTTGATGCAATGAACTTTAAATCCCCAGATGATACAGCCAAATGGGTGATGCTGATGGTGTATACAAAAGCTGAAAAATGGCCTCTAATAGAGTGTCTTTAGATCTGGGTTTGTGAAGTGGCTCTGAGTTATTATTGGCTTCATTTTTTCCTCTTTGCCTGCTAGTGTGTTTGCCTGAGTGAGAAAATCAATACTGATAGTTGAGAGCTTTTTTTTAATTATTATTTTCCCATGTTTGTTATCAATAGCCCCTTTCTGCCTTTCCTAAAAAAACATGTTCAGCAGAGCTGTGTATTTTTGGTATTTGATATTTTTGTTTCTACCTGATATGGTGAGGGTGATCTCCTGAGGATTTCCTCCTGCTGTGCCAGAACCAGCAGCTGAAGCCTGGACTTGGGCGAGAGCTTGTGTCAGGCTGGAGTTGTTGATGGTCAGGGTGATCTCCTGACCGCTGTTGCCACCTGCCACTAGCGCAGAGCTGCCCATGACATTGCTTAGGTCCTGAGAACCTGCACAACCCACAGCAACACAACACAGATGGTGACCTCCTAGTACAATGTGGCCACTCTGTATGTTTTTTTCACTTAGAGCTGTCATACATACTGGCAGCATCCTGCTCAGATAGTCCAGCCATTGTGACCTGCGCAGGTGTGATAGTGGAGGGCTGCAAGGCCAGGCTGGTCAGTGGGTGGATGACAACGTTGGCAGACACTGAGGTGTCAGTCGTAGACATGAGCTGGCTCCCTGAGTGGGAGACCAGACCTGTATCGACACTCAGGGGCTGCGAGAGGAGGCCGCCTTGCTGTAGAGTCTGCTGCAGGAGGGCGGGATCGATCTGAAAGGAGAGAGTATTACTTAACTTGAAAATGAAGGAGAGCATGTGTGGGGGAATCAGCAACAATGTTAGGATTTTCTTTTCTTTTACATTATGGAATAAAGTAATGATAAGATTTCCTTTCAGCACGTATCACTTATAGGATGTGCCTCCCTGTCGATTACTCAGAAGCATGACTGCCACCCTGCCACCACTCACCCTTCAATAGCTTACACTATTTCAATAACCATTACTCAAACACGTTTTCTTCGGAGCACATCTCAACCTACATTAGGCTGGCTAGACATGGATAGTAATATGGATAATAACACAGAGTTTGGCAGGGGTGATGTGTAACCTGTAGTGTGATGTTGTTGATGTTGCTGGTGTCGATGCCGGAGATCTGGACGTTGGGACACACCAGGTTGGCGGGCGTCAGCTGCAAGTGGATGCCGTCCAGCGTGGTAAGGCCATCTGGGAGCGACACGGTCAAGTCTCCTGCAGCTGAGGCACACACACAGACACAAACATATGTAAATGTTTGACAGGAGAGTAGCTATGTAATAATACAGGATTAGGACCACACGAATAAGACTATAATTAACGGTTAATGGATAACAGTTCTTAGCAGGAAAATGTGAGTTAAAAGTTTTCTATGTTGAAACACAACTTTAAAACAAGAGATAAGGCTACCCCTGATTTCAGATAACTTAATTTTACATTAGATGTCAAAGATCATGACCTCCAACACATTGTATGCAGAGTTTCTGAGCTACCATAGCTACCCTAATGGTTTCTTCTGGAGTGGAAAAATCTCTATGAGAGCAGAATATCTAATGAAACTTGCCTGCTAAAGACTGACAGACAACAAAGAAAAATCTGGATCCAGTTATTCCCCAGATGATGAAAGAGAGAGGGTGAGGAGGTTTGCTTTCAGTGACATGTACACTGTCACTGAGAGACAGCGAGACATGGGGGGGGGAGGAATCCTGAATACTCCACTGTCCTGCTCCAGGTGAAGGGTGGGAAAAGTAAATTTATATGTTGCCAGACTTCATCAATCTAATCGTCTCAAACATTTTAGCGAATGTTTGACTGCAGTGCTGCATTTAGAAATCAGAGCTCCTCCAAAAACCCAATTAATAATCACAATGTCATCCCTGCATCATTTGTTGTTTCCCTTTTCTTTTATTCAAATCACTGTGAATGTTTGGAGATGCTTTGATAGACTTTTCTCATCACATAAAGACCGATTTCCTTCAAAAAACAACCACGCACTGCGCTGGGGCTTCAATGAAGGCGTGTTTTTGTCTGCTTGACATCGTGTGCCGCGGTGCAACCCTTTTTTGCCCTTGATGTTGCCAACTGAATATGAAGCAATGAGACTACAAATGATGATCCTCTGGGGCATTCCTGTCACAGCTGCTGACAACAACCAACTGTTGGTGCATTAATCATACACCTATCATTTCTACCAAGCAATGTGTAACTCTTTGTGGCATTCACAAGAAATGTGTTGCCAGTGGGTCGTCAATAATACTGCACAGTGATATCTTGGATATTAAAATTTGGGCACCACTCATTTCGTGCTCTTGTGGTGCTTTACTGAAAACATTAGGACCTGTCAGTTAAAATCAAAGGTGTGTTATAAACAAAACACCATTGTTCTTGCTGCAATTCTCTCTTTTACAGCATTAAAGTAATGGCTCATTAATTATCCCTACCTGACATGGAAGCGGGCAGGAGGGCCTGTCCTACTAGTCCTGACTGCAGTAGATTCTGGTCAAACTGCCCTGTGAGAACCTGGTTAGCTGGGAGGTAAATGCTGGGGTCAGCGCTGGGTGTTTGCAGCAGCCCCACAGACTGAAGAGCCTCTGATCCAGTTGGCTGCTGCCCCTGACTTGGAGCCACACCCTGCCCAGTCGCTGGGTCTTGACCCTGTCTGGCCTGACTGGAGGACGAGGAAGAACGCTTGGATTTGCGGCCGTCGCCGTTTGGACGGAAGTGACACTGGATGTGTGTTTTGCGGTGACCCGAAGTTCTGAAGCGGAGTTCGCAGAAGGGACACTTGAAGGGCTTGGAGCCAGTGTGGAGGCGCATGTGCACCTTCAGGCTCCCCTTTGTAGAGAAGGAGGTGTTGCACATATGACAGCTGAAAAGCTTCTGACCTGAATAAGAAACAAAGAGGATGTTATGTGCGGCAAACTGAAAATGAATCGTTGCTCTTTAAAAACCGCAGGCTTATTTTTGACCAGCATGTGAATTTTGAATCTTGAATCTAGTCTTGGTTCTTTGATCTGAGAAAGAGAAAAACGTCAAACCTTTAATGTCAGCCAATAACTTTTACTACTTTTAATAAACTTTTTTTTTTCTTTTTCTCTTATCTTGATTAACTTGCTTTAGGCGTGCACTTTTCAGTGATCTCGTTGTCCTGTAAAATTCACAATGCATTTTAAGATGCTATTAATCACATCTAAATGGCTACAAATGTCAAGGTCTCAGTAGATGAGCTGTATAAGCCGATCTGCTGAGACTGTATTCCAGCAGTTGGTCTCTCTAATCATTAGATTAGGGCCCTTTTTGGTCCATGCTCTTATTTTAAATTACTAAAGCACTGCATCATCTTGTTACGATGTACAGCCATTTTTATAAAACCTAATGTTACGTATGAATGTATTCTTGACTGTGTGTTTGAAAAAAAGTGTTATACAAATATATGACTAGCTAGGTCTACTAAAACGAACGGAATTAACAGAGCTCAATCTTACTGTGTCAGCTTCTTTAAGGTAAGGTTGGTGTTTGTGGTGACACAAACAAGTCAGCAACATATTCTACTGATTAACCACTAACCTGTATGTGTTTTAACGTGGCAGTCCAGGGTCGACTTCACTGTAAAACTCTTCCCACATTCGTCACACTTGTAAGGCCTCTCTCCTGTGTGGATCCTGATGTGTCTGGACATTGAAAAGGATTGATATAGTTATACTTGCAAGAGCACAAGGACACATGAGAATATCAAAGTGATGATTACATTTCTTTTAAACAAACTAAATGCATTATAAAGTAAAGACACACCCTAATATGAATAGATATATACAAATGGTTATCATCCATGGACATACATCTTTCTGGTGAGTTGTTTAGCTGAGAGACTGAAAAAGATCATGAAAAAAATGTGTTTGTGGTGCAGTTTTAATAACATGGAGCAGAATTTGAAGAGATTTAAAATGCATTTATTTTGACCTCCTCTCTGATGTCCTTGGTTTGTTTTCCTTGGCTTCATACATATAAACTATTGCTTGTTTTTAATCTATCCAACATCTACTTAATGCATTAAATTATAGCTTGATGATTTATATCTAAGGCTTTTTCTTATTTCCTTTAGATGGTTAATGTAATCTCCACTGCATTTTCACAGCCCAACTGTGGGTGCGAGGACACAGTAGCAATGTTAATGCTATTATGCTGTGTCATTATTCAGTTCAGACAAGTGCTGTAAAACTAAATATGGTCCACAGTCCTATAAGCCTCCAACCATCAACACTCACACAATTCAGACTTTGACTACTGCAGACAAACAAAGTTCTTCTAAACTGATATACGCAGCACAACATTTACCTGACGAGGTCGCTGGGCTTCTTGAAGCTCTTGGGGCAGTAATTGCAGCAGTTGGCAAACTTGGGTTCGGTTTCCAGCTCCACGGCTTTGTCTTTAATCTCACTGATCCGATCTCTTTCAGCTGCCGACTGGGAAAGTATTCGCTCCGAAACTGAGGCCTCCTCGCCGGGATCCTTCGCCAATTCGGCTGCCTGCTCTTCAGTGAACGTGATAATTTCCATACCCCTCCTCTTTGATGTCTTTTGTTCACTTTCCTCTTCATTTTCCTCTTCTTCCACATCTTGACTTGACTCCAGGCCTATAACTGTGATAAACAGAGTCAGTTTTTTCACTTTCTATCTTTGGTTGACACTTTCTTTTGATGCAAGGCAGCTTGGACTGAGACAAAGATGCACTCAGACAAGCTGAAGCCTGATATAATGTATGTTGTACTTGATTAATGTGGCACTCTTCACTGAAGGAAAAGTGGTGCATGTACAGCTCTGCATAACAGTGTAAGATGGAGAGACCATATAGTTTAATATAAATACAGTATAACTCAACGCAGTAATGCTTACTTTGATCGTCCATGGCGTGCTCCTTTTTCATATGCCTCTTACAAAGCAGGCTGGTCCGGAAGCTCTCATCACACATGGAGCATTTGAAAGACTTGATGTGAATGATCATGTGGCGATTCAGGCTGCCATTTGTGGTGAAGGAGGCGTCACAAACATTACACTTAAAGGGCTTCACTCCTGTTGGAAAGACAGAACAGAGGTAAGCTGTTGTGTGATCCTTGTGACAGCCTCTAGGGTGTCACTACTGTTACTGCCAGTCCCTGAAAAGACTTACAAATTAAAAAATTAAAATGAAATCAATGTCATGTTTAGTATGTTTAGTTCATAGACTTATTCCACTTTTGAAGGACTAGAGTGTAGATAATTTAGGCAAATTAGGATGCCATTGTGAAACATGGCATACTCGACCTCGAGCTCACCTGTATGGGTATTCAGATGGGACTTGAGTACTCCAGCTGATACAAAGGCTCGTCCACAGAGGTTACATCCGAATGGTTTCTCCCCAGTGTGCGATCTCACGTGCTGTTTCAAGTGGCTTGACTTTTTAAAGGCTTTACTGCACCAACTGCACCTGATGATGGAAAAAACAGCAACAACATGAATGAATGAATCGCTGTAAATCTTTATGAATTATTGTTATTCACCAGATCTGGGAGAGCAATTTATGCGAATTGGAACAATTCTTAACATGTAATTATTTTATTACATTTTTAATAACATAGCAATATTTCACTGGACGTATGATCAACACTGCCTTGTTATTTGTGAAATAGAGAAAGGACATACACACAAGACAGCTTAAGAAAACAGCACCTTGCCTTTCGCAAACATGTTTTATTTTAACTGGTGGTTTTGTGCAACATCTGTTAGTCTTCTCTTAAACGTGACCATAAACCACATAAAAGCATAAGGCATTATCTGATAATGATAATAAAAGAAAGAGAAGAAATGCAGGGCATAGGAAGAGGACATGATGAAGCAAAGGCCCTGGGCTGTATTTTAAAGATAGACCACTCGTCAGTCAGGTGAGCCTTTACATCATCTGCCAGAGCTAAACTGAATAATTTAGTACAAACTACAGGCTCAGCTTTTCGAATATAAAAGAGTTTGGCCCAGTAGCAGTATCCACATAGTGCAGTTAAAGTATTTAGATTTATTTAGAAACTGAACTATTCTCTGGAGAGTTTTTATGGACTGTATGGATAGACAGCAAACTGTCACCAACCGTCTAACTAGAGATAAATTAGAAAACCAATAATATTGAATTTCATTTCAGTTAAATCCATAAATAAGGCAAAATAAGTAGACAAAAAATTGATGTCAATCCATTTCAACATAATGAGAAGCCTGAGACACATGAGTGAATAAATCTCTGTAAATACTATTGCTTTATCTGTGCAAAAGTTTAAATTGAAAGACTGATAAAAAAGTTAGGTAAAGTTATTAAGGACAAAGTTATAAACCATCTGCCTCCTCAAGGTCACTGCTTATAACACTTCATATCATTAATCTTTTTAGGCTCTGGAAACAGATTGTTTGGGTGATCTAGGCGACACAAAATTAATAACAAGACTGTAGATCAAGAAAAAAGGACAGGAGAGCCTAGCAGAGGTTTATGATCAGTGATCATGTCAGAAAACCTGCAGCACCCAGACTCATCAGGCGTAAGTGCTGCAGAAATCAGCTCTAAATGGTGGAATGAGCAGACTGACACTACCCTCGAATTACCCGTGGTCTGTAAAACTGCTCTCAAACAACACAAGGGCACATTTTCTACTTTGATGAGATAAAAATTGAACTCTTCAGCCTGAATGCCAAATGCTGTGGTGTAAACCAGGTTCTGCTCATTGTACGGTTGAGATCACTTCTGTAATGGATCAGCCTTAAGGCAGTCAATCCAGCAGGAGGTGAGTCATGATGACAGAGGGAGCAGATTGTGGACAACATAAGAATGGGCAAAGATTTACTTTAAAGTACAGTCACTTGTAGCAAATATAACAAGAGCAGCTTTGGTAATCTCACTGAATGTCCCGAATCATCTGGCCTAAGCAGAGAAAACTGGAGAGGAGACCTTTGACTAGAGCTCAGCTAGTGACCTCTATCCTGACAGATTTCTGAAATAATTTAGCAAAGACAAACTGCAGAACCTGCCTTTGAGAAATATGGGTGCACAGACAGGCAAGGAAGTGTGGAAGCTGTAATTCAAACTAATGATGTTTTTAAAAGATAGTAATTTAAACACTAAAGAGGTGGGAGTCATTTCTTAAGACAGTCGTATAGGTACATGGAAACACACACACCTGTAGGCTCTCTTAGTGTTGTCTTCACAGTCTTCCTGGTACTCCTGTGTCTCTGTAGGCAACTGGAGGTCGTTTTGACTGCTCTGCTGAAGAAGCCCATTCGTCTGCATAAAAAAAGATCAATACTGGCTCAACTTAAAACACATACAAATACATGTGCACTTTCAAGGACAGGGAATAAATGAGGTTACTGACACTAGTATATGCATAACAGAGTCTACAGACAGTATATGAAAGAAGGTCATGTGACCTCATTGTGTTTTTAGCATTTTATTTGCTACTGTAGAAATAATATGCAACATTTTGGGCCGTCTCTCTATATCAGATCCAGTGGGCTGATTTGAACCCAGTGAAAACACGATTTTTAGTTTCAGGTGGTTGCACACTAATGAAAATGTAATGATGTATTTAAAATGAAAGAAGGAAAGCTACTCATAACTTACCACCTCAGCAGGTGGGACATGAAGCAGATTTGGAGGGTGATAGCTGGATGATAGGGCCTGAGACTCCAGGGTGCTGGAGTCCTGCAGCTGCTGGACTGTGGAGAACTGGGACTGATTGTAGCTCGTTTCAGTGATGGTGAAGCCTAGATGGAGTCAGACGAGAATAATCAGTCTTGTTTATAGTCAAATCCAAAGATCTAACCTCTGGCTGACAGCAATATTGGGTCTACCTGAAAAAAACAACAAAAAAAACCAAACACAAGACATGTTTCACTTTTTTTCAACTAAAAACATAATAGGAATAATAATAGGAATCTATGAAATCTGAAAAAGTGTCTAAGATCTGCATTACACAGCACAATATCAGCCATCAGGGAGGATGGCTTTTATTGATTTAAAAAAAAGAAAGAAAAAAAGCTGAACTCAACCCTATCAGTCTTCCAAAGTGTCAGACCGCCCCTGGGATTTCAGCCTGCAGCAGAAAGGTGTTTTATTGTTATAGTTGGTATTGTTTGTTTATCTGTGCTCTTCTTCTCTCTTTGCTTTTTTTCCACTTCTTCCTGATAAAAGTGTTTTTCCCCCTCACTACTTCAAAGCGCCTGCTCATTGGGGACCTCTAGGTTACCTTTATAATACTGTGAGGTCTTTACATTACAATGTAAAGCTTCCCTTGAGATAACAGTTGCCATGCTACATAATTAAAGCTGAACTGATGCTGTGTGATGTACACCCAAGAGGCTGTTACAAGAATATTCTGCAATTATTGCACTGGCTAAAAGAACACAAGGTGACTGTCTTGAATTGTTTTTGCATTCATGCATGTAGTTTGAGGCGATTGCACGGGTTGCCTGAAGGAAAGCAGTCTGTCTCCAAACTGAAGACTGGCTACAATCACTCTTGGACAGAATCGCAAAGGTTTGCAAGTAATTTAATCTAATTTATAAAAGCAGACAGATGTTCCAAATCTATGATGCCCTGGCTGGACTCTGAATGTAAGTAGCTAATGTGAATTTGCATTTGTGCAGACAGCAACAGATCATTGTACACCCCCCCCCTTTGGGCTTTAAATCTGGGACTCTCCACCATTTGACCCTAGAACTGAAGAAGCTTCTCGGATGAGAAGTGAAACGTCTTCAAGCAACTTGAAGAAGTCCAGACGCTTTTCTTTCCAAGCTCCTTAGAGCAGCGGTCCCCAATCCCCGGGCCTCGGACCGGGGAGCACCAGTAAAAAGACAATAAATTGTTTGATTTTTTTCCTCTTCCATTTCTGATTCATACCAGAAAATTGTTTTTGCGTTCGTCATTTCCCATCTCCAATCCAACTTCAGCATGTCACAAAGTTACTTAAACATGTAAAGGCAGATGTGTACATGTTTGCTTTCAAACCGGTACCGGTCCGTGAGTCATTTGGTACCGGGCCGCGAGAGTTGAGGCTCAGGTGTGAAATGTATGGTTTTCAGGGTTTTTATCGGTTTTCAGCGTTATTTTGTTATCGTTTTGATCGTTAACTCGGTTTTCCTGGGTCTTTTCACGTGTGTTATGAATAAATCTTTATTTTGTTGTATTTATCTGCGACACATTAAAGGCCGGTCCGTGAAAATATTGTCGGGCATAAACCGGTCCGTGGCGCAAAAATGGTTGGAGACCGCTGCCTTAGAGTATCCGATCACAATGTTTTTGTTCACGCCGCGACCTCAATCACTGTTCTCTCTAGTGTGACTGTAGCGTTAATAAAGTGGCAGTGTGGGCACATTCTTTATGTGACACTTTTAAGAGCCACCAAATGTGCAGCAGAAACAGTGTGTGAACCTTAAATCAACCACAGTGTAGTTACTGTAAACAACAAATATATAAAGTAGCAAGAAATACAGGGCTTCTCCCAGAGGCCCCCAGAGACCAGTGTCATTAGCTGTAGTACTTCACACCCTAGTAAATAATAAGGCTTCAGTCCTGACAGGTGACCTGCAGGAGTAAAAAGATAAATTGATGATGAAAAGCCTAGCTAATCATACACATCAATTTTTTTGACAAATCCATATGTCTTCATTCCTAAAATGACAACAACTCCAGCTCTGTTCATGTCAAGTTTGAAGTTCAACAGAATCTCTTGAACCTCCTCACATAATTGAAAAGTTCAGTTTGCCTCACAGATGTTTGATGCTGATCTCAAAGGAAGCTGGCTGGCAACAGCAGTCAGCCGCCATGGTGAGTTAGTGCAAGAAGAAGAAGAAAAATGTTTGAGAACACACTGATTTCAAAAGACATTTAGAGATACCAGACACATTGGTAGAGGGTATATATAGTTTGATGAAATTAACTGTTGTTCGGTTTGTTGTGGGAATTGTAAAGAGTCTTCCTTTCTCCCACGACCGCTCTGTCATTTGGGACCTTTGTGAAGCTGAAGTAAGGGTTATTCCACCAATTCTATTTATGTGTGACTGATTTCCTTTGGTATTAATTCAAAATAAGAGATTTCATAACTAATATGGCCAATACCTACACTTTGTTAGTTAAGCCTTATAACTAAAGGTACTATGCATGAGTTACTACTACTCTTCATATACTTCTGGCTCTTGACTTCTGAAACAGGGAACCTGTGTTTTGCACAGACGATATAGCAAATAAACATACCATGTTATCTTTGTCACATAACAGCCCACACATGCTATGTTTATACCTTGTGTTAGAGCTTGTTGGTCAAACGAAGACTGAGGAAGTGCTGGTGTCTCAAACTGGCTGATATTCTGAGGCAAAGCATGCTGGGTAGTCACATATGAGTCTGTCACGACAAAGAAAGAGATGCAAAGCAACAAGTTAGTTAGTGCTCACAGAAACAAACAGTGGAACAATATTTCCACTGTTAAACTTTCAATTGAGGTTAAAAAGCAAGTTACATTGCAGATTCCCTAACTAACACAGCTCACCATGCACAGTTACATGCACAGAACATTTTTAGAATAACAAAAATAACTGTGTGTTATGTGTGACAATATTTATTTATAAGTATCATATTAAAATACTGTAAGCGACACTTTATTTTTAGCAGTGTACCTTCTTTAAATGCAAAGTAGATTTGCTTTCTGTATATTAATGAAGTCTTATCAAATATAGAGAGCTAAGGTCAAGATTATGGAACCTGACTACATGATGTACATTTTAAATCTAGAGAGTTTTCTGATGTCAGCTAGGCTGAGCTGCTTCTTTCTGGAGATGACTTTCAATTTACTTTAAGGGACCAGATCCTGGACCTTAGAGAGGGATTACTAATCATTCTATTACTATCCTTGGAGTGCTAAAGCTCTGGAGGCTGTGTGCTGAGCTATACTGCGTGAAACCATATGTGTTGGTCTACAGAGCAAACAGATGGAGACGATGGGGAGGTGCTTTGAAGTTATTCTGCTCTCTGACACATTGAAGAAAACTGAAAGTTTTCAGTGCAATGAAACTTAAATCACACAACGCACAGATTACCTCAGAAAACTTTCTTGAAGTTGAGTCACAGAGTTTTTGGAAGAATTTGGTAATTTAATGTTACACTTTCTCTGCAAAATGAGGTTTCAGTGTTACAGCTTTCACGAGTTCTACTGAATCTTTCACAACTTGCACATATTCCATTATATAATATGACATGAATTCAGTTGCTCTTACCTTCTCCTTGTACAGTCAGGTTTGCGTCCAGTGTCACTTGCTGGCCTCCATTTACAACCTCTGTCTGGCTCAGTCCCAGCATGCTCTGCTGCTCTGCGCTTTCAGCCGGGGCTTGCTGGAGAGTGTCACCCTCTATTTCCACTTGCATGTCATGGGCTACAGTGCCAGCTCCCAGGGGGTCTTCTCCTGACTGGGGTTGTAGCTGCTGGGCCAGTTCATACCTGGTTTGACAGGACATAGCTCTGATTGATACATTTACAGAGCACAACAGCATCCCTGTAAACAGTCCAATCCATCTGTGAAAAAGCAGACTGTCAGAAATCAGACCTGTGCGTCTTCATGTGTTTCCTACAGTTAGGTGATGACTTAAAGGTCTTCTGGCAGTAGGGGCACATGTAAGGTCGCAGGTCACTGTGAGTGGTCATGTGGCGCCTTAAGCTGCCGCTGGTGGTGAACGTTGTGTCGCACATACAACACCTGTATGCCTTTAGCCCCGAATGTGTTCGGATGTGAGCTTTGAGGACTCCCGAGGAGGCAAAACTGCGACTGCACTGGACACACTTGTAGGGCCTTTCTCCTGTATGAGACCTGGCAACATTCAAAAACAGGTTCAGTGTGTATTGGGACATCAAGCAGCCTAAAAGGTACTAGCACACAGCTGTAGATGAGTTTTTGAGGAATGCTGCCAATACTAAGGAACGAAAGGGACAGAATTCATTGGTATATCCTTAGTACAAGGTGGAAAATCACTATGCATGGTCCAGCATGACCTGTCAGGATGATATATTACTTGGTGAACTTGAATCAAATTCCCTAAATTTTTTAAGTATCAGTACAGGTTCATGGGTAATTCAAGGGCCCTGTCAGTAGGGGTAGGCAGACATAGATACTCAGCTTGCATTACAAGTTAGACCTCAAAATCTGCCAGAAAACAAGAATAATGAGGCACCAGCCATTAAAAAGGCACTACACACATGGCAGCATCATTATTTATCATTATCCTCAAAGACAAATGACTAGATTTCTGTCATAAAGATTGGCTAGAAAGTTCAACAGAGATACACTGAGCAGAGCAGCTGAGTGATTAGACCACTTATTGCTCTCCATCCATAAATGACAGGGTCATTTGAAACAAGGTTAATAAAGTTCAGCCATGTGCAGTGTAAAACAAGCAAATAAATTGGGGAAAAAAAGGATTAAGAGTATATATATATTTACAGGTTGAAGTGGGTTTGCTGAATATAGTTCTTTCTCTTTTTCAACTCTTCCGTATTTCCCCTTCACGCTCTCTTTCTTCTCTTGCATGAATTCAATTTCATTTATTCCATTCTCACCAAATTCATTATGTCTGTCAACAAACCTCCAACTCCCTCTAATCTGTTCCACTGTTTCTCATTCTGTCTGTCTGCAGATGAGCTTAAGCCAAGCAAAATGAAACCTTGCTGAGCGGTACACACTTGTTAATACTTCTCTGATATGATTATGTAGACTAACATTATAAGATCAGCTAAGAAAGGATTTGTGGGACACGCTGCTCTGCTGACTTCAGTGTGAAATCATTTCGTGTTAGACGCAAATCTAAAAAGACAAGCGTTTGCAAAACTTTGTTATTTGGGGGAAAAATATTTAAATTGCAGGTTATTTCCACTTTTAGGGTTTATCCCTAGAGGACCATTAAAAACGGGTTGACAGTGTGGATCCTGCCAAAAACTAATTTCAGAACCAAAGATGTCTCCTCTTTTGATGGCCTGTGGTGCCCTCCTGTCATTCAGTATCTGACTTGTTAAATGTCAGATCTATTGTCAGTGATGCCTCCTCTGTTCTGCTCTTCTCACCTCCAGCCTTCAACATACGTGGTTATCCTGACCATAGTTCTCTTCACCTGTGTTGTATTCTAAAAAGAAACTAGCAACTAGCAACAGATTATGAAAAAAAAACACTTGCACTGGCCCTCAAAAAGAGATTGTGTTCTCGCTCTTTGAGACTATGCACTGAAACATCACTATTACATAGAAGCTTTACCTGACATGCTGTTTAAGGTGACTTGACTTCTTATAGGCTTTACTGCAGAACTGGCACTTGTATGGCCGGTCATTGGCCACAACATCCAGGTACTGTTGAAAAGCCAGGCGGGGGTTTTGGGATGGGATGAGACCTGTTAAAAACAACACGTGAGCTTACAACAGCTAGCCTTCTGTGTGGTGAAAATATAATGCAGCATCGCCCAATATTTGTGCCTGTCACCATGCCCTCTTACCAAAGTCAGTGATGAGGATGGGTTCCTGCAAGGGGATATCTGGTAGAGGTAGGTTGCTTTTGGACACTTTGGCTTTGTTTGCTTTCCGTGGAAATTTATGCTTCTTCTGCTGCAAGCTTTTGAAGTGAGAAGCGATGTGTGTTTTCCTGTGTCCCGACGTACGGAAGATCTTGTCGCAGTGAGGGCAGGGGAAAGGCCTCACACCTAGAACAAGTCAGGGAAAAAATAGATGTTTTGGAAAATTAATATTTAGAGAATAACTTTTTCTAAGCAACAACAGAAAAATAAAATAAAATAAAAAAAATCTAAACTCACATAGAGGTTTTAAGGTTATTAACTAAATCAACATGAAAACATAACACATATAAAAATATACGCTCTCGTAATTTGCTTTAATTTTGACTACATAAGGTTAAAAGCCTTCATTTAGCCGGTAACAGTGTATGAAACAAAAGAGATACAAAACTTTGAAAGCATGAAGCCTTTGGAAACATACGTCTGAAAACATATTTATCAAAACTTTACCTTAGAACTAACACACAACCAGCACTAAAGTAAACACCTAACAGAGTGACACTACACAGCAATTAGAGAGACAAAAACGAATGCACCGGCGCACATAGTAGCTCAAACACATATAGCGTATACAGTATATACATGAATACAAATGAGGGTTCTAGCTTTAGTGGCACCATTAGATTTATGCAGGTCCTGCCTGAGCAATTTGTTGCATAATTTACCACAACATATCTTATTTATTCTAAATAACAGCGGCTGAAACATAATATTAAGAGCCCACACACTTCTCCTTTAACTTATGCTTAAAGTGACTATGCTAGAGTAACAAGTAAATAATGTAACATACGGAGTGACTCTATAAAGTGAAATGTGCTGGTGTTGCTATGGCTTTAAGTGTGACCCCTTCACAAAGCGGACCCGCTTCTCACCTGTATGCAGCCGCATGTGCACTTTCATGCTGCCAGAGGTGGAGAAGCACTTCAGACAGCTCTGACACTCGAAGGCCTTGATACCCGTGTGCGTCTTCATATGTGCTGTGAGGGTGCTCTTGACAGCAAAAGCTCTGAAGCACTGTTTGCACTTGAAAGGCTTCTCGTGGGTGTGGATGCGTATGTGCCGAACAAGGTCACTGGGCTTCTTAAACTCCTTGGAGCAGTAGGGGCATCCGTGCCAGCGAACGCCATCCTCCTCCCTGATGGAGCCTGGAAAGGGCAGAACATAATTTTATTTATAAAAAAAAAAGAGAAAACAATTATCTCTTTAACAGTATTTATTAAATGAATCTCACTGAAAGGGTAAACTCATAAAGAGTAAAATATCCCCTCCTACCTGGCATTTGTATAGGTTTCTTAAAAATGCTCCTCTTTTTCTCCCTGGTCAGTTTGTCTGTACTTTGCACTTTCTTGTTTTCCACAACAGCGCCATCGGTCGTTTGGTTCTGTGACTCTCTTGGTGGGGCGTCACTCTGGGGTTGGACCACACTCAGCCCGCTGTTCTCCAGCGCTTGCTGTAGTACCAGAGGACCACCACAACTTTAATATACATGCACACCTCACACACACAAGCAATTTCAAATAACCACAGCAATGGATTTGAAAAGAAGCAATCAACCGAACAATCAAGGTGTGATTGTAGTGTAAACTTAGAAATTACAGTCGTCTTTACAAAATCATTTCATTTTTAGCGGTGTAAAAGTAAAACACACACACTAGTGTCATTACAAATCAAGGGATTTTTTTACTTGAAAGAGAACCCTTTAAAGTGCAGGACCTGTGGACATCAGTAAATAACGAGGTTCTTTTAACAAATTGCAAAGAATATTGTCCGGGAAAAGCAAAATCGAAAACACGATTGCTGCTTAAATCTTTGAAAACACTGAAAGTGATTATTTAAAAATATCTCATTATTCATGTACTAATAATTTTAATATGGCCATTAAAATAAAAAATAAAAAAAGCCATGATGCAAAGCAAAGTTCAGTGACAATCATATCTTATCATGCTGGGGAGTAGAGGCCATTTTAAACTCTGTGATGATGCTCATCTCTAAAAGTTCCTGGTGCATATTTGTTAAACTGCCCTCTCTCCTGGATGGATGGTGTTTGCAGAACAGTGAAAAAATCTTGACATTCAATCACCAAATGAAAGCAGAGCATATCATTCATCACTCAGGGGTCTTTTAAGTTCAAAACTTCTGTCTGAATATATCATGTTTATCTGCAGTTTAAGTCCATTCTCATTGAGTGAAGATTAATGTCTGTAGTGTACAAGCTGGGTCTGCGGATTGTCGTCCAGATTGTTACTGGATATTGCTTTTTATATTGTAACAATCATGCAATTACACACCACTCACCTGTAGGATGTCCTGGTTAATAGCAGTTTCCATTGTGATAGCTGGCTCTGGGGGCTGGGGCTGGGCTGTCTCCCCACTGACCTGTTCTGACAGCTCTAGAAGTTGCTGGATGACATCTGTCACTCCCTCGCCAACTTCTGGCACCCCTGGTGCCTGACCTGTTGTTTCAGCCTCCTATAAAAAAGACAAAAAAAGAGGTGAGGGGACCAAGAAAGACACAGAGCAACGTGACGAAGAGCTGGGACAGGTCACAATTTGTGGGATGACTTAACTTTGATTAGTGGCTCTGTTGAGCTTGAAACAAAGCACTGGTGATTATTAAATAAAATATTAATGCCCACATTATTTATGCACATATTAACACAGAGATACAACTTCTCAACACAAGGTTCATTTAAGTGTAGATATGGCAGGTAGATCATCACTGAATAATGAAGGCTGTAATTAATAACCTGCTAACAACCAAATAATGGAAACACACCATTCTCGTTCTAAACTAGGCCGACGACTGGCTTTATGCTGCATTGTATGACTGTACACCAGGTCAAATTTGGCAGCAGCTGTTCTTGATTGTTCTAGAGCAGGGGGAAATATTTTACCAGGTCAAAACTGAAAGACGGTGCTGCTCTTTTAGTGCAATAAAATTGAAGTTTTTAGAGTTTCTAGCAGTGGTGACATGGATGTATTGAAATACCAATGGCAAAAAAAAACAAACCACAACCATTATCTACCACTAAAAAACAAACTAAAACAAAAAACTAAAACCCTTTATCCTGTGCAGTAATCTTTGGATAAAGAAGGAAATAAAAGTCCACAATTTGAGAAGCATTATCAGTAACAGTGCCTCTGGGGTTCGCTAAAGCTACCAACCACAGTGAATCAAACTAGACTTGTCTGCATTCAATACGGCTGAGGTTTTTTTTTTTAGTGCTGCACTTTGTTTTTTCTGCTGCTGGCACACTGAAAAAAGTGATAATAATTCTGGATCATAATCGAGTTATGGGAAGCTACTTCTTTCCTCAGGGAAAAAAAAGAAGAGAAAAACAGCATAATTTTCTGAAGTATAAGCAAACAGCCTACGTATGAACTAATTTGGGAAACAAACTCCAGGGTGTCTCGTTAACATTAAACATGAGGACCACAGGACACTTAAGAACCCTCTGTTCAGATGCTGGACCAAAGAAATGTTTTCCAGCGGATGTTCTCGTTTGGTACACAAGCTTCTCTTACCGAAGTGCTGGATGGCACCTCAATCACGGATATGTGCATTTTGCTGATGTGGGCGTTCAGACTGCCAAGTTTCTTAAATACACAGCTGCAGTCCATGCACGGGAACAGCGGCACCCCTTTGGTCTGTAAGAGAACACAAACACACAAAGCACATTACAGCTAGCTAGCTATATAATAATATTTCCACATATGTCAGAGTGTTTAACTGGACACGAGGTAAACCTTTACTTTCCCCTTCATAAAAAAAACAAAAAAACTGCCTCATAAACAATGAAATTATATGTTTATGAATCCTTAGGAATCACAGGTTGGGTACTAGTTTCTCGACTTCCCTTGATCATTGTGATGATGATAGCGGTAATCTAATAAAACCACACAACAATTTGGTGTGTCTTCATTAGATTACTGTGAGCATTGCATATAATGGAGCTGAAGTGCCTGAAGTAGATGTAAAACTGACTCTAAACATCAGGGGAAAAGCCTACAGGGTGTGATCATGAAGCTCCAAAATCCTACGTACTGTATTAAATTTTTTTTTAATTAAATTAAAAAAAAACTTTTAAAACTGGTAAGTCTCCCTTCAAGGTCGTCTTATCATGGACCCGTAATCGACATTTACATTGAAGGTTCTCTTCTGTCCATTCATACCTGCAGTTTCCCCACGGACATCAGACTTGCTAACTTAGAAAACAATCGACATGTGAACTTTTGAGTTGAGGATCAGAGCTGGCTAATATCACGAGAACAAACAGCATCTTTGTGCATGCTGTTTTTTAAATCGAGGCAATCTTCACTAACACTAACTAGCTGCTCTCTGCCCAGCCTGGAGGTCACTGCAAACTCTCGGTACCTCAGCAGAGCTGGCAATATCATCAAGGACCACTCTCACCCCAGCAACCAACTGTTTGAACTATTACCGTCAGGCCGACGGTACAGGTCACATAAAACCAGGACAAACAGATTCAGGGATAGCTTCTTTCCCAGAGCTATCACCGTAGTAAATAAGCACAAAAACAATTGAACCTATTCCATACTGTCACTGTCATTATATTATGCTGCTATCCTGTATATATTGTACATACTATTGTTTGAGTACTTACGATTGTTTTTTTGTACTTTTTATATTTTACATTTATATTTATTATTGAAACTTGCACCAAGGGAGTGGCACTCCAATTTCGTTGTACTCTGTACAATGACAATAAAGGCTATTCTATTCTATTCTATTCTATTCTAACAGCTGACCCCACTCACCACACTTTGCGGTGCACAACTTTCTACGCTTCTTCAAAATAAAATTCAAGCTGAAGCATGTTGATTAGCGCATGTTGCTAAGGACCAGTGCATGGTGTCAGAATCATCAGTATCAGAATCTGAATGCTTTGTTAATCCCTTAGGACAGAGGCTAACATTTTTCTTGTAAAACAAAGGGGGCCTAGCAAAAAAAGTTTGGGAACCACTGCCTTAGGAAATGATATGGTTACAGTTGTTCCAAGTCAATAAGAACAGTACTAAAGACTGAACTAAATTAAAGAATACAATATGTTAAAAAGTTTGCAAAATATAAGAATTAGCTCTAATGTCTACATATAGCTTATTTATAATGGACAGAGTCACAGAACTGTAAAACTGCACTCTGTAGACTTCTATCAATATCTATAATTATGTCAAATCTACTTTCATATGAACATAAAGAGTGCATACATCAATCTATAAATCACTCTTTCAAGTTGTTTTAGACCTCAAGTAAGCTTCTTATGGCTGCTCTGCTGCTAGAACCAGCGATCTTTCATGTGTTAGGCAAAAGATTTTTAACTACTACATTATATAGTCACTGTGTCAGACTTGAAGTATGATGTTTATAAAGAAGTAAAATATAAATTGTCCATTTAGTTTTTACAATTTTCTTCCTTTTCTAAAAATTCAATCCCTCAAGTGTACACCACAAATGTGACCAGATTTCAGTCAGATGTTGTGTTACTTTGCTGTGAGAGAGCTTTGTGTCTACATTCTACATATACGTCCTACATATGTCTGTATGTTATAGCTGTAAAATCCTTGAGACTGAGCAAACGTGTAGGTAGAATGCTGAAGAACACTTCCATAACTGAAAACACAGCAGTATATGGAAATGAGGTAAGTCTAATATTTAATCTAAATGCAGTTACAAAAAAAATAAAAAATCTATAGGTCTTTTGAGCTTGACACCAAAAACTTTTGATTGCTTTTCCTGTGAGGGTAAACCACTGGTGAAGTAGATGAAGCTGGTTCAAGTCTGTATTCACTGGAAAGGATGCATTTGGAGTATGTTTGGAAGAGTGTGGGGCATATGAAAGAGCCCCAGAAAGGTATCATCAGTGCCAGGATGATGGGCTTGTTGCACTGGCCTGTGCTGGTGTGGAACATATGGGAGAGATGGCTGGACAGAGGAGGAGGACTGTTATTTTCTTGTAGTGGTGGTGATGAAGCGGGAGAAAAGGACTGTCAAAGATGGGGAATAACTAGAAGAGAAGATCATATGGGGAGCTGGTAAAAAGGGTGAGGGTACAGATGGCCACAATGACAAATGAATCATGACAGAAATGTCTGTGGAAGATGAAAAAGGAAGCCGAGTGAAAGTGTAAGAACTGGAGGGCATACTCTTCTATTATTGAAATATATTTCAATGTAATTCACTGGGCAGCTGATCCAGGAGTAGTATGTATATAGTGCTTTAGTTTGACCCCCTTCACCTTAGAGGTCACAGTGGAAAGAATCTGTATTTTTTTTTCTCTAATTCTGTTAACTCCAATGTAAAAGTCTACACCTCAACTACAGTGCTGTGCAGAAGTCTTGAGCCACCTGTCATTTCTTTATATTTTGCTTCCTAAAGAGGAGCTTGTAATTTTTTTAATTAGTCCTGAGCAACAGTTCTCAAGTCTTTCTGAGAGTTTCTTCAGTCCAGTCCTTGGTCAATGACGTGTACCCATTTCCTATTTTCCTCGCAAAATGTATTATTATTTTTTTAAAGGGGGCAGCTCGTGACTTTTGCACAGTACTGTACTTGTTACCTGGTTGATTCTGGAGCAGAGGAAATGTTGAGAATATTGTTTCAGGGTACAAGATACATATACATTGTATATATCCCCTACTACCTGATATAAATGAAATAAGGAAATAGCAGCACGCGTTTTAAGACAGTAATCCTTGGAAGGCATTTGTAATGCTGCCGTTGGTTCTTCATAAAGTTTTTCACAAAGCCAGAAACTATTTTATCAAGAATGCAAAAGCAAGCTAAACAGAGTTCAAGGTTCACGCTCTGGGCTTACTTCACCACAGAGCTGGCAGCAGTGAAGACTGGAATGTGGTTTTTACAAAGCCATAAATGTTTAGATAACCAGCATTTGAAGAGTCCACTGGACGAGTAAACGTAAAGCTGCTGAAATCATTTGAGTCAGTTGGTTCTGAAACACTGATAGTGTATGAAGTGTGTGCTGAAGTGGGACCGAGGTATCCTCCACCAGCTCTTACAGTTTCTCGTTCAACCCCATTTCACAAAAGTCAAAAGCCAGCTATAACTGGAGGTGGCTGTAGTGGATCAGTCTAACTTATAAGATGTGAAATTGTGGTGAATGAATATGCATGTAGGGCTATGTGATATGACCAAAATCTCATATGCCGATATAAGACATTTATCGTCCTGACAACAATATAAATCACAAAAATGTAATATTTTCTGTAAATTCTGTGAATCTCGGGCAACTCGACTTGCGTGAAGTTTTTCCAGCTGGGCGTCCTTTACCTGGAGTCGAGTGTTTTAAACGATGCATGAAACTAAACATTTTTAGACATAAGTTGAAACGGCCACCAGTCTAAGGTTTATTTTTTAGCACCTGACGGCTCCTTTTTGCTTCTCATCCGTAAACTCTCTGCCTAGTCGTTCACGTGATTCAGTTTATTTTGAAAAGTCTCAACAGGATCTTGAGCTTTATTGTGAAAGGTTTATGTGGAAAACAATCAAGCGGACAGCGGAGCCACGCGATGGTTTTACTGTCATTGTTGCTAACAACAACACATAAAAACAGGTGCTCGTCCGTCCGTAGTGTGGTTATATTAAATATAAGAGAATGAGAGAACTTTAAGAAATGAATATAGCCACTGCAGTGACCATCAAAACGATGAAAAAAATATTGCTGTAAACTGTTTATTTTACGACACCACGAAACAAACGATAGCGTTTGTTGTCATCCAATATCGAACAGCCCTATATGCATATGCATAATATTCTGTCCTTTACTTTTAGACAAATTATAATACCATAAATTCATTAGTATTAGGTTAATATGATACTCATATTGTAAATTGGTGTTTTATCAATTAATGAAACGACTAATGTTCTGCAGCGGATTTTAAATCACAGATTCCCAGGAGAATGAGTTTTTTCCAAAAGCTTCAGCACTACAGTCTGTGTAAAGCAAAGGCTTTGGATGCCATTAAACACTTTCTCCCCTGACTCCTCAGTAAGCACCAAAGCATGAAATCTATTGTGAATAACCCCTGACTTTTTCTTTTTTTTAAGTCAGCCAATTGTAAGAGCAAACTGTCTACAAAAGCAAAGCTAAAGAACTCTTGTGAAAAACTGATGCATTATTTAAAGGGTCCAGCCGTTGGGCTCTCCAGTTCAATCAACTGGCCAAATCACCATCTTTTATCATGGAATACACAATGGTGTATGCAGGTAAGACAACACACACTTCAATTCATTTGACCGATTGAACCGGTGACAAAAAATTATGCAACGTTTTTCTCAGAAGCACTTTTTATTCACAATCCAAATAACAGACCACAACCAGCCATTTAATATGATTGCCAATCTCTGACAGCTCACTAACCTAAGTGTGAAGCGTTTTATTAATCAGTAAAATCTTTTGAAAGAGCCATAATTAAAACGCCCCCGCTTCAGTAACAAAGAAGGATGTGCTAACATATTTGTAGCAATTTCCTGTATCTCTTCTTTAGGTGTATAATAAAGCTTGATTTATATTTATATTGTTTAAGCAACCCGACTGCAACAATGAGAATTTTACACCTCCTTGCTTCTGACTACAAGAAAGTACAGACTGTGTGTGCTACAGAAAAGACCCAGGTAAACCTATTTCTCTCAGCAGCCAGGTTGGCTGAAGTGAACTAAATTAGTTTAAGGCTTGGTGTGCAAGCACAACACATCATTCATGCTCACCTAGCGCTGCTCATTGTAATGAGGGACCTTTGAGGGACCTTTACAATCATTATGCCACAGAGCTGAGTTAGTTCAGCTTGTAGCCACATTACTGGAAGTAGTCATTAAACCAGGAGATACCACCACCTCTATAAATCCAACCATTAACTAGTTCAGTTTATAAATTCGAGAAACAGACACAACCACACACATGAGAATTTAGGTCCCCAAAGAGATCTATGATGTGTGTCTTTCGTCTGACCCCTCAACCACAGTGTAGCACTAAGTGGAAGACTTGACGGCCCCCATTTAACCTCCCTGACAATACAAGGAAGGATAAATCAGCTAGGCTGCAAAAAAATGGCTTCTGCGAGGTGTTTACAAAGGAGAAAAATCAAACAAGGAACCTTATGCCCTTCCTGACACACAAACAATATGACAAAGTACCATGCTTTGAGTATAACAAGCTGTGAACAGAGGTTCTGGCAATTTAGTGTGTGGCTCAACAAGATGTACAAGAAAAAATACATATATGTATCTGGGGAAACAGTACAACTGAAAGACATGCTAGTGAATTGTAGAAAGCTGGTAAACTTTTCATGAACATGATGTTTTGGGTGTTAACTGTTTACATAAATTTGTGTGAGGTCCTTAACTCGAAACCATTTAAAGTCCTTAAAACTTTTACTTTGAAATTTAGTTTTAGTTTCCTGAATTTAAGTCGATTCACTAAGTTAAAAAGGAACTTGCAAGTAAAAAAAACAAGGAGCTCATTAACCGTTTCAAATAAAACCAATGGCTGACTTCACCCAAGGAAAACCTTTCTTTAGGTGAGGTTAAACTGGTACCATTTCTATACAATGTGATACCAGGATGTCAGAAATGTAAAACATTATAGCATCAATTCCCCTTTAATGACCATATCTAATCTTTATCAACAAATTAATTACACAGTCTTGAAACATGCATCTGAAGCCATGACTGTGTTTTTACTGTGCTCTTACCTCAGAATGAACCCTCTGAACATGAGAGTGCAGGTTCCCCTTCTGGGAGAAGGAGGCAGGGCACAACATGCAGAGGTGAGGTTTCTCCCCGGTGTGTCTCACCATGTGAGTCTGTAGCACCACCTTCTGGTTGAAAGCCTTGCCGCAGTGCGTGCACTTGTAGGGTCTCTCACCTGCAGAGGAGGAGCACGATGAGGTCAAGAATCAAGCTGTAATGATGACAATATTTATAATAATATCAAATTTATACAATCTCAATGAATCCCTTGTCATCTCCAGAAAATTCAACAACAAAATTAAAACTATTCCTGGAGATATAGTAATTATTATATGTTATACAATACATGGTTGTGTTTAATGTATGATCATTAAAAAACTCACCAGCATTGCTTCAATAAGAATTTGTCCAACAATATTACCCACATATGTGACTGTCAGTGGTAGGATATCTCATTTTGTTACAGTACGACCATCCAATTTTGTCACCTTGGTAACAACATAAGGCTGGTATTACTTCAAGCTAAATTAAGATGACTCAAATACAGTCCTGTACCATTCCAACATCACTGCAAACCACAGAGGTGCAAATGAACCATAATGTGTGTTTCTATAGTCTTTACCTCATCAACTGAAAGGTTGTTTGAGATTCAAAGCACAAGAGAAGTCAATTCAATCCTGCATTAAAACCCCCCAGCTCAGCCCAGCCAAACAATTTAACATGTGGATGATGGGTAAACAACATGTGGGTGGCAGCTACTGGCTACATTAACCTGAACCCAGATGGCTGAACGTTCACAGGAGCCACAAGAACATTTGAATTGAAACGGAATATCGAATTTTACCCACACAATCTCTCCATACCACAGCTGAGCAATGGGCCCAGCTGAAGGTGTGCAGTTTTTCCAGATATGCAGTGCAGCTACTTACGAATTTGTAGCCTTATATGAAAGAGCAGAAGAAAAGAAAACCAGAATAAGCACGGTTTTTTTTCCTGCTCATAAAAATGTTTGTAGCTACCAAAGAGTTTTCCATCAAAAGAAAATCATCAGGATTATTTTTAACCTGTGGTTTTAAGTCTTAATATGTTTTTGTATATCAAATACCCATATATAACAGGAGAAAATGGTAATACAAACTCCATGTTTTAACCATATCAGCGCCAATTGTGGCATAGCTTAAACCCCCCAAACCCTCATTCTGAGCTACAAAAAAGTCCTTGATTATATGTGGCTTGTATATTTTAATTTTATTGGACAGCATTCACAGGAAGAAAGTGCCTCAAAGGGACATAAAATTTAAAAACAAAATGAAAGAAAACAAAAAGTCTCCAAACACCTTGAAAGTCCACTGCAGGCTACTAAACCCCCATCAATTCAAGCTGCTGACAGTATCCACTCACTCTTCAGGTTTCTGGAACCTCAAATGCAAAGTTCATTCACAAATGAAATATACAGTGGGGCAAAAAAGTATTTAGTCAGCCACCGATTGTGCAAGTTCCCCCACTTAAAATGATGACAGAGGTCAGTAATTTGCACCAGAGGTACACTTCAACTGTGAGAGACAGAATGTGAAAAAAAAATCCATGAATCCACATGGTAGGATTTGTAAAGAATTTATTCGTAAATCAGGGTGGAAAATAAGTATTTGGTCAATAACAAAAATACAACTCAATACTTTGTAACATAACCTTTGTTGGCAATAACAGAGGTCAAACGTTTACTATAGGTCTTTACCAGGTTTGCACACACAGTAGCTGGTATTTTGGCCCATTCCTCCATGCAGATCTTCTCGAGAGCAGTGATGTTTTGGGGCTGTCGCCGAGCAACACGGACTTTCAACTCCCGCCACAGATTTTCTATGGGGTTGAGGTCTGGAGACTGGCTAGGCCACTCCAGGACTTTCAAATGCTTCTTACGGAGCCACTCCTTTGTTGCCCGGGCGGTGTGTTTTGGATCATTGTCATGTTGGAAGACCCAGCCTCGTTTCATCTTCAAAGTTCTCACTGATGGAAGGAGGTTTTGGCTCAAAATCTCACGATACATGGCCCCATTCATTCTGTCCTTAACACGGATCAGTCGTCCTGTCCCCTTGGCAGAAAAACAGCCCCATAGCATGATGTTTCCACCCCCATGCTTCACAGTAGGTATGGTGTTCTTGGGATGCAACTCAGTATTCTTCTTCCTCCAAACACGACGAGTTGAGTTTATACCAAAAAGTTCTACTTTGGTTTCATCTGACCACATGACATTCTCCCAATCCTCTGCTGTATCATCCATGTGCTCTCTGGCAAACTTCAGACGGGCCTGGACATGCACTGGCTTCAGCAGCAGAACACGTCTGGCACTGCGGGATTTGATTCCCTGCCGTTGTAGTGTGTTACTGATGGTGACCTTTGTTACTTTGGTCCCAGCTCTCTGCAGGTCATTCACCAGGTCCCCCCGTGTGGTTCTGGGATCTTTGCTCACCGTTCTCATGATCATTTTGACCCCACGGGATGAGATCTTGCGTGGAGCCCCAGATCGAGGGAGATTATCAGTGGTCTTGTATGTCTTCCATTTTCTGATGATTGCTCCCACAGTTGATTTTTTCACACCATGCTGCTTGCCTATTGTAGATTCACTCTTCCCAGTCTGGTGCAGGTCTACAATACTTTTCCTGGTGTCCTTCGAAAGCTCTTTGGTCTTGGCCATGGCGGAGTTTGGAGTCTGACTGTTTGAGGCTGTGGACAGGTGTCTTTTATACAGATGATGAGTTCAAACAGGTGCCATTCATACAGGTAACGAGTGGGGGACAGAAAAGCTTCTTACAGAAGACGTTACAGGTCTGTGAGAGCCAGAGATTTTCCTTGTTTGAGGTGACCAAATACTTATTTTCCACCCTGATTTACGAATAAATTCTTTACAAATCCTACCATGTGAATTCATGGATTTTTTTTTCACATTCTGTCTCTCACAGTTGAAGTGTACCTCTGGTGCAAATTACTGACCTCTGTCATCATTTTAAGTGGGGGAACTTGCACAATCGGTGGCTGACTAAATACTTTTTTGCCCCACTGTAAGAAGCAACCGCTCACACTGTTTCAGAGAACTGATTCAGAGAAGCCAGAGAAATATCTATACCGCTCTCCACCACACATACCACAAGGACTCAAGAACACTATAGAGGAACAGTGTCAGTAAACAAAGTTGTTACTGCAGTGCACACACAAAAGAAAGTTAAAACCACAAATGCTTCTTTGGTTAGATTTTAAATTCGTTTTAGAAACTATTGACGGGTTCTGAATAGATGTTTACCAGCACACAGGTCAGTAGCCAGCATCAGTGGTGGCGGTGGAGTGCATTCGTACATGTGGTTTATTAACATCTTTGCTTAATGGTGTTTACAGATTATATAATTGAAGCCTTTGCTTATTTAAAGCAGGACATAGATCAGCTACATTCTGCTCACACAAATGTTTGACACATTATAAAACAAGTAGCTGAATACTATAGAAGCTATACAAGCAAGAATGGCAGAAGACTCAAATTACAAAAACGTATTGTTGGCATCCAATTTAACGTGAGCCTACAGTCTGCTACAAACTATAAAACCCTTCATTTTCAAAGTTTAACATGATGTTTATATCAATTACCCTATATTTAATAGAAATTGATATAAACATCATGTTAAACTTTAAAAGTGAGAAGTTTTTACAGTTAGCCTGCGTGTCTATTGATCCTGCTTATCATTTCTACTTGCACAAATACATTGCATGAGTATGGACATTTTTTTTTTCATTCCACAAACAGAGAGAGTTAAGTGCACACTGCATCCAGGACAGTCTCTTTGTGGTGGTTTTCATCTTTGCTCTGTGTTCATACCTGAATACTAAGAGAAAGATTATGTGTGTGTCCTCATTAGGATAGGGATTTGTGTTGGTGTGTATCAACGTAGCCTGTGGGTTTATATTGTTAACTGGTAATTATGATGCAATGTATTTCAGGTCATTTTATAGAAAAACAGTAAAATAACTTTTTACTTTTAATAAAAGTATTCTGTGTAATGTATGAATCTGTAATATATTACTTTTTTTTGTGTAACAACCCTAATACTAATCACTACAAAAAGGGGAAACACCTCCAAAATGAACAATTATTTGACCACACAGCATTGCATAGCAATGTTGGGGATTCTCAAAGCAGAGCCAATGAGAACCCAAAGAGAATCGACAATGGAATCACTAAATTCTATCATTTCCCTTTCCTAGTTTTTACTGACATTTTTCCTAACAGGTTCAGAGTGAATAGGTGTCAGAAGTTTTCCAAATGTTGTAAACTTTACATTCCTTCACATAAGACTCATAATGCTCATTCTAATATTTTAATTTAACATCTAAGCCAGACCTTCCCAAAGTGTGGGTTCCCACCCCACACTTTTTTTCTTGTAAAACAAAGGGGGGGCCTAGCAAAAAAAGTTTGGGAACCACTGATCTAAGCTAATTAAAACCACTGTGAACTATCAAGGAGAAACAATTAGATCCTCTTCTCAATGCTGAATGGCTGTCTAAAGTTTTTTTTGTTTATAAATTCATTATCCAGAACAAAGAAAATTAGCCTAAAGGATCCTGTTTTGGACTGAAGTAGATACAAATTCTACTCTCCAGTTTCTGCAGTATTTTTGCTCTGAGCTTAAATCTCAATATAAGCACCATAATCAGGTTTTTCTTTTTTCATTCTCACTCACCTGTGTGTATTCGGATGTGCCTGATGAGCTGGCTGGGCTTTTTGAAAGCCTTTCCACAATGATGGCAGCTGTTTGTGAACCCACTGCGATCTATGTTTTTCTTGTAGTTTCTTGAAGTAGAAGTAAGTGGCCTGTAAAGGAAAGAACCATGAGAAAAAAAATCTAGTTTAATATAG
This sequence comes from Simochromis diagramma, assembly GCF_900408965.1. Classification (NCBI taxonomy): domain Eukaryota; kingdom Metazoa; phylum Chordata; class Actinopteri; order Cichliformes; family Cichlidae; genus Simochromis; species Simochromis diagramma. The sequence goes on along the minus strand of NW_024387423.1, from coordinate 8,817,184 downwards.
TGTGCATTAACATAGGACCACGGAAGGTCACTCATAATACAACAAAACAGTTTTTTAAGCCTTATGTTTGAGATTTAGACAATTATCCTTTGTGTACAAGTATTTTCTTTACAATTAAAACAAATGTTTGTTCTATAAGTAAAGACAAAATGGTATGTGGCATTACACACAAATGCTTTCTGAATGGTTTAATGAGTTTTAAAAGTACTCAGCTGTACACTTATAGGAAATTGAACTTCTTTAAAACAGGCCTCAGTCCAATAAGTAGCATATTTGTTACCAGAGATGGGCAGTAACGCGTTCGAGTAACGAGTAAAGTAAGGGATTACTATTGCAAAAACGGTAATTAGATTACCGTTACTTTCCCGTAGGAACGCTGTGTTACTAAAACCGTGATTTTTTGCGAGAATGTCTCACGACAGTGACGTAAGCGAGTGCGCCGTTAGTGACAACAGCTGTGTGCAGATCAACAATGGATCACTATGTGATTGTTGGGAGAGAGTATGAGATGCAGCGTTTACCGCGTGGAAAAGTATGACCTTACTTGAGGTTTGATTCCATAAAAAGTGACAAAAAAACATTAGCGTTCCTTCGTTCGTGGGCAAGAAAACTTTCTTTTTACAGTGAAAAAAACCCTAAACTTCCAAAGCAAGCACCGGAGTGCGCAACGACGTAATGGGAAACTCACAGAGAAACTCGCGTGATTCTTCAACTGACCGCGGCACACCTGCCCACCAGGGTTAAACCTCCGCCTTACCGCAGTCCTGCTTTTACAGGTGAAAATAGAGCAGCAGGACCGCTGATTCTTTGACTTATTTATTTTCTGCTGTGTTTTACCTTGCATCTATTTTAAAGAGTGAGTGTAAACACAAAAAATATGTTTATTTTATTGTGCTGGAATGATGCCAGAAAATAGGTGTTAAATTGTTAAACTTATTATATTCAACTCAAAGAATTGTTTTGCATATATAATTAAATTTTTGCTTGATGCATACAGTTAAAAGATTAAAACTGATAAAACAAGTTAAAAAAAATAGACTTTTCCATTTGATTACATTTTGTATGATGGATTATGTAGAAAAAGTAGAATTGGGCTGAAAGATCTATCGCTTTATCACCTATTCAGGTTGTAAATCGTGTTTTTAACTAAGTAACTAAGTAATTAATTACTTTTGAAAATAAGTAATCAGTAAAGTAACGGGATTACTTTTTTGGGGAAGTAATCAGTAATTAGTTACTGATTACTATTTTCAAGTAACTTGACCAACACTGTTTGTTACTAGTCTGCAAATTAACATTATCATAGAAACCATGTCTAAAAGAATAGCTCTGAAGTAGCATAAAGCATTAAATTGGCATAAGGCGTTATTTCAAAGTACCGGTAGTGGACCTTGGTCCTAATGCTTAGCGTCTAGCAGTAACAGGCTACATAGAGTTTTGAGAACAGCTGCATAGACTCGCTTAAGCATTTTTGTGCTTAGCTCAAATGAAAGATTATCTGACAATGACTACAAATGTACTTATTTTCCATGAACGCCATGAAAGATGGTGCTTTAATTTCATCACTCTGCAGAGCTGCAAATTCACCTAAAACTGTTTTTGCAAAAATGTTTTTTTTCTTCATAAAAGATTCATCTAGCCTGAATCAGACACCCCTCGGTCTGTACAAAATACTAGATATGTCGATGCTTTGAATTTTTCTTTAAACAGCTGCATGATTCATGCCAAATTTTTAACCCAAAGCTTTTCCACTTGACTGTGTCAAATGTAATAAATCAGCATCCTGAAGTGTCTTGTTTGACCTCATTTTGATGTGACTCTTCATATGCTCCTTTATTTGCGCAGACGTCTTGAACTCCTTGTCACAGGTCTTGCAGGTGTAGATCTTGATGCCCGAGAGCTCCTTCCGATGCTCCTCCAAATGCAGAGAGAGCTGGCTTTGAAGAACAAACTCATCTCCGCACTCAGCACAGATCAGATTCTGCAAGAATGGAAACCAATAACGTAGAAAGGAGTCTAAAAGAGAAATAAAAGTGCATAATATGCACAGAAACCACAGCATGAGGCATTTTACCTCCTCCTTCTCATGCAGCATGATATGGGATTTAAGGCTGGCGATGCGAGAGAACTTCTTATTGCAAACGGGGCAGGTGAAGTCCGATGTAGTGTGTGTGGACCTGTGTAGCGTGAGGTTGAACTCCACGTTGAACGTCTGTGAGCACTGGTCACAACGATGAGGCTGCAAGAAAAAGAGAAATGAAAGAATGGAAAAAAATGACCTTCTGCTGTGAGCTTCTTGTAGCTGCTGTCACTATGTGAAGGCAGATGGAGACAGAGAAGAGACTAAAAAGACAAGATGGAACAGCTGAATCTCAATCAATGTGCTACTTTGTCTAAATTAAGAAACTGCTTTGTTGTGAAGGGTAGAGAGTACTGTATATTAACAGGCAAAGGAAAAAAATCCCCATGAGGCAAAAATGGCCCCAATATTAAATTTCTTTTCTATTAGGAGAACAAGCTGACTTCATTTCAGAGTGCTTTTTTGAATCTAGTCAAGTCTGAGAGTGGTACTGACACAGTTGAGTCTTACTCACTCTGGCATACTCAGAGGCCACTGCTCTTCAACCTGGAAAGTGGGAGCAAAGGCAATGGACTTGAAATTTAAATGGCCCAGAGCTACAGGTGCAGCTGCAAATGAAATGAATTAAGCTCCAATTGACATCTTTTTGCTCCCGGTCTCTCTATTCTAACTTTCTCCTCAGTAGCATGGCATTAAGAACTAAATCCCTTAACTTGCCAGTGATTGTGCGCAATGTGTGAAATCCTGAGAATATAAGTGAGAATAAAGAAGTGAGAGAGGGAGTGTGACCAAAAGCGAGCAAGAAGTGAAGCAGGCAGAGATGTGAGTGCTGCGAGTGCTTTAAAATGCATAAATGAATGTGATGTAGAATGAGTTCCCAAGGAACGCAGTCCAATTATCCTGCACCAAGAGAAACCACCAACACAACCATTATCACAGTGTACCCGCTTCATACAACATCGCCATACGTGATCATAAACAAGTGAAGAGAAGTTTTCAAAATGTTATTTCAAGAATACTTTCTGTCCTATGTGGTGACTCAGGTGCTAGCCATCACACTACCATCGTCTTACTTCACTGTTGGCATGATGTTCCTTTTCTGAAATGCTGTGTTACTGTTATGCCAGATGTAGTGGGACACATACCTTCCAAAAAGTTCAGCTTTTTCTCCTCAGTTCACAGAGTATTTACTCAAAAGTCTTGGAAATCATCAAGATGTTTTCTGGCTAAACTGAGATGAACCTTTATTTTTTTTTGCTCAGCAGTGGTTTTCGTCTTGGGACTCTGCCATGCGGGTCGTTTTTGCCCAGTCTCTTTCTTATGGTGGAGTCGTGAGCACCGACTTTAACTGAGGCAAGTGAGACCGGTTCTTCGGATGTCGTTCTGGAGTCTTTTGTGACCTCTTGGATGAGTCGTTGCTGCGCTCTTGGATTAATTTTGGTGAGCCAGCCACTCCTGGGAAGTTTCCCCCCTGTTCCATGTTTTTGACATTTGTGGATAGTGGCTCTCACTGTGGTTCACTGGAGTCCCACAGTTTTAAAAATGGCTTTATAACCTTTTCCAGACCAAGAGATCTCAATTACTTCTCATTTGTTCCTGAATTTACTTGGATAATGGCATCATGTCTGGCTTTTGAGTATCTTTTGGTCTACTCCACTTTGTCAGATCAATCATACCTGATTGAGAACAGGTATGGCATTAATCAGGCCTGGGTGTGGCAAGAGAAACTGAACTCAGCTTTTTGCAAAAAAAAAAAGGAAGGAAGGAAACAAGTTTTGTTGTTGACTGCTTGAGGTTTTCTTTTAAAATCTTCACATATCCTTCATTCTTCCTTCCAACTTGATGAAATTCTCAGTTCCAGACGTGCCAAAGGATTCCCACAGCCTAATACTCCAACCACCGTGTTACACTGAGGGGACACTGTGGGGATGTACACCTCTCTCTTCTTTCTCTAAACATAAGCAGTGCATCTGTGACCAGAGAGCTCTAGCTTCTTTCCATATGATCAAAGGATGTGTTTCCAGTGTGCATAATCTTTCTCCAGGTTGTTATCGACATACTTCAGTCCGGCTTCAGTCAAGTGAAGATTTTCTTGGGCTTGTAGTCCATTCGTGTGCACGGTTGTAGTGATTGGCTTCTTTGAGATTTCAATTCCTGACCTGGCAAAGTCATTTACTGGTGTCATGGCAGTTGTTCTTGAGTCATTAGACACATCTCTTACTATTTTTCTTTCCAGAGTCTTTGAAATCTTTGGCGTCCGATCTCTGCCAGCCTATGATAACTTTGTATATCCATCTCCTCCTGTGTTAGCATAAGTGATTATTTTTCTCAATTTTAAACTGATTTCCTTTGTCTTTGGCACGATGCTTTCTCAAGTGACAATTCAAACCCTTTCTGTAGCTTTTATACTGTGTGTAAATGGGAAGATAACCCTCAGATTTAACTTGACTTTACAAGCTTTGAACATTACAAAGTTAAAGCACATCACTGCACAGCTGTGGTTTGTACTATGGCTAAATAAAAAGGTCAGTTTGTCAGAGGGCTAATAATAGTGACCCTGGTCATTTTTGTTTTGCTTAAATAACTGTGTTATTGTGAGCAAACATAAATAACTTTTTTTTTTTAGACATGTTAAAAATCCCTTGCTCTGTTACAAAGGCACTAGGGAAAAGTTTGACTAAAACTTTAAATTTCATATTTTGTTTGGATCTCTACATCAGTTAATGTTTTTCAGAAACTTTAATAGGAATGTTAGGACTTTCCTATGTGGCAGCATGACATGTGTTAGGTGGGAAAAAGAACTCTGAAACTACAGAGGGAAGACTGCAGCTGACATCATACAGTAATATTTACTGTGCTGTCACTGGAAAGGTACGGTGAGAAACCATGGTCTTTTGACTGTTTGTAACAGTACATTTCAGAAGCTTTCAAAGTAAATGGCTGCAAATAAGTTGAGACCTGTGCTAAGACTGCCAAACAGACTACAGCAAGTTTAAACTTTCACGCTGTGAAAAATGATCCAAGCTGAAACATCCAGGATAGCTCCAGCTTTAATGCTAAGCTACTAGAGTGGCCCAAATGCAACCTGTAGCTGTAGCTGGGTCATCCACTGCAGCTTTAACACCATGTCTGTCATTCCCTTCACCTGCTCACATGGTATGAGACTAACACTTTCTTCTTTTTCCATCATCACAAACCCTAATACTCCAACCAATTAAATCAAGTAAATAGCCTAATTCTTTTCAAAAATTTTATTTAAGGATTTTGATTTTTTTTTCCATTTGAGTTGACCAAATTCAGTACTTTTAATCTGCTACTTTGCAGATTATGCAAACTCTAGGTCAAGTATAATTTTAGAGTAATTATTTTAAACGGGTGGCTGTAGCTCAGGTGGCAGAGCAGGTCAGCCACTAATCTGAAGGTCAGTGGTTCGATCCCAGGCTGCCTCCTGGCTGCATGCCAAATATCCTTGGGCAAGATACTAACCCCATGTTTTGCCTACTGGTGGTGGTCAGAGGGCCCGGTGGCGCCAGTGTCCGGCAGCCTCGCCTCTGTCAGTGCGCCCCAGGGCAGCTGTGGCTACAATGTAGCTTGCTATCGCCAGTGTGTGAATGTGTGTGTGAGTGGGTGAATGACTGAATGTAGTGTGAAGCGCTTTGGGGTCCTTAGGGACTAGAAAAGCGCTATACAAATGCAGGCCATTTACCATTTTTATTGTATGCATCGACTACAAGCTACACTTGACTATTAAAATTGTAGCATCCAGAGTGGGTGTGATAGAGCCTGACTGATATCAGGTTTAGAAATCACCAGTATTTGGCGATTTAAAAATCAGATATATCAGGTGATATTTTTTTCTATCAGACTAGGGCTGCCACGATTAGTCGACTAGTCACGATTACGTCGACTATCAAAATCGTCAACGACTGATTTAATAGTCGACGCGTCGTTTGAAGCTTTGTAAGATCACAAAAGACGCAGGAATGAGTAGTAGGATTTAAGAGTGTAATAACGGACTGAAACAGAAGAGGGCAGCACTGCATGTACAAGGATGCCAGCTGCCGTTAAACCCCAAAGAAGAAGAAGAAGAAGAAGAAGAAGCTGTGTCCCAGAATTCATAGCGCAGCCCAGCTCAGTTTCCAACAATGGCGGCAGCTAGTTAGTTTTAAAATTACTCTTATTATTCTTTCTGGGTCACAAAATAAACATTGAACATATTTTCAGGCGAGAATGTAACTGTATAAACCTCAAATATCTGCTCAGTTTATCAAGACACCACATATTTTCAAAAGCGCGTCGACGTTTTCGGAGACGTCTGTTACCCACCAGCTCGATAGCTAGCCAGGGGCAAGGCTCACTAGAGCCCGTGAGAACACCGGACTCCCGGCAAATCGTTTTCAAACCCACCGCCGTCTTTCGCTACTCAGGTTAAACATACATAAGTCACTTAGATAACTTAAACATGTTATTGTTTGGCTTTTTTTGTATTTTATTTGTTCCTGAGTAAATCGGTTTGGCTGAGATTAAAGTTATAGTTTTTACACAGCTGAATAAACGTCAAGCAGACAACTGATTATCAGAAGTGTGAGATGCTCGAGAATATACTCCAGTGTCCCGTTATATTTTAGATAGCAAGGAGTTTATTAAACTTCACCAAAACAATCTGTAAATTTCATTAAAATTTAATAAACTATCATCTTGTCTTTATTTTTAGTTAGCACATACCTTAAACACTTAAAGCTGTAAACTAATGATAGTTATATAAGAGCAGATGCTGCTGGTGCAATATGCTGTACGTTTTATGTCCAATGGATGCATGGATGCATCCTACTGTATCATGCTGCTGAGTGACTGCTGCTCGTCAAACACATTTCATTGCAATGTTGACCCTGTGCTAACTTGCATATGACAAATAAAACTGAAAACTGATGATCTGATTAGTTGACTAATCGCAAAAATAATCGGTGACTAGTCGACTATCAAAATAATCTTTTGTGGCAGCCCTATATCAGACAAACAAAACGTACACATATTCTGCCTGACTATGCTCAGATCACTGGTTGTTGTTGTGGTATTTCAAACATTCTTGCAGAGTGCCCTCTGATGGCCAAACTATGTAACATGAACACTTATAACTTGGTTAATGGGCATTTCTCCTGTATCTTCTTCACTTCTTAAAAATGTTCACTTATCAGCTGTTATAAATAAAGGATACAGATATATTGCCAAATAGCTAATATCGGTGTTGGAATTCATTTTGAGGACGTTCTGGGTTTCTAGTAGCAAACTGTAGATGTTAGCTAAAATATTACGTGTGCTATCATACAGTCAGGTCTATAATTTGTCGTTCAAACACGTCATTTTTGTAGCTTTGCCTTCTACACTTTCACGGTGTCAAGGTTTAAGTCAAACAAGTACAGATCCAGCTTTAATTCAATGGATTTAAAAAAAAATATTGTATTACAGGCATTTTTATCCGTAGTGCCCACTTAAATTACGGGACTACGTAAACTAAGTCATTTTAACTAAAAAAATATCTGTGATGACTTAATAAGCACTTTAATTTAGCAGTAATAGAAATCATTTGACATTTAAGCTCGTCAACTTTAAAGTAGTTGCTTACTTTTTTTTAATGTTCCCAACTTTTTGTCAAGGGCTAGATCATTTTCAAGCAAATACAATACACAACAACTAAAACCCTGGACATCATCACTCAACTCAACAAATATTTGAACTGACATTAAATGCTTGAAAATCAATTAAAAAAGCACTACCAGAACTACCCTAAAATCCTGGATGACCGTCAGTGACCTACATCTAAAGTGAGCAGACCCAAGATATTGTGTCCTGCTGACACATCCATCCTGTACCTACCTTATCATTGACCTCATGTTCACGGAGGTGCTTCTGCAGCTGGCTCTCTGTGGTAAAAATCTGGGAGCATATTGTGCACTTCTTATCCTTGAGCTCCCCATCACTGAAGCCCTCTGCCTTAGATTCACTGGGATCCGCATCTGATGACAAGCACAAGAAGTGACACATGAGTATCTTAATGTGCTTTAAGAGGCTTTCTCCTGTGAAGGATAGCTAAAGTACATGTTGTACCTCTTCACTAACACAGGTTATGTGTTGCCTGGATATTTTTCTTTTAAGTCTGGATTCAAGCAGTGGGTAGCACTTATATTGTACACGTCACATGACTCTTCATTCAGATAGTGCATTTATGATATAACAGCAGATGTCAGGTCTAAGATTAACATTAAACATATCTAGAAGCAATATTTGTGAACATAAGTTATCATTCTGATCGTATATGAAATTAATAAAAGTATTTGTCCTTTTCAGCTCATTTACAATTGCTGTGCTTTTAGTTATACACATGCACCTGTTTAACTTGATTTCAAGTGTTGCATGTCCACTGGAGTGGTTAAGTCGCCGGCAGGGTCGGACTGTATAATCCAGCCATCAAGTTTGATATAATGTCGGGTCCTCCTGTTTACTCGTCAATCAGTGGGATCACGGGGTAACATTCAGTTTAAGTTATGCGGCCACCGAGCAGCTGTAACAACCTTGTGTTCTGACAATGTTATCAAATTGCAAAATGAATGCATTTCCACAGCACATGAAAACATTTTCATTGGGTCGTGTTAAATGTGCGGTTGTGACAACTTGTTCCAAGATATGCATCGGCAGCTGGACAGCCTCGCTACAGCGCTTCACAGTATCAAAACAACAATGGCCAACATTTTAGCGTGTTAGCCAAGAAGCTAACGATAGCGAAACCAGCTAGTTAGCAACAACATGCTAACAACGAAATACTAATAAATGTATACTCCATGTAAAAAAAAAAAGCGTACATTAACTAACGCCACACAGCACCGAGCTCCGCTCCTCGCGGACACCAATTTAGACTGGAAGCCAATAAGAAGAGGCACCGAAACGTTATTAATATCATTCCGCCTCAATCACTCCTTCGCCGTACAAAGCAAAGCCCACCCGCAATACTATATCCGGGGACTATATGCACTACATTGAAGTGTTATTATATGCGCTACAGAGGTGTTTGGCAAAACAATAGCAGGTTATTTGGATAGCCCATTATCTATATATTTTATTCTTTGCATTTTGGCACTTGTTACCTGTTTCGTCGTTGCTTTGAACTCTCAGTTTGCGAGGCCGGCCCCGCGGCATAGTTCCAGTACTCAGGGTGGGTGTGCTGTGAACGATTTGCTTTTCAAAATGGCGACTCTGTCATCAGTAGACAGCAGCGTCCTCGCGAAGACACACAGCTGCACGGACTAGGGAGACATCTACTGTTTGGTTTGTTGTACTTCACTTTTTGTGTACTACAACAGCAACTTTCAAGTTTTGAAGCTACGTTGTTATGAAATGCTTGGAATATGCGCAAAGCCACTTATCTTAGCAGTAAACGAGCCGTAAAAAGATAAAATAACAAGACACAAGTACAGTCAAATTCGTCAAAATGTTTTTTTCTTTTAAAAAAAGGAGGTATTTATTTTCATTAATGGCCAATAATAATAAAATAATAACAACAATAATGATAATAATAATAATCAGACCAACAGACTAAAACACACTTTCTTAGGCATTTCAGATACACCGATTGCAACGTTTTAATAGCCCACTAAAAGAGAGAAAATGCCACAAAGTGAATTAAAATGCTAGTGACACATTAAAGAGCCTATCTGTAAAAGGATGAGTGTAATATTGCTGGCAGAGAATATAAAAGCACCCATAAAATGCTCTGCATTAATTCAACTATAAACTTGCTTTTGACGTAGTTTAAATCCTCTAGGAGTATGAGATAAAAAGATCATAACGTGCAATATGTTAGTTTGGAGTTCACAATTGAGATCCTAATAATTTTTCAAGGCCAAGTTGTAATCTGACTTTAGCTTAATTTAACACCAGCAGAGGGAAGCAATGAGTTATGAATAGCTTTGGTCATTTATGGGCCGAAAATCCTGAAGACACTAACTGGATGATTGTGAAATGTTGCATTGCCTGAATGATTGTATACTTTACTCTTATCTCCGGGGAGTCCAAATGATTTGATATCTAGTGAATGTTTTGAACTTTACAGTGCAGGCACACTGCTGAATTAAAAGACAGTTGGTGCACACACCCATGCAAATATACCCAGGATGACTAAGGGCATGTTAAAGACTATGCATGCTTCTCATTTGCTTGTCTTTGTCTGATAATAATCTATGTTTGTATTGATGGCAGCACTTTTCATTTCACACAAAGTCAAAAGGATTTTATTTTATTTTATATTTTAGTAGGCAAAACACAGGGAAGCAGAGCTCGGAGCTAAAATAGAGGAACAAGACTATTGCTGTTTAGGTTACTGAAACCCCTGCAGAGGTTTGTGGCCAAATATAAATAAATCCTGCTCAAAGTTTCATCCTGGCACTATGGTATATAAGTGTAGAAGAAGAAAACACACCCAAATGCAAATCTAACATATTGACTAACATGTACTCACAGAATTGGAAAAAAAGGCACCACTCCTACCAATTTGAAAAATATTCAAAATACATGCTTTTTAATGGAAAACGATGCTTGTTCAGCTTTGCTCTGTTGCCCCTTTGTTCTGTAGACGTGTTTGGCAGCATGTAAGGATGAGCCTGATTGACTCAGCAACATTTTCCCCAGAGGCCTACAGGTGGAAAAGCAACGACTTTTGTCTGTATTTTTATTTGTTTCCAAAAGGGGAAGTCATCTCCTTGAGTTTTAGTGAATAAGCAAACAACCAAGTGCATGTTCATTGTGTAAGAACATCTGTTCCTGCCAGGCCGCCACTTACTTTGCACGTCCCCTCGTGGCTGCGCAGGCCACTGATCTCACCACTGAAAACAAAAGCCTGGACACATCACTCTGACCTTGTGGGATTGTCCACACCCCTACTTGCTCCCTTTCCTTTTTCTTTCTTATTCACCCCCCTCACTTTCCTTTCACCACAGTCAAGAGGAAAGTGATCAATCATTAAAACTGTCGTGGGCTCGGGGCAGTGGGATTCTCAGGAAGACCACATCTTTAAGAGATATGCTAAAGCCACGGTGTGATAAAAACACGCTGCGAGGGAAAATAAAGTGAGGGAGCTGCTGTCGTTGGGTCCCATCACTTGCTTTGTCATTCATGCTTAACAAGCCTCACCAAAAAAAAAAAAAAAAAAAAACCCACTGACAATCAATGGCACTGGCAGTGCTTTTCCACAGACTGGGCTAGACATGAGTCAGACTTGGAAATGCGGTGCTTGTTTGCAGCACTTCGCAAATTAGGTATCTTGTGAATAACTCCCTCCCAATTAAAGATTTAAACCTTGATTTCTTAGCTGTCAGCCGCTGTAGTTGAACTTTAATGACAAAAGACTATTCACAGAAGCGTCAGCTGTCAGGAGCGGTGTCCTTGCTGCTTCACTTTTCAAACCAAGACATTGTTGTCTGCAGATTCACCACAGCCTCACAGAAAGCACACAGAGACTATAACTCAGGCTCAAACAAAGGATAAATTCAGACCTAATATTCTCAACATGTAGCACGAGGCCTGGCTGTAAATTCCTTGACGACGGGGAAGGGGGGGGGGTGACAGGTCATACGATGACCCTTGCAATGACCCTGTTCAGTAACATTTCACATGCTGCCAGTGTTTCTTCTCCCAGGTGCAGCCGAGACTCCCCCTGTGCTGTCAGAGAGCACTGTCCGGATCCATGAAACCAATCATTCTTTGGCATCATGGAAACAGCGTTTGACAGCCGTGGTCGCCATGGGCATCCTCCCCTGTGACCATCCTCGGCGGGGGACCGGGGAGGTAAGGCCATTGCTCAGCAACCCTCTCTGGATGGCTGGTTCACTGCTCTAGAAAGGAAGCTTTTCTGCACGGAAAAGAAAAGCAAAACAAAAAAAATCCTGTAGTTTAGTTTTACTGTGAAAATTCAAAACACATCCAAAGGACGAGGGACTTCTGAATGATTGTTGCATGTGAAAGTCTGCAGCTGCGAGGAGGCGGATCATAAAAATATGGAACATTCGTAAGAATTCGACTAAATGAATATTTAACATTTCACAGTCTGAAACACTAGAATTCATAAGATGAGGTGTTGCTATCCGGCAGGCATGTAGTGCAAAATAACACCAGCAGAACAGAACAGAGTGTCAGAAAACTCAGTAAGCAATGTACATGCTATGAGGATAAAGCAAGCATGTGAAAGCAGGGCAGTATCAGACATAGTACATATACAAAGATTGTGCAATGTGTGCATGATGCAAACACAAGGTGCCTAAGTGGAACAGATATATGTCATGAGGCTCAAAATAATGTCAAAGAAATGTCGTTAGATGAGACGCAGTTGGTGTGATAACCATTAGATTGGATTTCACCCTCTCATTGCACCACACTGGCTTTCCTCTGTGTACCTTTGTCTTTCAATTGTATGTCAGTGTACTGTGCACAGGGACACGGAGAAGATAAGGCAGTTGTTTTTTTGCATATCTCCCATTTAGACTCCCATGTGATTTTGAATGGGTGAGGGGGGGCAACATTGTACAAACAAGTACACGCAACTGCTGGAAAAAAAAAGTCCTTGTACTGATATAAAACAGATCTCAACTACTCTAAAATAAAGCTCAATTCACGGTCAGCCACGCCAGAAAGATGAAATAGCATTGCAGGAGTGTTTTGTAATCAATAATGCATGGCTGCCTATCTTCTGGAAAAGAGAAAGCCCCTCCAAACACACCAGAGGCATCAGACACTTTTCATTTCATGCTGAAGGTCAGCAGAGCCGCATGGAAGTCCCTGCAGTCTGTAACGCGAAGAAGTTAACGCGTGCAAAAATGTATTATTACATTTTTTAAATTCATTCATCGCAAGCATTAATCCATTTTTATTATGCTGCCCTGTCATCTGAGGAAAGCTTCCGTTGAAGTAATCTGATCACTAATGTAATCTAATCATTTCAAAAAACAAGATCAGGATAACAAGATGAAGGCTGTGGACTATAATCAAGAAAGTACTTACTGGATACTCAGTGATATGAATGCGAAGTTAATAATTACTATATATCATACATCAAACAAACATGTAGAACCTGTGTGGAACCTAAATTTAACTTCAGTATACTTACAGGGAAAAGTTCATGAACAGTTAAACATTAAGCATTTTTTAACCATGCACAGTTATTAAGTGGATTCTAAATAAATAAAAACCACAGAACAACACTTTCTCCTGTGTTATTTAATGATGATATAAAAAACATAAATATGGCCTTTGAAACAAAGAACAATTTTATGGTTATAGACTAAAAAAGACACACATCTCTAATTCCAGGCTATGCCAAATGACTGAGTAAAGGCTACAACAGTAGTGTAAATGAAAAATGCATCTGTTTATGTTAATAATTACCTTCCTATATCTACCCTGTAATTACGAAATAGGTTCTCCAAGAAGTAGTTAAAGTGTAATTTATTGCCTCTTCCTTCCAAAAATCACCTCACACCTCTTTTTTTCATTCTTCCTTTATGCTTACTCTTGGTAAGTACCCAATTAGTGTTTTATTGATATCCTGCGCGCACAAAGTAATTAACCAGATGATTGCAAGTTGTTCTGATTGATATAACACAATTTTCTGTGAATATTTATCCTTGATATGAACTCGCGCTCACACCTCTCAATTTTTTTTTATCAACGCCCATCTGTTCAGTCCAGATTACTGTTAAATATTAATCCGTCTCCATCCTTACTGCATTATGACAGCATGCTCATCACCTGCTTGGGAGAGTCATCATCTGTATTGATTTCCCCCGGCATCTGCACATCTGGATGCTAAATTATTCTGACGCAGAGCAGCCTTCTCTCTCCTTAGCTGCTGTAAATACAAACCATGCATACACATATGTAAAATTACCCTTCCAACACGTATGCGCATTTGTGCACACAGCAATACAGACATCTACAATTGCCTCACTGTAGTGCACATGCACCCAGGATCCCATCCCCCATCTTTTTGCAGAAAACGGTTTGTTGTTATATTTGCCTACACAGATGTGCCTAATCACGTACACGCGTTCCTATATGCACACATGCATGCACCCACCTTGTCTCTCTTTCTGCGCCTAAAATGCTGAGCTCGAGGATGGCACGTAGGAATAATCAACTTCCTACCACATGAAGCCACAGCCCCACGACAGCTCAGATCAGTTAGACACCATTAAAGGCTGGTCCCAGAACAGCCACTGAGACTACCTAATGTCTTCTTTTTCCCCTCTGCACGGTGCTAACTAAATCCATCTCCTGCCTCACCCAAACCTAATTACAGGTAGAGATGCACTGTGTGAGATGAAAAGCTAGGAGACGCTTTGATTGATGCTGAGCTCCTGCAAAACAGAGCAAATAGGTAATTAACATGACAATGGGGATGAGGCAGGGGTCTCATACAAAGACACAAGTGTGGTGGTGTGGGTTGCAGGAGCAGAGGTGTCCTTATGTGTATTGTGTGCTCTTCATTTAAAGGAAGAAGAAAAAAACACCAGAGTGTAGATATAAAGAGAGCTTAGGAGGAGAAACTTTGATATGTTGTCAGATGTTTTTGTTATCTGTGCAGTGGTGAGGAGGAACAGATAACAGTCTTACAAAGTGCTGCAGGGAATGACCAGACGCTTAATGGAGGTGTTGAAACCTCGTGCGGGGATAAATAATTTAGCCTTTGACAAAGTATACCTCATAAATTTTTCATTACAGCATATTTATGGGTGAATCATGAAGATGTGATATCTGTATCAGTTTAAATTGTCAAGTGTATAGTGTAAGAGCTACAGCTCCTCTTCAAACAGTGATCTGACCAAATCATTTGATTCACTTCTCAGTTAGCAGGCTGATGTCGAGGAGAATGTGGCTCGTTTTGAGCGTAAACCATTAACGTGGAGTGTTTAAATGTCACGTTAATGCTGAGATAACGCTAAAAACGGTGATGTGAGAGCAACACTACACAATCCAAGGCTGGCTCAGGAGAATAAAACGCACACCTCATAAGCAATGGATGTGCTGGGGGAGTTGCGTTATAACATGATTCCTCTACGGGCAATGTGTTATACTTTTGCCTGGGTTTCTATGTTGGCAACAATTGCTTGGCAGCAAGTTTGGTAATCCCATACTTCTTGTTAGTTTGACTTTAGATCCCTTTAAAGCCATAGTTACAGACAGGAAAACCAAATAATACTCAATTATATGCAACCTAGAGCTGCAAATGCACTAATAAAGACTATAAACATTTAGTTTGCAGACAGATATAACTGTATGATAATACAGTGTTTATCATTTTGGCAAACAACTAAAAGAAAAAAAAGGGGTTAAAAAAAGGTCATAAGATATTTACAGCAGTTTTGACAGTAAAAAGCAAACTATAACTTCCTGTGGCAGGAACACAGAGATCTCACACTATGAGAGAATGGCTGATCAGCTACGGATGATCCACCACCTCTGACCAAATAAGCTCCGATCTGCGGCCGGCAAATTGCATGTGACTTACAAACTGGCACCAATGTTGTGTCTGTAATAACTGTCTAATCTGGAGGCACAGAGCCATACATCCAGTAACTGTTGACAGCTGGCATTGTTCTGAAACTGCATGGTTAGCTATTCTTATTCATATGTCACAACATGATGAAATTTTCCAGGCTTGTCTACCGGCCAGTTGAAAATGTTAAGAAAAAGCGCTTCAGAGTAAATTTGATGGGCTGAACGCATTCTGTACTGTACAGGAGACACGGCACGAGATTGAGTGACAATGGCCTACAGCCAATCAGGACGCAGAACACAATGCGCTGAAAAAAACAACAACAACAAAAACCAGCGCGCAAAATGGCACAAAAAATTCTGCGAAACAGCGAGGCTGCGAAAAGTGAACCACGTTATAGCGAGGGTCCGCTGTATTTCCTTATGAACTGCAGTGTAGCAATAAATAATATACATGGAAAACACTCAATTACACTTACTTGAGTAAATGTGCTTACTTTCTTTCTATATCTAGATAGAAAGAAAGTAAGTAGTCATTAGTCATTGCTAATTTTCTCTGTACTTTCTTGCACAACAATATGCAGAGAAGCAACGCTAACTCTTACTGAAGAGAAACAGGCCTTTTTTAATAAACAAACAGCTCCGATATAATTAGCAAGATCAAGATAAGTGGAGCACAGTCCAAGATGTCTGTTATATGTTTTCTGTGCGCTGCAAAACAACTCTTCACAATTGCTAATAAAGACCTGCCTATTTATGGTGAATATAGTGTACATGTGCCTAGGAAACATATATGGGATCATGAAGTATGAAGACAAGTGTAATTATTAAAGTTCTGTAGAAAGAATACCCCTGTAAATGCTCACATAACAACTAGAACACTATTAGATTGTAAGTAGTTTTCTTAACTAAAGTAAGGGCCAGGGATACCCAACCTGTGAATCTGCCCCTGTGGGCTCACATAATAAATTTAAGGGTTTGTGGTGTGATTAATGAAGCTCTGTTACACAAAATTTCTCAGTCTTTTTTTAGTTTTCCCCTGAATCTGTAAAGTCTGTTTTGGTTGATTAATTTATAGTATCAAATAGTTATTTGCAAATCCACCTTGCAGAAAATAATCTGCAGCAGTGCCAAGACATCATGTTTTGTTTACCTTTTTGATGATATAATATGTTGTTTAGAATAAATAGATTGTGAAGTCACATTTTAAGCATTTTTTTTTTTTTTTTTGTAAGTTGATTTATTATTATGCTTCTTTAAGTTCAGCGATTTATAACTGCAGCGAGGACGCTGCTGATTTTTTTTCCCCTGACACACAAAAAGGGGGGAAAAAAAGGAAAAAAAGGGGAAAAAAAGGAGAAAAAAAAGAGAAAAAACCCCCAAAACATTTTAAGCATTTTGTATTGGATTGACTGCACGCTTGTGGTGCAGCTGCAAAGAGTTTTTCATGATATTAAACATTTTTGCACTGGTTAAACACCCAGTTTCTATACACGAACTGCTGCAGTAACAGTGTACTTAATCAAGGTTAACATTACTTAGCAGGTGACCCCTTACTGACCCATTCTAAAGTACAATCGCTCTCCCTACAATTTGTATAAATGCAGTGATGTGTTATCATGCTGAACTACACCATGTTTCATTCATAGCCCAAACTGTAAAAAATACTGGCGCAGCATTATAAAGTTGCAGCCACTGCCCATCAGCTTAGATTACATTCAGACCCAAACACACAAGAAAATGCTGTAAACCCCCTGCTTGATGGCCCATCACATGATTCAAAAACACAGTAATTCCTACTCGTTTGCAGAAATGTTCCCCTGGGATTACTGTTGTGGGACAAGACTCCTTTGTTTTAGGTTTTTGGTTTAACATTCCCACTGCTTTCAAATCATTTCACAACTACAAAACTGTTTTCTGTTCATCTACCGAGGGGGAAAAAAGAGCTGTAATCAGCCAAATCACACTAACCTGCCTCCGTCATTTCAGCGTACGTAAGAAGCAGACGCAAACAAAGATAAGACTCGCGCATTCTGCAAATCACCTTTTCATTACAGTAAATCGTTTTCTGCATTTTTCTACATTTTCTGATACCAATTAGGCCACAATGACAATGCGTGTAGAGCCAAGCTATATGTCTACTTTGCACAATGTGGTTGTGTATCAGAGAAGTGGGTGTGAATGAGAGACTTGCAAATGCTTTCAAAGGGGACGCTCTGAAACTTCCAATGCACATTTGTCATGCTTTTAAGTGATTTACAAATGAGAGGCATGAGGGCTTTGTGAGGGAGATGGAGAGAGAGTTTTTCAGAGGGGAGCTTTGTGTGTCCCTGCCTACCCTGAGCATATAGATGGAGCTGGAAATTGTGTTTGTGCGTCATCAGCGGTCATTAAACCAAGACACACACCAGAGCCACTGGCAGTATGGTGATGAAGGGGAGGTGGAAAAAAAAGGCAGATGATCGTGATGCAGATGATAAATACTTTTCTGGGTCTTTTATTATTAATTGCAAGAAGTGATCATGGGAAAATTAAGCGAGAAGAAAATGAGAACAAATGTTTTGCTTCTGATAGTTTTTTTTAAATACATGTAAACTCCAGATACATCGAATGGAAATGGAATCAGTTTGTTTTCTCATCCATTTATGTCCATTTTACTGCAAATCCCCTGATACCACACCCACTCTTTCCCATGCACACACACACACTCATATTGTCTCATTTTCTCTCACACACTGACACACACACAATAACAGTATACGTTATCTCAAGTAAACACACTAACTCAACGTCACAGATGATGTCTTGCCGACTTTTGACTCATTTCTGATAGTTCAGCATTCAGCAGTGGCGTCTTGTTTAAGCCAAGCAGCACTTGAACAAAGATGAGAGGGAAGAGGGGAAAAAAAGACAGAGGAAGAGGGAGGAGGGACAATCTAAAAGCTACCCATCCCCCCTCTTTGTAAAAAAAAAAAAAAAAAGTAGAAAGAAATGCGTGCCTTGCCATGATTTCCTCTCTCACTTATATGAGGCCACTGTTTTACTTTCTATATTTAAGCACTCAAGAAAATGTAAAACACTCAGACACCCCTATAGCTGTGTCTATACATGCACCGTGGCATTGGTTTGAGTGAATCTGCTAACAGCTTTGCCACTTAAGGCAACAGGTTTCTATGAGCATAAGCAGTTTTCAAATGACACTAAACTCTAAATGTTTTCTTTCGACATAATCTTCAGTCATTTGGGAGAAACTAACAATGGCCAACCCTAAACTGACACATTTCAACGTCAGCTGTTTCTAGCATGGCTTCTGTGTAAAAGCTATTGACAGTGGCCTGAGCTGTGTGTGCTTCTGTGTGTCTTTGTGTGTTTGTGTATATGTGGGTGGGTGATCCAGGCTTTACTTTGCAGAAAGGATTGGGGGTCGGTTGGCTGTTGTGAAGTAGGACGGTGCTGGTGTTGGTGTTGCTTGGTGGGGGTTTCGGGGCTTCTTCTCTCCCTTGCGCACTCATTACTTTGGTAAAGTAAAACTAGATAGGGCTAATTACAAAGTGGGTTTGAGCACTTGAGGGCTATCCAAACAACAGCTGTCTGTGGCATAAGCAGGAGAGTCAAACACACGGTTGTCTATACAGACACACACAAGCATCTTGGATATAATTAGCAAGATAGAGATAAGTGGAGGGCAATTCAAGAAGTCTGTTATGTGTTTTCTGTGCACTGCAAAACAACTATTTACACCTCTTCACAATGGCTAATAAAAACTTGCTTATTTGTGCTAAATGTTGTGTAAATGTGCAAGAATATATATCAAGCAAGTATAATTATTACAGTTCTGCAGAAACAATCCCTGTAAATGCTGACATACCAGTGACAGTAACGCTGCACATGTATCGTCAAATAACACTGAGTCTCAGCCTGTGAACCACTGTGGGATCACAAAATAAATGCAAGGGGTTGTGGCATGATTAATGAACCTCTGGCGCACAAATTTGCGTAGGGTTTTTTTTTAAGGTTTTTTTCCCCTTAAAATCTTTAGACTGTTTATTTTTCCTGTTTATGAAATGCTGGACTCTTTTTAGGTCATGGAGGGAAACTCTATTTGGTAAAACAGTGACAAGTTGCTCCAGCTAGAGACTCATTTGTTTTGTGATGGATCCGAAGCCAAAAAGGTTGGGAATAACTGCTTTAATACATTAAAATGACTTCAATTCCATAATAGACTTTGTTCTGAAATATAAGTAGCAATAAAAACAGTTCTTAGAGACAGAAAGTGAAATCATAAATCTTAAAAAAATAAGCATAAAAGTACATAAAGTACAAAAACCTAAACATTTGCTAAGATATAAAACTTTAAAATACTTGCCAACAATATGTGTCTATTAGTTTTCCCACCTGAGGACGGTGAATGTACTGCATAGAAAAATCAAGGCCGCTGAGCCATGTGTGCTGCTTTCTCAGGAACTAATTACTGAAACCACGTGCTGCAGTTTTTGTCTGGAATGACAGCTTGCATACACCTGCCTGCACATGTGCACATCACACATGAAAAAGCCTTCCTGTGACATATTTTACTTGAGTATTTATAGCAAGTAGAGAAGAGCCAGGTAGGTAATAAATATCTAGCAAGCACATCTTTTCAAAAGGACAGGACTGCAGCCAGACACTCTTACAAATATGTATCCTCAGTGAACTTGAGCACTGATTTGGTAGATGGGCATTTTACAGTACAGTGTCTTTTTGATTCTGATTAGGCATCCTTAATAAAGACCTTATAAGTTTTAACAATTTGCTTTATCATAGTTATTAAATGATTCAGTACTGATTTATATTTCAAAGTCATTACCCATTAATGGGAGGATACAATCATTATACAAGCATTAGTATATGCTCATGAACTTCCCATTTTCTGATAAGCCATAAACTCTATAGTTAGATAAATAATTAATGAATGCTTTTAATATTCGCTTGTGCAGTTGTTATAAAATGGATTCAGATCCAGAATATTTGCAGAAATAGAAATAAAGAAAAGTGATAGTCAGATTTTACTACCTGACAATCCAAAATTTATGTCATAGATCAGAAGCATTACTGGAAAGTAACTCATAGAAACTCTATATAAACTGCAGCTTATTTAAGAGAGACCACATAAATCACATGTGCTATATATACAGTATAAATGTGTGCAAGTCTGACAATAGTAGCAGAAAAATAAAAATTCAATTTTTCAGGACTGATAATGGAGGGAGTGTGTGTGTGGGGGTGGACATGATGGTGAGTGAGAGTGGTTAAGGGGAGGGTTAGGTGAGTGGGCATGTAAGCAGATTTTACATATAACTCCTATTTATGATTTTGGAAGTGTCTGCAAAGCAGCTAATATAAGAGCCTGAACTATTTTTGCAGCTCACATCCTGTTTCATGCATCACCTGTAGAGCTGGGCTATGAAGTGGAAAAACTATGATATAGAGATTCAGCCATACTCTGACATCTTTTGATTGATTTTTTTTAAAAGTTGTGCTTGTAATCCTTATAGGACTTTTTAATGTTTCTTTAAAGCACAACCTGTTTATGTGTTTAAAGAATTAAAAAGTTTTCATTGCAATTATTAAGATGGACCTGAATTGAGGCATTAATTGCAATTATAAAACTATTTTTAAGAGAATAATTTAATTTTTATGATGATCAATAGTTGGAGCCATTAACTGCAAATGAAGCCCAATGCAAACTGAATTTTACATGCAATGTATAATGTGTTTTATTGTGCTATTTGCACTGGTGGCTACTAGGTGTAATATTAAGAATTCCTTGTATTTGTAGACGTAGTTGTAGACGACAAAATGAGCCTACATGGTTATGAGTTTTTTTTTAGGTCTCTCTGGTAAGAAATGATCAGGGCCCCAACATGTGCTGACGCTTTACCACAATACAGTTATTAATTCTCGATTTCTACATCACTAGCTATGTGACCTCGGTTACAATGATGTTGTACTTAATAGAAAAAGGGTCACCTAAAACCACTGTTTGTAAAAAGCCTTCCATCTCAGGCTCACACAAACACACTCGCACCTACACTTACGCATGAAATTGCAGTCATTTATGGTTTTTTTAACCAACAAATTTGTATGTGAGCCTTCCTTGAAGTTCCATCAAAATGTGTTAAAAGCCAACGAGTAAATAAAGAAAAGCTGACAACTTGCAGAGGTGATCTTATATTTTTATCCACTAACCTATCACTGCCTCACATGTGCTCCATTTTACAGCAGGTGCCAGACCAAAAAGAGAAAGAAAGAAACGCTTTAAAAATTTGATTTTAGAATAATGTATGCTTTTTAGCTGATATAGTTAGCAGATCTAACAGACCTTTTAAGATCATTAGCACATTAAATAATTTAGGAAGTCTGTGTTATTGACATTTGAGTGAACTGTGGTGAAATGTTTCGCAGCCTCATTGTTGAATCACGGAAACATGGACATTTCAGCAGTAGTGCATTTCTGTCTACTTGCAGAGCTTGCTAGATTGAAATAATAGAGCCTCATGCCAGACAATAATGTGAGTTAAGTCCTTTAGGCAAGCAGCTGCAGAGATAGCCAAACAAAAGATAATCAATATCATATGGTGTGTCGCCTGGAGTCTAGACTTTAGCCTCTCGCCGGCGTACTCATCATATGCCTTTGAGTGGTTGTCTATCACCGCAGTCAGTGTCAGACACAATGTCAAACAGGCAACACGTCTAGGGCTCAGTGTTAATTACAACATCACTGCACAAATAAACACGATGGCAATATGACAGCTTGCGACACAAGGTATCATTGCGGGTGTGACTAAGCAAGTTAGCCAGATTAAAATAGGGCAGATTGAAATTTGGGGAGCTGAAAAAGCTCACATATTAGTTAGATGTTACCAAATCGCACAACGCACACAAAAACGGATGTTACTTATAACTGCACATGATTTGCATGAGACCGAACAGCACAAGAGCAGTGGCTTCAACATCGCTATGTGAGCTGATGTATAGAACGCATGTACACAAGCTTTATTCGCCTTTTCCTGCCACATCAAATACACATGTGCACATACTACCAGCTCCTTCTCTTTCCTCCCTGCTTCTTTTGAAGCTGAGGACAGACAGAGCTGTCTCTGTGTTTGGATTAAAGGGCTGCGACAGGAGCGGACACTTCCCTTCTCCTGTGACAGGGTGTAAGTGAGAGGTTCGCTGTCGCCAGTAAAATAAACCATGGGTGCATGTTGGTGACTTCCTGTTTGCCTTGTGTAAGTCAGACATGGGATCCTCATATGGCTTCTGCAACACGCTCACACAATGACAAGTTGTCATGATGAAATCCAACCCTG
The DNA here is from genome assembly GCF_900408965.1 of Simochromis diagramma. Taxonomy (NCBI): domain Eukaryota; kingdom Metazoa; phylum Chordata; class Actinopteri; order Cichliformes; family Cichlidae; genus Simochromis; species Simochromis diagramma. The sequence continues at coordinate 8,794,216 of NW_024387423.1, read as the reverse complement.
TGATAGTCTATGTAGCCCCCACCTCCCCCTGATCAGTGCTTTTTGTCTTTTTTGTTTGCTCTTGCAGCACCTTGTTTCTGAACATGCATGGCTGCCTTTGAAAGAGCACACTGTACGTGTACTGTCTGCAGGGAGGGGTGAGCAGTAGTTTTGCTTGTAGGGATCATGCAGCTATGTTTTTTTTTCACTTGCACTTTTAGTCATCTTAAAATCCGCTTCATTAGTGTGTCTAATGTGTATGCGATCTTGCAGTGAGTGTAGGGCTGCACTTGCTCCTGCATCTGCAGCTGTGACTGTTCAGAAATTGTGTGTGTGTGTGTGTGTGTGTGTGTGTGTGTGTGTGTGTGTGTGTGTGTGTGTGTGTGTGTGTGTGTGTGTGTGTGTGTGTTTTAGAGTGATAATTCTGCTGAGAGGCAGGCAGACAGTACAGGGGAGGGTGAAGGAGGAGGAGGAGGAAGAAGAGGAGGAGGAGGAAGACAATGTCAGCGCTGCAGTATGATCCTGTATCCATCAGGCTGCCTCCTGCAGTCACCGCTGCTTAAAATGCACTGCCACAAACACACACACGCATACACACACAGGAAATGGCCTCATTCAGTGTAGCACACAGTGCGCAGTTTCTCATTCCAGATGGGATTATGATGTTATTATTTCACGATTACACCAAATAACTATATTAACAACAGAACACAACCTGGGACTTCTCAATCAGTCACCTTCCCTTTATACAGAGAAGACTTTTCAACAACCCCCCTCCCCTGCCTGATACACCGATACACACCTCACCATTCCTGGTCTAACAACAGCAACAGGAGCCAGTCATTCACCTTAATATTCATCATCCCTCCTCGTGCCAGCAAATTAGCCATTACAAGCATGATTTAATGATGTCTGTGCTGTGATGCTAGAACATTAATGCTGATCCGGTGACGTAACACAGATTTGCATTCTATTGGGAGTTTTTTGTTTTTTGTTTTTTTTTTCCTTCCTCTTTGCAGGTGGATGTTCTGGCCCCAACTGAGAACAACATTTCTAAAATAGCATTGAATGATCACTCATGTGGGTGGATCCACCCTCACTTCCCCTCCCCACCCTATGGAATTTGATAAGTTGGAGAGGAAAGGTGGCCGACCAAAACAGAACAAGAGAGAGAGAGAGAGAGAGAAAAGGGAGGGTGGGAGAGTAGGGGTAGAATGAGAGAAATGTGAATTTAAAAAAAAAAGGAAGGGAGGGGAGGAGTGTAAGCAGGAAATAGATGAGATCCAAAAGCAGTGTGAGATCAAGTCAACAAGACCGAGAAAAAGAGAGAGAAAAGAGAGTGGGGGGGGGGGGGGGGCAGCACTTCCTCCTGTATGGCAGTCACAATGAAGAAGTAAGAGAATATAATCTTCCTAAATTCAAAATCATATGTAGCTGGTCTGGCAAGCTTTGTTTCATCACCTAAGAAGACAGGAACGGGTGCAAAAAGCTGTGAGCGGGTCACACGCAATTTACCATGAGGAAGAAAGGGAAGTGGTTTCTGTACCAACAAGATTTATTTATTTCCAACCTATAAAAGACATTTGATTTCTCTCCTGGTCTGAGGAGAAGTGTCATCTGAGTCCAGAAGACGGTGTTATTTATTTATTTCAAAAGAGAATGCGATATATCCCCCATAAATATTTTACATTCTACAGCAAGAGGTGGGCTTCCTCCTGCTGCTCACAGATACTGTATGTGCTCACGGGCTGGTTAGGCAACAAAGCATCCCTCCACACCCCCACCCACCTACCCCAACACTCCCCGAGGTATCTCCTTGAGGGTTCTCCTTGCACTCCTCTGCCAGCTGACAATTAGCATGCAGTTGCTAATGCACTAGGAGCTAATTGAGCACAAGGGGGCTGGAGGTGTCAGTCACTGGAGAAGGCTTGTATATGGGAGCATATACTAGCACTGCCATTTTAAGATAAGAAGGGATAAACTTGGAGAGGAATGTGGGTCACAGCATGAGGCAAATTAAAGTAAGACAGGTTAGCCCCCTACCAAAAATAGCAAATATTTATCACGTGTTAAATAGAGGAACAAAAAAACCCCCAAAAACAGATAATTTATTGCTTTGTGGGTGTGAGTCATATTTGCTGCTTACTGATGCTTGAAGTAAATTGTGGATTTCACATTCACGTTCTCCTTTTATTTGAAACTCTAGTTAGGTAATACAAATAAATAAATAAATAAATAAACACTGATGCCACACACACTAATGTGAATCAGTGCTGGCTGGAGAACTGCACATCACTGTGTTAAAACCAGGGGTAGCTATTATAAGAGCTGCCCCGAGCTCTCTGTGTGTGTGTGTGTCTGCCACGCATGCACAAGTAGATATGCATGCAGCACTTTGGAAATGCATGCATGCACTGTTTATCTAGATGTGCCATCAGTGCAATATTTATCAGAAATCCAAATCCTTTTTTTCTAAAAAGGTGAAGGTTCATTTGGGTATAATAAAAAAAAAAAGATTGGGTGCAGACTGAAGGGCAACAAACGACAGAGAAGCTTCTCTGCTGGCTCGTTCAGAGAGAAAAAGACAGAGAGGCAAAGAGGGGGGAGAGAGAGAGAGAGAAAAGAGGGAGAGGACACCTTGGTGGTGTGTGTGTGTGTGTGTGTGTGTGTGTGTGTGTGTGTGTGTGTGTGTGTGTGTGTGTGTGTGTGTGTGTGTGTGTGTGTGTGTGTGTGTGTTTGGCCTGACATTCCCTCTGACTTGGAAAGCAGGAATGAAGAGAAAGGGAGGCTGTTTTAAAGACGGCTCTTCTCTAACAGGAAGTATCTGAACAGTGACTCACACGCTACATGGAGAGAGAGTATGGAGGCAACTACATGGAACTACATATCCCTAATGTGTGTGTATGATGAGTTATAAATATAAGTGGGATTGCATAAATATGCATAAAAAAATAACATGATAATAATGAACATCAATAGTGCTAGTGAATGTGTGTGTGCGCGCGCGTGTGTGTGTAAGGAAGTTTAAATGCACTCTTGTGTTCTGGTTAAATCAAATTTAAAAAATGGTGCGTTTTACTAAACAAATCTGTTAGCATGTGCCAGAGGGGCTATCACTAATTCTCATGTGTTTAGCTCAGTGGATCACATTTCAACAAGGATACGATGCCTTACTCAAAAGCCTCAGTGTGCACGTTCTTTTGTATGCGCGTGTTTGGATAGGAGTACTGAGGAATTAATTCTGAGGAATAAGCGATGCGTATCTGGTTTATGATACACAAATGTCAAATGTATATAAGGATGTGTGGATTTCAGCGTCAGTGTGTGCAAGTTCGAAGCCCCCCCCCCCCCCCCCCCCCCCCCCCCCCCATGGAGCTCTGGGAGTTTGCCTATACTAAGAGCAGTGCCTGCCGTTACAATTCCAGGACTTGTCGCTGATAAGATGTCTGTGTATCTTAAGTCACTGGTATATCAGCAGTCAGCAACATGGCTCCCTCTCACTGCGTCGTGCTGAGCAAACAAGCCTGACCTCTGCGCAACACCCACAACAACACAGCAGAGTGACAGTTATTACACATGACTTCAGAGTACAATAAGCTACAGAGCATTTTGTTAGCAGTAGGGTTAATTTGCATAGTATTATGGTGTTTATGCCTGGACAATTAAAAAAAAAAACTTGCTCTGGTGGTTTAATGAAAAACATTTTTTAAAGGTCCCACACTGATGTACAGTTTTAAGTGTAATCACAATTGTTGGAACTGAATAAGCATGCGTGTCCACACTTTTCCACACCTTTGGGCTATCGCATTCATTTTTCATGCTTTTCCAGACTTTCCAGTCCTGCAAGGGAGGCACTGTTTACTCGTTCCTGTCTCACATTTTTTGGGGCATGTTTAAAATCAAAGAGAAAAAAGTGAGCCAATTAATCAAATAATTTCATTTTAACTAAATTAAAAAAAAAAAAATAGAACTAGCAGCGGTGTGTGTGTGTGTGTGTGTGTGTGTGTGTTTGTTTATGTGTGTATGTGTGTGTGTGTGCGCTGACAGTCATTGAATTTCTCCTATGTCTGTGTATTGGACTTTTTAGTATTGACCTCTCTGTGTTATTCTGTTTGTCTCTTCTACATGCGTGTGTATGTGTGTGTGTGTGTTTGTGCATGTGTTTGTGTAACAGGATTAACAACCTGCTTAACTTAAACCAGACTATAGTCATGCATTCCATCAAGAGGAAAAAGAAGAATAAGATACACGTTGTAAGACTATCTTGCCAGTTTTAAATCTTTAAACTGAGGGCAAATTCTGCCTGTAAATCGCTTGTATAGTTACCATGTCAGGCTTATACTGGCTTTACCACAAGGACAAGTAAAACAAAATAAAACAATCAATGTTTAACAAGCAGAGAATGAGACAATATGCTGGCAGCATATTATCTATGTGTCGTTGTACAGTATGTAACAGCTTTGTTAAAAAAGGGAAAGAGGTTCTCTCAAGGTTAAACACACAATGTAGTTACTCAGATTTTGTTAACCATATGGTTAACAATATATATTTATATATTTAATATATATATTGGTTTATCTTACTGCAATATATATATATATATATTGCAGTAAGATAAACGTTATCATCTCTATACTCTAGATCTCAACAACACCCTGGATCAACTGTCAATATAATCAGACTCGACGGGAGAAGAGTGAAATTTCATCGGCACCTTGTGTCTTTATGTGTCTTGGCATTAAAAAACAAAACAAAACAAAAACCTGAGCGTTTTTCTAAGAAGTGGTTGGGTTGGGCAGTTTCACACTCCTGACGCACTTTTTTGAGTCCTTAGCAGTATCAACAACTTTTCGCTGATGAGACAATAGCAGATAGTTCCATTTAATGCGGGAGAAACCATTCGGTTGGAGAAGAGGGGTGTCAGGAAATTGCCAAAACACTCACCCAAACACGAAGTCGAGCATATTTATTTTAAGTCACGAGCCTGTGTGATATGAACGGTAAGAGCTGAGTTTATGCATGTGTTACAAAAACGAAGCACAAGCGTGATGGTCGAGTGAAAGCGGAGAGGAAACCTTGTTCCTCCCCCCCTCACGGGACAGAATGGATTCGACCTACTCAATCATACTCTTCAGCATACACTGCAAAGAGCATGCTTTCACCTTTAGGATTGTCTGTGCTTCTTGAAGTCACCCTGGATTATTCTTTTGGATAACGCAGGTACGCACATCTCGTCTTTCCCTGCCTTTTAGACACATAGAAAAACACAGGGGCGATCTCGTCGGTGTTTGGATTTGGTTGTAGGTGGTATGCGATTGTCTGATCTAGATTTATAAATAGGTTACATGCAAGAAAGGGTGTAGTGGTTGGTTTAAATACATATGTATTTATATATATATATATATATAACAGTGTGTTTGTATATATCGTGTATGGCTATCACAATTTAACATAACCAGAAGTATGTACAAGTGTGTATAAATTCTCCACTCTTTACAGATTTACAGACACTGAGTGAGTCACAGCAGTTTGATGATACTTCGAATTTGTGAGACTCCTCATACCTAATGTGATCCTTCAAAAAAAAAAAAGAAAAAAAAAGGAAGGATAGAAAAAAGGGACTAAACCAAACTAACGCGTTTGAATAAAAGGTGGAGTACTTGGTTAATATGCTCCACCGACATCCTTCAGCTCAGGCAAACTTTCCATCAGCTCGACACACACACACGCACACACGCACACACACTCATCTCTTCCTTGAGTAATGTTTTGGATAATAAACTCTATCATTGCAGCATCAGAAACACAGATGGCAGCTGTAGACTTCTGAGTAGTGTTAAAAAAAAGAGGCAGCTCAGAGGCTCAATACAGCAAACATCCAAGAGGAGGAAGAGGAGGAACAGTTTCTCTCTCTCTTTTTTAGAGATTGTTTTATTCACACGGAGGGTGGAGGTGGACGTTAGGGAAGGGTGGGGGCAATATCCATATTAGGAAGCCGTGTCCTACATAATAGACATGGCACAACTGCCACTGAGCAAGGCACAGGTGCCGGGCAGCAGTCGGGGTCCGGTGGCTCTTTTAGACCTTACATATGAGGATCTGAAACCGCTGGAAGCTCTCTGGTGTGTCGCGTTTCTTCTTCTTTCAATCTCTGCGCCTGCTGAAGCTCTCACAATCTGCATGCGGGGTGTGTGCCCGTACGCGTGTGTGTGTTTGGGGGGGGGGGTTGATCGTGTAGTTCGTGTGAGATAGTGTAAGTAGGGGCTACTACTTGCCCCCCCACCCGCAGTTGATGACACACACCTACAGGATGTGTGCCTGCTGTTATGGTAAAGGTTCACAATAGCACTAAGCTCCAACGGGGGGGGGGGGTTACTGCAAGACAATTGGGATGACTGAGGCTTTTTTTCGCCTTGTTTCACATAACCCCTATTATGTGACGTGTACATACAGGTGACTATGATACAAAAATGAGGGAGTGTATGTGCGTGTGCAAAACTAAGCCCAGAACACCAGTGTCAAAGGGATTTCATACCAATATAACACACGAGCACATTTGCGCACGGGGGTCATTGTGAGATGAGCGTCTTCTTCACTTCTCTGTACACTTTATCATTAATTGCCAACACACACGCGGGCGCCAGTTCACGTGTCCCTGATAGGAAGCGATGGACATACGTGAAAGCACGGAGAGTGGAATGTGCGTCCTCTGCGTGGGGGGCAGAGGTTTGGTGACACCGCGAGGACAAACTTTTTTTCTTCGCTTTTGTTCGCCTTCGATCTTGCACCTCACCGTTTCACAAACACAATCTCTCTCTCTCTCTTACACACACAGATGGGGCTTCGTTCCATGCACGGTGCGTTCAGGTGCTCTCATAACCTCTGCCATTCACATGCTAGAAAATGTGATCAGAAAGTAGTGTGTGGTGGTTTTAAAAGAGGAAGGATTTGTTGAATCTCGCTGTGACATGGGGGATGTTGCATGGCTTATGAAAAGATAGTCTGTGCGGACCAGCCTAGTGTGCTTCCTTTACTTGAAACGCATGCGAATTGTAGGAAATGGAGTGACTCAACGTGAAAAGTAACAAATACATGAAATTATTAATTTTAATGAAGTGACATCAAAAACTACATGCTAATCTAAATCAACAATGCCCTGCGGAACCTTTATTTCCAATCACTCAATAAATGTCTTACTCAATGCAATCCGCAAAGTGACGTCTTCCAACGTTATCTGATCATTCTGTGTACAAAAGTTATTGACTCAAAAGACGAGCAGATGAGAGAAACCAGAAAATACAGAAACTATATAAATATATGTAGCCTAAGCAAAATAATTACCATTTAACTGGCTAGCACCTCTAACAACACACGCCATAATGTACACTATCTTTTAGAGCCGTATTCAACATACAGTAGTATTTGTTTACGTCGCTGCTAAATTTACTACATAATTCCAACCGTGTGTCACTTTATCCCTGAGTCATGACATATCCGACAACACCTAAAAGCAGCAGCAGCGAAACGACAAGAGACAAGACAGACAGAGAGAAAGAAGCAGAGAGAGGAACCTGTACTGTGGTAGCTACAACACAAGGAGACAGGAATTCGGCCGAGATAATAATAATAATAATAGTAATCGTGCAGGATTGTGGCGAAGTTGATCAGCGGGCTGCTGTTGTCAGTCGCCGCACTGGCTCACACAGCGGGGTCTCCTCTGTATCTCTGCTGGATCTGGACTCTTGGACGCTTTAGGAAACCTGCACCCCCCGCCCCCCTTTCTTTCTCCGACTGTTTGAGCTGCTCAGCGTTGTTTTAACTGGTGAGGAAGTGAGTTCACATAATTATTACTGTTTGTAATTTAGAGGGTGTGTTCGTGCTGGCTGGTCTTGCTACTACTACTACTACTACTACTGCTGCTGCTGCTACTACTGCAGCAGCTGCTGGTGCTCCTGCAATCTTTGGCTGTTACACATTCTTTAGTTTGAAACCTTGTCATTTCCTTTAAGTGAGAGGCGAGAGAGAAGTGACTAAGAGAGGGTCAGTAAAAAAAAAAACGGCATGTGCTACAGTGGAGATAAGGGTCATTTTGGGGAATGTTTGACTGATAAGTGGAACCTTGTGGCTAGGAAAAGCAACAACAACAAAAAGAAGAAGAAGAAGAAGTAGAAGCCAACATAATCCTGTGATACACTTAGGAATGGTGCTATGCAAATAGTAGGCAAAACTGACATCCCAAAGGAGCTTCACGGGGATATTAGAACTATATCATAAAACACTTTCAAACGTCTTAATGGTAGCAGTAAGTGTAAATGATAGTTGCACTGTAGGTGATAAAGGAGGATAAAACAAAATCAATAAAGTGATGCATATTATAAGGGGTTGTAAAGAAAGTTATCACTGGAGACAGTTATGTAAAAGCATAGTTTGCAGTAGAGATAGAGGAGAAAGTGTGCGCATGCATGGCAGTGTGCACATGTGCCAAAACAGGCTCACCTTCCTGCTTTGTAGTTTGAGCAATACAGATGATGAAAAAAAAACACGGGGAGGGAGGAGGGGGGTAGCTGTTCTCTTTATCTGCTGGTGTAGGAAGTTTGACTTCAAATAGGAGCCTAAATAATGGTGGCTTTGTATCGAGTGGAGTTTCCACACACACATGCGTATACACCATATACTGTGATATTCAGCTGTTCCCTACAAGTAAGAAAATTTTGGCAAAAGGGTTGTGTTCCCTTCACTGTCCCCTGCTACAACGGCTTTGTTTCTAATTGTGCACGGGACCCTCAGCTGCCAGTTTTCTCTTGCCTATTTTCTTTGAGATTGACTTTCTGTGGCATACTGTTAGATACAGCATTTTTCTTCTGTGTAAGGGTCACACACACACACAAACACACACACACAGAAAGAGAAAGAAGTAGAGAGCGGAGGGAGCGAACGAGGGAGGAGGGAGGAAGAGAGGCAGAGCGTTGTTTTGCAGACAGGATTACATTGTCTCCCCCCTGTTAGATTTCAGACATTATGTTAAATACTTCTAGGCCTGCGACTCTCGCCCTGTGCTCGTGCCAGCAAATATAACACCCTGCACAACAACAATAAATGATCTAACTTCCCCAAATTGACTGTTAGATAATAAATAGCAGTTACGTGTGATCTGAGTCTCATGGATACTAACAAGAATAGGTGTGATAGGCAAACAGATTTAGTCAGTTATGGAGGGGGGTGTTTGGGGGGAAAAGTAGTTTTTCTGAATGTTTAATTTATTTTTTTTTGTTTGTTTAGTTTTTTCCTTTTCTTAATCCAAGAGTGAAGGAAAAGCTGTAAACAGGATTAACTGTAGCTGACGAGTTCAGTGTTGGGGGTATTATTTTTTCTTAGAAGGTTATGTCATAGAAGTAAATAAGCAGTGACGTCACTTGTTGACCATCGCAGCAGAGTGAAAGAGGAACATGACCTGTGTTTAAATGTGAATTATGACGGTTCATCACTTGACTAATACAAATGTAAGTCATGTTCAGGGAGTTGAGAACTTTTTGGAAAGCACAGATGCCTCACATTCACAAACAAGTCCCCGGAGAGCTTATGCATGGCTCGAGTGAAGCCTTTGTGTTTGATTGCCTTCCACCTGCATGTCTTTGCATAAACCGAAGAAGTGCTGCGTATATCGTCAGTAGAACTGCCTGTCTGTCGCACGCAGTTTGTGCACTCAGTTTTCCATTCCTGTGCTTATCAAGATCAAACTCTGAGCCATACCTTGACTTTTTATCTTACCCTGACACTTTTTTTTTAATTTGTAAAGTTCATCCAGCCCCTAACTCCTCCCCTCCTGTTCTTCCTGTATCTGTGGGAGTAAAATTAGCAATTAAATTTTTTTTTTTTTTTTTTTTTTTTGGAGTGGGGGTTTGTATTGTCCCTTCAGAGTGTAGAAGTGTTTTATTGGTGTGGCGAGAAACAATGAGGACAAGGCAGGGCTTTGTGGTGGCAGAAATGCATTTTTAACCCATGTGAATGAATGGCGCCTCACATTCCACAGCAGCAGGCCCTTTACTGAATGGCAGCACTAACTCGGCTGTTTTCATTACTCATTACTGCCTTGTGCCTTTTCACCATGTACAGAGTCATTTACCTTCACCACACTGGAGGGGGGTTAAACACTATACAGACTCTTGTTTATAGTCGATTTTCAGAACTGGACATGGGGTAAAACTTAGGATTTGCCTAACTGTCTCTTGCTCAACAATCAGTATTAAAGCTGCTCTAGGATATAGACATTAAGAAAGGATGAACTGATAATGTTCAGTGGGAAAGTTCTGCTTGTAGTGATATAATGTGCATGATCTATTGTGACTTTTTAGCTCAGTGTTTTGTCTGTCTGGCCTCGAGCTTTATTGTTCCACTTCATTGTTGATGCTCTCATTGAGTCATTTCCAGCATAGACTTTAAGAGAAAAACTTCATAAATAGTCAGTGTAAAGAGCAAATCATTGGCTAAAAAAAGGGTATATTTTTCTTATGAACTGATGGGAAGTAAAAAAAAAAAAAAAAAAAAGTCTGCGAGAAACATGAATGTTCCTCCTCATAAGCAGGGTGCACAGATTTAAAACAACAATAATAATCCCTGTTAGTATCTTTTTTCAGAAAATGGCAATAGCTTAAGTGTCTAAATCTTTTAGTAAAGACCTTTGTAAAAATCCTTTTTTCCCTGTAATACTGGGGTGTGAGCATTCTCTGTTGGTGGTATCTAAGACCTTGCTGAATTCACAGAGAATGGTTCCAAAGCTGGCTAATTGTGTTGTCCTGCATACACAATTCGTAAATCCGATCCATTCAGTCCATTTTCCACTGTAATTACTACCCTGCTTTGACCGTACTTTCTCATCTCTGTCCCAACCGCTCGTGGTAATGTTGTGTGGTTTGAAACTATAATTGATATGAAAGGAAAAAAAGTCATCAAATCAGAGGACAGATATGTTTTTCTGCAGAGGCATATAGTCTGAAGTCATTCCGTGTGCCCTGCTGCCCCCCCCCCCCTCTTTCCCTCTCTCAGCTCTTCCTTGTTATGTTTTAGATCATATCAGTGCTTTTTACATGAAAGCAAACATGTACGCATCTGCCTTTACATGGTTAAGTAACTTTGTGACATGCTGAAGTTGGATTGGAGATGGGCAATGATGAACGCAAAAACAATTTTCTGGTATGAATCAGAAATGGAAGAGGAAAAAAATCAAACAATTTATTGTCTTTTTACTGGTGCTACACAGCCACATCATTTTAATACGGGGTCTAGTGTCTATTCTGTGGTGATGGCATTGATTCCCTGCTACATGGTGGGGGTTTCCACTCTGAAAGGGCAGTCTCTCTGTGTTAGCCTAGAAACACCAAGCTCCTGGATTAAATTATAAATGAGCCCTCCGTGGGAAACGTATTGCTTACTGCTTAGGATAATCAGAAGGAATTTTGCATTTGCTGTCATCCTACACATTTCCAGTGGATGTTTTGTCCTCTCTACTAACTTCTGGTGCCCACAGTTTTCTTAAAACTTTTGATAACAGGTGTGCAGTTAATCCCTTTATTCCAATTGCACCTGCACCCTCTACCCCCCTCCCGTATGGATCAATACAGTCTGTGCCAAGCCAAGCAGCATTGTCCAGGTACTAAACTGTGAAGACAGATATCTGTCTAAATTAGACCCAAATAAAATGATGTAGTAATCAGGGGATTAAGATAGGAGAGGGGTTAAGGGGTTAGAGCTGGTGGGGGGTAGGGAGGGGATTTAGGCACAGGCCATTTTAGTCATCTACTCATAGTGTTGGGGTGGGGAGAGAAAGACAATGGTGTTTTGTTTTTTTTTTTTTAAAATTAAGTACGCATCTATTCAGCAAAGTGTGATCTTCAGACTTGGGAAGGATTCACTTTTTCCCACCTAAAGTTTACTAATGCAGTGGTGGAAAACCCCTCTGAGACAGCAAGCCCTAATAGGAGTGAATAACTTCCCTTTGAAAGCCATATATAGATTTTTTTTTTTCAGAAAGAAACCCAGAAAAACCCAGTGTGCACATTTATATAGAGTACATCTGGCACAGCTTACTTTATATCTATCCTTACTAGGGTTACTGATACAATAATGGCAGAGCACAGTTCCCTTCATAAACTAGCTGAAGCTGGTTTAGGTGGGTGTAGGTGCAACCTACAGTAATGATTTTCAACTAAATTCCACATTTTTCATGTTGTAAAAGTCACATTCTAAATACTGTCATTTGCACACATCCACTGAGAGTCTAATGGAAACTGTTTGTGGCACAAGGTAGCATTTTTAGTCATTGAGAGATTGCTCATTTCCAAAGTATTTTAGTGATGTTAGGAGTAGTTAGTGTGAGGGGTTCCTCTTACTGCAATGTATTTTTTTTTTTTTACTCAGGTTATATTTAAAGTATCTATTTTTATATGTTTACTCTTTTCTTCTTAGGTATAAGCTCCCCAAGAACACATATGTTTGTTTCCATTTTAAATAATGAAATCAACAGCGTAACCCGTGTGTGTATTTGCATGTGCTTTTTATGCCTGATGGTGAGAGCTGGATCTTTGGTTCTTGGTAAAAAGAAAAAACAAACAAATAGAATAAATAACTAAATTAGTACAACACCCCCCTGAAACAGGTCAATTTGAGCTTTTAAAATTTAATATAAATCCTATATTTCCATACTTTGTAGTGCAAAATAGAAAGTACACTAAAATAATGTTAGCAGGCATTTGCAATTGCTGCTGGCAGCCTTAGCTAAATATGGCAGCTCATCCTACTAAACCTAGCAAACAAACATTTTTAAAACATTATCTCCATACCTGAGCTATGTGTGTTGTGTGTCTAATAAGCCTGGTTGCCCTGATACAAGAGCCAAATGCATGCCATTTACAAAGCATGGAAAAGTTTTCTCTTCTCTTTTTCTAGCAGCCATGCTAACTCTACATGCTAACATTAGCCTTCTGCTCTTGAGGCAAAACTTGTTAAAAACTTCAATTAGCGAACCCAAACCTCTACAGGACTCGCGCAGGATGAACCAGATGTTAAATAGAAAAAGATATAACAGTCGGATTGTTATATCGACTGCTAAACCAGTGTGTCATACATTTGCGCTACATTCTACCTTTTTGACACGTGTAGGTGTGTGCCAGTATTTTTGCAGTTTTCCACCACTGACAGTTTGCCTGGTCTGATTAGCGCTATTGCTGATACTCCTACTAGTTGCCCTAATAAATAATATTTTCACCAGCTGTGAGTAGGCTGGGACCATCACTGAAATCAGGGGTGGGCCCCGCTGAGTGGCTGATGATCTGATGATCAGGGTTGGATATCGACTCCATTTATCAGTGCTGCCATTTATTAGCGGACGACGCTCACAGCAGGGTTGGGCCTGTAGGGATGCAAGCAGTGTTGCAGAGTCTTGTCAGTGCATAGATTTCTTCAGTTAAAAAGAGTGGGATGTGTTGGAGAGTTTTTGCAGAAAATCTGACTCTTGCTTCAGTTCAAACACAAGCTCCTTTGCCACATTGCAAGCCACATTGTCCATCACCGTCAGTCATGTTGATTTTCCGCCTTACGCATTATTGACGATACAATGAAATAACAAACAGGAGCAACGCAGCGCTGAGCTGACTGCGCTGGATTCATTAGCGGCACTTATCAGGTTTGAGCTGACATAGTGATCATAGTTAATAGATTTCTGCCTGCGTCCATGAACCGAAGCTTGGCATCGTTGCTGTGATTGCTGCTGGATTAAAGAAGAGAAATAAGCTTAGCTGAGAGAAACAGCCCAGAGGACCACGTGGCTATGATTGGGGATTCAGAGAGAGAGAGAAGGGGAGAGGAACGGCAGTCTTTGTCCAGCCCAGATGTCACCGTAGTAGACTGCCCTTATTGATCTGCTGCTTTACACAAACACACACATATCCTGCACACCACTCACATACACGGTCTAATTAGATAGCTATACAAAGGGAATTTAAGAAGTGAGACTTTCAATTTGGCTACATAAACACCATTTACCGCTGATTTATTACTTACTTTACATTGAAATATGTGTCTCGTTATAGAATATTCTTTTAACCGAGATAAGAAGCATTCCATATTCACTGTTGCAGAGTGCGTAAGCATACATCAGTTGAAGAATATTTTGAAATATCTCCATCTCTGCATTCTTTCTACCTTGCCTGGCCTGGCTTTTATGTCTGTCCTTTTTTAAGGTTTGATAAACCAAGACGACACAGTCACTTAGCATGTAGGTATCTGTGTGTGTTTCACAGGGCTCGGCAGGGAGGGGACGCAGCACCCAAACTTAATCCAAACTCACAGCAGCCCAGAGGGCATTAAGGGTGGGTGGGGGGTTGGGTGAACCCATTCCTAAGAAGAGAGGTTCATTTTTTTAACATACCCATTCCCTGCCGTTTAATAAACACACTCTAAATGGGGATGCAAATGCCTACAGAAATTTTTAAGAACCCCATTGCTTACATGTACAGGTTCAGATTTTTTTTTAAGGCTTGATTTCTTTGGAAAATTCACCACAGTCCAAAAAAACTTATATGCAGGGAAGAAGTTAAGAATAGGTGACTTCCACTCGGGCAGCACAGACAAAGAAAAAGAATGCCACTTATGGGAACTAAAAATGCAAACATAAAAAAAGAGGAAGTTATGAATAACCACTTTAAAAGTACTTTGCAAATATTTTAATTTGTTTTACTTCTTGCCACACTGTCCCTACACACACACACACCTCCTCATTAACTACTGTTGTCGCTCCATTCTTATATATAAAAAAAAACTTTAAATACAACACACTTTAAAGTCTGCTGTCTACTTCTCCACTTGACTTGATCCATCTTAAGTGCCCCATATTTACTACTACATTGCTTGCAACGTCTATTAGTTAGAAGAAGTCTTTTTGGGGGGGAGGGGGGACACAGAATCAGAGAGAAAATGGAAGAGGAGTGGATGTAGTTAGTCCAGATTGAAGGCCAGTGATGTTACATGTCTGACTAACTTAGGGAAACAAGCTGGAAATGTCTCCAGGCTACTGCAGCTAATCATTCAGCCCACAGAGGAACTGATCGTTAGCCACTGATGTCAGCCTAACCTTGCCACGATGTGTTTTAGTGAGTTGTGTTTGTATGTGTGTGCGTGCGGGTTATGGGGGTTATAGATGGAAAGATGGACTTTACTCTGTTTAAAAAACAAAAACAAAAAACAAACAAACAAATGCTGATCATAATGGATGAGGAACCGCCTCCTGCTGAGGGAATATAACATAAAAATACAACAATTGCTGTAACAAACTCCCCAAATGTTCATGTTTTACTTTTTCTCAAAATGAATCGATAGAATGAATAACAAGAAAGAGCAAAGAAACAAAAACAGAAAAACACCCAAATTTGGGTAATATTTACTCTGAGACCACTATCTATTCAACTATAGCAAAATTAAAGCCCTCTTGGAGAAGAGGGACAGTCATAGAACAGTGATTACATCATCTCTGAGGCACTGAGGAAGTAGGACCAGGAGGTGCTCTGGGTCAAGCAGGCGTCAGGTTCACTGAGGACAGAGGTGAGGGGGAAGAGGGTCGCCCAAAGATTAGCAAGCTCACCCGAAATCTCAGTGTGGCTCAGACATCCAGGTGAATTGCAAGCATGCATGCGTGATGAAATCAATCTGGATGCAGATTGGAGGCCATGTGTGTGTCTGTGATCTGCTCTCGAGGATTCTCCTGTGCATGGAAGGAGAAAGGAAAACAACCTTATCACTTTAACTTTTTTTTTTATCTTTCTGTGTCTGTTCCATATGGCTGGTAGGTTATAGTTTGAAGTCGGAAGTAGCACAAATACTGAAGCGTTGTTATGACTGGGAGTGACATACGTTGCATTGTGTGCTCTTTCAAGTGAGACCAGCTGAAGATGTAGAGACTAGTTGAGCTCTTTGCCTATGTTTGTCTGTTTCTTAGATCAAACTATTATGTAATATTAAAAGTAAAGTTCACTTTCAAGAGAAAAAAGTTACTTAAAGATTCTTTTTTTTTTTGTCTCCCAAGGGAACAATGAGAAGTCTAACAAATGTCCTCAGGTGCTACCACTTGAGTTAGCATCAGTTGGGACTAAAGACTACAAATCTGACAATATGAAAAGAAAGAACCCCCCCCCCCCCCCCCCCCAAAAAAAAAAAAAAAAAAAAGAAAGAAAGAAAGAAATTGATGTATGAAAATTGAAAAAAGTGATCTGACTTAATCAGCTACTGAGCCTGCTTGAGTGTTTGAGGCTATTAGCTGGAGGCAACATTACCTCCTACTAACATCACACACATCATTCTGGACAGTCGGTGGCAAAGTTACCTTTGTGTGAGAATTTGGGAAAAACTTTGTGTAGATTAAAAAAATCTGCAGCTTCAGTGGTTTTCATTTTTAGTATTCATTTAGTAATATCACAGTTATAACTGTATTTAATCTTTGACAGCATCATATCCAGTGCATTTAGCCTGTTAAGAACAGAAACCTGTTTTTGGTCTCCCATTGTGTTTCCTGGTTGCTGTCTGCTTTTTACCTCTGTTCCCAGCTGTCTCTCTGTTTGTCTGTTGCTCCGGGGCCTTGCAGTCAACTACACAGGAAAGAAGAGACCAAAGATAGGGAGCTTTTTAGCACCCCCTCCCCACCTTTCCCCCCACCCCCCATCCATAACACACAACCCTAACACCCCAACATCCACAGCTACTAGCAGCAGATGCAGCAACACTCTTGATGCTTTGTAAAGAATCCCTCAGCACACAGACAGCCTCCCTTTAGCTATCTGCCTGGCCTCAGTGCCCTGTTCCTACATTGTATCCAGATGTGAGGAGGATGGTTGAAGGGAGGAAGGTAAAAGGGCCCCTGGTACTGCCCTCCCCAGCCCTAGACCATACCAGCTAATCCCATCCCAATAGCAAAGATTTATTAACAAACTCCCTGCTAAAAAGAAATGAGGCCAGCAGAGCAAATACCCCAGATTTTCATTTCAATATTTGCACATGTTTAAATGCTGCACATAGCAACAAACAGCGCAGTGGCCGTTTCTGCTCTTTTACCCTAAAACTAAAACCGAGGAGATGAAAATCTGTTGCTCTTAAATACAACTGGCTGCGATCATCTAATCCCTGGCTGCAGACCTCTATTTAAAGAGCGTAGCCGCTAATCCCATCGGATTATACCTGACCAACTGTACAAAATCACCTAATTAATAGTCTTAAGGATGGTCACAAAAGGCGGGCTTCCCTTGAAAATAAGACCTTAATAAATCATACAAAAAATCTGACCCATATACAGAGTCATAATCTCGGGCATAATCTCAAACACAGAAACAGGAGACTCAAGGTCAGAACTCCTCATGGTCAGGACTTGTCTAGAAACTAGAATCTGGAAGTGGGTCAAAAAACTCCCAAAACATTTTAATGCAGTAAATGCATTACTTTACACTGAATCATACTGAGACCACTGTGAGATGTAAATTCCGCCTTAAACCACTGCTATAGTTGTGCTATCTGTAACATCGTACGGGCTTACTGCTGTACATATACTGATATGACTCCTTTAAATGCATATTGATTTTTTTTTAATTTGGTTTGTGTCCCAGAAGCAGGTGGTGTACTCAGATTTAAGTACCTGGGCAGCAAGCTCTGTGCCATGCATGTTCCAGGTAGAACTAAGGAGGAGGTTTTACGGAGCTGTGTGGATGAATTAGAGTACTTGTATGAACAAAAAAAATCAGTTTGGGCCAAATTTAAGTTCAAATTTAGAACTTCTGTTTCTATTTTCAAACGTCAATGGAATTGTTATGGGCAGCTTAAAACAAGTGCTGCTACTAAACGTGTGGAACTCATTTAGACTGCCTTATTAGATCAGTTCAGTGCATGAGGTATTGGTTAATTCTTCAATAAATACGTAATTAATTAGGCTGCATCACACTGGAAATATAAGCAACTAGTTTCCTTAGTCTCCTGCCCTGACTCTTTCCAATGCTTCCACATTATTGTCCACGTGTACGACCACATATATGATCCTAAACTATATTTGTTGCTATGACAGTGCCATATTTTTTTTTTTTCCTTTTTGTATGGTAGAGCCCTGCTTATCTTAAATTGATACTATTGCAAATGCAGGTTTATCAGCAGACTTTGTGTCTGCCTCCATGTGTTTATGTTTCTTATTAGAAGTTAGCTGTGTCCATTTTTAGTAACCCACCCTGCCATCTTCAGTCAGTACAATGTGTTGTGTAAAGTTGTCCACTGGTGCGGTTTGGAGAGGGGGACTGTGTGTAATCCTCGATCCTCTGTCCCTCACTTCATGTGTGAGCTGTTGCTTTTTAGCAGTGGTTAGGTGGCTGGTTGCCTGGTTTAAATGGCCTGGGTAATGCAAGCAGCTCACACTGGAGGTTTCTGATCTCTTTAGGGAAAGCTGTGCAAACATCACTGTTTGATGCAATATTTGCCTTCTCCTATATTATCCTCAGCTGCCCGTCCAATTTAATGACTCAACATTAAGTGGTGAGCTGCGTCAAGCTGCTACAATTAAGAATTTGGGCTTTTTCTCAGACTTTCATTATCAGAATACAAAATTGATTGTTCACTGAAAAGAAGACTTGATGGGTAGATTGCTACAACTACATAACTTGAATGGTTATGGCTAAGCACATAACTCTAACCCTTCTTTGTCTTAGAGTTTTTCTTTAATATAATATACAGTCATCTTGGTGCGATAGACAAAACTTAATTCTAATTCAGTCAGATATCTCCTGGAAGTTAAAGAGTTCATCGAGATCGAGCACAGGCAAAGCTGCCAGACAGCCTTTTTTTCTACAGTTTGACTTGACCTTCAGGAGGTTTTTCATCTTACATTTTTAAAAGTTAACACAATAGAAAGGTATGGAACACAGTGAGTTAAAAAATGCTACAAAGTTTCTCTGATCATGAATTGAACCATGGCCATTGTGGTTGTGTGGTATGCCTTAACCACTGGTGCACCAGACATAATATTTCAGGAACAATATGTTCTGTCCAGAATTGAATGATAAACTAACTCATTAGCAGTGTAGGGACTAACGCGTTATTAGGTAACGCGTTACAGTAACTACGTTATTATTGTGGTAACAAGCACGGTAACTAGTTATTATGCCAAAATCAGGAACGCGTTTATCGTTTCTGGGATTTAGATAGGGTCGTTATTCGTTACTTCGTGTGTTGCGTTCGACTTACCTCGGAAATTGAAACACGGACCTGGGAATGATGTCACACTCGAGTAAACGGCGTTCTGGTTAGCCTCGTCAGAGAAGTCGGGGTTCCAATATGGCGACGCCCTCGAAAACGGTTGTTTTGCTAGCCCTCTACAAAAACAAATTACTATTAAACACATATGCAGCTCACCTGAGTCTGGAGTTACCTACATCTTCCTACTCGGAAGACAGAATTTCCGAGTTCCGAGTACAGTCGAAAGCACCACGACTGCAGTTTCCGTGTTGGACATAAAAAGTGCACGTGACGCTGTGACGTAGGCTAGAATCTTAGACCACTGAAGCACTAAATCTACCATCATATTTTATTTATCTACATGACCTGACTGGAGGAAATATTATTTTGGTTAAATATTGACTATTTATGTGGCTAAAAATATTTATTATTTTATTTTTTTTGTGAGGCTGAAGATACTTTTACGTTTGCCCGCCATTACTGAACATGAGGTCTCCAGTTGGTGCAGTTCAGCTGTTTTCAGTTAAGTTTACAAAGAATGGACAAACCTCACTGTGTTTATGTTGAACCATTTTTGCACTAAATTATTTGCACTATTTTGATACCTACAGCTCCTAAATGGTCTGAGGTACAGTTTAGTGTTGGCACTGCTAAAAGTATACTTTCTACCCATTTCAATGGCAAAAATAAATATACCTTTCAAAAGTTTATGTCGTGTTTTGTTATCCACTGCTTCTTCGTAGTGATACTACGTACAAAGATTAGATTTATAACACTGTTGCATCAACCCCAAAATTATGTGTTTGCATTTATAGAGGTTTGAAACAATAGAAATAGATTAAAACAGACAGATAAAAAGTGACACATAAAACAAACATTGTTCATTTCTAATTTAGTTTCATTCATTTCATCATCAACTTGCACTCACACTACTACACTGCCATTTTAGGTTCAGGCCATTAGGTGACACAGTGCATTTGTGGCAGGATAGCACTAACATGTAAGCAAGCTAGAAGACTGGCATCCTTGCTGGTATCCAGTTAGGGAAGCAACACATTAATAAGAGAATTCTGAATAAAACCAAAGTTAATTTCCTTAGTAACTAGTTACTTTGAAAGTAACGAATAACTTGAGGTAACTGAGTTACTTTTGATAGAAGTAACTAGTAATGTAATAAGTAATAAGTTACTAATTTAAAGTAACTTACCCAACACTGCTCATTAACTTCATAAAGTCTGTTGTAGACTACTGTAGCTCCATGAACACACTGTGACAGCTAAAGAAAAAGGCAAAGCCTGACTCTGAAAGAGTCTAACCACACTATTACTCTTTGAGGCCATAATTAGCCCCAAAGTTGCATTGAGGTAAGCTACCAGAAGCATGGTAGCATATCAATAGCTAGAGCAACAGCATGCTCTTTGTGATTTTTAAAAGAGGTAACACATGCTAACCTTCCAGATTTAGCATCTTAACATGTTTACATTTGCTAACAAATTTAAATTTGGTGCTCAATGAAAATCATATTTAGTACAGGTTGTGCTCATGAAAGTATTATCTCAATAAATACTCGAACGTCAATAAAAGTTAATGGAAAGTCATTGTGTAGAGTTTATCTTGGATCACAAACGTTAGCCAAAAAAGGTATTTCTACAAACTAGAGATGTCAAGCTAACTTAATGATGGAACTGTGTGTGATTTGTACAGAGCAAAGGTTATGTGGGCAAGTAGGCTACTCTTTATAGTTGTTATATACCTTTGTTGCCATCATGTTACAATCTGAATCAAAGTACTATGATAAACCATGTTTATCATCAGTCAGTGAGGTGCTAAATATATAAAATTCAACTGTTTTAATCATATAGCGCTGATGCCCAGCAGCTATCACCTCAAGGAATTTAATATTGTATACTACAGACCTTACAAATTAAAAGTACCACTGAATCATTTTTCTACTGAAAGCTTCAGTTTTTATTTAGCAATAATAAATAACAACAAAATATAAGAACTACAAAAATTATTTCATTACTAAAACTGTTGTTCAAAAAGTCTGAAAACCTAGTGTTTCAGAATTATTAGAGAATTTGTTATAGTTTCACAAACTCATGCATTGCATGTACAAGATACTTGAATACAGCAGTTTGTTATCATTAACTTATTATTTGTTATCACATAACCTATTACTAGACAGGGTGGCAGCCTGACGTTCATGCCGGTATACGTTCTGCTTGCATCTACATGTCAATCTGGTAAACCCACTACTATGTAAACAGTGCAACTGGTGCAGATCAGGTTGTGGCATGGAGTTTTATTGCAAACAGGCGGCTTGCATAATTCTGCTTGTTTGCCAGTAGAATGAAGTGATCTGGTTTTCTTAGGCCCACCTGCATCTGGAGGGAAAATAAACTGACATTGTGGGCTGATTTAGATGCATATGGAGTGTTTTCCTCCCTGTTTTGTCATATGTATATTCATCTGTTAGAAACACTTGAAGTGTCTTGGATGTAATTTACTTAGTCATTCACAGGTTTTTCATGTTTTGGAGTTTTTGTGTGTCACCTACGCAGGTGTTGTTCATCTTCCTTTTTTTGTCATGTTTTGCAAGAAAACTTGTCAAATGTGACTTTTGGCTGCTGCTTCTTTGAAACAAGCTTGTTCAGTTAAACCTCTGAAGACAGATGTTCCATCAGTATATATAGTAGCAGATTTAGATCTCTTTTTTTCACTGTTATGTACAAACATTAGGAATCTGTAGTGGGAGATTTGTTGTTGTTGTTGCCTGTTTGATTTAATATTTTTCAAGTAAAATATATCAAAACAAAGTAAGAAAATTTCCTGTGTTTAAGAGCTCATGCAGGTATGTGAAACGTGACAAACAGACATGCATGTTCACATGCACACATCCACATTTGAGCTGCACAGCTTGGTTGGAGGAAGAGGGGAGGGGGTTGTTACAGTGTAACTATACTAGCAGATTGTCTCTGTAGGACTGTTGGATGAATGTTAAGAGACAGTGCATTCTAGCCAATTTCCTGTGCTGTGGTTGCTCTGCAAATAATCGCTGTGATGTCTGGTATTGGTGTTTGGACTCTGCTCTCCTGAAGAATTTGATTACAAGCAAAAAAAAAGGGAGAAAATGCAGTACTAATGAGCTAAAAGTTTTTTTTTTTTCTCTTACCAATCTTCTCAACAGACAGTGGTGATTTGCAGTCCAAATTCCTAAAAATATTGCATACGCCTGTAAAATGGACATCTGCAGTGTGCAGCTCCAACGCTGCAGCTCTCACACTCTCTCTTTCTACCTCGATCTCCCACATCTTCCCTTCTCGCTCCTCTCAGTCAGCTCTTATTATCCTAATCCATCTCCTGCCATGACTTTACATCACTATTTACCACTTATCTTCCCTCTGCTGCCCTCCTTCTCATTATTTGCTCAGCCTTTTCTACTCTCCCTGACATGCATCTATCTCCCTCTCTTGTTTCTGATGCTGCCTTGTTTTCCTCTGTATTGGTTTAGGGTTTTTCCACTGGGCGGGTTAACAAGCCAGCATGATTTCATCAATGTGAATCAGTCAGCCTGATAAGACGTGACCCAGATGGGATCTCCAGTTCTTTTTATACAGCCATCAATCACGACTACCTAGCCACATAAGCTCACACTAACAGTAATGCCTGTCAGCCTGTGCACAGCCTGAAATATGGCATGTAGCTTTAGTGCGCTCTTTAGAAAAACTCTGTCCCACATGAAAGACTAACAATGTTTGTTATTCTCATCTTGCATCCCCAGTTCCTGCTTGTTGCTTCTTTTTTTAAATTATTTTTGGCTATGAAATCCTGGGCAGATGTTACAGTCAGTGTACACACACACGTGCACACACACACACGTGCACACACACGGACACATAAACAACTCCCGGAATATTCCTCATAATGGTCAATAATAAGTTTACAGTAACCTCAGTGAACTTTGTGGAATCTTATATTTGCGGTGGTGTCACTTTCATATTCCCACTGTAATAATCCCCCAAGGCCCACTATGTTTCTAGGTCAGTGATTTTATAGACATTTGCTTTGTATGCTAAAAAAGTGTTAGCTTAGGAAAGAAATAGAAAAGTATACTGATACACCTCTCTTGTCTGTGCAGTAAATGTTAATCTAACACCAGCAAATTAGCTTAGCTTCCAAACTAAGCAAATTTGCTTAGCTTAGCTTCCTAGCTAATGTTGCTACGTCGCTGCAAATTGTCTCTTTGTTCTTTTAAACGCACTCTTACAGCATAGAAACAAAAAACAAACAAACTAGTCCTAAATTTAAACTTGTTATGTTTTCTCAAATTTCAAATTTTACAGGTTAACAAACAAAAAAACAAATCTTGTTTTCAGTTATTTACTGCAAATTTTCATTTTGAAGATGGCAAACCATGTCTGTTCTTTAAATTATTGTGGTTTACTAACAATACAAGTAGCACAGTCTGTGTAAAAGATGACTGTAACTGCTGTGACATTACCTATTTGTTTTTGAAGTGCCCTTTTAACACCCCGACCGTTTCCATTGTTGTCATCCTGAGAGCCAAATTACCCCCCAGATGTGATGAGGAGGGGCGGGTCTGACTCTAAACCTACTTGGTTAAAGACCTCTGACCAGTTGTTAGCCAGTGAGTTTCAGTGTGGTTTCATACCACAGATAATCCTCTATTTTGAAAAATAAATTACAAAATAGACTCTATTGTTTATCCAATATGACCCAAAATGAGTAACTGAGCCCATAAATTAAACAGTAAAATGTTTACGAGGGCTAAGTCAGAAATCTGTTTCCCCATAGGCTTTTTATAGAGCTGAAGTCTTTTTGCAATCACAACTATCACCATCTGGTGGCCTTCAGATGTAATGCAGGTTAAAGGTACTTCTGTGTGAGCTACATCATTACTCAGTGAGCAAATGGGTGACTGGCCAAGTTGTAGCTCTGCATTTGTATGGCTGTGCTAAGTAGTGGTTTCCCCCTCATCTGAGAGGTTTGCGAGGATAATGACCTCTAGAAAAATAGTGCACCAGAAACTACTCAGTAAACTCTAGTTTTCTCTAATAATTTGGACAGGTATTTACACAGAGATAAATTAAGTTAAACACTGCAAATGTGGGCATCATTACCTGACCTTTGTCTTTGTCTGGCTTTTTTCTTTTTTGTGTGCTATATTAGAAATCTTCATTATAGAAAGTAATGCTTATGAACTTGTTTTCTTCATGGTGTCTTTGAATATTTAGTCCTCGTGGGTTTATAAAGGGGAAGTGCCATCTACTTACCTACTAGGCCAAAAACAGTCAGAAGTGCAAGGTATCGGCTGAAAGAAGGAGCGCTAATTAAGCTAATGATCTGCTGGCAGTGACTTCATATCTGTGGAACAGGTTAAGTGTTTCAAAAGAATGTGAAACTTGTGTGGGCTTGGGTTCGGTTATTAATGTAGCTTAGCTTTAACTTAGCAATACACACAACAAAGTGTTTTCATGCACATTTGACTACTCAGTTATTTAAATGTTTTAGCTATATATTTACCTATATATTATTATTGTTTGACAGCTTTACATTTACTTTTAAGTTTAAGCAGCTGACGCACACACACACAGATGGATAGAAATGCTACGCCAGTGTGCTCTGCTATGTTTGCCTACCATCTAAAATTCAAAGCTGTATAACTGAACTGACCAAAAATAAGTGAAGTTCCTGTGTGAAATGTGCATAGACTGTAGTCTGGTGCAAATATTGAGAATCTTACTTCCACTATAGTGTAACTCGGACATTGTTAGAAACAACAGTTATGCACCATGTCAGTGGGCATTAATTCAGCAAGCTAGCCATGACTTTATTATGCCTGATATTTTTGTCATATGCCATTAAAACAAGCTATATGATAGCTATAATAATTACCTGCGACGCTCCCATCCACAAAAGCAAAAAAAAGTGAGCATGGCATTACTTTTATTTTACGCTCTTATTCGCAAATCCACATACAATGATGTCTTTAAACTTTTTTTGTATTCTACGTGGCAGTTTTTCCAAGGGAAGTAATTGAATTTTGCCCTGAGGTTACTTTGTTTGGAGTTTTGTTAGTTTATAGTGTGTGTGTGTGTGTGTGTGTGTGTGTGTGTTTGTACTGTATTTCAGTGTGTGAACACCCCACAACAACAACAACTGCCTGTTTGAGCCCACACACTATTTCTGTAGTAGAGCCATCAGGAGATTTCTGTGGAAACCCTCCCATCCTGTATTCCACACGCACACGCACGCACGCACACACACACACACACACACACACACACACACACACACACACACACACACACACACACACACACACACACACACACAAAAAGACTCAAAAACAGATCTGTTGCCCTGTTTGGTTCTCATATGTGCTCTTGACAACTCTTACAGGATGTGATCTTCAGATTTTGCCCAAAGGTAAAGGTTTGAAAAGAAAAGCACAGCAAGTAACGAAAAAGCAAATAACCAAGCAAATCAGCAGCCAAACAAACAAACTGTATTCAAGCACACACACAAAACCGCCCCACACATTCTGAGAGACACCTAATGCAACACCTCAGCATGGACACCTTTTACGTTTTCCAGCAGAACATTGGACGCTAACACATTTTAAATACTGTGCTGAGGAGGGTGATGTTGAAATTTGAGATAATGTTTGTGGAAACTCTCCAGTCTGAAGTAAAATTTCAGCCTTTCTAAAAAGCTGCAAGGGGAATCATGATAAACACAAGGCCTTTAATAAATCGCGTTGCCATAGCTAGCTGGTAAAATAAGCAATAAGTTAGTTAATTGTGATTTTTGTGAGTCAATTACAAAAAGATCTTCTTGGCTGTTGTCTCAGTGATGCTCAGTCTTTGTGCTGTTGTTTGGGCGACTTAGCGCAGGCTCAGAGACGCCCATTAGTATGCAACAGCGTGATCAATACAAAATTTACTCTATCCCTCTCCCACGTTGATTGTGTGCAAGCGACATCTCCACGTGTGTGCACCTGTGCGCAAACTCGCTAACCGCCTGACTATCTCTCCTCGGCAAGCCACAAAATAAAAGGGTTACATCAGAAAGTGTGACAGGGTGGAAGACTGGTGGCCAACTTTGAGGTCGCTGGTCTAATTACACTTCAGAGAGATTGCAGAGGTCGCGCGGGGCTGCGGGCGAGACTGAGGAGAGTGCAGAGGAAGAGGATGAAGAAGGCAGGGAGAGTGGACAGTAGGGAGTGGGGTTAAAAGAGATGGAGAAGTTTCAATTTAACTCTACTGCACGAGTGGCTATAGTGCCTTCGCCACTGTGCTTCTTCTTCATCTTTCTCCCAACCCTAATGCCTTCAGTTTTACCCTGAGACAAAGCATATAAACGAGTTGCATTTGCGGCCTTTCACACAGATCCGAGCAGTAAAGAATGAAACGTCTTATCTTTGATCAAACACTGCTGTGACTCTCTAAATGACTTGTTTGTTTTTGTGTGCAGAACGGTTCTGCTTGAGTGGCCCTAAATGTCTTTCCATGTAAGGGAAAATCAAAAAAGATCCCCTTATATAAGGACATTCTGATCATCCTTACATCCACTCCAGTGCTTTAGGATTAAGACTTGGATTTAGGGGTTGTGGTTAGATTAATGTTGGGCTCGGGGTTAAAGTTAGGTTTAGTGGCTTAGGAACCAACGATTAAAAAACGCAGTCTCGCACAAGAAGTCTTGTCTTTCGCAAGAAACGTGTCTGCTCGTTTTTGAACTTGGAGGTTATGATGGTTTAGTCTGCGCTGCACGGTGACAGTAGATCCTAGTTTGTGTATGTGTGTGAGGAATGCTGCTGTGGTTTAGGAGAGGGCTAGAGACGGTGTGTGTGTGTTGAGGGGGGCACTGTGGGCAGGAGCACCCAGGGGTTAACGAGCGGTGTGAGAAAAACAGGCAGAGTTTGAGAAGGAGGGGGAGGGAAATATGCACACACTTATACACACACATGCTCACACTCACACACACACACACGCTCACACAGTGTGTCTCAGAGGAAGCCGAAGATGGCTGGGTCCATAAGAGCAGGCAGCGCTTGTTGGCTTTATACTTGTGGGAGCAGGTATCAAACAATGGAAAATGTAGTGCTCTCACAATTCTTGGCAGGGGGGACAATAGTACTGGCCTTTATCCATTTTCATGTGATACACGAGAAGCCCCAAAATATTAATAATAAATAAATAAATTAAAAAAACAGGTGTCTCTTTTGATTGCAGTTGCAGCCACAGTGAATCGTACTGAAAGACAAAAGCCTCCATTGCAGTGTGTTTGGTTAGTGTGTGGGCCTGAGAACTGCACTCTTCTTTTTCCTGACCCGTCCAGTAATCCCACAAGCATGGGTGGGTCACTAAAATGTAACATGACAGTATTGACCCAAACACCTGCCACTTCCTACACACACAGACACACACACACACACACACACACACACACACACACACACACACAGACACACACACACAAAAGCGCACATACATAAACAGAGACCCGGTGGGATCTTTCTATCCAAAGGCCCTTCTCACGCAAATAGAGTAGGCAGGCAGGATCCCTTCTCAGTCTATTTATCAGAGAAGGGGGGGGGGTGGCGGTTTGAGGAGAGACAGACAGCATGGACCCCCTCTATTGTTCTGGCTGGGTTTAAGGGATGGGTGGGGGGCGTAGGGATGGGACCAGGGATAGGATGGGAATTGGAGACCCCAACAATGCCACAAAAACCCCCACTGCTCTTCCTGCTTATGAGAATGACCTGCTCTGACAAGAGAAGGAAGAGAAGGAAAACTATAATATCACTCAGCCCACACCGGACCCTGATTGGTCAGAGATCTGGTTATAGGTTAGCCCTAAGTGGGATTCAGTTTGGAGTCACAAACTCTGCCAGACCTCATTCAAAGAACACCAAATTCTTTAGGGGTGGGGTGCAGGATGGCAAAATGGAGGAGGTCAGATCTTGTCATTAGACTATGTTTAATTTGTTAAATACACAATCAGAAGAATCAGGCATGAGTGGGTACAGACAGTCTGAGCCAGAATCAAAACAAGTCATTTAAAACTAGTCACTTGTGGGCATCGCAGCTAGCATTACCAGGAAGAATCCAGCACAAAACGGGACTAAAAGTCTTGAACCCACATCTGGACCACATCCATCTGCAGTTCATCTCTAAAGGAAGTCCATCTCCTGTCTAGCTTTCATATACACACACACACACACACACACACACACACACACACACACACACACACACACACACACACACACACAAGCATATTTTTGGTTTATGGTGGAGATATGTGAAAAATGTTGCAGGGATGATGACATACATTTCTTAGCAGTGCAGGAATAATGTACACAATTCTGAACATATTTTACTGACACATGTTTTTTCTTTTCTTTTTTTTTTCTAGAGTGAAGAAAGAAAGTTTTATGTGTGTTTCCTTCTCACAGCTGCTGACAGGATTTTTGGTATATGGCATGTAAGTCAATAAATAGTACTTAACAGCAACTGGAGCAGAAACTGATCTGTGAACCACAAAAAGTTGATTCTTTTTTGTTTGTTTGTTTTTTTCCCAGCTACAGCATTTTTACCCTAAAAATGTCAGAACTCTCCTGTGTGTGTGTGTGTGTGTGTGTGTGTTTCTTTTTTTTCTTTTCTTTTTTTTTTGTGAACATCCTGTAGGTGTGTGTTAGAGATGCCTATCTGGCTGTGGTCTATTTCTCTCTCTTCATCGTGGCACATACAGCAGACCTCTTTGTCTGCCAGTTTAGAGCTGGGTGGGAGGTGAAGAGCAGTTTGTTCATAATGGATTATTGATTGGTCTGAGAATACACTGCGTGTGTGTGTGTGAGTGTTTAAGACTCCATCGCCTCTGTCCCACTCTGAGCATTGAATGTCTCCACTTTATGAGCAACTGTATAGAGGATAGTAAGTTTATTTGTAAAGTGCTCCCTGTATGTTATGCTCCATGAAGCTCTGTGTGTGTGTGTGTGTGTGTGTGTGTGTGTGTGTGTGTGTGTGTGTGTGTGTGTGTGTGTGTGTGAGTGTGTGAGAGAGAGAGAGAGCCCTTTCTGTATGTGCTGTTAAGCTATCAATGCTGCCTGTATGAAACAGTGGTAAAAGCCAACATTGTGCATATATGGACGTTCAAAAGATGTGTGTGTGTGTGTATGTATGGGACATTAAAAGACCCCTCTGTTTTGCTTGTTGATTCCACAGTTCCCCCTGCATGTATTTGTGTGTGTGTGTGTGTGTTTATTTTAACAGAAGGTCCACTCTTTATTTTTCTCCCCCTCTGTCTATTTTTTTTTTCATAACCTCAAACGCTGATCTCTGTGCTGCTGTGTGGGAGGGAAACAGATCCCATCTCTGCTGAAGGATGTCCCACATGAGAATGACCTAGAGTCATTACCAGTGATAAGGTGACAGCGTGAGTGACTGACTGTGTTATGAAAGCCAATCTCCTCAAACCCGGGTACGGGAGATTTGTGCCGTGGACGCCTCTGAGGCGACTGCTGTGATGAAGGCAGAATGGTGGCATTTTCTGTTACAAAAGAGCAAAACAACGAGGGCGAGCAAACAGTTGCAAAAACTGTGCAGCCAAATGGGAGCATGCCTTTTACTCACATGTTCTCTGCAGGCAGAATATACGGCCTCTAGAGGGTGCTGTTGCAGCTGGTACTCTTAAATAAATTGTGCTTGCCTTGCTACCAGTGGTGGATCTAAATGGATGAAGCTTGGTTTTTATGTCTGCCTTTGCGACGGCACTGCTGTGTGAAAACAAATCTGTAAACAGATCCTCTGCTTGCACAGTTTGACACAGTTTTTTTTTTTTTTTTTTTTTTTTTTTTTTTTGAGATTCTCTCCAGATGTGAACCCCGGAAGATCCAGAAACAAACAAAAAACAAAAAAACGAGCCAAGCTGCTCTGTAAAGGTTGCGCAGGGTTGGGAAAATGAGAACGGATTTCCTCCTCTTACCGGTTTACAACTGCTAGGGTTTGGCGTTCAGAAGGCAGATCAGCTGAGGTGAACGTGTCAGGAAGGAAGACAGGAAAAAGATTGGGGTTTTTTTTTTGTTTTTTTCTTCTTATTTGATGCAGCAGTCATTATCAGCTGAGTGTGTGAGACTCAAAGGAGGCTTAAGTGTCCGTTAATGGCATGTCTGATATCTGAGTGGCAGTTTTGCTAACTGGGTTTAGACTGACCATTGTGTTTGAGGGTGATCTGTTTCCTGCAAGTAACCAAAAAAAGGTTAAACACTCCAGTTACTAAGTAGCTGATAAACACAGTAAACTAGGATCATTTTCCAGCTATGTGCTCTCACCATCTCCAGTCCTATTAATTCTTCCCCTCTTACTGTGCACGAGGTTAATTAGCTGGAGGATGTCAATGACAGTCACAAAGTGGAATGGGCTCCGTGTCTCAGAGAAAAACTCCTATCCATTTATTGTGCCACGGTGATCTTTAGTAGAGCTTCTATCTCTTTTTGTTTTTGATGACTTTGATGATTGGTCATTTTCTCTGTCTCTCCTGGACTGTTTCTCTCTCCTTAAGCCAATTTGTCTTTTTTTTTTTTCTCATCCTTTAGCCTCTATGGCGACAAGCCTGCATTGTTTCCCTTCTGGTGGTTAATCTCATTACATTTCAATTGGCACATGTGCTTGTCTGGTGGATGACAGGCTTACAGTTGAATAGTCTCAACCCCTCCCAGCCCTCCTGACCCCCAGTCAGCAAGGCCATTTAATAGCAAATAAGATCATTATCCTCTGTTTTTAGCGCCAGAACTGGAAAAAACTACTAAGTACTAATGAGTAACATTAGGCTGGAGACAGAGAGCAGATGGAACAGATTGAGGGGAAACTGAGGTGGATAAATGGCTGTGGGTAGATGGCTTTGTTTTCCTTATTGTCCCTCATCACTTGAATTTCTGTCTGTTACAGTGACAACTGGAGTCTTCTCGTGATAATATTTGGCTCATATAACAGTTTATGAATATCTTCTCTAAGATAGCTACATAAATTAAACACTGCGCCATGGGTCATGGTGTTAAAATAATAAGGCCTTAGCAATTACAGCAGCAAACTGTGGTGCTCTTTCAGGAGGCTGCACAGATGAAATGCAGATCATGAACTTACAGTAGTAATTATTCTACATACAGTGATACTTCTAATGCTTCTGATCTAAATCAGCAGCTATGCTAGTGGCTCTGTGATACTAAATTTAGTGCAGTGCGCTGAAATTCTTAAAATGGCATTGAAATATTGAGCAGGTCTATTGTTATCTAGTTTTCCTTGTATTAGCATGTTAGCATTTGTTGCCACTAAAAACAGAGTGCAGTTTAGACAGATGAGGATTTCATTAGTAATTCATTCATAAACTGACAAACTCTTGTATCAATTCTATGCAAATCCACGACACGACATCAAAGCCCAGTGCATCCATTAGGCCTCAGTCACACAGGCCTAGAGACCTGTCAGCAACCCCCTGTCAACCTCCGTTTGATAGGAAAAAATGTGTACCTTTTGACCAGCTGCTGTCTGTCACCAGCTAAAATCTGTATCAAAGAGGGTGTGACACCAAAAACCTTGGAGTTGCTTTTGTTTCCATCAAATTGCTGCAGTTTGCATGGACGGTGGCAAACTCCTTGCAAGTGAGCGTCGCAAAAGGTGAAAAATTGCTATTCAAACCTGAAACAGAGAACATTTGCCTTCAAATAAAAGTTGTGCTTTAACGCTGCGTCCCGCACGGAACAACTTTTGCGGATGGACTTTTCACAATTTTATTTCTCTTTTGGAAAGTAGCTTCCAACTGATTGCAGACTAGTCCGTTTTTCCTTGCAAACGGTTGGTGACCATAGCAACTTGCTAGCAACCAAAGCAATCGCACGGAGGTTTTTCAGTATAGTACAACCTTTTGTTAACTGGTGTTTGCCAAAAGGTTGCCGACCACTCTCTAGGCCTGTTTGCCTGGGGCCTTACATACTGAGATCTTTTTAAATTGATAAGTAAAAACTTTGAAAAGGACCACAAAGGTCATATTTGGGGTGGCTGTAGCTCAGGTGGCAGAGCAGGTCAGCCACTAATCAGAAGGTTGGTGGTTCGATCCCAGGCTGCTTCCTGGCTGCATGCCAAATATCCTTGGGCAAGATACTAACCCTGTGTTTGCCTACTGGTGGTGGTCAGAGGGCCCGGTGGCGCCAGTGTCCGGCAGCCTCGCCTCTGTCAGTGCGCCCCAGGGCAGCTGTGGCTACAATGTAGCTTGCCATTGCCAGTGTGTGAATGTGTGTGTGAATGGGTGAATGACTGAATGTAGTGTAAAGCGCTTTGGGGTCCTTAGGGACTAGAAAAGCGCTATACAAATGCAGGCCATTTACCATATTTGGGTTATGCATGTCACTGCCATCCACAAAGCCA
This sequence comes from Simochromis diagramma, assembly GCF_900408965.1. Classification (NCBI taxonomy): domain Eukaryota; kingdom Metazoa; phylum Chordata; class Actinopteri; order Cichliformes; family Cichlidae; genus Simochromis; species Simochromis diagramma. The sequence continues at coordinate 8,761,541 of NW_024387423.1, read as the reverse complement.
TGCCCTTAACACTGTGTATGCTTTTACAGGTTGACAGTTTTCAGTTAAACAGAAATAGATTATGATTAACTGTATTATGTTTAGACAGTTGTCTCGATCTGATACAGTACTTTATTTCAGGGTAATGTGAGGCACAGCTGCACTTATGTCAGCAATGGTACGTCTTCACTAGAAATCTTAGCAGACTAAGCTCGCCCAGAGGAAGCATGGTAGCCTACTGAGGCTGATTTCAATAGCATAAATCATTCTTGAGAGATAGATAGCTTTGGTGCAGGGTAGTCATTTTCAGTGCAAGAATTTAAGACACATGATTGTTCTGGTGCTAACTTTCCTCCTCCACCACCTTATACTCTTATGATTATGATCAATTATCCACTTATAATTAGAGCTCGGCAGTAACTCAGCTCACGGGTTCTGACACTTTATGTATAAGCCTGTAATAATGTTGTCAGTCAGATTTCACATAGTTCATGCTTTCAGGCAGGTTTCCCATGGAAATCTTTTCATGCTTGAGAGTTTTGTGATAGTAACTTATATGATGTGTCCGGTTTTATAAAGGAAAATGTTTCCTTGTTTTAAATCAACAGGGATGTCTTATGCATTGATGTTTTAATGAGCTGACGGTTAGAAAAGAATAAAGATGTGAATGACCTTTAATCAGTATTGTGAAAGAGTGGGACAGCCCATGAGGAAAAACGTCAATATGGTGAAAAGGAGGCACTTTGAACAGTATTCAGGGTACACTATGGCTAATTCAGGTTAGGCCTGGATTTTCAGGATTATTGGTATAAAGAAATGTCGTAGACACAAACAGTTTAAGAAAATCAGTATTTCACCTGTTCATGGAAATACTGTGTATGCAGTCAACACGGAAGTTTCTGTTTGTCTCATCGCTCTCTCTCTTATCTATCTCTTTCTGTTTGACTCTCTCTCTGACCCCATTCAACTCCAGTCGAGAAATAGAGCAAAGCAAACTGTCTGAAGAGCCACTTCCTGTTGTGTACTTAAGATCCCTGTCATGTGATAGAATCAGTTGAGACGGGTGCATGAGGCCACTGTGGGGAGGGAATATGGTGGCACTGCTGATGTTGCTGATGTGAAAGCGACCCCCCCCCCCCCCTCACCACTCCTCCAGCACCACCCCCACCCAACTACAACCCTGATTGTGTAAAGTGTCGACTCAGCCATTGTGTCAGAGCCCCCACGCTCTCCTCCCACCCACATCCCCACCCGACTCGTGCACAATCACAGCACACACATGCACGTGCATAGTGGCAGCGAACAGTGCAAGATACAGACTCACAGTGTCCTATAGACACACACGCGCACACACACACCTAAACCCTGTACATTTTTGTCAGACTGTTCGGTGGGCAAGAAGGTCAAGTGCTTATCACCACAGTGAGCTTTGAGGTCCAAGAAAGGTTAGGAAGCTGCTTTTTGAATAGGGTAGCCATACATACTATGGTGTATATATATGAATACATTATACTTGCTAAACTTGTAAACATTGCTATTATGAGAATGGAACTGCATTCATGATAAAGTATTCATACCAAAATGCTTACTGTAGGTTGATAGTAACTGTAATAGTTCTATTATGAAACCTTCCAAAGGAAGATTCTGCAGCTGCTTTTTTTTTAAATGTTCTGCTGCAAAAAGTGACAATTAGTCCATCATTTTAAAGTGTGACTTGAAATGAGAGCTATGGATGAGTCATTTGGCTCATTATGTCTTTTTCTCAGCAGTGCTGTCAGTGACTGCTGACTTTATCTGTTGGGAGTCTATGTACAAAACAAGTCCATTTGCACAGGGCTGTGCAGCTTTACATGGCTTTGGAGGTACAATTCAGGGACGCACGTGATGGTTATGAAGAGGATTTAACACACAGACACTTATACGTTAGGGCTACATCATAGTAAAAGATGCAAAGACATCTTTCTTTACCTTACACAAGCCTGTGTAGCTTTGTGTTAGGTTAGTGACTTTATAATTGAGTCAGCACAAAGTAACAAATCATAAACAACATCTCAAATATTATTCCTCGTTGCTTTGTTTTAACATTTCTTCCATCGGAACTCCAACAAGCAGGATAAAGGTTGCTTTTTTTTTTTTTTTTAATAAGAATATGTCAGACCCCGAGATCCTTGCATCTGATAAGCCCGGATGTGGCATATACATCTATGGCTGTGTACACAGCCACTACAGTGGCTTGTTGAGGTGGATTTAGAAAACTAAGTCTTCTTGAAATGATGCGCTGCAGCTGAACTAACATGCCTTTCTCATTTTTATTCACAGGTGGATAGTATACGTGTGGGTCCCCGCTTAAAGAACGCTCGCCGTTTGGCAGTACGATGAAGACCAGAAGAGTAGCGAATGACCGCCTCTGAGGCAGAGACCTTCAGACATGCCACTCCACCGACACAATGACATGAAACTGCGTGAAACTTTCACATTATTTTGACAAAGAGATTGTTTAAATCTCAGTTATTATATGCCGACCTTTTCGACCCAGAGAGAGCAAATGACAAGTAGCTGTTTGTGATTTGAGTCACCGAGGATGGCTATATTGCGTGGCATCCAGTGACTAGACTTCAGCTGCTATATTAGTAGCCTGATCGAATGATTGAAGGCAGATAGTGTTTTCAACGTGCCAACAAGGACGCATCAAACATCTCTAGATGTACAGCTGCAGATAGCAGTAGTTATAAATACTTTTTGAGCTTATGAAAGGCCACCTAGACAGGGTAGTTTTATTCATACCATGAATCCCAGAGACGGTGTGGACGTAATGGAGACTCAGGCAGGAGGTCAGAAGGAGAAGTTGAGCGTAGACAAAGCCAACCCTAAAAATGAGATGGAGGCCGAGGACGACAAAACTCCTGGGAGTTACGACTGCAACATCTGTGGACGCAGCTTTCCTTTCCTTAGCTCTTTGTCGCAGCATATGAGACGCCACACGGGTGCGCGCCCTTACAAATGCCCCTACTGTGACCACAGAGCCTCGCAGAAGGGCAACCTCAAAGTCCACATTCGCAGTCACAAGCTGGGCACGCTGTCTAGCCACCACTCCAATGAGGATGAAGATGGTGCTGCTGAGGAGGAGGAGATGAGGGTTTCAGAGGGTCTCGATGGAGGCACCAGCCCAACCAAGAGCAGCTCTGCCTGTAACCGGATGATAAATGGGGATGGCGGTGAGGAAACCCGTAGGAAAGTCCCTGTGAGGAGCATGAAAAGGGAAAAGTCCGTCACTGAGCAGCGGCCTTACTGTTGCCGTTTGTGCGGCTACGAGGCCCTGCGGGAAGACCAGCTCCTCAGCCACATTGAGAAGGTCCACATAACAGCAGACACAGAAGAGGAGACTGCTGTCAAGGAGGAGGCTGCGACCGAAGCTGACGTCATCCAGCCCCAGAGTGACGGGACCTTCCCTTGTGAGACTTGTGGTCAGGTCTTCTCCCAATCCTGGTTCTTGAAGTCACATATGAAGAAACACGCGGGGATCCTGGATCACTGCTGTCGCATCTGTGGGAGACGTTTCCGCGAAGCGTGGTTTCTCAAATCTCACATGAAAACACACAACACCAAATCTAGGTCACGGTCAAAAGCAGAGTCAACTGAGCATCCAGCCACCATCAATGATGTAGCCCAGGATCCTGATATTGTTACCGGCTCCGTTACTTCTGTCTACCAAATGTGCTCCAAATGTGGAAACCTGTTTCACAACAGAGAGAGCCTAAGAGCCCACGATAAAGTTCACAGTCTCGGCTATAGCAGGAAGTCCCCGAACCAAGGGAGGCCCGATGATGATGAGGACTCCCCAGCTGCTAAGAAACGTTTCCTTGACTACTTAAACCTCCAGCCTTTTGAGGGAAAGAACCAGGATGAAGAGGAGGAAAGTGAGGAAAAGATAATAGGTCAAAGAATCCCAGAGCTAGATCCAGTTTGCAGTTACCAGGCCTGGCAGTTAGCCACTAAAGGAAGGGTTGTGGAGCCGGTAGAGTCTAGTTACAAGGCCTCTTGCGGGGCAGGAAGTATCGGAGAGGAAGCCCTAGCCGGTGCTGCTGTGGTTTTTGAAAAGGAGAGCAGCCGTTATGTCCTGCAAGGTCAAGAGAAACGCAGTTCGGGTAGACGCAGCAGCTCCGGTTTGGGAAGCCACACCTCATCAGGGGACCGGACACCAGACAGCCTCAGTGATTCCGAGTACCGGCCTTCGTCTCGTCAGGACAGAAGGCGCCCATCCCAGTCGCAAGCTTCTTCCTGCAAGTCCAACGAGTGCTTTGAGTGTGGCAAGGTGTTCCGCAGCCGTCACCAGATGATCGTCCACCAGCGGGTTCACAGGAAGGATGGAGGCAGGGCCTCTGTTGGAGACAAGGAAAGAAGCGCAAGAGATGAGCGATGGGGCTCCACCAGTGACCCAGAGTCAGGCTCTCCCAGCTGGCCCAGCACCCCGGGATATGGAGATTCTCCACCAGCTTCCACCCTTGGAGACCAGGCCTCAGAGATGGGTACTGCAAACTCTGGAGAGCTTTCGGGTTAGTAAACAGTATTTTCTATTGGCTTAATCTGGTTTTATTCCCTTTTTATTTTTTGAAATAACCCTCTTCCATTATAGATGCCACATAATATATAATATACGCAAAGAGCTGAGGATCAATTAATGTGATGATAAGGAGTCTAGTTAAATGAGCTATGACCAACGATTCTATCAAAATATAATGTGAAACATAAGTGTAGAACCATATCTTGAAGGATTTTAGGCTCAGGAGTGATTGTAGTGCTTTTAAAGCCTTGCAGTAAATATCTGCTGATGAAATGTGCTTTGTGAAGCTGCAGCTTCTCAGCTCATCAGCCTTTATAGAGTGGGAAGTAGAGCCACCATGTGGCAAAATGTCCAAGTTACATATTTGTGCACGGCACTCTATAAAAACAGAGTGCCGCTCTTAGATACCATTATATATGGTCAATAAACTTTAACAGTTGCCGGAAAGTCAGTTTACAACAGTGCTATTATTATGTAATGCAGAACAATGAACGGTTAGCAGTTAAATGAGAGTTTGTGCCTTTCAGCGGCATGTCAGCGGAGCAGAGGACATTTTTGGAATGCCTATCATTTTTTTCACCTCCACAACCAATAAACACTGCTAAGCAAAGGGAAAAAAAAAGGAGGAGAAGAAGAAAGGACACCCATAATCATGGGTTAAAAATGCTAAAGGAAGAATTCCTGCGTTACAGCTCTCTGCTGTTTATCTTTCAAACTTCAGATTTCTGTCTGCACAGCTACAGGACGGCGGATAGCATAGAATTGTTGTGATTGTTTCTTTTCCTCCCTGCTAGTACAGAATTGCAAAAATAGCAGCAGCATTTCTTCAGGCCTGATCGAGCTGTGCGCTATTTCAGGTCTTCCTGTCTCAGGAAACTCCCCTCACCTCCCTCCTGCTTATATGTGTGAATACGATTTTTTTTCTCTCTCTCTGATTTGTGTCTTAGCCATGAACACATGTTTGCTTGCTTCCCTTAACACACTGGTATTGTTTATTATATAATAACAAATTATTAGCATTACTGGGAACATCAAAAAGTCATTGAAGGCAGGCTCGGACTGTTTTTTTTTTTTGTTTGTTTTTTTATAGTTGTGCAGCACTGTGAGGAATTCACTCTCTAAAAAGAACAATCTGAGACTGCGCTTGACTGTGTGAGATTGTGTTAGTTATACTAGAAATGCCTAAAATCTCTTTTAAACATTGAAAAAATATTTTTACGTGTGTACAACAGTGATGCAAAATTACAGTTTAGTGTGCACATTGCTTCATCGAGGGAAGGGCAAAGGTAAAATGAAGGTAGCAAACACCGCTGAATCCACCGTTCCAATATCCGAGCAGTGCTATCTAGCTTAGATAACGTCTCTTCATCAGAGATCACTGTCACTGAGGTCAGGTTGGATTTTATACACAGAGGGTGTCAGGATCAGTCTGTTGAAACATTAAATTAACAGTTAGCGATGAAAACGTATTTAGGATTCAGCGATTAACTAATGTGTTTTATTCTCAAGCAGCAAAAGATTTTATTTATCTGGCCATCCATCCTTTACCTCGTTACCTTTCTTCCTCGTCTGCCTGCTGACTCTTCTAATCTCTAAGGTTACCTCCTGTGACACTTCCACTGTCACTCATCCACTCTCCTTACCACTGAGCCAGCCAAGCCGCCTGATGTTTGAGGGATTGGTTATTTATAGTGTCACTTTCCAGTGAGGGGCCATGCAGGCTTGGAGGACGCTCCTTTCGAGCCACCACACTATTTGTGTTTACTAATACACATATGTTGTGTACTCCACCCTTTATATGATTGCCCCACACCACTGGTTATTAACTGAATAATAAAAGTACTGGTTTGGTAACCAGAAAACATCAGTTGTTCCACTCTAACTGGTAGTCTACCCTGTGCCACGCTTTACCTTTGGCAGGGTCCTGGGCTGTGAGCGCTGGCCAACGTTGCCAACAGGAAGCCAAATGGAAAAACAGATGGCAGATTGCTGGTGCTGTAAAAAAAGAGGAGGGATTATGGAGAATACAATAATGTGCTACTTAGAGTATCTGATGTATTTTATCATACATATGAGTCTGCATGTGCGATTACCCTGCCTCTGGCAGTCTTTCATACTGAAAAAGTCTAACTTTAGGATTGTTCTTCCTCACATATATATATTTTTTATTTAAAACCTTTTCACATCCAAATATTGCTACTCATTCTACATCTATTACTAGTGTTTCCATTCAGTTTGATATCATTATTAATGATCTCTGTTCCTGTTGAAAATTTGGACACTTAGGGAAATCCAGTCATAACAATCACATTCACTGTTAGAAACCTGTCACAACTGCCACCTTGTGGGGAGTTTATAGAATTGCACCTGCATGGCTTAGCAGCATTGGCTCAGTACATTTAACACATGCAATGTAAAGCAGTGCCAGCATAAGAGCGTGCCAGTAAATAAACCACTTTTACAGCCCTGTAACACTCCTCATTTGTTTATATGTCAATAAGGAGTTTATTGAACTCTATGGCAATGTTTGATGCTATGTTGTAACTATTTCAATCCATATGGACTATAAAACAGCCCAGCAGTTGCCAAGGAAATGTACATCTCTCTGAAATAATATTCAAATATTTATACATAACCTTCACATGAGTTTTGCATGGTCACAGACTATTACTGAAGAAATACCAAATCTTATAAATAGCTAATGAAATGTTAAAATGTAATTTTGTTTTGTTTTGTTTTCTGCTATTCTGTATATTCTTGCATTAGTAGATATAATTGTTTTATTTTAGTATGCATAAAATAAAAAGAGAGGTTTTGGAAAGACTGATCAATACTGCAGCCTGGTGGACATTTACTAAAACTACATCTAGTCGAACCAACATGAATGTGAAAGAAATGATCCCTGGGTTAACTATTAAGTGTATTAAACTATAATCAATATGACATCCTTTGTAGCCACTGACCTTTTTGTTGTTGTTGCTTTTCCCTACAGATGAGAAGCCTTACATCTGCAGCATGTGTGACTTTGTCGCCACAGATTCACAGGCCTATTTAACTCATGTCCGTGTCCAACATCCACCTGCCTCTAAAGATAGATCCAGCACCATTCCCAGTCCCAGCTCGGACAGAGGAACTCCCAGCAGTAATATCAAACTTAAGAAAGCGCTTCTTCATGGAGTAAACAACTCTACATCCCCTCCTGGCTACCGTTCAGCTCAGTCCACTGCACTCGATCCCAGCATAGCACCTTTGGATCTATGTGTCAGGGCTGAGGGCATCAGGGGTATAGCCTCTTTAGCCTTGGACAAGAAAAGCCTCCCTAGCCACAAGTGCTCCTTCTGCTCTCACTCCACCCGCTACCCCGAGGTGCTCTGGATGCACCAGACTGTGGCTCACCGCATTAATGGCAATAGTTCCAATCTGGCTCCTAAATGGGCTCTTAAAACCAACTCAAAAGGCTCCAAGGACAGTTCGTTATCCTCTAGGAGACGCACAGGACCTCCACCTTTCCTGGAAGGGAAGGAGTGTCAGCCTCTCCCTTCGCTGATGCGCACCCAGCGCACACGGCCTCCAGCGTGCTCTAGCGAGGCTCTAAAAAAGAGCAAGCCAGCCAGTTATTCAGCCACACCATCATCATCTTTTGCTCCCTGTGCCTCTTCCTCAAGGGGCCCCTCTTCTAGCTTGGGCACCCAAGCTGGGAGAGTCCCAGCACGGCCAGGCAGCAGCAACATCAGACCCACGGAGGACCACACTCATCAGTCACGCTTCAGACCCAAAGTGGAAGTGTACCCGCGGGGAAGCTCGCTGTCATCCTCCAGCTCCTTGGAGAAGAACACTGGCACCCCTTCACGCCCCTCAGCCCCAACTGCCGGCTCCGCTACATCTTCCAGAGCTGACCGCTACTTGTTGCCCCAAGAGGGACTGGGTTTCATGCTGTCTAGCAAACACGGCCTAGCAGAGTACAGTCGAGCTAGGGGCACCCCTCATCAGCAGCTTCCTAATCCTCACAGCCAGGTTCGGGCTAATGCTACGAGGCCCAGCACCATTACCCATAGTTCAACTGCAGGACCCAACTTTGGTGCCTCGCAGGCGCAGGGTGGCGCTTTTCAGAATTCCTCCTGTCCCTCCTCATCCTCTTCTTCATTACCTTCAGAGGCTCGCAGGGAGGTAAAGCAGGAGCCGATTACCGAGACACCAGAGACGCCAAGTGACGTCCTCGGCTTCCTCAAAAACTACAGCCCTCATGAATTTGCTACCATGTACCACCGCTGGGGTGCAGCCAATGCCCTCATGGATCCTACTGGTAGGCATCAGTTTATTTATTTATTTATTTATTTATTTATTTATATGGCTGATTTACTTTTGTTTGTGAAAATTAGCAGTGGCGTAGTCCAAGTTGTGTTTTATTGTGTTTTTATAATGCCAAACATTGGAAAAAAGCTGCACTGCAGAAAGTCCCTCATCATAAGCTCACATCCAAAATGCCCAGAGGGCCTTGGCTTTGCCAAATGTCAGGAGTATGTAGAAGAGTATTTTCCAGTGTCTGAGCAACTTTTTCAGCTGATCTGAGTAGAAGTGATTAAACCTGACAAGCTAAAGAAGAAAAAGACACCAGCAGCCTCAAACATCCAAACTTGTAGAGCAGGCACACATATTTCTCTTTATCTCACACACTTGGCACTCCATCTGGGAGAAAGTGATCGACAGGCAAACACACACACAGTCTGATGAGATTTTTAATAACGATGGGATCCATTAAACGAGCGCACATGTGTGCTCGCATGTTTGTGAGGCATAATGAAAGTCTTTATCTGAGGCAGCATGTGTGTCCATATGTGCCTGAAATTTTTAGATGCAAAAGGAACGTGTGTGTGTGTGTGTCTGTGTCTGTGTAGCCTCTATTTATTTATTTTTTTGTAATCGTGAAAGACGTGAGAGAACCTTTGCTACTCTCAGGTCTGCGAGGCATGCCTACTCTCCAGCTCCACTCTCCCAGAAAGCTGTCACAAACTGTTTAGGTCACGGCTCTGCCTGACGAGAGACTCGCACAGATGCGAATGGAGGGAGGAAAAACAGAGAGAGGGAACAGAAGAGGCAAAGAGAGAGATGAGACAGAATAATTACCCCACCAGCTGCTTTGGAAATGGTCATTACCGAACATCCGTATTATTTGCCCATTTTCAGTTGTGTCTCTGAGGTCAAGTGGGGCTGTGTGGAGCCAGGGGTCAAAGACAACAGCCCCAGAGCAGACGCATGACATCGCTGTCACCCGTCCAGGCGCATATCGTCACGATCTGCCTTAGCCCTTTGAGTCACATGCGATAAAGTGACCTTTTTTGAGCAACTGAGTCTTTCTCCCTTTCTCTCTGTAATATGTGTACGAGTGTGCGCGTGTCTGCTTGTGTTTTCCGTCCAGCTCTGTCTTGTCTTTCATTAGTGCGTCAGTGAGAAGGGCTGGCGGCCCAGAGTAGAAGTAGAGTATCCAGAGGCCAGCAGTCGGGCTGCCAGAGACACTCTCTGTCACCTCTTCCGCATCCCTGTCCTCCTTGTTCCCGCAGCTGCCCCCCCCCTACATCCCTCCCTCTCTGCCTACACACATACACAAATGTACCAGAGTTATGGGCACTTCCCAGGTATATGCCAGGCCTTAAGCTTATGGTGTTTATGCGTCCTCAGTGAAAGCACCCCTGAATCTCCAGGCCTCTTTTTTGTCAACGAGAGAGGTCTGAGGCAAGCACGCATGTGTGTTGTCATTAAGTAGACCATCCTTAAATGTCTCTCATCCTCGTGCTGCCCCTGCATTTACATGCAACGCAGGGGGGAAAAGAAAAATCCGGCACGAGTGATGTGTCTTTGCTGCATAGTTGTCGAAATTATGAACACAGAGCGGGTTTTATGGTGAATTCCTGCTCTTTTTAACCACTTTTTAGTATGCATTCCATCTGGTTTACAAAGCACAGGCGGGCTTCTTGTCCCCTTAACAATTAATTTCCTGGTGGCGTTTTTCTTATACTGCCTCGTTATAGCTTTAGAGCTCTCATTAGATGTGGCGAGATAAAAGTTGATTGATTTTCCCGCGCTTTCCCTTTGTTGTAAATCAATTTTAAAGTAAAATCCATGTAGCGTTAAAGGCGTCGGTGAGTTCTCTGTTTAATTTTGTTTACCTAAAAGTTTCGCAGATTCTTCTCGCAGGATGTGTGCAAAAGTAGCATAGTGAACTTTGTGATTTGTGACGTCAAAGTTAATCGGTTCTTTTCCGGCAGTATAAAATTTACAAGTTCGTCCTGTTGACCCGCATTAAGCTGGCATAGCAAATTGATGGTTTTTGTCTAAACGTTTAGTTATTGAAAATAACTGCGTAAAAGCAGGACGTAACAAAAAGGCTGGAGCCCGGGAGTGTCCGTTTAGTCATGTGCCATCAAAGAAAACTGTGACTTACGAGCTTTGAGCGTGTGTTATCAACAAGTTGATTTCTTTTCGCGTTTTAAGGACATGAACATGTAAAGGTGAGCGGTGCATGTAATGTCGCAGTTGTTGCATTATTATGTGTGTGTGTCTAAATGATGCCAGTGTGTGCCACAGCCCATGCTTCACTTTCCTCCCTTGGCCCAAGCGCGCATATATACAACTCTTATAACTCATACACATGCCAACACACACATGCGCACACACACACACCTGACATGTGACACACGGGCAGCGGAGCGGGCACATCACAGCCGGGGCGTTTTAATTGCCTGTAATTTATGCGGTGTGTGTGCGCGCTTTGTGTGTCTGGCTGTCAGCCTCTGAGATGATGCTGTGTGACAGCTGCAGTCCAGCCCCTGGAGCTAGCCGCTCATAATGACACATTAGACATACTAATGATGCCTGCGCGAGTCCACTACTGATGCTACCTACCTCCACCGCTCCAGCCAGGCTCTGCGCTTTATGTACACCCACTCACTTTCTGCCTGAATCCGACCTTTACGTCTTTAGACAGGGAACCACGTAATGTCTTCCTGTTTGAAATAATATGACTCTGATGTTCGCTCTTGACCCATTTTATTAAACGAAAAATCCTAAATGTAAAGCCTATGCAAACTCAGAGTATTCTTTGTCCCCTAATAGTCCATTTTCTTACACACACACACACACACACACACACACACACACACACACACACACACACACACACACACACACACACACACATACATACATACATATATATAATATATATTGGTGTTGTTGTTGTTTTATCTCTGTTCTAAGAATCAAAAGTTCAAATTCACTGCATTTGGCCTCCTCTAAATCCAGAATGGCTTGCAGTGGTTTTGACCTCTGGAATTTGCAGAGCCACCATTTAATCCTGTGTTTCCTCCCTCACGTGTTTGTGTGCGCACAGGGATGCTGAGGTCTCTCATGCGGCAGGGACAGTATTTCTGCAATGAGTGTGGGAAGAGTTTCAGCCAACCCAGCCACCTGCGAACTCATATGAGATCCCATACAGGTAAATACAGCCATTACGCACTGGAAAAAACAAAAACCCAAACAGAAGCAAGTACATATTTGTCCCACACGTGCTGGATCTAATGTAGAAGTGTCTAAGCCTTGGGTTAAAATCGTCTTCACTCTCACTTTTTTTGAGGTGGATTTCACAACATTTTCTTGTCACAAAAAAATTGAAACAATGAAAAAAAAAAATCTAAGAAATGCACATTTGACTGTGACAAAATGTAAGGCCATTCATATGAACTAAGTATAGTGAAATCCTGTGACTGCAGTAGGGCTGCAAATGTGCTAATTGATAGTAAAAATGACAGATTAGATGCTTATTTGCACCAGTATTGACACCAACGCGGCCATCTTCGCCTCCTCAAATTGACACAACTTCACTAGCGATTGGAATAATTGGCATTCACAATGCTAAACAACAGTGAAGCTCTCATTTTAACAACACTGAAGTACTAAAACATTTATAATAAATATTAATCTGGCCAGTGCACACCTTAACGTTACCTATTAGCAATAACCCAACAGCAGCATTAGCCGTCTGTTGGGTTATCGTTAAGGCAGCGGCTGGGGCCTATGGCTGATGATAAAATGATAATATTAATGTGTGAGTTAGGCAAAAAATGTTATCACTCCTGCCTGTCTGTAATATTAATAGATAGTGACAGGATAACACAATTATTTGTGTCTAAAAAGTCTTAAAATCCCAGACTGAAGCTGATAAAGTTCTGCCAGAAACTACAGAGAAGCAGTGACAGCCTACAGTACCAAATTTATGTGATTAGCAGTGGTTCTAAAACATATTGTCTTTTTTTGTGCTTTTTTGCATTACAGTCTTAAAATATTCATCACATATACACACCATTTTGTTTCTGTAGTTTTCTATGTCAGTACTGAGTGTGAAAATCTAGTATCGTGACAACCCTGGACTGCAGCAAGCAAAATATACAATACATTATTCTGCTGAATGTTTGTCACATTACGACATGAGCACCATTTTTTTTTTTTTTTACACAAGTAAACAGAAAATGTGATTGTTTTCTCTAAAATAAAAAAACCAAGCTTATAACAAATGTAATATCATTTAAACCACTGAGCACAGTTAGAAATATTAATTATTTTTAAGATATCAAATAAAGCTCTGGATGTCCAAACCCTAAACCAAAGATTATTGTTTGAAAAGTTCTCTGCTATGACTTTCTAAAGTTATACAGAGCAACTCAAAGAGGATAAATGGTATAGTAGTCAAGGTGCAAAAACATCAGTCACAGAAACCATTAAATTACCCAAAATGCAAAAGATATGAAATAAGGGGGGGAAACGAGGGAAGGAAGTCCAGAGCTCTACTTTAACATGTACAACTTTATTTAGCTACTTGCTATTCCTGCAGTATTAGATGTTCCCAGTTTCTAGCCCCTCTCTCACCAGTCACTCATTCCTGTACCACCTGTGCGCACACAGATCTATCCACCCAGCAACGCCGACATGAGATATAGAGGATATATGCACAGGGATTCACATTCTCAACAATATTTCATCATCAGGCTCCCCGTACGTCCGCTCCGTCCCGGCATTCTGCAAAATAAATCAAAACAGATCTTTTTGTTCAGTTGAGTGTGACAACCGGTCTGTGAGTCCTTCCCCGCCCTGGGCTGGGCAGCTGTCTCTATTTTTTAAACTGAAACATGATTTGCTCCGGATACTGACCTGTGACAAATTGTATACATTATTAATTACATGTCAATTAGAGAGATGGAATTGTGCATTCTAATGAAGCAGAACAGCATTTGTCCACGCCAGCCTTACGAATCCATTTGCATGCATCCCAGTGCCATTCACTAAACCGCTTGATTCAGACACTCCGGCTCTTCCTCTACTTTCACTTATTCCCTCTGCTTTTCATTCCCCTCCTTACTTTCCCTTTCATTTCATTTCCTAGATCCTTTGTCTTCTTTCTCACTTCAGTTATTTTCCTTTTTGTCTCCCCATCTTGTCACCTTTATGGTCTTTTTATCTCCTCTGTCTGTCTCATTTTGCCTTTCTCCCTATCCCTGCTTTTCCTTTATCCATAGACTCCCCCACTCTCCTCCCCCCTCTTTGATTTCTGGTTCTTTTCTCTCTTGTTTCTTCCTCACATTCTTTCCCTCTCCTCCTTCTCCCTTCCTCTCTTTCTTTTTAATTTTCACTTTTATTTTTTGTCCTCGCATACTCTCTTCTCCTTGGCTGCCTGATTTCCTGCCTCCTCCTCCTTCCTCCTCTTCTTCTTTTCCTTTCCCTCTCCTGTCCTTCATGTCCATCAGCCGGGCCAGCGGTGATCACAGTAGACAGTGAGATAAGTAGCTTCTTTATAGAGAGTGTGAATGATATGTGGCACAGCCAGTGATTCTAAGTGACAGAGGCCAAATGGTAAGTGATGCAGAGCTCAGCTTCCCTCCAAGCTCTATTGTAAACACACACACACACACACACACACACACACACACACACACACACACACACACACACACACACACACACACGCCCATGCACAGGCTCTGTAAACACTCACAGGGGCTGTAATTAATGTTGTCACCGACAGTTGTCTTCAGCATGGACGTGCACACGCACAGAAAAGGCCAGCCACCCCGAGGCCTCTATTAACATGCGTCATATTAAATCACCGACTCGCCTCCACCAGATTCCATCACCATCATCACCACCACCACCATCGTCGTCGTCATCATCATCATCACCATCATCACTGCCAGCTCCCCTCTATTAACAAGGGTGCTGGTGTCAAAATGCTTTTTGTTTGCGTGGTGGTGGTAGACCAAAAAAAAAATATGCTTGTGTGGATCTGGTAGAGCGTTTAACCAAATCCTCCCTCCCCCTTCCTTCCTCCTCCTCTTCCTCTCCCCCCCACCCACCCAATCCTCCTTCTCCCCCCACAGTTGGGTTTGATTTTAACGGACTCCACAGAGGTACTGACGCTCACACCACCGCTTCTGAAGCTCCCAAACAAGTATGTGGCACAATGGCTAATCACTGGGCTCGCTCATCGCTCCCGCATGTTTCTTAATGTTACTGTCTCACCTCTGCATGTGTGTCTGTGTCAGTCACTCAGCTTCCCAGCCTTTGTGTGTGTGTGTGTGTGTGTGTGTTTTTGTTTTGTTTTTTTTGTTCATGTTTAACATTCACATGTGGCGCCCTCTGCACATGGCATTAACACCTGGCATTCTCACATGCTGCTGGATCACACCTCACGTAAGAGTGTGTATTCACAGTTGTCTCATTGACGAGCTTCACTTTTGCTTTGAAAACAATGAGGTTTGCTCAATTACACTAAAAGGCTGGGATACTTCAAACTAACGCCTGATTTAGATGTCTATGGGAAAACTACGCCGTAACCTGATGTGCATCTACCGAGAAATGTAACTACACATGAGATCGAAAGAGCCCGCAATGACTGAATGATGTGGAACTGCATAGGGTTAAAAAGGATTTCCAGTTACATTGTAAGTTACAACGTAGATTCCCCCGCAGCTATCTAAATCAGGCAGAAGCATTATTGGTTAAAGAACAGCGCATGCTTTTTACTTGTCATGAGATGCATTTTTTCCCCCCACATTGTCATTACAAATATCACATCCCCCTTTTTCCTCATCACACTGGAAAGGATGTGCAGGCTCTGATCTGACACATTCAGACATATACAGTTAAATCTGCATCCATGTGTAGAGGGTGAATAGCTCTGCCTGGCATTTTGGCTAACCGTACCCATACTTTGACACTTCTTTCACCTAAAATATTGAATTTAGGTGTTTTCCTGTATGCATTTGAACTCAAAGGGCAGTTGCTGCTTTGCTGCAGTGCCAGACGGGCTTTGGGATTTGCAGTTTATCGGAATTTCACTGTACATTCGACACATTCACATGGGCTCATCAGCGTGTTGCAATTGCAAAATGACAGCATGTAGATTCTAATGTACAAAATTGCTTCATTTGCTACAATTCAAACTTTATAAATCTTCAAGCAGCTACAATTCAGGAAAATGATCATTCCTAGTAATATCTGTTAGCAGGTATTTTGAGCATAAACGAATTTCTAGCACTAAAAACCATCTGTTATCATGTCAGCAGATGTAACTTTACTGCTTTTATTCATCCTGATTTCCTAACTGACACTGTAAACTAACTGATGCTGTTAACTGGAGTTAACAGCGGTAACATGGCAGTTTTTGTCGAGAGACTAAGAGGTTGAGATCGTACGCATGGCAAGAGGACAGCAAAAAGCTTGGGTTTGCATAGAAATAATAAATCTTAAATGCCAATATACTCAACTATTCAAAGACTATATATAAAAATGTGATAATGCCTTAATCATGCATTTCTGTTAATGGCCAGCAGAGGGCAACTCTTGTGGTTGCAAAAAAGTAGTGAAATTGTATAAAACTCAGTGAGAAAATGTCCATATTTCTGACTTGTTTTATGATTCCTGTTAGTCTTTTCCTGAAGACTCAACAGTCTGAATTGCTAGTTTCAAGACTTATTTAATAAATTTTAGTTATTTACTTTTTTAAAAATTTATTTTTAATAAATAAAAAAACAATAAAGCGGGGAATGCATCTGCAGTACCATCAGATTTACAGTCAAAGCCACTCATAGCTTCTTGTATCGGGTCTCAAAAATCATTTCAAAAAGGGAGTCCACAAACCAGTGGGCAACATCACAGTATCTCCTACTTTCACCTTTCACATACAGTGTACTATAACATCTTTGTTTATGAGCAGGTGTAAATACAACAAGAACCAAGAGGATTGTGTGGAAATGAAACTGAACACAAGTAATTAACAAACTTTAAAAATTGCAGAAAGGATGAGTAAGGATTGGGGTCAGTGGGAACATTGGGCTAAAGCTACTCTGCTTTGACATTCGGAGAGACCCGGGCTGTACACGCGGCACCTCCATCATAATTAATCAAGCACATCACACACGCCCATGTGAACTCAGATTTAACACACACGCTGTGAGTGATGGGAGCGGGCGCTGCAGAGGGGTCCAATTAAATGTAGTGTTGACGCTGCTTTACGGTGCCGATAACCTTTAGTATAATGTAGTGCACCGGTCCTGTCAGTGATGTTTTCCCTCGCAGGACGGTGTCGCGGAGGTTTTCGCTTCCCCCGCACGTCTCACCCTCACCATCTTTGCAGCTGTTTTTGGGGGTTTTGAAGGGGGGGTGGGGGGGGGGGGGGGGGTTCGGTGTGATTAATTATACTTTTTTGTTTTTTATCTCTCTCGCTTTCTGTCTTACACCAGCCCCCCACTCCCCCCTTCCTTTTCTCACCGTTGCGTTTCTGATGATGTATGATAACAGCTATATTTCCCTGTTTCTTCTTCTGGGAGAAGGGGTGCGGGAGGGGCACGGGGAGTCATTTGTTTTCCCGCTTTGATATTCTTCCATTTATCAAAATGATAATTAGGTGCAATTAAATGGCACGCTCATTTGTTTTGTTCAGGTGTGCGTTGCTTATTTTTATTTATTTATTTAGTTTTGTTTTTTCAGAGGTGTCTGCGCCATTGTAGGTCATTCTAATTAGAAGGGAGAGTATAGGGTGCGCACAGAGTGTGTTTGAGAGGGGGTCTGTTTGTGTAGGGGGCCGCTGGGTGGCCCAGGTGATGGAGAAACGCATGGAGACAAAAGTAGGACTCTTTGGACAGGGGGATGTGTGGCACTCTTCTCCAGATGGCAGGAAAGGGCGAGGAACAGTTACTCCATCTGGGTCAGGATAGAGAACTTTTTAAGTGAAAATAGATGTAAAAAAAATAAATTAATAAATATAAAGGCTTCACTTAACCTACAGAGTGTTTCGGTACTTCTAGCTGAATGCCACCATGTGTCTTTGCTTATGTTTGCTTGTGTTCTCTGGCCTCCTCCCCTTCTTTTTCCATTCCCACTGCAGCAAGCCTCATCTATGCTTTGCATCATTTTTGTCTCGTATATTTAAACATCCCTGTCCTCTCTAAATTCTGTGTACGGTGTCACCTCTGGCCGCCATATGACCTTTCAACTTTGTGTGTGTGTTCCTCAGGGGAAAGGCCATTCTGTTGCCAACTCTGCCCATACCGAGCCTCTCAGAAAGGGAACTTAAAGACACATGTCCAGAGTGTCCACCATATGCCTTTTGACAACAGCCAGTACCAAGACAGGAGGAGCTTGTTACTGAGCCAGGGGGAGCGAGGAGGACCGGCTGCCAAACACCCACCAAACCCACAACAGCAACAGTAAACACCTTCAGCTGATCTGATCACAACCTGGACCAGCTTCTTACACAATCCCAAAGCCCTGTCACCGTTCCTGAAATTCACAGATCTAGACACAAGAACCTACGACTAACAGTTCACTTTTTGAGCCTTTCCTCTTCACCGTCACCCTTTAATGATGTAGAATTTTCTACATTGAAGGTTATTGTAGTGTTTTTGTTGTTGTTGTTTTTTTTTACTGTAAAAAAGCGTGTTCAAATTGTGCTAGAAAATTTCAAAATCACAAAGACGGCCCGGAGCAGAAAAAGTCTTTTTAATAGAAATGACACCTGATGGAAATCTGCTTTAAGAAGCTGCGTGGGTCAGGTGTGCACACGTCTCACCATAGAAGAAGTGAAGAGTGAATTGCAAAGTTTCTCTTTGGCAGGGAGGCTGGACTCACCAACATTCAGTCTTTTGCTTCATTGGGTCTTCTTTATCACGAAGGTTGGCTTGTGACCTTTAAATGATTTCTGATCACGGGAGCCCTGAAAATTCGATGAGTTGCCTCTTGCTGCCATTTTTGGAGGTACCAACAAGTAAAGTTGCTGCCAGCTGCTTTACAGGAGAAGGAAAGTAATTGAGGAGAGAAACTGAACTCAGATGCAACTGCTGGCATTGTGATCGAGGACTGTGGCATTGCATGGCTGCTGTAGATGCCCCCACAAACCTTTTTTTTTTAAATTGTTTATTTTTTTTGTTCTTTTAAGCTTTATTGTACGTGAGATTTTGTGCATTTCTCAGGACACTGACCATCAACACACAGCAAGAGAAGAAAGAAGCTCTACGGTTCATCGACAACCAGCTGGCACATAGCAAGTTTGTCTCCTGTGGGCTCTGACTCAGAAGACTTGCATCTTTCTGTCAGCGTGTGTGTGTGTGTGCGTGTGTGTGTGTGTGTGTGTGTGCGTGTTTAGGTGTGCTAAACTCACTCCCCTTCAGTCGACAGTGTAATGGTGGGAGTGCGGTGACCATTCTAGAGCTTGTGATTAGAAAGAGAGGGAAAGATGGAGAGAGGTAGGATAAGAAAGGGACAAAAAAGAGAGGGAACAGTAATGGAGATGTATGCTCATAAAAAAGGCAATATAAATGAGCATACCATTTTTTATGGCCCTTCAATTATTGTCCATTTAAAAGGAAGGGACTGAGTGGAGTTTTCCTCAGTAACTCGTTCATATTAGAGTGTCACCATCTCAGACTATTTGGGCTTTAAATGAGGCGGACTCCACTAAAGCAGGAAGAAAGTGGCAGGAAGAAGTCGGCTCCAGATTGCAAAGAAAAATACGGTGCTGATCATGTTAGGGGGAAGAGATACGTCCTAAGATTTTTCCATTGCTAAAGAGCAGTTCTGAACTTTTGACCGCGCTTAAAAATTTCATGATGTCATCTTATGCTGGATTTAGAAAGCATAAATCTTTTGCCTTACATAAACGGTAATGGCTGAACATTTATGCTGTCTGTTTTCTATCTGGAATCCACCATGATGCGTAGATTTTTAAAAAATAAATGCATCTTGTGCCCAACAACTCGGCATGAGCACGTCACCGGCAACAAACAGTCATACAGAAAAATGACACAAAATTACCGGCCGCCTGTCGATTGAACGTTTTCGATTGAATGATAGTCCTTTGCTTAATGAGTCAACTTCAGTTTTTTGAATATATTTTTTGAGAGGAAATGGTTTGAGTTGCAAGACTGATAAAGGATGTTAAGGAAGTAACATAGGTAACGATGGGCTACATTACACAAAAATGCAAAACTGTGATAAGGAGCCTTGTAAATAGCTCATGCACTAAGCATGTTGGTATTAACACTGCAGCCAGGAAGTAGGAGAATATTTGGCCCCTAATGCCACCTTTTACCCCCTTGTTGATTCAAAACCCATAGGCAGGCTGAATACCATCTAAGGGCCCCATTATACCCGTCAAGCGGCGCCTGACGAACGCAGAGTTGACGCCAAATTGACATCGCATCCACTGTTGCAAGCCTTCGTTCCTGCCCGTATGCGCCTCCAAGTTTCTGAAACCTGGAATGTTGTGCAGCTGCCGCCGCAGCTGGATTGGAGACAGCATCCTGTTGGATTTTACCGCTGTTTTAACGATATGTCGGCACAGAAGCTCAGAGATTATACAGACAGATTTTGCAAATGTCTGAAAGGATAAGACTTAAAAATAAACAAAACAAAAACAGCTATTTCTTTGCATCTGATTTTGACATCACCTCCTATTTGTGCTGTAGTTGAGCTACTGGCTGACACCTATTATTCAGCGGGTACATGCACTGTAACAGCAAGCGACCAACTCGACGTCTATGATGGGGCCTTAACAACCGAAGAAAGCAGCAGTGCAAGTGCATTCTTTTTTTTCCCTTTGCAAAGTAGTGTGACCGTTTTTAAACTTGTTCAAATGTTCAAAATCACGACTGGGCCTGCCGTTCCTTCCTGTCCCCAGTCTTCGTACCAAGTCCCCGGCCATTCTTAGTGGACAGACGTGACCGTGATGTTAATCTTCTCGTGTTAGGATTTAAAGCTGTGCCTTTAATGGTTTTATTTTAAAGATAAAGTGGGCACATAATGAAACGTATCCACCATCCTGTATAACAGTGTGTTTATTGGACCGACAATGCAGAGCTGATTAGGTTACCAGAACATTTAAGCAGACTAATGAGCCTATCCCCTGGGCTGTCAGTCTGATTCTTTGAATGGTGATATGACGCTTTGCATTCGAGGGGGTCAGAGAAAGAGTAGGCAGAGGTGAGGAGGTCAGCCTATCAGAGAGTTTATGAGTAAATACACAAGGTGGAGACATTGAATTGTAGAGCTGTCACAGCCTTAACACAGGTGTGTGTGTGTGTGTGTGAGTGTGTGCGCGTGCATTTCAAACCTCTTTATACTGTATTAGAGGTTGACTAAACTTCCCGTGTACTACAGCCTCCGTCTTGATGCTTTCTATATTATCCTACCTCCTGTAATGAAAGCATGCTAACATTTATTGGCTGATGTCAAGCAGGGCTGTTTGTTTTACTTGTCCTTCACCCTTAAAATAGCCCCCAGGATTGAATACGCTATGCCCAGCATGTAGGGGAAGAGGAGAAGTAAAGCGAAGCAGCTCAAGACTCTGAAGAAGAGTAAAGCAGTCGGTTTCTCTGATTCAAAATTCACACCAGTTGTAGATGACGGAGCTTACAGAGTACTGTATTTTCCATCTATTTTGAGACCTCAGTAGTTTTTACGCAAATGTGTGATGAAACAGTTGTTATGCCATTGGGTTGTTTAGTTATGCATACAATATCGTGTGCTTGAATCGGACTAATAATGCACAAACGTGTATGTTGAAGGTGTGGTTAGTGAAAATACTTGAAATGGATTCTCTAGCCTTTGAGGTAGGGTAGTACTAATACCAATGTTGTACAGAAGTCCCTTTAAGATAAATTCCTCAGCTATGAATTTGTACTCCGAAGTGTGACTTAGAAAAACTATGAAGCAGGAGTAAGTGTAATATAAAGTGTATATCTCTAATCTCTTAAACTCTTACCAAACCCTTTATATACAGCGGTAGAAACCAAATGGCATTACTAGTGCACTTAGACTAGGTTAGTGCTTTAACCATTCTTATTTTGTCCAGTTCTAGCTAAGGTTTCTTTGAGAATGTCTTTTTAACGGTGCCGGCTAACACTTTTCGTTTCTTTTCTTTTTTGGGGCTTTTATTTTGTTAGAATGATTCTATAGATATGAATGCAAAATGATTTGTTCTGTGACTGCTGTGTGGTACAGCTTTTTAGCTACGTTTCCTCAAGGGAGGTTTGATAATGCTAGGCGCAGCAGTGCTTATTTTTTCATAAAGATGTAAAAGTGTGTTTTTAGTCTATTTGCTAAACTGTAGGATTTGTTGAGTAGCTAGTCATGGTTTGCCCTCCCAGAGGGGCTGGCAGGTGTTTCTTTTTTCTCTTTGGTTGGGTTTGTTTTACATGCCTCTTAAGTTGTATTATTTGTGTCCGTATTCATATTTTTTTTTTTTTAATTTGTTATGAACTCGATGATTAATTTACCTTAGAAGACATTATTATTCCAGATGTATTTGGTTGATATCTGTATTTATTATCACTTCAAAACAGGATAAGAGGACAGAAGCAGACAGGAGTGTTTGTTTTAATTCGATTTTTCCGGGTTGTTTTTATACTGTGTAGTTTTCAAGCCAGCAAGCCGATGTGAAAGCTCTACCTCGTCTGAGCCATTCTCAGTTCTGTTATACTTTTGTACATCATTTCAAAAAGATGTAATGTCATGTCCACAATAAAGACACACAAAATGACACCTGTTGGCACCGTTTTATCTTTTTTTCACTTGTTTGTTTTAAATTTACCTCAGCCAGCGTGACTGAGCGAGTCCAAGTTTAGATGAAAAAGCTTCACACGTTCACAGTTTTTAAGATTTCATTTTTCTCAGTTACTTGCGCCGCCTGTGTGTGAATTTCACCTAGAACCGTGCAGCCCGTTGTCTTTGAATACTGACGGTAACATTTTGTGTTTGTTCATTTTCCATCACACGAATTATTCTCATCACGATCACTCCTGTCACTGTCAGCTACAGTGACGCAGCATCACGATGTACATCATGATGCGGTGAAGAACAGCTTGCTGCCATAAATTGCTTTTCCACAGGCTAAACAGTCAGATGAGAATCAGAGGGGATATGTAGACTCAGAACATTAAGATCTTTCAGCTCGACAGTTACGCTAATCTCAACGACACACCTATTCGCTTGTTTAGTGATCGTATATCAGCCCTGTTTCTGGGTGTCAAACCTGAGTTCTGGTTGCACAAGACTCCAATCTGATCCACCAGACGGCTTTGGAAAATATGAATGAGGACATAAATTTTATACTTTTAACTGTATTTTTGTAGGTTTTGCAGCTTTTCTTTCTAATAAAGACCTCCCTGATAGTAATAAGTAATAGATTAACAATTAATTAATTGAATAACATAATTTTTTCACTATCTACTGTAGATATTTATCAGTTTTATAGTGTGCAAAAACAAACAAACACATATTTTCTGTCAATCAATGCATTTTTTTTCCATGTTACTTTTACAGGACAGTCTGCACTGAGTGAAGAGAACTTTTTCTATTATTTCACACATTTATTTCCTAAAGTTTAAGCTAAAGCAGCATTTCTTTATTGTGTAGAAAAACTGAGCTGTATTGTTGATGTTGCACTTCTTTTTCTCGTGTTTGAAAATGTAAAGTTAAACTTCTTTACACTAATGGAAAGAGGAGTTTTACTGGTCCGGTACACATCAAAGTGGGCTGTATATGGCCTACAGTCGCTGGTCTACAGCGTTGTTTGAAGCCATTGCAATACTTTCATCTTATTTTATTTATTAGAAACAAGTCGCCCCCGGTATCTTCGGCTTTTTGTTCACACAACTCGTGTTCCTCACAAGTTTTTGAAGCCTCACAGTGCACGCTATAGCCCAGGGGTTCATTATGTCCCAGACGCCAAATATTTGAAGGCTTTAGAAAAGAATAGCTGACTTTCAGTGTAGATGTTAAGCTTAGGGACAGAATATTTTTTTCATAGCGAGTAATCCGAAACACACAGCAACATATTCGTGACTAACCTCGTGTTGTGGATGTTCTCATCTCAGACGTTCCATCTGCTGAAGTTTCCTCCATTTATCGAGTCTTTTTCCTGCAATAGGCCTCTGCCCATCGGACATGCTCAACATGAACTTTACTTCCTCACCCTCATCCTATGTCTCCCCTGTGCTAAAGGGTTTCTATTAGCCTAAATATAGCTCTGTAGTTTCCCACAAGTTAGCACATCATATGCCACTTAGCCCCACTTCACTAATCCTCCAAATATTGCTGTTATTTAGTTTTCCTTGTTGATGTCCAAAATTACAAAGAGGTTTACATTTAAATTTTTAAAAAGTACTTCAGTCAGACTTCAGTATATCATTGTTAGGTGGAAAATAGGAAGATAATGTCTAACTTTACCAAACCTTGTCAATCATGGATATTTAAAATGCATGACAGTATTTTAAAAATGTCCACACTGGTCATGCAAATGAACTGAAAGAATGTGGACCGTTTTATAACTCACAGTGGTGCCCTAGTGTTTGTTTGCTTTTAGGAACCTGAGGAGTGTTTGGACCCAGTAATGGCTAATGACATGACAGGCAGATAAAGTTTGAAGACTGCGTCCTGCAGGGCTCTTTGATGCTGTTGCATGATGTGTGCTGATCATTTATAGAACAGATGCTACAAAATGAGGCTTACACTGTATCAATCAAGTGACTACACTGGCTGTTTATGTGCAAGCATCAATTCTATATGTAAAATTAGACCAGCCTTCTGTTTTTTGTTTTTTTTAAATATATTTTACATGAGGTGTGTGTTAATTTTACACAGAATTTTTTCATGATGTGTTTATAAATTTTCAGTCACCCGTATTTTTCTCATTTCAGAAAACGACTCCAGCATTTCTTTTGCCAACACCAGATGGTGGTTGTTTAATAACTGCATATAGTTTACTGCAGATGTAAATGTTTAGTTGCCTGGGTTACATGAAAATTTAGCATTTACAGGTAGCAAAGTGGTGTGGTGCTGGTTAGCACCACCACATCACAGCAAGAAGATCCTTGGTTCAAATCTACTATTTGCACGTTCTCTTCAAGTACTCTGGCTTCCTCCCACCGTCCAAAGACATGCATGTCAGGTTACTTAGACACTTTGTTGACCAAAGGTTTCAATCACTTTGGAAAACTGGAAGATAACACTTATGCATAACTAGTGTTCAGAATAAAAGCCTTTACAGCCTGGCACCAATTTAACTGGTCTGATGAATAGCTGGGTCTAATTAATCTGGATTATGTTGCTGCTTCATCATGATGTAGATGCTCCTTCAGCTGTAATTGCACCATGATGACACATATGACATAACTGTAGACATCCTTACTCATGCTGTTTAATGTCATACGTGATAAAATCTCCAAATTTGCTACAGAAATTTGAATAAAACTCTTGTGCTGCACGACTACGAATAAAGTCCAGTTTCTCTAACAGACCTATTTTGTTTCTGATTGAGCTCTGCATACGACTCCATTGCCTGCAGAAGAAAGTGAACGTGCCCATGCGTCGTGAAGATCAGGTGAAAACAGATCAGACCTGAGCCACCCTGCAAGCTGTTCCCTTTCATATCATATGACACGTTTGATGGATCGGGACTTTGATGTTCGTCTGGGCCCAGTTTCCACCTTGATGTCCATGTGTGGCCTTGCAGTTGAAGTCGAGCTGCCAAGCAACGGTGATGAG
The DNA here is from genome assembly GCF_900408965.1 of Simochromis diagramma. NCBI lineage: Eukaryota > Metazoa > Chordata > Actinopteri > Cichliformes > Cichlidae > Simochromis > Simochromis diagramma. The sequence continues at coordinate 8,735,914 of NW_024387423.1, read as the reverse complement.
AAACCCGCACCCTTCAACTACGAGGGACCACCTAGGGATTGTTGCTACTTTGCCAGTCTCTTTCATGTTCGGAGTCTATGCGCGCCATCTGTCTGCCGGTTTGAGTGACGGCTGAATGACGGGTTCCCTCTGAGAACATGGCACATAACGTTAATGCCAAGCAGGCCCGCGGGCTGAGAAAAGACTGCAGCTGCCCGTCACTCTTCACAACCTCATCAGTCACAGCGAAGGCAGACATGACGGCCCCGAGCTCCCTGAAAAACCTGTTCGCTGACATCTCTTCTTTCTGTCACACAGCAGAGAGAAGCTGACTGACTGAATGACTGACTGAGGTGGAAAATACGCCAAACGTCAGGCTGAGTCAGACTTGATGGATAGGATAGGTGTTTTGGTGAGCACAGTATAATGTGCTTCTTTATATCACATCTTTACGTGTCATAAAGGAAAAATGTTGTTCAGTTTCAAAGTCTTTGCTTTTACACAGGTATAACCACAGGGGTTAGTACAGATTTCGATCTTTTTTTTCTTTAAATGCATGTTTATGCATTTATACGTCAGTTTTTAGCTGATATTATGTGCTTATTTCAGTTATTTTAGGTTGAAGGTGTTTCACAAGATGAGAAGTCGAGCCAAAAGTAAGTGGCACCCCACGTAACACTGAGGAATTGGTAAGCCTTGAAAATGATGTTGCTTTGATTTGTCAAAGGAAACCTCTTTCACCAGCACCTTTTCAATCCTGTATGTATGCCAATTTTTGTTACTAGAAGAAGAAAAGTAGTGCAAATTTGGGTAATAATCTGAATCTTAAATGGGATCAGTATTGCTGATGCCAGTGCCGGTACTTTTAACTTAGAAAGGCAGCTATATAGGTAAGGTGAGTGTGTCATGGCTTGTGAGATGAATCATCAATTTCCAAATTCTAAACATCTTTTAATGACCACAAAATCACAATAATCATTTGGCACAACAAAACACACCTTTCAGCTTTTCATGTATTTTGAAAGTCAGAAGCATTATAAACCTGTGTATCTAGACATCATCTTTCTTTTCTTTTTTTAACAGGGAATGGCTACTTCACTGGGTCTAGTCTTTAGTTTTCATGTATACCGTATTTTTCAGACTGTAAGGTGTACTTAAAATCCTTTAATTTTCTCAGAAATTGACAGTGCGCCTTATAATCCGGTGCACCTTATGTTTGAATTCTGGTTGTGCTTACTGACCTCGAACCAATTTTATCTGGTACACAGCGCTCAAAAATCTGTCAAAAAATGTTTTAGTATGACTTTGGTAAGCTACAAAGCCGCACCGCTTGAGGGATAGACTATGTGCACCTAAGCATATGCTACTTCCGGTGGGGAAACGCCTGTAGAGTGCTTCGCTCCTTGTTTACGGTCGGGTTTTCCAAAACAAGTCAGCCAAATGGATGAATCAAGTGGCGATTTACATTTCTCAAGATGTCTTGGGCATTTACCGAATATATCTGTAGGTGATGTTCGTCGATGTGTCGATATTTTTTCCACCACGCCTCAGAGCAAAAGAGAGAGGATTCAAATTTTATATTTCTTAGTGTTTCTATACAGCGGTCCCTCGTTTATCGCGGATGTTATGTTCTAAAAATAGCCAGCGATAGGTGAAATCCGCGAAGTAGCCAACTTTATTTCCTACAATTATTATAGATGTTTTAAGACTGTAACGCCCTTCACTACACTCTTAATACACTTTTCTCAGACAGGCACAAACATTTTCACACTTTTCTCTCTTGTTTAAACATTCTCAAAGTTCAAACCAAGTCCAGTATTATAGAATGAAACCAAAGATCAAACTCCAGAACATGGGAATAGAGCAGCTGCGAGATAATTCAACATCAATGAATCATTAATGAATCAATGAATCAATGAATCAGCGATCGATGTAGTGATTCTGTACTGTACAGGAGAGACGGCACGGAGGAGATCGACAGTGGTCTGCAGCCGATCAGGACGCAGAACACAATGCGATGTAAAAAAAAAAAAAAAAGCATGCAAAATTGCACTAAAAAAAATCTGTGAAACAGCGCAGCCGCGTTATAACGCGATCTTTACGTTTTGGTGCTTTGGACATGATTTTGGAGTCCATCTTCGCAGTAGCGATTGACCGCAAAATAAAGCTACCGGAAATGTACAACCCTACATCCGGTCTTAAAACAGGAAGTTAGCATTTTCATGTTCTGACTGAGGGATTTCTGAAAAAATTAAAACATACAGCTCTGCTCTCACTTCTAACATAAATGAAGACAGAAAACTTAACAGCAGTGAGTTTTGTAGGGTTAAGTTGGACTAGCTGGTATATAATGATGTGCTATGTGATTCATAGCGACACAGCTATGTTAGCATAAGATAAACACAGTAAGGGTGTCCAAATTCAGAGGCTGCATCCTCCAGAGGACCCGGCCTTTGCGGTCTACGTGGGCTGGGTCCTCAGGAGGCCGGGTAGGCTGCAAGTGAGCGGCTGTGAAATTGGACGGTCTAGCCTTCAGATTCGCGTCACCGCTGTCTTGGTGGAGTTTAACAAACTCAGCCGTCTGCTCCTTGCTATCTAAAATATAACAGGACACTGGCGTAAATTCTTGGTCATGTCAAACTTCTGTTTAATCAGTCTTCCGTTTGACGTTTATTCAGCTGTGTGAAAACCTTAAAACTTTAATGTCAGCCAAACCTAAACGCCAAACAATAACATTTTAAGTTATCTAAGTGACCTATATTTATCATGTTTAACCTGAGTAGCAAAAGACCGCGGGGGTTTGAAAACGATGTACCAGGAGTTTGCCGTTCTCAGTGGCTCTAGCGAGCCTTGAACCCTGGCTAGCTATCGAGCTGGTGGGTAACAGACGTCTCCGAAAACATAAAAAAAAATTTGGCGAATATGTGATGTCTTGATAAACCGAGCAGATATTTAAAGTTTACACAGCTACATTCTTGCCTGAAAATATGTTAAAGGTTTATTTTGTGACCCAGAAAGAGTAATAAGAGTAATATTAAAACTTAGTAGCGGCCGCCATTGTTAGAAAGTGGAATTGGCTGGGCCGCCCTATGAATTCTGGGATATGGTGGGCCACGAAGGATACACCTGACCCATCCTTCTAATCGGGAGAAAAGCTAACCCAGCTGCTGACTGCAGCCTATTGTTTACTGTAAAGAAATGAGTGTTTCCAATAACACTGTTAAATGAATAAGAATATTGAACTAGTGCCTTCAGAGGATCCATTTTTTCAAGGTGGTCAGGGATTATTTAAGCCTGATATGTTTTATTGTGCATTAAAAAAAAAATCATTGCTTAGGCTACTGCACGTTGCTAATTAAACAGCCAAACCTGTTTTTGCCTTAATTCATCATGATGACGTAAAGGTTTATTACACAGTGTACTGGCTTTTATTGTCTTGATAAGATCTGTCCACAGACAGAAAGACAAATGGACAACACCTCCAAAAGTACTCAAAAGCTTCTTTGTGGTAATTTCTGTGTTTCAAGCACCACATTTTGTTATGATGGCGCACACACACATAGACATGTACACTAACAGGCTTACAAAGTGAAAAAAATCTAAGCTTCATTGCTGTGGCTGATAAATATTTCATGTTCGTAGATGAGATGATGTCCCACAGATGTGGGGAAGTACAGATATATACAAAACATAACATGTCGACATGCTTTGAGGCTCGTGGACTCTATTTCTAATGCCCTTTACTGAGTACGCATGGGTCAGTCCTAACTCGGTGATCAGTTTTGAGATGTAATTTTAATTTGCACAATCCCAGCTCCTTTCAGTCACTACAGTTCTGTGACTTTATCTTGGACGTTTGCACTACTTTAGCACTGAAAATCTGTGCATGCATACCAAAGTATGTACAACTGTCTCCAAGGTGGTGACTGCTACAGTAGGCCTCATGAGAACTCTGCATACACATTCCACACACAATGCACTTTCATAGTTTTCATCAGGATTTTAATACAGAAAATACTTAAACCTTGAGAAAGAAATATTAACCCTTTACAGATACAAGACTGGACTACAGCCAAGCCTCTGACCTCCTCGCTTCCTCTTTAGCTCTGCAGCACACTGTCCAAGTTGGAGGGTCTGATCTATATCTGCCACTAGGGAGCACTATCCCTCTCTAATGGCTGCTAAACGGCCTTCCTCGGGAGGCCAAGGGCCACGTCGCAGACCAAATTGCACTTGCATGTGTAGATTGTCTGCGTTGGTGTGGGGTAAATATACTTAAAACGCACTACGGCGTATATCAGCGCGGCAGCCTTGACTGCAGTTACCACCGGAGAGTATGACTCCTCCGCATTTCCCAGGCAAAAGGCCAAACACATTTACAACACTTCAAGTGTCTGCGACACAAGAACGCCCTCTCCACTGTGAAATATGTAAATATTGCACTAATCAAAGGGTTGTGGAATCGCAAAATGCCACGGAAAGGTTATGACCTGGAGCCTGTGCTAATAAGGGAGAGAGGGAGGAAGTGAAAGAGGGAGGGAGGAAGAGGAGGATAGAAGAGGTGGTGGAGAGAAGGCTGGGGGTGGAGGGGCGGCGGTGGTGGTGGGAGGGTAGAGGAGTGACAGCTACCACAGGCGTTTCTCCTGCCTGAGGAGGACCTTCACATGCTGACCTCTGCCTCCTGCACTCTAAGACTCTGACAGTAATGAATAGGAAGGGGCTGTTTATGCATATCAAATGTTATTTACTCTCCCACAGTCAACTGTATCCACAGAGGATAGAAAGAGAGGAGCGGAAGAAAAAGACAGGATATTCCCAAAGACTGTGGGCTGCCATTAGAACAATGTGGACAAGAATGCAGAGGCCTCTGCAGTGGACTGGGGTTAATCTATCTATCGCAACGAATTACATGACATGGTTTTACGGAGCTTTGGCTCATCTTGCTTTTAAAATGCTACATTGTTCACTGCCTTGATTTTTTTTTTCTTTTCGTGCAGGACTCGAGCTCTTTGACAGCAACGGAGTACCTACGTGGAAACGAGCAGTCGTTGGAGCTCATAAGTAAACTTGACAATGAGCTCCTCTGAAAATCTAGCCCGCGCTATTATTTGTTTCAACTATCTCCTGCTCCACCAAACTAAAGTCTATATCCGGCGACAGAATCAGGGGGATGTTAACATGCATTCTAGTCGTGTAACATATTTTTAAGCAGGATTAATTCTTTTCCACATTGACATGATTGGTCTTAAATAGCACAAACCTTAAAGCCAGAGGGAGGAAAAGCCTGAGCAGAATTATTCAAGGGAATGACGTTCGACGACGAGCTCAAGAAAATAACCTTGAGCATGAACAATGAAGAATCAGCCGCCAGAAAACGTTTGCGTCCCCCCCCACCCCCAACCCTCTCCTCCTTCCCCGAGTGTCAGCGTCGTCGGTTTACGGCTCGGCCTCATTTTCCATCACCCCTTTTGAGAATTAAGTTGGATCTTAAGTATGTAAATGAGAACCTATTCCGTGGCCCCCACCCTCTCTTATACGAATCCCAGGACAGACCATGACATTTAACATCGCCTTCACTAATTTGTGCTTAATAGCCAAAAAGTGATTAGAATTAACATTAATGACATTTCATATGTCTCCCCTTCTACATTCATTACCCGTTCCCTGCTGCTGATACTTAACCAGCTAATGCTGGTGGCCGCTTCTTGCAGCTTAAATTTCCTGTTACACTTCTGGCAAAAATCTTTCAGTCGCTCCTTTCTTTCCTTTGCAACAAGACAACAAGGCAGGAGAATTAAAGTAGAGGAGGGAGTGGGTGTTTCAAAGCCTTTAAGTTGGAAATCTGTTCTATCGGTCACACCCTCTTTTCCAATTGACACGAACATCCTAGCAGATTAAGGAGGAGTGTGTGAATGGAAAAGTGGGAGGGGGGGGTCATCGTTTTTTTTTTTTTGTGTGTGTTCCTGCCTGCTCTGTCATCTTCTGCTTCTCCTGTTGAAACAAGTCATATCCAATACCCTTCATCTCTTCTTCTCATTCCTCACCGTACCGTCCTCAAGCAAAGGCAAATCACAGAGGATAACAGGGCCTTAAGAAATACTGGCCTATTGGACATTTTTTTCTTAGATCTGTACATGGAGGAGATTATCATGTGAAAAATGAGCATTGTGTTTGTATCAAACGACAGTCTCCACCAGCCCTCCGCCCTGCTCTCTGGTAATTAGTGAGGGTTTCCAACCTTGCTCAAGGGCGCTGAGCTTTTCCCGTGTGTTTCCTTGCCGAAGTCAACCGATTCTATAGCAAGCACGTTACAAAGGTGGTTCGTGGTGATGACACTTTTGACGGGAGAAAGAAACAAAGAGAGGGGTGCAAAGTGCAAATGAGCAACATAACAATTTTGTGGTATTGTCATTGTAAAAAAAAAAAAAAAAAAAGTTTAAAAACTTTTTGATATTTCCCAGGAACGTTTTAAGAGCTGAACAGTGCGTCTTAGCTGAGGGCCATTTTACTTATATGCATTTGAAAAAATGTACAGCCTATAAAAAAGAGTTTAACTAACTTAATTTGGACTAAAATTTTAAAGAAACAAGTTTACAATTTATTTTGAAAATGTAAATTCCACAATCTGCTTTGTCTTTTTAGAGGATTTTAACTACTGTAACACTCCAGCATGACTTAAATGTAAACCCAAAGTACAATACCAGGGAGGAACTTTTGTTTTTAAATGGAAAAACACCTAAAGAGACAACATTTGAATTTTGGTTTAATTTTCTCCAGGTTTAACAGCTGTAGAAGTTTTTCTCTCTCTCTCTAAAAAAAAAAAAAAGATCAACTGGAGGGCACCTTTTTGTTTACCACTAGAACATGGTTGTGATACAAGGATGGAAGATCGTTAAGGCGGAAAACACAAGGAATGTCATGGACGAAGAAAAAAAGAGGAGGTTGAAAGGGTAAAGAGAGCTGGGGGTGATCATGGGGTAATGGCAGCGGCCTGGCTGCTGACAGACAGGCCAATCTTCCGTCTGGACAGACTCAAGAGAGATGTGTCAGTCTCCGCCGGCACCCCGGGCCAGCCGCACCACCACGTTGCTAAATGTGTATTGGCAAAGTGTCTGTGCCAATGCCATTAGCCAGCAGACTTAAATTCCCCTGTAATTTTCAGTGGTGCTCCTAGTTATTGGCACCTCTGATGGGTCGAGTATTTGAATCCTGGTTCACGCTTAATGGATGACCGGTGGCAATGAACAGGAAGGCGATCAGTTATCACTCCTACAGGACAGATCCACGTGCACACGCGCACGGACATTCCCTCACACTGCTATTACCGACTGTCCCTGAAACCTTCTTAGAAACAAGTAGATAATAATAGATCACGCTCATTGCTTTGTGGTGTGTTGAACAAAAAAATCAAAGTTTTCATTGTGAATTAAATGAAAGTACTTTATTTTCAAGTGTTTTATGATTTATAGCAATGGAAACAATGAAGTCATAAATTCCAGTAATCGTAATGACGGTTCTTTAACAACACAACTGTAATCTCAAGTCCCTTTCATAAAATAAACCAAGATTTAAAAGCAGTTCTTCTAAAATGTCCAGGTGGAAGAGACACAGTTAAGGTCTAAAGATATCATTTCCAGCATTTTTAGAGTAACTTCCATCAAAGGTAAGGACACGTTTCAACCCCTGTGTGACATTCAGATCGTTCTCCATATTCAGATGTAAAGGATATTCCCCACTCTCGTTGCTGCAGGTGTTTTCCTTTAAAGAACTATTTGGAGCCCAAAAAGTAAAATCATCTGATATTCTACCAGAGCCAGACGATGTTAGGAGAAAAGCACAAGAAATGAATTTACGTTTACGTTAATAGCAGCCCTCGAACATTAGTCAACTCAGGATCCCTCATAATCGTACATAAACTACACCTAAAAAAACATTAAAATAAAATTTAAAAAATGTCCACACGCTGATGTATTGCTATGCAGTGTCACATAATAAGGACTAATAGGGGTGTTTTTCCTGCAGAGGAACCAATTTTATAACACAACAACATACTGTAAAGAATATAGGAAATAATGTGCAGTAAAAGCTGTGATTTGTGAGTCCCCATCGAACAGTGCAGCTGCTGGTGTCTGGGCTCTGTCTGTTCTGACACTGGAATATATTTTCTCTTTATCAAAAACCTCAGGAAGGAAAACAAGTGCAAAACATTCGTTTAGAAGCGTTCTGATGGGCATTTTTTGTTATTTTCTGTTCAGGCTTTGATCGGCTAAACACAGCAGATGGCCCGTAACTGTAAAGTGCAGAGAGCAGGGAGACTGTGACAATGCTGATATAGTGTCGTACTTCAAAAAAGGACCAAAAAACTAAAAAGAAATCCTGAATTTAGAGCACAGGGGTGAGAACATGCAGTAACATTTCATGATGATAAACTGGAGATTCCAGCAGGAACACTAAAGTAACTGCATAATAAACTGTAAAGGTTATATTCTATAGAGAACAGCACTGCAATATTTTTACACTAAGAAACTGTTACGTATCAATAGACCCACGCGTCAAATAACGCTGGCTGCCAGTAATTTACTGTAATTTAACAGGAATCCTTGTATAGCTTTCTTTTGAGACATGAAGTACATTTCTGCTAATAAACCTCCCTGTTATTTACTATAGTCGTTCTCCATTGTTACATGTTAACTGAATTGAAAGATCTGAGTTTGCCTTCTCATGCTACGGTAGATGTCTGAGGCACACAGACACACACACATCGGCACCCCTGAAAACAGCCCTAACACACACTTTAACACAACTCATTACTCCAGCAGGACAGGTTTAATGAAGGAGAAAAGACAAGAGACAGAGGCTTTGGAGACATTTTTTGACTTTTAGTGCTGATCTGAGATCAGGTCTTTGCCAATCAAACCTCTCTCATTAGCTTTATAGGGCAACAAGGACAAACTTGCATGTGGTCTGATTGTGATTAGCATTTAATTTAATTTTTAATTTTTCCACTCAATTCTCCCTGGATCGGGATACAATAAGCGCCAAAAAAATGAGACATTTTTACTTCCTCTTACCATCTGTGACCCAAAAACACATTAAAACTGCTAGAATTTTCATGAGCTAACGATTGTGAAGTTGTTCTGGATTCTTGTGGGATTTGTAGCTTTGAATGTCTCTTTCACAATTTTACAGATCTCCCTCTCTCCCTCGCTCTCTCCCTCCTCTTACTGCTCCCGCTCCCTTCAAGCGACATTGCCCGTAGTGTATCAGGGGAATACGGTCTTCGTCAGCTCAAGACAAACACACGAGTGAAAAAAACACACACAAAAGTTAAATAACTATATACAGGAGCAATTTAGGTCTGCTGTAATTTGTATATAGTGTTTGACAACCTTGCCGGAGAAGTTTTCACCCCAGAAATGCTAAGTAGTCCCAGCAGGAGTCAGTCAGGAAGAGGAGAGGGAGCTCTTTGCTGTTTAATGTATTCTTCGGCAGCCCAGAGGCCTCCAAAACGCTGCATGTCTTTACGATTCACTGTACACACTCGCGCACGCACACACACACACACACACACTCACATATCTGTCGGCAGTCAGACTCTGATGGAACACTGCTAATGGGGCTGTTTTTAATGAGCCAGGAAGAGGAGAGTGACCCTTCGAAGGTGAATATCTCTATTTCTCTCTGTATTTTGCTGTGTGCAAATGTATGCCCGCATGCCATTCACACACACACTTTTGAACGTGCAGGCACACAAGTCCTTGTAAATTTATACCAAGTTGTAGTATTTATCTCTAATTGTTTTTAACTGCCATAATTACTTTCAGCTCTCGGCTCATTCATTCATTCAATCCTCTCATCAGGAGCGAGTGTGCGAGACATCAGAAGGGAGAAATGTGTGTTTTTACGGCTCAAGAGCCTGCATAAATTGTGAGGGTTTGGAAAAAAAAGAGCCCTGCAGCAACAGTCCTCCGCAAAGCTGCAGGAGATCCGTCGATTTCCTCAAGTTCCACTTCACGTTGCAAGGGACATATCCATCCCCAGACAACCATTTCACTTTATTTCACTGATTTTATGATCTTTTCCTGCAAAGCAAAGGGGGGAAAAAGGAGAGGGGGAAGAAAGGGAAGCAGTTCTGTGAGTGGCCAAAAGATGGCACACTATGTATGGAGGGGAGAGGGCTGTGATGAGCGTTGCGGCGGCTGTGGTGTCTGTATTTAACCTAGAACCTGGAGAGCGTCTGTGTTTCCTCTGCTGGGACTCTTCTGCTTCTAGGATTCAGGAGGAGGAGGAAGGAGGGAGGAAGCAGGAGCAAGGTAGATGAACGGGTGTCATGCCTCTGCTCATGTTGCTCAACAAGCTATCCCGTGGCTGCTTTTTGCACTAAAATGAGGCCGAGGATATATAGCTGTGACATTTTATCTAAGAGCCCCCCGTCTCATTTTGTCTGCAGAACATGCGGAGTTACGGTGCAATCCGAGAACGCGGCTAGAAATAATGGTTATTCTGATGATTTGTGTTTTTTAACATCTCCAAGAGAAAATAAATGCCCTAACTAACCAGGTAGGACATATTGTATTTTATGCGATAATATTTTTGGTCTCTAAAAAAAAGGAGCAGGGGGGAAAAAATGGAAAATAAAAATGAGAGAGGAATGAAAAAGATCATTTCATACATCATCTTTAAACAGATTTGTCATGAAGCATCCTCATTAATCCCAGCAAAATTGTCTTTTTATGGCTGTTGCTGATTTCATTTAATCTTTCTTTCCTCGTGCCTGTGTGGCAGTTTTATGTCTGTACTAAACACTTTCTTCTTACCCAGATATGAATGATTGGAATGGCCCCCCCTCCCCTTCCTTTTTCTTTTTGGGGGGGAGGGGGGGGGGGGGCGCTGTGGGGTTAATTGGGAATCATTACATTATCATTATCACAAAAATACAACAAGTGCAAAAAAAATGTAGAACTGGCTGTCCTAGAATAGATTATGATTCATGATGTGCCAATATTACAGTTTATGTTCACACATGTAATGAGCACAAGCTGATATGAATGTTTTAAAAATATCAAAAGCACTTTATTTTATCTCTCGCGCCCCATCAAATAGTTATATTATTAACTTTCTGATATTCTACTTTTACATACAACTGTGTGTAAGTTGTGTATGCAAAAGTGGGGATCACACAGCACAGCAGTCTGATCCTTCAGCATGATTGCATTCGCTCTGTTACTTAACATGGACATGCTCACATACTCATCAAAGGCGCACACACACACACACAGATACACGCACGCCGATGCTACAAGACCACAGAAAATCAATGTGACAGGTTTCAGTCGTCCCTCAGTGTACACATCCCCACTCAGACTCTCTCCTGACATCTGCTCGATTACCTCCTACAGCCACACACACACACACACACACAGACAGAGAGAGAGAGGCGCCCTCCCCATGGCCGCCCTAAGCCCCTCTGAGCCATATGAAATGTAGTCGGTGCAGGAGAAACCAGATACTGCTGGCTGTGTCACATTGCGTTTGCCGCCACCCGTCAGGAGCGGGTCTGTTTGACTGCCAGACGTTATGACAGCGTCAGTCATCCTCCAGCCCAGCAGCAGGCTGTGGGACAGAGAGGAGTAAGTGAAGGAGGAGGAGTGGGGGGGGCAGACCTTAATCACCTCAGGCAGACTGGGAAGAGAGCAGTCCTGCCTTTACGAGAAAATGATTTGATTTTGTGTGAAATTGCATAAAAAACATTGTGTTTGCTTTGTTTGGTTTTTGTCTATCTAACATTTGGACAAAGAGAGGAAAAAGGTGATGTAGCTTTCAGCGCTTTGCTTTGCTAGCAAAGGTGGGGTGGTGTAGAGCTCAGCTGATCCAAAGATTTCAAGCAAACGTCCAGTGGCTCTCTAACCTCTTCCATGATCCATGTGTGTGCGGATACTTGTGTCTCGCTTGTCGATTTGACAGCTGGCAAGTTGATGATTGAGCTACTTATCCTGTCAGACCTGTCAGGTAGACTCACATCTTTATTTAATTTTATGCCTCTCTCTTTCTCAATCTGTCCCTCTCATTATATATATATACACACACACATGTGTGTGTATATATAGCTTTTTTTGCCTAAGCTGCAAGAGTGTGCTGAATGTCAAGCCAGAAGGAGCACAGATAACAGCCAGCTACCAACACACATGCATGACAGTCAAGGACACACACACGCACACTCAAAGAAACACAGGTGTACACTCAAACAAACCTGCACTTCATGCCTCCCATATACACAGAAGATGTGACGGCAGTCCGGTTTGTCAGGTCATCTGACAGCACCTGTGAGCTCCCATGTGGCCAGAGAGTTTCCAGACAGCAGGACAGGAGGCCTGGACAGCAGCACCTCACGCCCTCTCCTCATCTCACCCCTCCCTCCTCCCCCCGCACACACAAACCTTTCCTAGTCTCACCTCCATCCTCACCCACTGCTTCTCACCGTGCAGGACAGCAACCCTCAGAAGAGCCCGGCAGGATAAGAGGTGATGGACAGGCCATCTCTGGTGTGAACTCTCGCACTCGCCGGCGAACGTCATGGACAGACAGCTCGCTTTGACGTGAGCCAACAGCAGAAGGAAACAAAGTTGAAGCGGTAATCCTCAAAAATACTTTTTTTGGGTGATGTTTTGTCTTTGCCGCGTCTCCGCGATGTCTTTGCTTTGTGGTTTCGCGTGTCAGTCGATGAATGGGGAGTCTGGTAGGACGTCGGGTTTGTATAGGTGGTCTTCTTCTCTTTGTCTGCTAAGCTCCAGCGATGTACTCGTATGTTTTCTTTTTTGATCTCAAATGTTAAATACATCACAACATACAAAAACATCTTAAAGTTTCCCAAGTTAAAGGATGTAAATGATTCGACTGTGACTGTTGCACCTTTGCTTTTGCTGCTGTGGGTTTAGCTGTAGTTTACTTTAACAAAGTTCTGTAAGCTAAATCTATATTCATATTTGGATAATGATATATAAGTACTGTAGGCATCAAAAACATTGACATTAATTAAGAAGAACTCTTTACAACTAACAAATCTGAAACAAGCTGGTAAAAATGTTAGAAATTATCCAATTTAATTTTTAAAAATTGTATTTTGTATTTACTATAAATGGTTAAACAGAAAACTAGTAACTGTAGCTGAGAAAAACCACTGAAATGCATGTCAATACAAACATCAAGCAGAAAAAATGGAAATCTTCAAACAGTGAAGTCCAGCACTCGATTAAAAGCTGATTTCTAACACTTTATAAAACTGCCGAATGCTTGAAATCCAAACATGTGAAAGCAAATGCTTGTATTCGGCACAAGCCCTCACTCAGTGCCGCTGTCAGTCTCCTTCATAGCCATTCTATGTATCACTACCTCAGAAATCAAGGCCTTCTGCTATGAATGATTAATAAACAAACCTATTAACAATGCAGCAGACGTTTCACTAAAGGTTCATTTTCGGAAATACAATCTCCCTTTTGTTAATAATGTCCATTAATCATGCGAGGATGTCACTTAACGCAAGGTTAATGAAACACTGCTAATGCCTGGCTAATCTATCCCCAGTCAGAAAGCTGCTGTAACTGTAATTCCTAACCCTCTAAACTATTTTCCCGGGGATTCTCGCTGCGTGATTGATGGATGCGGGACAGGGGATGTCCATTATTTTTAAGTGGAACACAGAGGCAGAATGTGGGGGTCAGCTGCGGGCCGAACTCAGAAAGCTTTACCTGTCCAAATGGCTAATGAACCACTGACAAGATATATGGGAACACTTTGGGGGAGAATTTAAGTATGACATAACAACTTGATAATGGATTTATTGTGGCACTTGGAACCATTCATTCACAATCAGGCATAATGTTCATGGCCTCCTCCCGTCATAATCCTCCGACCAAGTATCGACGGCAAGTGCGACTTCAGCTAGTGCCGATCGTAGCGCGTGGGTGTGCGCGCGCCTTCTTCTGACTTCCATTTTCCAGCTGTCAGGCCGACCTATTAAACAGAGTATTATTTTTTTATGTCTGTGTGCATTGTGTCTGTGTAAGCAAGGCATGGTGTAAGCACAACATTAGGAGAGATGTTTATTGTAATGTGAGTGTCTGGTGCCAGCTGAGCTGAGCTGCAAGCTGTTTGGAGAAGCGGATGACTGTTTGATTGTTTGATGACAATGTGGGCCTTGCATCTCTCTTCCTTTCGTCTGCGTCTCAGAAGAATGCTGACATTAAATGTTTGATGTTGGCATGCACAACTGATGTACAAATAAAAACCTCACCGGTGAGACATGATTTTTCTTCTTCTTCTTTTTTTTTTTTAGTCTTCTTGCATTTTTGACAATACATTTGTTGTTTCTGTTGTTTCCACGTTCGATTCAAGTTTTACCTTTCCCCCCCTTTTTAAAAGTTTGGATTGTTTTTATCTCTCGCTCTCTCGTTTTCTTCTTTCTTTTTTTTTTTTCTTCTTCTTTTTCTTCTTAAATCAGAAAGTCGCCAGAAGATTCACTCAGGGGTTGCATATGAATTTAAGAATAACTCTTTTCCACTTGAATACGTCTTGGGTTTTTAATGGGAGGGTTGAAGCTGTGATGCCGGGGAGTGGAGGTGGTGCAGGGAGAGGAGAGGCAGGTCAATATGAGTCCTAATAAAGCGTGAGTTCATTTCCCTGCTGCACTCCCCCCTGGCCACCAGCCGCTCCATATACAAGTCAAATCGGCTTTTTGCCTCCCAAAGCCCAGTGATTTATGACCCGGCTCCATTGACCAGACCAGCTAGTTTTCATTTTTGTTAAATCGCGTGGCCTCTTAAATGAAACTATTGATTTAAAGTCAGCTTACTGAGGATTTAATTTGTATTTGGAAAATTAAAGCAGGTAACGCTTTATAATTTCACACTACACTGGAGTCGAACCAGTTATCCTCTATCCCTCGACCTGGCCTCGATCTACCCAACATCAGCGCATACACCTATCCCCCCCTCCCCCATTTCTCCCTCCATCTGGTTTTCACCGGCCACTTTGTGTGGCCATTAATGAATTTTGGACAAGGAGAAGAGGGATTTATAGTCCTGGGACTCCAGCCTGGACTGTCCCACACGCAGTACCCCTTTTGTTCAGAGGAAATCAGCATTTAACCGCTGTCTTTGCTCTGAATTTCAGTGACCTTGACTTGCTGTTTTCTCCACTGCACTTTTTTTCTTTTGTACCTCAACTCCATCAAAATCGGGCTACTGAATCCCTTTATCCGCTTATCAAAAGAAGGGGCTTTTTGTGTCACTTTGCTTGTTCGCTGTTTTGTCACCACTGCTCCACTTTTCTGGAAACTTTGTGTGGGGGGGAAATGATGTATGAAGTCACAGGCAGGAAAACAGTGAAAAACATCATCTCACACCGACGACTGCATTCTGGTATTTTCCAAAATGGCACAGGGGGAAGCTGTTTGCTACTCCCCCCTCCATCACGTGTGATTTCTCCGACAACCTTGCCTCCCATTTTTGACAAAACTAGGAAAAATGATGCGCCTCACCTTTTCAAAAATTACACTTCCTGGCCAGAAGAGGAAGCTACAATTATAGCTCCAAAACACGGTGACATATTTGTTGCTGATTGTCCCTCATTTGTGGGGGGAGAAGCCATGCTCGCTGCACGCCTGTCTCAGCTTTGTCTCCAGGTCTGTTTCCGCTGTCTCCTCCGCTGACACCGTGGCAGCCAGGCGTCCCTCCCCGCTGCCCCACTCACCTCACCCCCTCTCCCCCGCCCTGCCATAAGCTCCTTCTCCAAGCCCCTCATTAACCCCTCCCTTTTTCCCCTGGCATTGAAAAGGCGCTGTCTTTAAACCTGTCCCCGGCATCTTCAACAGAGTTTTCAATAGTGAGCATGTGGGCGGAGGGGCGGATCCCGTTCACTGTGCCCCCGCACTGACTGTTTTATATTATATTTAGTAATAATAATCACAGTTATCGCGCCTCCTCCTCATCCTTCCTTTTTGTTAAAGCCTCCTGCTAGTGGGGCGGTGGGACGGCATGGCTGTCTCCCCGGCCTCCTCACCTCCAAAAGGGCTTGTGTGTGTCGTTCACCCTCCATAAAGGAGAGGGAGGAGCAGCGGGTGGGGGTGGGAAGCTCTAGGGTGTCATTAACTCCTTTCTTCTCCCCAGGAGGAAACAGCAGTTTGACTACCATGATCCTGACCCCCCCACCCATCCCCATCCAGCATTGCTCCATCCACCCCACCCACACGCACACACAATCCCTTCACCCTTCTTTGCTTCCTTATATCCCCGCGACCCCAAAGCACCCCCACCCCTGGGGCTCTCCATAACTGTTTATTAACACGTCTTTGACTTCAGTAGACTCTTTAAACTGAGCTCACCCCTCCACCCACCACCTTCAGTCAGACGTCACTTGAAGCCTGCGCTTTCCCCTTTCATTATCAGGGACCTGTTAGAGCTTGGGATTGTTAACCTTTTAGCTCAGTCGATGCAGGGGAATTTCACTTCGCTTGTTTTGTCTGTACTTCCTGGGGTGGCAGTCGCGTTGTTTGATGTAGGAATCAAAAAAAAAACGCTCATATTTATTCCTTTATTTTTGCTTCAGGTAACGCAGCAATGTGTCATTTGGGTATAGGTGAAACGGGAAATTCCTGCATAAGCTTATCCGCCTTTAAAATATCAGCCGTTTTAATGACTCCTGTATGTTTTTCTTTTTTAATGAAAATATCTTAATTCGTAATAACGTACATATGATCATGTGTGATGTTTTTTTAAAGGCAGCACATGGAGAATAATTTGCTGTGTAAAGTGTTTTCAGCAAAAATAAAATGTGCACTAAGTATAGCTACACGCAAATCGCCATAAGAAGCAAAATGATAGCAGACTGTACTGCTGCTGCAGCACTGACTGAAACAGTTTAATCTTTCAACTCTTTACAAGATTCTGATTCATTTTAAGTGAAAAAAGTTTCACTTTCTTGAAATTTCAGACGCAGTTTTAAGCAAATGAAGTACAGCACATGTGGGTAAACAAAATAAAGTATAAATGTGGGATTAGCTTTGCAAACTTTTTGTAAACATCTCCAGTCAGGAATTGACCACAACTGTCTGTCAGTTCTGGCTTTGATTGCTTTTTCTCCAGAGGAGAAAACCGTGACTGTGCTTGGGTTGATCCAGGACAGTAGTAACTGACTGACTGCATGAGCGTCCCATTGGGAGCTTCCACAAGGGTCTCTGAGCCGGTCTGCCAAGCCTATATCTCTCGCGCTCTCTCCTCCCATAAACATCACACAGCACTGCTGTCTTTAAAAGGCCCTGAATGACATCTGGGAGTGCAGGAACACTGTGATTAATCGCTAAGTTGATTCTCATGGAAATCACTCCAGATCGACACAGAAAAGAGAGGAGGAGGAGCCAAAAACCGTGTGAAACCAACTCTGGCCAAGTACACAAAGATGATTGCTCGCAAGGGGATTTTTATGTTATTAGGAGGGGTGGATTGCTCTCAGTACAATGGTCTCAATCTTGTGCCAATGTTTAACTCCATATTTCAAATCTATAGGCTATAAATTGGCTGCTGAATTGGACTGCCTTACATACAGCTTAAAGAAATGGCTTTTAAATCATTTCTTAATCACACGCCAATCCGTAGTATCACAAAGAGGAGTGAGAAAAGTATATTTGTTTGTATTTGAAAGTTCCTTGTATAAGTCATTTTTATAAAATAAAAAATAATAGTAAAATCAACACGTACGCTATGATTGAATGAGCAAGTGGGATTAATGATAAGTGTTGTAAGTGAGGTGTTGTACCAACAAGCGTTAGGTGGTTAACATAGGATTACACTTGATTTAATGGGGATGCTGGGTACTGAATCAGTGACTCTGATTTCCCACAGGAAAAAACCCTCCATCAATTGTAAATGCTGTGCATGTAGCGGCTTAGGTAATTCATCCGGGGTGGGGGATCATTCAAATAAACAGATTCCAATGATAAATGTGGGCTTTGGAAAGACATAGACGAATGTGCATTCTCAGGTGTGTACCACAGTTGAGGAACGGTGGAATTCACAACAGTACCTCTTCATAACAAAGCCTTGGAAAGTTGAGGCTGACACCTCTAAAAATGAATGAAAGTTCAATGGCGTTCTGAATGTTTGTCAGGCGGTGCAGTTTATACTGTTTGGCATAACTGCCTTCCCCAAGCCATAAGTCTATGCCAGCATTAAAAACAAATAGCTGGACAGAAAAAAAAAGCAGGCAAGGAGGAAATTTGCCCGAGTGAGGAATTGATTTTGTCTGGCCCAAGAGAGTACTTCATTCTTGGTCACGGCAGCAGGAGGGCTCCGAGACGTGTTTTACTAACAGGAGAGCAAAGGCACCCATGCAAAACTATTTTTTAACAGCGCCTGGAAAAATCGCCCCACTCCTGTACACCATTTTTTTTTCTTCTTTACAGATGACACAATACTTTCCAGTCACTCGTCACCAGGAGCACCTCACGGCCACTTTTCAGATTTAGAGCTGCAGTAATGCAACATGGCATCTCTTCCTTTGCAAACCGGTGACACTTCATGCGCTGAGCTGCACATGTCTACCTGAGTACTCCCCCACTCCTCCCCAATATGTTTTGTTCTTAGATATTTTCTCAAACAGGCTATAGATTTTGATCCCAAACGATTATAGTGAATGACAATATAATTCACCCCCGTATAACCGAATATCTCCTTTCATACTCTATGAAAACACAGGGTACTGATACAGTGTACGCTCCGGCTGTCACCAGTTTCTGTCCACCTCAGCAGAAGCGGCTGGTTTTATAGGGCTGGTAAGTAGCGGAAAATGTGAATAAGCGAATTTGGAAAGCCTGACTCTCCTCTGCAGTGCTAATTTAGTATGAGAGCTAAGTGGCTCATTTTTATGTGAACACCATTGTGTTCCTAACTGTGCAGCAAACAATCGCTGTTCCAAGGCAAAGAAAGACACAATGTGAACAATGGAACAATGAGGGCTTTTCTTTTTTCTTCTCTGTTGCTGCCTGGAGGAAAAAAAAAAAACAACCCCCCCCCGATCCCTACAAAACAAATACAATAAAAAAAAACCTTGCCTGGTATAATTGTTTTCTAAGGCTGTGATTTGGATATGTTAAGTGTTATTTTTTCAGGGGAGGAGACGGGATGAGAACCCAAAGTGTGTGTGTGTCTTTTGCACGCCTGCACGTGGGGGTCGCGTACACGTGAAAACACACAGGTGCATGTATACATGGCGAGCATCAGCCGGCGCCGCCTGTTGTCGTGTGTTTTAGTGTGTATGTTGACAGGGATCAGCGATGGGTGTTAAAACATTTCAGGCCCCTGCTCTCCCCACAGCCATAGCATTGACAGTGTGAGACCTGCCACTGAGCAGCCTAACCTGACACTATCTATCACTGGGAGCATGCAAGAGTCAATGCTACACTGCACACACCGACACACAATCTCCCTCACTGTCTCCTGCACTCTGTCTCACTTCCGCTCCTTGGCTATTATATTCCTTCTCTCCGTATTTATGTATGTCTCTTTGTCCCTCTGCTTCTGCTCCTCCGAAAGACGCTGAAATACACACAGACACACGAAACACGGGATTCTTGGAAGTCTCGCGAACATGTCATCAATCAAAATGATCATATCAGTCTCGCGCGCAAAGTCGTATTTATTGCGCGGAGTGATGATACAATAGATTTCATCCTCCCTCGTGCTCCGTTCGGTAACACATTATCAGCCGGTCTATAAAACTTTGTGTGCGTCTGCCTCTCAGTGCCTCCCACCAAACACTTCACTCTTTCCAAAAAACCTTCCCCCGGGGCGGCTCGTATAGGGCCTACATCTGTTTGTGATATACGCCGTAATACAACACCTCGCCCACACGCTACAATGTCACAGATTCACAGCACGACAAGGAATTGACATGGTGTACTTTCCCAGAAGGTCTTGCTCTTAAGGGCTGCGTCCAGCCCCCCCACAACTCCGGCCCAACTCCATCGCCTCCTCCTTCAGATTCTTACCCCAGCAACATGGACAGCCCATAATAGCAGACATGAATCTGTGTCTCCCCTTGCTCCAAACAGATGCTGGCTGTCCATAAATCAAATGCCTCCATTTTGTTGAGGAGAACAAAAAGCGTTGTTTCCGTGGGCCTGGTAATAATCCCTGTGCCCCATGTTGTGTTTTGTCTCTGGGCCGGCTCTCGTCTCCCCTCTCCTCTGTCACACTCCGGCTTCTCCACATGCATTACAATAGGGGCAGCCAGGTGATGAATATTTGTGTCTGGCCTGCCGTTAAGATTTCATTAATCACCCCAAGACTTGAGAGCAAAGCAGCATACCTGGCCAGCCAGCAGGCAGCGGGCCTCCGTATACAACCTCCTGGGGACGAAACACAGCCATGTTGTGTTATGTTATGGCAAGGCTTATTTGTTGTATTTGTCTCTTCTCTCTTTTCTGTCGCACTGTTTACACGGTTCCAAGTAACACCGTGTCTCCGAAAAGAATGAATTTGCTGAAAGGAGCAAAAAAGAAAAGTTTTTACTGTCCAGTAGCATAAAACAACCATGATATGCCAGCAGGGGCTTGTTATGTGTGTTGATCAATACCAACTGACTCGACAATTATTTGACCAGCTGAGGAAATTTCTGGCTTACGCAACCCCATACTTACAGATGTGTATCGATGGAAGACAGTGCTACATACAAATGAGCCGAGCGCCAGTTCATTTCAACTGGAAAAGTTTGACAAAGGCTCATTCTGAAGTCAAAACCAAACCTGACAGCGCAGCAAACATAATCTAAAATTAGAATATTTCCTGTCCCCTAGTCAGGTTAGTCAGAGACTGGTGGAAATATGGTGTTATTGTTTGGGTCATTTAGAGGCCGCAGTGACTACTAGACGGGGAAAGCTGGGATTATTCTAACAATGAAAAGAAACTAAATTAATGTTTTACCGGCTTCAGGTTGCAGACAAAAAACCCGACAAAGGTTAAAGGTCATTATTACTTAAATAATCCAAGCACCATCTTCTTAAGGGTTCCCTTTGGTGTAATCATGTCAGCTGCATGCCTCTAGGGATGGCAATGCCAGTCTGTCAACAACTGTTTCAAGTGCCATGATATCCACGGTCCCCAGAGCGCAAATCCCAGTGACTTTAGTCGACAGTGACATTTTTGTGAAACTCATAATTTTGAAACAAATACATTTGTTGACGTGAATTAATTGCAGATACGTAACCTCCTCAGAATTAATGTTATAATGTCATTGACTTCCTAATATTTCATGTGTTCCCAGAAGCTCCAAATCACAACAACAGTCACCTCAATGCGCTTTATAGTGTAAGATAAAGACTCTACATTAAAACAGAGAAAAACCCAATAATCAAATGACTTCCTTGAGCAATCACTTGGTGACAGTGGGAAGGAAAAACTCTCTTTTAACAGTTTTGGTAGAGCTAGGCTTCGGGAGCAGAAGCCATCTGTCACTACCAGTTGGGGGTGAGGGCACGACCAAGTAAGTATTTCTTACCAAATACTTACAAAACCATCAGTTTGAACTGTTTCCATTAGACTTAGCTGTACTCTGTTCAGTGCTAATTAATTACGACTGTGATGCCAAGTTCTTGAACTAGAAATGATGAACAGGGTAAACATGATACCTGTTAATCCTGTTATGTTTGAAGTTAGGTCAAAGCGCCGCTGTTCCTCACTGAATGCGTGCGGCTCTGACTCAATCATCTTAACAGTTTTTCTATCATTATGATGTTGCACAACAGTGAGGACCATTATCGTTTCGTTCCCCTGTATCAGAAATCAGACAAAGCTCAAATTTTTTTATTCTCTCCCCGCCAATACCGCAAATGTTCATGTCAACAGCTTAACCCGACGGACACTTTTCCCAAAATGTGACTCTAGGCACACAACACAACCGCTGTTTCCCCCGCTCTCCACCTTCTTCTCTTGCTTTGTTACATCTTCCCTTCTTTTATGACACTGGTGAGGGAGTAACAGATGGAGAGACAGAGTGCAGGGATGATGAGGACGTAAAATGTGCAACGTTTACTCATTCGCTTCTTTATTGTCTTTCGCTGCAGGAGAGGAGTGAGGGAGTGAACGGAAAACAAACCAGTGGGTACAAGGACACGGGCCTCCCGAGCCTCATTCACCAACCAATCGGCCTTGATAGGATCCACCAGCTGCCAAGGATACACCGACTCCCGCTCTTTATCTTCTCTCTCGCCCTGCCTCTCTCTATCCACCCTTTGCCTCCCCACCTGTTTTCTCACTGTCAGTCAGTTTTTACTCTCTTTTGCCTGTCTATTTGCCCCCCTCCCACCCCCCTCCCTTTACTGCCCTCCCTTCTTTTCTTCCTGTCTGTAATGCAGACCGGTGATGGATAGACATGTGCCGGCGTACAGAGGAACCTATTTGGACTGGTGTGTCAGCCCATCTTTATCAAATGTTGCAGGGGTATATTCTCTTGCTATGCTTCATTACTCTGGAATGGCGGGCCCTGAAATGTTTGACTGCTCTGTCTTCTCCCCTCAGACCCCCTTCCCTCCCCCTCTCCCCCCTCTCTCCCTCTCATTTAGTGACTGTGAGCTGTAGTATTGGAGCTCTGAAGTGAGTGTGAGCATTGCTGTCCTCTCTCCGCTGGCTGGTCGAGGGAACACAGCGATGCCTCAGGGGGTAGATATCGATTCCATTGCATGGCTGAGGCGCTAACAAAGCCCCTCCCCTGCCTGCCCATTCTCATGACAACCAGCTGCCACAGCGCTCCACCATTGGTCGAGCCTTAGCGGTGCCTGTGCCAATCAAACAGCCACTGACAGCTCCTATTTAAGCATGACCTCAGGATGACATCACTGGAAAGGCATTAAAGTAATAAAGGGCTTGGTCGTACAATACACTAAAGGGCAGCGCAAGATAAAGGCTCATCAATCAAAGCAAACAGAATCCAAATTTCAGTGTTTCTTTCGCTCTTAGTTGGCGCTCTCTCGCACAGTGGCATGACTCGGACAAACTTTTCCCCTTGCAGCCCATCTGTTCTGCTATAATATTCTCACTATATCTGCACTGCACACCTTGCGGGTAAAATCGAGACTGAATGCGTGCATGTGTGGATGAAGGTATATCATCTCACAGGAAGTGGGGATCAATAGTAAATCCTCCTGAGCTGGAGCTATTTCTCCAGAGAGGTGGGGACTCTAAGCCAAATCAATGAGGAGCACAGAGAGCTTCTTGGACTTGATGGAAGTTGTTGGAGTGATGGGAATCTGGCCAGGGCGGAAATTTAGCACCTATCATAACAGTTGTGGGGGGAAGACACTTGTCCAATGTCAAAGAGATCTCCAACTTTAGGTGGAGTTCCAAAACAGAAACGACTCCCCCATAGGTCATCGTTAGATCAGCTGCTGCTAGGTCTCCCTTGTTATCGGCAACGTTATTTCAAAGAATGACAACCGCGTATCAACCAGGTCGGAGCCAAACTGGAGGGCAGCCAGTTCAACTGTTGATTTGTTGAAGCTCTCTCCGAGGCCAGTGGAGCCTGCGTTCTTCCACCAGCGCCATTTGGACCTGACTGGCCTTTCCCCAAATAGCCCGTTTTGTCCTATAATCCATGACAGGGGATGGGGGCACTATGGGATCAAAGGGAACGCGTGGAACCCTAAAGAAGCCATAACTCTGGGGTTTAATTGTGTTTCGAGTAAATGTCAGAGCACCCCAGACGTCTGGGAATCATCTGCCTCCCTTTAATACCAGTTATTGTCATTCTATCAAACAAAATCACATTTGAACCAAAATATTTGGAGAAGTAGCATGTGGGAGATTCGCTCCATGCAGAGCACTAAATTAGAGGATAAATGTAAACGGGGAGCTGCTTTATGACACACACTGTAAACATGCTGTAAATTGGATTGTCATTGGTTCATTTCTTTAAAAAGCTACAGAGAAATGTGTGCTGGATGTCGAAGGCAGAAGTCATGTTGATCATCTGCAGCAGGATTGTTTTATAACTAGAGTGAAACAGAGTGGCTCATGTGTCTGTGATAATTAGGACTATACTCTGTTTTGCATAATCACCCGGAAAGATAAAAGTTGAGATGAAGCATTATCAAAACAATGGTAACTGCACAGGAGGACGTTATCAATATATCTGTTTCACATCCTGGGTTCTCTCTCATATTTTGACAACCTATATAACACGTTTAACCTTCGGTGTCTGTTTCTCAAAATGAAATTGCGCTGTGGAAAAAAAAGAAAAAATGGAAAAGAAAGACTCATATTACCGTGAAAAAAGATGGCTTTTCTCTGGAACAATAAGCAGTCCTTGAACTCCACGTCATTAAAGTGAACGCCATCATTTCCTTTCATTAAGATGACTGTGTGCAGACACATATTGCAGTTGGAAGGCGAAGCTGCGGCAGGAGACTCATTTAAAAACCGCCCTAATCTGGAAAATGATTCTAATGTTTCTCAAATGTTATATCCTCCCAACCTAGTATGTGAAACACTTAAGAGAGCCGTGAGATTCTGAGGCGTTTAAACGAGTCTCTCCTTAAAAAATGTACCCTGAGAGCTGCTTTTCCTGCTTTCACATATATTGCCAATATTTTTGACGATAAATACTGAAAAAACTGAATAAAATTCATATCCTTTCCCTCAGCCGGAGATTATGGTTATCTCATGCAAAAGAAAAAAGCGGGCCTCTCATAAATTGTGAGCCTCTGTTGCGTCTTTCTGTTGATGTCAAAGTGTAGAAATAGCCATGCCCTCTTCTGTCCTCATTTGACTCAATGGGTGTGAAACAGTCCCTCATATCCTTGTCTTGTCCAGAGATGAAATGACTTTAAGACTGTGCAGCGTTGCCACAGGCAGGTCGGCTGAATGGCTATTTCAGGAGAAATGGACATGGACATAAATATCCTTGCAGGGTGCTTTGTAATAAAAAAAAGAAAAAAAAACTCACAATGTTATGGAATGCAGTGAAACATAAAGATAGAAAAAAGAAAGAAAGAGAGAAAGAAGAGAGGAGTGGGTGTGGGTAGAGGGTGGGGGGCGAGGGGAAATATCCATCAAATTAACACATCAGTGGCTTTGATTGTAATCTGTCTGCCCTGGCTCTTGCTCTGCCACGCTAGACAAGCAGCCAAACGTGATTTATCAATGCAAAGCTAATGGCATCAATATGAATCTAACTAAAAATCAATATTTCATTACCAAATTGTTAGCAAGAATGAAGAAAAATGGCCGCGGCCGGAGCGTTCTCCAGGGTAGGAGCATCTGGAGTTCAATGTGACAAGATGAGCGATGCGTGACTCGGGGCTCGAGGAAGGACACGGCGAGGACAGGACTCAGTCTAGGCACACTTTGAACTCTCTCTCCTTCTCTTTCTCCCCTCCTCCTTGTTTCAGTCGCTCCAACAATGTTCCCTCCACTTTATTATGTTTTCGCTGTTCACTTCCTCCCCACCCCACCCCGTCTCTTTCCTTCTTTCATATCTTTATCACACCGTTTCCTCTATCAATCTCCCCTCGTGTGTCAGCGAGGGTGTCGGCGGAGGACCACACAGTGTTTCACATTCCTCCTCAATTAATGACCAACTCGAACATGGAGCCACTCAATCTCCCCCCGCCACCTCACCCCACCCCTCCTGTTAACACACACTCGCACTCTCTCACACACACACACCATTTCAATTATTTTTGCCTCCTTTGAAGACAAGTCAGCATTTTTTTATCTATTCCCCTTCGCCTTCAGTCTCTCTCTACCTCTCTCCCTCCCAGTGGATATATCTCCCAAGGCTCATCACACGTTCTCCTAACCAGCGCTGCATGGCTTCTCCTGTAATGAGCGTGAGAGAGAAAGAGCAAGAAAGAGTATGAGAAAGAGCGTAAGACAGAGAGAAGAAGAAGAAGAAGAAGAAGAGAGGGAGAGGCTGGGTTGATGGGTAAGACACCTACCACTGGACTAGATCACACCTCCCTCAGATGTGACCTTCACTTTATTTATATTCTAGTTTTTAGTAACGAGTATTTATTAGGGAGGGCCTGTGATTGTGGAGCACTGTCAGGTAAGTAATGATGCACCTTTGTGCTTGTGCAGCAGCCCCAGTTGCAATTAAAAACAAACACTCTTTCTCTCTTCTCTCTCGCTGCACCCTCACACCCCTCCCCACCTCCAAACATACTCATGCACACACACACGTACACGCTCCCTCTTTCTTCAGTTGGACCAACTCCAGTCGCACCTTCCTCTTTTTCTGCCTACAGTCTCCCCCTATTGCCACCCGCTCATTTATGTCTCCCGTGGGAGGAGGCGGTAATGTCCGAGAGGCCCATTTCTCTCCAACAGGAGCGGACAGGTCCACTCCTCCGAATGAAAAGGGGAAGGGGGTGATTGTAAAACATGTGTCATTACAGTGTCAAAACACCAAGCAGGCACAATGACTCCATCCTCCATCCTTCGCCTCCGATGTTTGGAAGGGAATTCATCCCCTAATTTATGGCTCATGAGATAAGCATCCCTGAACTGTGTTGGTGTGCTAAAGGCTTGGCAATGACGAATATCATACATGGGAAGAGCGGCTAATATGAATGCTAATATCGCCCCTGACATACACTAAATCGACCCTGGGTGTGGAACGTATGCGGCTTTGGATAAAGTGTTCATGTTTCCATTGGCGGGAGATTAACCTACTATGGATTTTATTGACACAGTAGTGCTGTGGAGCAGGAGTGTGGGAAGAGGAGTGGATGGGGGTGTGAGGTGAGGGGATTTCACAGAAACAAAATGGACACAAGGAAGAAACAACTGTTATGTCCTAATTACAGCACAAAACTATATGTAATAAATACAAGGGTCACCAATGACAAAGTACTGTGAAGAATTCAAATGGTTCATTTAAGTTAATTTAAATCTAAATTTAAAGTAAGATCAAAGTTAGAATCTTCAAATTAAAACATATTCAGAATTTGCTATATATTATTAGTATTAATAAACGTAATATTTCTAATCTAATAATATGTTTTTTAAATAAGCAGACTACTTGGTTCTGTGTGGAAGATTTTGGTCTAAAATTGTAACTTGTCAGTGTAATTATAAAATAAATAATACAGAGTACAGAACACAACAGTTCCCTTTGAAATAGAGTCAAGCAGAGTTGTTAAGTAGACTGAAATGAAATTACTAAAGTAAAGCACTCTTAAAGTGTATATGCAGAGTAATTAAGTTTATTTTCTTCCTACAACACTCCTCTTCTAATCTATCCATTGCATAAAGATGCACTGTTGAGTACTAATAACAAAAACAACAGGATGTATCAGTCTCCCAAAATTAAAAAAAAAAAACAACAACTTGTAGAGGAAAAAAGATTTTAATATTTTCATATTTAAATGGAATAAAAACAGAATGTGCTAAGCTAACTTTCTTTTGTATGTTATTCTTACAATAATTCTCGCCTTTCTGACAATAAAAAACATGCTCGCGAGGAAAGAATAATCACCAAACAAATTAATTAATGTGTTTTTTCCCCTATTCGGTCATATAATTAAATGAATCACTGGTGGACTTATCACTCACGCTGCTAACAGCCTGGGAGTCCTCTGTGGCAGTATATAAGTAGGAGTGTATCACAGTGGAGTATAGCATGACTTGGGCTCATGTCTTAGGAATGAGGCTAACAAGACTTTCGTTTTGTCTTAATGAATAAATTAGAAAAGGTAATACATAATACATAGCCGATCCCATGTCGGATGGAGTGATAGATAATACATATCTTTCATTATTTATTTAATGACATGAATGTGGTGGGGAGATCTGGAGCCAAGAGTCCAGCATATATAGAGCCTGATTAGAATAGCAATAGGCTGAATCACCTTACCTCTGTCTGACCAGTACAACAGGCAATTTGGCCTTTAGGGAAATACTAGAAGACTGCAAGAAAAGCAAAGCACTGCCCGTGACCCTGAGTGGCTGAAGCTTGTAGAAGCTTGCCAATTGCATGCTGTTGAGTGTTATAATTACACAGTATTTATCAAAGCTAGACAATCAAGTTACTGGTTGTCCAGTTGTGATTTGTACTGAGTGATCATCTCATGCAAATTAAAACTGCATGAATCTAAGTCATTAATGGATCACTTTCCTTGTCAGATCAATGCATTTGATGTAGAACTACATCACAAGTTTAAAGCTGCATCAGCAGATTTTTTAACCACATGAGGGCAGCAAGAACAATCTGAATTGTACTGAGCATTTTAGCAAACTGTTGCATTTGCACATCCAGCTGTGAAGCAACATTATGATCACTAGTGAGTTGTCTTCCATTACACAAGCTAAAATAAAAATACCAGTGAGTGCTTTATTCAGAGTTACTGTAGGTGTTGTATTTTTAGAAGCACTTGTGCTGAATATGCTTCATTTGCACTGTAAAGCATTGAAAAGCTCAAACAATACTGTTTACATAAAAGCAGCCAGCATCAAAAAATTCTAAATGTATTAACAGTGGAAGCAATAAAGGCTGAAAATGTGATCTCTGAGTGGAGACCTGGCTGGACAATGAGACGTCTTATACGGTGATTTTGTTAGCAGCAGCACCCGAGCCCCAAGACTCCCCCCTCCCCCCGTAAGCGATTACAGGTTTTAATCAGGCACACAACCCGAGACCAATTAATTGCGGAATAAATTAGCCAGTTTAGCCCAGATCTCGTCGTTCAACAATAGAAACAGAGTAGGGAAAAGCAGGGACTGATGATTATAGCACAGGGCTTCACATTGAGGCAGGCCCATACGTTTGGCGCTCATAAGGATTTAGGGTGCTAATGGGACTGGTGTGTTGCTGCTGGCTCAATTGCTTCATAATATGTAATTAGATGTTCTTTGAATGGCGATGCATTCAAACCAGAAACATATCAACACTCGTGTTAAAGTCAATAGTGATGGTAATCAATAGTCAGTGACTTGAGGATCAATTTTCATTCCCAACAGTCCAATCTGCACTTCTATCATAACTATGTCACCTTTTTTAAACACAGTTTTTTTTTTTTTTATAAATAAATAAATAAAAGCACCATAAACACATCTCGAAGTCCTGAAGCTCTAGACCAAAACCTATAGGTAAATCAGTCTTTCCTCCCTTTACATTTCATTTACAACCAGAGAGGTTTCCATTTTTCTTCCTGCTTTATTTTACTTTTTTACAATTTTTTCAGCTTGACTTGAGAGTTTGGTGTTAACTTCTTAGGCAAATTAACAATTCTGAGGAAGTTTTTATAACAGCTGCAGTAACATAATGTATTGCCACCTGTAGTAATGATATCTATACTTGATCTGCCTCTCTTTTCAGCCAAGCAACAACCTCTGTAGCTTAGACATAAGCATAAATGAGGATATACCATTTACTCCTCAGATATTCTCTTCAGTCAGCTGTTTAATTATTCTGGTGGAATGTTTATTTTTTATTTTATGCTTGTCAATATTAGCCTTCTATTTAATGTATCCACGTACCCTGGCAGGGGTTACATTGTGGCAGAAGTATCTGGAAAAGAGAACACCACCTAATTAAATTTGTAATACAAAATACTGTCAAGTAGTTTATTTTTTTTCATGTGCTGGAACTTGGTGGTGCTTTTAGCTGATACCACAGACACATTTAGGTCTGTGATGTGTTGTTTCGATGTCAGTTCTGCTAGCAAACTTCAGCATCTAGCTAGCTCTACAAGACAGAAGCACAAGCAGAGTAACCTTTTAGAATATTTTAGAGTATTTTTATTAATATTTTCAAATTCAAAAGTTTCAAACAGTTTGAGATTTATGGCACACACATTATGTCTGTACAGTCTGGCACACAGTCCGTTTGCTAGCTAAAGGTACAGCGGCTATTTTTTCCAGTGAAGAAGAAAAGTTTTGTGTGTGATAAGTTCGCTCTCAGAGATGGAGAGAGCGAGGACAGGAGAGGAAGATGAGAGATTGTTTCAGAGGTAAGGACTGCTCATAAATAAGTGATGTGAAGTTATCTGCATATTTCATATTCTCAAGAGTTTGAAAACAACCAAAAAAAACCCTAAAAATTCCATGTGATACTGTTTATACTATAGTTTATACTGGGTAGTAAGTGCTAAACTGGGTGGATTGCAGTGTCATGGTGCAATTTACAGTGATGGACTATGTTGCACTGGTGAAAGGCAGTCTGTGGTGTCACTGCTAAGTTTGGTCCTGGTAGCAACAGTAATGTTATTAAAGAGAGGCATGTCACTTAGATCTGAATTGAAATTATTGAGATAATTTAGCAGAAATAACGGTACTAGTAGAAGTAGAAGGATATAAAGACTTTAGACAGATTTTATCAGATTGGACTGAATATTCTGTACAGACAGGTTTCATTACTTTTTGACCACTGAAATTAAAGTTCATTTATATTTATACTTCGTTGCGGACACGGACACTGACAGCCAAGTAGTTATTCCTGTTATATATGTCCTTGACATTTGTTTGAAGTCAAATCTACTAGGTGGGAAATTGTAACATGACTTGTTACTGAGTGAGTCATATCTCATCTCTGTGCTACAACAACACTTTAGGTTCCTTCACCTACTTCACTTTAACGACCTACACTTAGCTAACCAAGCTAGCCCACCCATGCTACCATTAGCTCGTAGTTCCCTGTGTCCACGCTCTCATCCAAATATGTTCTTGTATAAACCACTGGGTGACTATGTTTAATTGTTTATACCCAATCTATAATCTACTGCTATATATATATAATTCTTGTGATACACTCAGACCTGTGTTGAGTAGAGGAGGCACGCAGTGAAAGAGAAACTAGAGAAGAGCAGCAAAACAGCAATAAAAACTCACAATGAGCTCAAATTGAAAAAAAGGACAAGATTTGATAAAGAACACAAATAAAATGCTTTATTGTTTTGGTTAAATGCCCCGAACTGCACTTTGCAACTTTAAAACCCTTTCAAATGTGGGGTTACAACACACGCACACAGAGGCGGTGTTACTTCATTTTTTTCTAGTAATACCTTTATTTCCCATCTTTACATAGAAAATAACTGCTTGTTGCTATATAAATGTTTAAAATTATGTTTACAGAGTCATTCAGTAGACTTAGATGAAAATAAATAGATAATAGCCTTTATCTAGATATATTTTTCACAGATGTTATCAATTTCCCCCTATCAGAAATTCCCTGACATCAGCATTCAAGTATCCCATTAGGCTTTCCACCATTTACCTGGGGTATCTAACCAATCAGCCACTCTGTGGTCCTGGAGGTGGGGGTGGTAGAGGGGTAGAAAGGGCCTCTAGGGTTTATCTGTGGAACATTCGAGGGAGGCAGGCAGAGTTTGATGGGCGAAGCACACTTTAGTGTACGGTGAAGGCAGTATGACTAATGTGTGGAATGGGACATTTACATAGAAGAGGCAGGCTGTGCTTGCAGCCTCCCAGAGGTATGTATGGCTGGCCCAGCGCTGTGTCTGCTGCCTGTCCTCGGGGCTCCCTCTATCACTTCATTTCCATGCTCCATTTTAGATCAAGGCTTCTCTAATATTTCCACATTATCCAAGGAGGCAATCTAAGATTGGAATTTGATCCACTTTGAAGGGGTGTGTCATCACACATTTTCTTCTGTGGTTTTTAAGAGTTTTTTTGTACCTGTGGCGAGACTTAGTTTGGTAATTGTTCCTGCATGTAAACACTCAAATTATTATAATGAAATGAAAGTCATTGCAACGTAGGATTAATTTACTTTCAATTCTCACATGAATCTACGATGACACATCCCTGCACTGATGTTTCTGTTTCTCCTCACTCCTCATTTTCACCTGTGACAAATTTCACACACAAAACAAAATGATTAGGTTAGCACCAGGAGACAATCACATTGCATCGGAAATTGTAAATTACGCAGCACAACAGTAGGTATTTATACACATATTGTGACTACTATAACTCATTCTGCGGGAAGTAATTATTACTGACAAACCTTCTCAGCTTGAACATTATTAGTGCGCATTAACTA
This sequence comes from Simochromis diagramma, assembly GCF_900408965.1. Lineage (NCBI taxonomy): Eukaryota > Metazoa > Chordata > Actinopteri > Cichliformes > Cichlidae > Simochromis > Simochromis diagramma. The sequence continues at coordinate 8,703,889 of NW_024387423.1, read as the reverse complement.
GCACTCCCCTTTGTAATTGTACATGGCAAAAGCAGCAGGTTGGAGGGTAAATTAGTGGAGGGCAGAGCCGAAGGGAGAGAAAGAAAAGATTGGAAAGTTAATCTTGAGCAGAAGATGGAGAACCAGAGGGCGCGGAAAACAAGAGGAAAGAGCACTGGGGGAACAATGGATATGAATATGATAAACAACAACATGAACGAAACCGCTTGTTTTGCAGGCCGTCTCCCTTTGGACCCGTTTTCTAGTCTATACCATATTGCTGTTGTTTTAATTAGGTGTGCGAGGGGTGTTCGCGTTTCTGTGTACTGTATAGACTACACCTATATTCATCAAAGACTTTTTGTCAGCTGAGACAGATCAGGAGAGCAATGCAATGCGTCTCGCTAACACCCAGCCAGGCCTGATGCCCGCTATCCTGACATCCTACTTTTGATTCTCCCTTTTGTTTGCTTTACGCCCTCTAAGTGTTAAAGATAAAGGATTATTTCGCAGACAGGGAAAGAAACTGCTTTCGGAAAAAAATAAAACAGGTAGTTTTTTTCTTCATGTATTAGGATTTACCAATACATGTCATGTAAATGAGGTTGGTGCAATTTTAGTTGTCCCTGGGGCTTGGATTGTGTTAAGAAAAAAACTACACGTAAGAGAAAGACAGGGATAATATTCTTCCAGGCGGTTTAGAAGCGAGTCAACTGCGACCGTGGACCAAAGAGATTAGCACCTTCCGTCTGCTTTTCTCCTCATATCTTTTACTGTGTGTTACTTTTACCAGTGTGGATTACTTTTTAATTAGTGTTTCAAAAAGTTATACATAATAAAGTATCCCAGCATCTATTGCAACCCCTAGGAGATAAAAAAAGGAATAAGACCTTATGATAAATCAGTGGAGACAGTGGGTTTTCCCACATTGGGTTCCCTGGGCTTTGCCAATGAGTGATTTTTAACGTACGAGTCAGTTGAGCAGCAACCTGATTAATTGATTCTATTCAACCACAATTTATACAACGTGGTCCCGTGAGGACAATTCACTTCTCTGCTTTTGGTGGGTGCCTTGTGTTATACAATATATTGATAAAAGGCTGAGAAAAACCAGCTTTACATACAAGCTAAGAAGAAAAGATATAAAAGGTAATCTTAAAAGCACACAGAGTGAACCACTGTAGCTACAGGAAAGATGGCTTTCTAGATAAGTTTCATAAGTTTGTACTTAAGAGTGCTTGACTATAAAGAACTTTTATATTTATAAACATAATTGTGCATGGCAAATGTTCTGAAAAATCACAAGTTCTCATTGAGGTTCCTTTCATCATCCTTCTTATTTCATCAAACTTGTGATGTGTCTAGCTCCTGATTTCATCACTACCTCTGGGTTCGTAGGCGCACAAAGCAGGGGGCAGAATGCTGTCTTGCTGTGCAATAAGAAATCTTAATACTGTCCAGATGGTGGAGGTGAGGATTGACATCCAGGAGAACTCCCAGGCCCAAATGGCACTACTGTGAACATAACAGAGTCATTCAGGTTTCTAGGGAACCACCATCTGCAACACCATTAAATAGGTTGCAAACATCTCTGATGTGATTAACAAGAACCAGCACAGGATGTTTTTTCCTTTAGCTGCTTTGGCTAACATGCCACTACTGAGCATGAACTACATAACTACCTACCTCTTCTTGACAATGGAGGATGTCATTAGAGTTGTTGAGAGGTTTCAGCACTGCTGCCCGCTCATTCCCGCAAAGAGCTGTAGGGTGTTAGTGCAAAAGGGCAAAGAAAAGATGACTACTGCTGGCCCTCTCTGGCCAGACAAGCATTTATTTGAGATCTTACCCTCCCGGAAGACAGTTCTGGTGCACGAGTGCAGCACCAGCTGCCACAACACTTTCTTCCCAAAGGCAATCACCATCCTCAATCTGCCCTTCTGAATCTGGAAGTCCCCACCCCACCCATGTCACACCAAAGTCTGCTCAGAAAACCCACACGTTTGCACCAGCCTAGTTGAATTGCACAAGTTAAACATTAGCTGATCAAACTGGAATCTACAGCATTACTGCTATCTATCTGCCTTGAAAAAATCAAAGGGATCTATCAACATTTATGGAGAAATGTTGTGATGAAAACATTGGTACTGATTGGTACATAGATACAGTACCAATCAGTTATGGCTCAGTCACTGTAGAGTACTGGTGGGACAGGTGGGACAGACAGGTTGCCTGGTGGGTGGAGCCTGTCTCAAAACTCTCTACTCCTGTCTCAAACAGACTAGCAACTGTATGGAAATAATTGCCGTCTTATTTATAAATGGAGACTGACAACAGGTTGTAATCAATGTGAATCAGACTGTGCATGTAAGAACTATTTGCTGTCAACAGGTTTTATTCCTATATAAAACCTGAAAATGTAAAGGTTCCTGAAAGCCTGTGTCATTCCGGCATTAAATCGCCATCCCTCAGCAACTGTGCCACTATTTGTGGAGGAATCGCTGCTTCAGATCTGTAAAGTTCTGGCTGGACTCTGAGTACGTGGTCCGCAACAGAATTGAACAGATCTTTCATTTTTGAAGGATTGATTTGTTTTTAATGACAGTTAATTGCTGTATTATCATAAATTAAATTACCAAGTTGAAGCCATTCAGTCCCAAACTGATAGTCACTTTATCACCATCTTGGCACACCAAAGTCACTTTGAAGAAAGCAACTCACTGCCACTGGTCACAGACCTGGTCGCCATGTTCAAAGCAACCATGTCAGAGGGAAGGAGACTGTTTATTGCACACAGTCGCAATAATTCTGGTCATGCTGTGTTCTCCAATCACTGTTTTGCTGAGTGTGACTGTAGCACAAGTTTAGCCAAGCATAAGGGCAGGGTTAGTGATTCTGTTCAGCACCACCTCTCTTCTATGCTGTTTGATAGGGCAGCCTCACAGTGACAGCAACACTGACTCCCGTGGTTTCTAGTGTTTGTGTTAAGCTAAGCTGTTTGGTGGGCGGCCGTAGCGCCATGTTTATGATGTGACACCAGTCTTCTCATTTCGCTTCACGGATAAAAATGATTACTTCCCAAACTGCTGAATATAACAAGACTACTAAAATTAAACAGTAAAGTTATTGCATAGATATGTAAAAATAAATAAGTTTGAACGAAGCACGAAGAAGCATACTCAAAGATTTTAATTTATTACAAAAAATGCCAAGCTTTTGTGTTATCACATGGTAAAACTGCTACATAAAGAAAACATAACTCCTCCCAGGAAGAAAAGGAAAAGTTGGAATGCCAGTGTAGTCTAGCATTTAAGATGAGTCACAGTTAAATCAATATAGGATTTCTAAACGGAAAAGTGTATAGAAGTTGTTTCACAAAAACCCATCAGTCTTAGTTATGTGGAACTGGCTTGTAATGCACAACTCCAATTAACCAGGTCAAATTCCCCATAAAACCATCCTGCTTGCGCAAAGTGATTAATGACAATTTTGATGAGAGCTGAAATTTAAAAAGAAAAGAACAGGAGATTTTTTTCCATCAAAGGGGTCATGAGAAAAAGTGGCCACATCCTCTTGTTTGCTTGCATTCCCAGGGTGGATATCTTTCTTCCATCTCAGTCCGCTCCCTCTTTCATGCCTCTTCTTCTCAGTCACAAGCTTTCTTCTTAGCAATGCAATGTTGCACAGCATGAAGCACGCAGCAACAGTTAGTTTAGTACGGTGGGAGGGGGAGCGGGAGGATATAAACACCGCAGTTAAAGAAGCAAATTCTGGCTTTGAAAGCCACACAGATGGAGTCATTTGATTATTATAACCCTGCCTATTTTTTTTGTACTGTAGAACACACACACATTCATTTTAATCAAAAGCTTTTGACAGTTCATTTCATATGCCGGTCTGCTTGTCTTGATTCCCTAAAATTTTATGAAATTAGCATGTTGTCTTACAGTGCTTGTTTATGCTGAGTGTCACATCCTGCAGGAGTATAATAAAGATTTATAATGTGTCAGTGATTCATTTTGGGCGTTCTTTTAGTTGAGATCTGACAGCATAAAATACCAGCTGACTCTGAGAGAAGTACCCTTTAACATGTCACTGGCAATGAGATGAGAAGCTGCAGGAAGTAACCTCTTACAAATGTTGCATTTACACTCTGAGTGGCTTAAAGAACGTGGGCTGTCGAGGCGTGCGAATGGGTGACACGCGGGGCGATTCTGGGCAGGGAGGGAATGGGGAGCGTGGGTGAAGCCTCCTTGACCCCGAGTAGCGCAGTGGGTGTGGATGGGTGGGGGTGATGGTGGCCTTTCTGGGGCGCTAAGTGCTCTGCTTGTCCAGCCCTGGCAGGTGAACTGGCAGGGGCTTCACCCTGAGGTTGGAGGGCTCAGCACTGAACAGTGGCTCTGGATAGGGGGTTCTGGGATACATCCTGACTGAGAATGCATGTGTGTGTATGTGTTTGTAAGTGAGTGTGTTTATTTGGTTGTACAAGTTCATATACATAAGAGCACATGCTCATATGGGCGTAGCTTGTGTGTACGGCTGTGCATCTTGGTGTTTAGCCCCTAAATGATGAACACGCTGCTTGTACCAGTTGGCAGATGGGGACCCCCAGCCCTTTCTAAGAGTAGGGTAACATGCTGACGAGTGTTTCCAAAGAGGCTCGACAGGCTCTACACGGTTGCATGTTTGGGGCCCTCTAACCTCTCTGTCGTATCTGAGGGGCCCTACCAAGCCTCCGCGGTGGCTTTTTTCCAGTCAAAAGGGCGTATCGTCTCTGCCCTCGGGACCCCGCTTCTCTACCTGGCATGAAGGGTGACAAAGAGGGCAGCAGAAGTCACCGGATACGAGGGTTCGCGTGGACAGGACAGAAAGGAGTAACACGCCAAGCTACATTGCCCCGCTTCCCAAGCTGACATGATAAGAGCTGTTCCCGAGAGCCACTTTGACCTGTTTTGCCTTTATGAAAAGGAGATAATCCTTGCCTACTGAAAATGCGTTTGATGGCGAAGTGTGTAACACCTCCTGCGCCACATTCACAAGTGAATCCTGTCATTGTGGAGCAACATGTGAGCAATTCCTGCCCGCTTTGATTTCCTCTTTTGTGTGTACATTTATTTATTTTTTTGCCCGTTGTTGTTGCTCAAAGTCGCACACTTGTATGCATCCACCTCACCATAAACACATGTATGACAAGTTTATAATTGTAGCTCCAAATCAGCGTGTTGGTGTGTGCGCGTGTGCCACATGGAGGCAGAGGAGGCCATAATTGGCATTCCTACCTCTGTGTGCCAGCCGGCTCTCTCTCCTCTCGTCAGAGTGAGAGTTGACAAAGAGAGCGCCAAGCGTTTCCAATCCCACATCCCTCACTTTTTTTTTTTTTCTTCGCGGCCTGTGACGAGAAGAAGGCGAGATCTGCGTGTGTGTGTGTGTGTGTTGGTGATTGTGTGTGTATGTGCGTGTGTGTTTTGGATTAGTGTCTTGCTGCACAATAAATCTTTGTTAAACAAATGCAAAGCAGATGGCACCGTGGTGTCTCCACCGTGAGGAGAGAAAGAAAGAGAGAAGGAGAGAGAGAAAAGGAGAAAGAAAGAGGAGCAAGAAAAAAAAAAAACCCTGCACGCCTACTCCTTATTCTCATCCTCCACAGACACACTGATCATGCACATTACACAGACGGTGACTGTGTCGAGCTGCAAAACACTTAATCCTGGAGTGGAAGCTAAAGGTGGCGTCTGAATCGCTGACGGACACCCAAACACATTCTGTTCATGAGAGAGAACATTTTGTTTATCAAAAGGCACTGTCAAGCGTGCCTGTTGATACTAATGATAGAGCAGACATTTTTTTTCTTCTTCTTCTTTTTTGCCCCAACGCACACGAGGAAGACGTGACCGGGCCACGCGCCGCATTAAAGCAAGGTTAGGGGAGGTAGAGGACTCTGTTATGTCTCTACCTTTTCATGTAGAAGTGGCCTTTTCTGCATGAGGCCGGCCACGCTCGGCCCCGGCTGTCGCTGATAGTTATGGATCCTTTCAAGAGCTCCCGTGTTCCCTGACACAAAAGAACGAGCAGGCCCCTGGGCGATACTGCGCAAAGGAGCCGCGTTTACAAGATGGCCACAGACGGTCGCGCGGTGAGACTGATTTGCTCGTCACGAAGGAACGCCGAGGATTCCCGGTGACCATTGTCCAGATCAGGCATATCTCACAGACTGCGGGAGGGCCGCTGTTGGATTCAGGGCATATGCGAAAGAAATCCTCCTGTTTATACTTCTCGATGAGTTATTTATTTTTGCTCATTATAATATTCAACCTGACATCGTGTCCAGTCGGCCCTGTGTAACCTCTGTGAGGAATCATGGGACACACATTTAAAAATAAGAATAACAAAGAGCGCGGTCATAATTATGATGATAGGTGACAGTGTTACTGAGCCAAGCATCATTGCAAATGACAGCAGCCTGTGTGTTTATATTTGCGTGCGGCCGCATCATACCGCACAAAGCGGAAATGTGCTCCCTCGAATCACCACAAGTATTGCTCACAGATATGAGACTGGGGCTGATTTGAACTGTTCTGCTTCGCACAGCTGTAGTATTTTACCTGTGCTCACCGTGGGTCGTGATTAATGAACTTATAAAGCTGCATACGCTTGAGACTTATTTAAATACATTCGCAAAGTAGCCAGTCTAACAGAAAGAACCATTACCCATGCTGATGAGCCTAACATCAAGGTGCTGTTCTCTTCCCCTCAAAAAGCCGAGACTCATCCTTGGCATATATTTTTAGACTCCGTGTCTGACTGCGAGGCCAGATTGAACCACGTTTTTCAGCACTGCAATCTTTACTCCTTTCATCTTGCCTGGAAATGGAGGGAAAGCATCACTTAACATTGCAGCTTACCACACAATTACCTGAGTACCTGTTCTCACTGCAATTACAAGCCCAAGACAAATAATTAGTCTGACAAATGACTGCTGGGCACATCGCCCTTGTTGTGGTTGAGCCGTGTAATTTGGAGACCCAGCTCGAAATGCTGGCACTGTGGCGGTAATTAGCGATAGGCGATGTAACTTTACACCCACAGAGAGTGTATGTGCACAAACGTGTATGTTTGTACGTGCCACTGTGAGTTCACGTGTCACCGCAGCCTCGGTTGCAATCATAAGCGTCAGAACCTGGAGCCTGGGTTGCGGGAATCTCTGCGTGTCGGCCCTGATCTCCCAGTCAGCGACACAGACAGCAGCAGCCCACCTGCCAGCCTGTCACATCTCCCCAGCGAGGGGCTGACACCATATTGTCAATGCCGCAGATTGAACGGCGATCTCTTTTACAATCCCCCCTACCCCTACCCTCCTTCCCTCCCCTCTTCACTTCATCTGCCATCATCTGTGGTCTGTCTGCACGTCGCCGTGTGTGTTTCTGCTCCTTCCTACCTTCCTTCCTTCATTCACTCAGTCCCGGTTGTCACAGCTGACAGAGGCTTGTCAAATGTTCCCGCAGCTGCAGGTTCATCCATCATTAAGCGGCTGAGGAGAATTGAAATAATCTCTATCAGAGCCCTCGGGTAGTGCTGGCGTCTTTGGAGATGCCGGGTCTGTAGACTGCAAGGCCTCGCTTGTAGGAGGCATCATTACTTCCACATCTGTCAGATTTGAGTAAAAGGTTACATGGTTAGGGGAAAAAAGAAGAGTCGCGCAGGCAAATTCAGGATGATAGAGCAAAGTCATAAAAGTAATTTGAACTGTCTGCGGCGATACATCAAGTCTTGCTTTCTTTGCCGCTGAAAAGACAGCCATGTCTTCACTCGGTATGCATGCACATCCGCATATGGCTCAGCCCTTTTATTATAAATATGCAAAAACAAACAGCCCCCCCCACACGACACACACATATGCACACACACACACGCTCATGTTTTTGAGTTCCCGTGGGGGCTCTTTAAGAACATTGGTTCTCAGAAGTAAATGGATCGCAGGTGTTTTCTTCCACATAAGGGAGGATTTTACAGGAACAGGGACCTGACCTCTCTATGGGGATTAAGTGCAGGTAAATCCAGGGTGTGTTCCCCGCCTGGTCACGGCAGCCTGGGAGACCATGTCTGACTCCCCTTAGTGAGTCACAGAGGCCCTGGAGCCCCGAGCGCACACCAGGCGGGCAGACCTCCTCCCCGGATGGCAGCACACAACTGCACAGTAACCGCTCATACACACTCGCAGACTGCAGCACAGGTGTGGAGCCAAGCAAAACAAAAATATTCCTAATTAGGTTATTTTTTAATCTATGGAGGCACGAAGCCTAATTACTACAAGGTGTAAATACAGACGTTTCCATATTTACCACTCGTGAAATAACTGAATACGAATTAGAAACAAAAGGGGAGGATCAGGGAAATGTTAAACACAACACAGAAGAGAAAAAAAAACAACAACAAACCCTCCAATGAGAATTAACAAACAAAGCCCTCCGTTATTCTTATCATGCTATCTGATCAATCTATTTTTGTTCCTCAACAGCTCTAATCTCTCTCCCACTCCCTCCCGTGTTGCGCCGAGAAACATTTTTTGCACTTCAGAGATAAAATCACAGTCTTCTCATCCACTCCTCTTCTTTTGTCTCCATTTCACACAACAAAGAGATAACACACCCACGTGTGACAAGTCCACCCACATCCATCAAACTTCGCTCAAATCTGCCAGCAATAGAAAACAAAAGGATGACTCTTTCATCAGAGAATGGGCCAGAGAGCATCGATCACTCGCAGAGTGCTTAAGCAGTGAGCGAGCGAGCGGTGTGGAATGGAAACATATAGGCTCCGTATGGATCTATGGATTAGGCCACTTATTTGCACCACTTGTAGCAGTTGTTTTGCATTACACAAAGAATTTTACCGTTGTGTAAGATATGTGCTGTCTTTCGCTGGGTTCCCCATCCTCATTTATAAGATGAATTAAAATTCTCTCTTCAAAGAAACACTTCAATCAAACGTGGCCTGTGTCCACTTCTGGGATTTTTTTTTCTTTTTGTGGATAAATTTCTTTTTCTGCTTTTGTTTTCATATTTGGAGTTCTTCCTATCATCTGATCCACCACAGCTGCTGCTGAACTTCTTTTATTTGTGTTCTTTGATAGCACACCGCAGCAAATGTAAAACAGAACCCCCCCCCTCGTGCACTTGAGAGAACTTTTCCAGGGTAAAGCTTTAGTGACAGGAGACATTTATCGTGGCAAACGTAGATGCTTTCACGAACTGGATATGGAACGATTCATTAGTTGACAGCAGAGCTGACGTATTTGTCTTGAAAATGTAGCTGATTACAGCTGATTGCCAATTATAGTATATTCACTGGCTCTGGTTTCTTCTAGAGAAATAGCCCTTGTGCACACTTTTGACAGTCTGTATCATGGAGAAGGACAAATGAACTGATTTTTTATTTAACAGCAAAGTTTTATTCAATAACCTGCATTTATCTATGGATTTAAACAGTGCAGACTAGAGAAGCAGCATATGTGTTACTTTTTATGATTTTAGCCTCTTATTTCTTTTGTTTGAGTTATTTCCTGTTTTATTTTGGAATCCCTGGCTCTCATGCATCCTAGTATGTTTTATTCCATCCTTTGTTCTCTTCCTTCCAGTTTTCTGCACTGTTAACAGTTAGCTGGTTACCATTTGTAAGTTATATAGACTTCTGTACATCACTCCACCCGTGCCAGAGTGTGTCTGAACTCATTGTAACATTTTCCACTGATGTTTCTCAGTGATTTCCAGTGCGAACCCTTTGTGTAACTTTATCTATGTTGGTCTTTAAAATGAAAGTTTAAAAGCTGTGAAAATGTTTTGTTTAACTCACCATTCACACCGACCACTTAGCTTAGCTGGACAAATCTGGTGCATTACTTTTTTCCATAGATCTGACCAATCAGAGCACTGCATTTGGCAACAAGCGCATTCGTAGCTTAAATCGCAGAGCGGTACTGAATATATGTACTGTTTGCCATACATTAATAACCCGTGTATGACCTCAGGCTGGATAGTAAACTGGATTTTTACTCCTTTGCTCTTTAGCATTTGTGTTTCCTGCTCATTTCCCAGCAATCTTGGATAATTGTTGGCTGATGGTCTTTTCTTAGTGCCTAGCCTCAGCTGAAAAGTATGAAAGCTGTCAAACTCACATCTTAACCTTGGCTCAACATATTTCTTTAAAGTCGGCATAGACATCCTTGGTAGACTTTCTAATAGAAGAAAGTGTTTGTTTGATAGAAAGAAAGGTTTTTGACAGTCTTTTCATTGATTAGGAAAAAAAGAAATAAAAAAATTAAAAGAACTTTGAAAGAAAAAGATAAAGAATAAGTGTGAGTCAAACTGATGACTCGAGCCTGTGTTTCAGCCAAAATCAACTGCTCACGTCACAGGGTGCTAAGAGGTGATCGCTGTGAGAATCTACACAGATTAAGTCACAAAGTAACAAATAAAATTGAATTTGTTTTTAAAGAAATGTAAAAGGCTTAAAAGTGTTGCCTTAAACAAGGCAATACTACTGTGTACATTGACTATATATTGTGTGTTCACAACCATTTAGTGACCAAAGAAGGTGAAATTCATAGTAGCACGATTTTGTCTGTTTTTAAGTCTACAGAGGAGTTTCCACATGCATTGCTCAAAGGCTGATGTGCTGATTCATTGGCTGAAACAGGGAAGGGAGTTCACCAGAAGTGGTTAAAGCACGGAAAAGCATAAAAGATCAAAACATATGACATAAAAAGTACAAAAAGTACCAAAAAAATAAACAATAGGAGTACAAAAAGAATACACAAATACATAAAATGTTTGAATCAAAAATTAATACTGTGCCAATGGGTAAAAAGTGCTGTATAAGTAACAAAAACATTTTGAGAATGATAGGATACTAGTGATGGCTTTCTACTAAGAGAAGCTTCTGTTGTAGATGTGATGCTTCAGTGATGAATCACTGTAGGACAACCCTGGGTGCGGAAATCTACTGACTAATATCTTGAAACCTACACAAATCAAAACAAACCTTTCTGCATGGATAGATAGCAACAGAGAAAATAGCTTTGCAATTTGGACGAACTGACCCTTTAATATCAGCTAAAAGCCGGAAATGTTATAAAGCACGCAGAGGCAGACGGGCTGTAAAACATGACACGTTTTTGATTTCTCCCCCAAAAAATAATTGTACTTTGAGGACAGTAAACCAAAGACATTAACACCATGACAGATGAGCTACTGGCAATGTGATCCAACAGAAGAGAAGAAGGAAAAAGGTCAAGGTAAACTGGACCAGAGATTTAAAATGTTCATCACAATCACAGCTTGCCATCAGCTATTAAGCGTCCGGTAGCGGACAGCCACACAAATCCAGGCCTGACTGCCTCTCACAAAACCTCCTTATCTCACCTGTCCACCTGTCCCGCTCACTCGTCCATCTTCTGCCCGCCGCCCGCCGTGATTGCATCTTTAGTGTTACTACCCAAGCGACAGCTCTGCTGCAAAAGCAACATAAAGTCAGCCATTAAAAAAAAGTGTATTTATTATTTCTGAGACACAAGGAGACAGCAGAGAGGATTGCCTCTTCCTGTGGCCGTGCAGGGGTACAGTGATGGAAATGATGGTGAAATCAGCATTAGCAGACTGGAGAAAGGAAGCAGAATCTGTCATGACAATCCATTTCCATTTTGAGTGATGAGATTAAAAGAAGAAAAAATGTATAGAAATTGATGCATGTTTTTGAATGAATCTATCCTCAAGGTCTCTGTCACAGTCTGGCAGAGGCAGACTATAGGGAGTGAAGAAGTTGGACCCAAGTGCGTACACGCAAAATAACAAGACTTAATATTAACTGAAAACGAGCCGTTTATTGAGGCTGATCTTAGCAAAGAAAAACTAAAGCAAAGACAAAACGAAATCATAACCTAAACTGGGTGAGCTAAACATAACAAAACCCTGGAACATGAACATAGACATGGAGACCTGGCATGAATGCATAATCTTGGAGACAAGGTAGGATAGCAGACGCTCGGACAAGGCATGAATGAACACACACAGACTAAGGCTACGTCCACACGTACACGGGTATTTTTGAAAACGGAGATTTTCCGTTTTCGTTTTAAAAAATAATCCCATCCACACGTAAACGCAGAAATGAAGGAAAACGCTGCTAGGAACATGCCAAAGCAACAGGTAGCGATATATTCCTAACCGGCGGGAAATAATAAACAAAGACGGGGCATAGAAGCAGAACCGAGTCGTATGTGTGGAGGGACAGTAACTGTGTGTGTATATGTAAGCATTTAAACACTGCAGAGAGTACAAGTAACAGTAAGAGTGTTGTAGAAATTCATTTCACCAAAACAATAACGTGGCGCACAGTGTGACGTCAAAAAAGGCGCACACCTTCGACGCTGCGTTTTCTCCGTTTTTCTCGTCCACACGTGAATGCAAAAACTGAGTTTTCGAAAATATCCACCCTGGCTGGCGTTTTTAGAAATCGCCGTTTTCAGTGACTGAAAACGCCGTTTACGTGTGGACGAAAGGTGCAAACGCATAGAAAAATCTGCATTTTCAAAAATACCCGGGTACGTGTGGACGTAGCCTAAAAGCACACAGGAGGTGATCAGGGGAAGTGGAAACACATGGGGAAAACAGCTGACACAAATGAACATAATGACATCACAGTAGAAGAGTAAAACTAAACACAATGAACACAGGAACACATGACCTCGTCAAAATAAAACAGGAAACATAACGAGACAGACATGACAACATGAACTTGACAACAAATGACGTGCAGACATGAAACACATAGGACAGGGGAGACTTAATACAGGGGTAGAAAACACAAAGGGAAACTAACAAACAAAGAACTATAATGACAACCTAGGCATGATAGAATGAACTTAGAAAACCTAAAGGACTTAAACATAAACTAAAACTCAAAACGCTGATCGTGACAGTCTCTGAAGAGATGACATATTATTAGACGGTGTGCTGGATTATGATTTTAAGAAATTAAGTTTTTTGTGTTACTTTCACTGCTGAGGGCTGATTTACAGCAAGTTTACATTTTTAATACATTTTTATCCTGCACATAATTCTCAAGTAATAACGTAATAATTAAAGCCATTTACTTAAACTATAGTATTAGCTTAATGTTACACACTTGGAGCATAAAAATTAGAGCACTTATTTTGCATGATTTTTCTTTTTATGAGCATTGTTGACACATTAGTACAGACTCTGTGCTTTAAAGTCGCGATTGGTTGCTGTTTTCACTTTACAGCAGGCGTTTTAGAATATAACAGTGCACAGTACATAGCTAGTCAACACTGAAATAAAAGAGCAGCAAAATATAATGTGCTATATAGTGTGATATATATGTGATATCTGTATTGAAGTACACTTTTGAGTCATTGTAACTGTGCACCAAATATGGTGATTTTTGTCGAAAGCATTAAACTGCATTGTGTTTTATAGTAATGTGCATGTTAGTGTTAAACATGGCTATACATTATAATTTATACATGCAGTATCAACTATTTATGTTAATCTCTTGTGTTTTCAATAATTACCCAATAAGGAATTTCCTTTTATAATGCAGGGCTTCTTGGACAGAACAATAGTTCATTGCACTTAAGCCCTGCAAAGTGCCCCCCCCCACCCTCTTGCTAAAATAGACTGTATATGTGTTGTCTTGTTTGGTGCCGGGGGGCATAAAGGGCTTTAAAGTCAACGGGTGTCGTGCTACTTCCACCAGGCAGCCACCCGTCTCTGAAGCCAGCATGCGTCACACATATTGACGGAGGAAGTTCCACGTGTTTCTGCAGACAGCCCTGTCTGCCTGCTCTCATACTTCGCTCTGCTGAGATCTATCCCTACAGAACGAGGTCAAGCCTGCATAATGACCCTAACGAGTCAAGATTTGCGGGATTAGATTATTTCGAACAGTTTGCAGAACTACCGTTTTGACAACAAATATCCCCGAGCCAGAGAGTGATGGTCGTTCCCTGGCTGCTTCTGACATCGCAAAAACAATGTGTTGATTTGGATTTCACGTTCAAGCGCTCGTCGCGTCCGCACGGCTTATGCGGAGAGATATGTCATTCCGGGGGTTAGGCTAATTTCAGCCAGGCCAATTTAGATGATGTCAGTGGGTGCAGGAGAAAATGGAGCTGACCTCTCATGCCCCGCGCTGCTACACTGCGTTAGACTTTCCGTTCACCGAATTTGGTAAATCTGCCGCATTTATTTCCCCCCAGTGTCCACTTCATTACAGAGCGTCTCAGATATCGGGTGCACCATTCCATGACAGATCGCCAGCCTCCACCAGCAGAGCAACGCCGCCCCGCTCTTGTAATGCAAAGAGATAGGAGGCAACGTGAGCGTTCGGTTCAAAAATAAAACACATCGCTTCCACTGTCAGTCTCCTCTTCAGGAAACATTTGGCGGAAAACGCTGTCCTAATCTGCCTTGTCTTTGGCTGTAATTATCAACCCTATACTATAACCAGGCCTCTGCCGCTCTCTTCTTACATTGTGTCTCTTTTGTGTTTCGCTTTTCTCATCTGTTTTTTTGTTCCCCTTTCTGTCTTTTGATTCCAGCGGATTGAAGAAGAACAGGCCTGATTGTCTCGCCTGAGGTAAGATTTCATAGGTTTACATATCAAAGTCTATAAATAGATAAGAGCTTTTGAAAGGGAAAGTGAGCAGAGAGAGGAAAGTGTGTGTATGTGTGTGTGTGTGCATGCTGATTTGTGCCTGCGAGTTTGTTTGTATGTCTGTATGTGAATGCACGTGTGTGTGTGTGTGTGTGTGTGTGTGTGTGTGTAAAGACAGAGAGGCTTTCCCACTTGCATACACAGCGAAAAGAGCCTCCACCAAAACAAAAGGGATTATGGCATTTCAAGGGTGTTGTGTTTGCTGTGTTTATTCACATAGCTCATGGGGCTGCGCAGGACCAGCAATGAATGTCAATGTCAGGGAGCGAAAGCGCTGCAACATAAGATAAATATGATGAACAATAAACACAGATTAAGGCTGAATATGCCACGCTACATCACGCGCAGATCCCAAGTCTCATGACATCAAGTAACCCTTGAAAGTGTTGACATGATCACGTTAAATTAAAAAACGATGATGGCTGCTCGCCTCGAGTGCCGCGTTCCTATGGATAGTTCGGGAAAATTCAGGTGTCGCACCTGCTTAGTCTAGCCCTGGAAGTGGTAGGTATAACAGGGGGCGGGCCGTATTAGCAGTGATCATAATGCTTCGAGGATGGTGAAGATGAATGCATCAAGTGCATCAAGTTGATGGAGCTGCTTCGAATAAAGTTAATTAGGCTGGGGTGCGCATTCTGCAGCAGGTGCAGTCTGTATTGCAGGTGCAGCAATGCTGGCTATTAATGCACGGGAAGTACAATATCTGCGTAATCAAAGTGATGCCTCAGCAAACACACCCTTACCTATACATTTTCCCGTAGTAGAGAGAGAGAGAGAAAGAAAAGTTGGATAACAGGGATAGCAGCGTTTGAAAGATAAAGCCTAATGTGCACAATATTGCAGCGTGTTAGTTAACAACTGTAGCCTTAAGTTTAAGTTAACCGATTGCTTTTCCATTCCCCCGCCTTTTTTTTTTTTTTGTATTTCCACATCTAATTACACTTTCATTCATCAATGTTGATTAATAGGTCCTGTGGCACGCCTGCCTCATTTTACTCTCAATTAAGCTGGTTGATGCATGTTCTCATCAAGCAAGATGCATTGGCCTGGTTTACTTGAGGCGCTATTAGTGGACACTGTAATTAGTATCCCAGCACATAGAACTTCCCCCACCTCCTGAGCCCCTCTCCCCAAGCTGCCATCTCTGGCCTCTTTTAATGCCTTCCAAATAATGAAGATAACAGAATAGATGAGGGACGAGCAGTCCAGCTCACGTTAATCATCTTCCTCTCTGCAGTTTTTGCCCCCCTCCCCTCTCTCTCCCCTTCTTTTTTAGTGGGAGAATTATGGCTTGTAAAATCACCAAACTCCCGATGTCTTGACAGACCTCTTTTGTGTGCCAACCACTCCAGCTCCTCCCCGCATTTTCCTTATCAGTGGGGAGATGTATGTCTTTATCACATTTCACACTCAAAAGGGAACAGCAAGCTTGATATATTTGCCAGTTACTAAATGTGGGGCTTTATCGGAAATATCAGTCTAAGTTGTGCACATTAGCCCACATGCTCTTTGAGAAGCCACTTTAAAAGAAGGCTGATTACACGCTTGTTGCGGTCGTGATACCAGCTTCAGTGCCGGAGCCCCCTTTTTCTCGCTCAGCCAGCTTTCCCAGAGCGCTCTTCTGCCTCTGATTCCCCGCACTTCAAGGGATCTCTCTGAGGAGGGCTCTGGGGGCCTCAGCAAAGAGCCTGGCTGGGCAGATGGAGACTAAAGGATGGGTGAAGATGGAGAGAGATGGAGAGAGAGGCAGCAGGAGTAATAAAGCCAAGAGAGATGGAAAAAGAAAGAAGTCACACGGCAGCAGTGTGGCCGCTCTTTGTGCTTCACACGCTGTAGCGGTGGCCATGTCTCGTCCCCGTGTCTGTGTGGACGGCTCCCATGGGCCCCTGTACCGAGCTTGTAAGTGCTAATTGGGCCTGTTAGGGTCAGCAATTAGTCGGCTGCTATTGAAGGATCGTGACAGCCAGGCCTTACAGAGGCCCGTCATTCTTTTAGGGCAGAAAGAACCAGAGCAAAACAGACTGTAACATGGACAAAAGCTGATGCCGAGACGACTAGCAGACAAGCAGCAGAGGGAGATGAACCAACAGGATATCCCACAATGCAATGTGTACTTTGGGTTAGGGGGATCGTATGAGGCAAGAGCCATCTTCAGTCAGAAGTGGAAGGACTGATGCAACTCTCTCCACCAAGAAATAATGCATCAACTAGCACTTTTCCCTTCCTGTATCAAATGAAGAGAGTTTGGAGTTGAAATTCTGTGTGAGTGCGATGTGGCGCAGTTTGACTTGCTATTTGTGCTGTCTTTGTGTTGCAGTTGCTCAGCCGCTCTCGTAGTTCTCATAATTTGCGTTCATAAGTGTCATAGCAGAGGGAGCTATTCAAGGACGAGGTTCTGCAAAGGTTAAAAATGTAAACATCTAAATGAAAGAAGCGATTCTCTTTTTAGTGAGAGTTCGGCAAAAGACACCAAAGACGGGAAAATGTTTCTTGACTGTCAACGGTGAGAAAGAATAAAGGGAAAAAATACACTCGAGCACCTGTAAGTACCAGCAAGTGGCTCTCAGATGTCAGCGACAGGCGGTAAACTGCCCAACAGTCGGTCCAGCCATGCAGACCTGACGAAGCTCCCTAATGAATAAGACAGGGGGTCATTAGCAGATTTGGCCTCTAACTACCACAGCTGTCTCTTATTGTCGGGCCTTCCGGTTTGTGTGGGCGTGTTTGAGATTTAGGGAGGGAGCATCTGCTGCATGCTCAGCAGCCTCGCGGCAAAACTGAGAAGTCATAGATGCTTCGTTTTCTTTGTCTTCTTTACAGATAAATTAGAAAACGAGTAGTCGAGATTTCTCTGTTTTCCAGCTGGATTATTTTCAGCTGTAGGCCTCGAATACACGAGAAATGTCAGGTTAAGAAATACAAATGTGGGACAATATGGAACAGATGTCATTTAGATAAAGCGAATATACAAAAGCATTAAAAGCCGTATTTTGCAGACATTAGCCAAACAGAACATCAAGCAAAAGATATAAAGGAAAATGTTAACATGGTTAACCTCTTTTTTTTAAATATCTTATTATCTTGCACAATAATACAGCACAGCAAATCATGAACCAACTGTGGTGATTTGATAAATGATATCGAGGAAAAACCAGCAATGTTTAAAGCAGGGTTGTCAAATTCATTTCTCATTATGGGCGTCATTGTTTTTAAGTCGGCCAGAATGGTGAAAATCCTTTTTCCTCAGAGTAAATAAGTTGAACTTTATATTTAGTCCTTGTAATATCTCAATATAAGGAAAAGAATTTGAACAGTATGTCGCCATTGATTTTTACATGACAAAGAAATGCTGCTGAAAGAAATCTGTCAGCATTACTCTGTAAAATTGTAAAAAACCTTCCAGTAGCTCATTGAGCAGACTTTCCCATAATTATAAAGCAGAAAGTTTTTTTTTAACTTACAGAAAATTTTCAGTTTTATTGATTTAACTCTGGACATATTGTTCAAAAGAATATTATTACTTAATTACGTTGGTGTCATATGAACTACGTACGAGTGAGGGAGGTCTTTATCAGGAGGACTAGCTGTAGAATTTATGAAAATACAAAATGTTTGCCCTCCTGCACATTCTCCAAATTCTCCAGTGGGCTGGATTGGAGTCTTTGCCGGGCCTTAAGTTGGACCTCCCTGGCTTAAAACATCACAAGGTGATTAATTATACTGAATTTAACCATCATAATCATATATGTATCTTGTGCAACAGAGGTACAAATTGCCTTTTCAGCAAGAGTCCGGTAAAGACATATTAACAAATCAGGCCAGTCCTGTTGTGGGCTTCAGTGAGGTCTAGCATTATAATAATATCATTTTATACAAACCACTCAACTATGTGCTTCACAGGCAGTTTGGAGAAGCTTCCAGGCTTTGATTTTGCCTCACATCATGCCTAACAGCACCTCTCAGCTCTCCTAAATTCACTGTAAAGCACTGCCTCTTATCGCATATAGCTTAAATCAAATCAGACCCATTGCCACAAATAACATGGCAGGCATAAAAAGCCGACGGGGTTGCAGAATATTTGTCTCACGAGTGGCCCTCAACTTGTACCTAAGTGTTACCTCTTTATTATGCAGAAAGTTCAAAGGTTTGCCTGAATGCATATTTGCATTAAAGAGGAGGGGCAGGGGGGGTTGGGGGATAATAAAAATGTATGGTTTCAGCCTGAAGTTGTCATAGCAACACTGTCATTGCTTTTCTTAAGCCTTTCATTTTATATTATCATTGAGCGAAGTGAGGAAGTTACCTGCTGCGTGTGTGTCTGCGCGTGTGCGCGTGTGCACTGCGCGTATGTGACGGGTGGGGACTTGTTGTGCTCTGAGAGAGTGATGGGTTAGGCAAGATGACAGGCTGGCACAGGGGGCAAGCAAGATGGCGACTGAACATGCTTGGATCTGGGGAGAGGTGTCAGTCCTGCAGCCAGTGAAGCAGAAACACACAGGAACACTTAGGAAGAGGTGATTCAAAGAGGAAACAAACAGAAGCTCCACTTTAGATATTCCTGTGAACCCGGAGGAAGTGAATGCTGGCAGGAGATGATTTCTTCCACATTAAAACAATTAAATTACAGTGTTTACATTTCAGCACGCCGTTCCTTCACCCTAGCTTAGCAGCGTTTGCACAGAAAAAGGCAAATCAGGGAGTTTACATTTGCAAACAAATTTTGCAAATTCATGCATCTCCAGGCTTTCCTAGCGGCACTTATCTGACGTTCACCCTTCATTATAATGACAAAGCAAGATTGAATCTGTTAAATGTGATCTCCATCCACAAGGAGTAAAAGGAAGACATACCAGCTGCTCAAATTCATAGGTGATGAATTGAGCTGCAGGCTTCCAGGCATCATTTTTCAAAAAAAAAAAAAAAAATCCTCATGGTCACAGTCCATTTTTTACATAAAACAGCATGAGGGTTTTTTAAAGAGAGATGCTCAACTTGTAGTCTCTCTTAGTCATGGCTAAAGAGCGATATTGCTTCGGCTTCATCGTTTACGTGGTGCAAAGGGGGGAAATTAATCAAAGCTGAAGAGTGATTTTTTTCGAGCAGCTCCCTGGGAGAATAAACATCAATAAACATTACTTAATACCCTACAACACAACCCCGCAGGGTCCCATTTAATTTCACTGGTGGAGAACGCCTAAAGTGCTACTGTTTTACACCAAATTACATACTTTGAAAGTTTGAAGAGGCAGCTAGTTTTCCCGCCCTTGAGAAAGAAATTAAATTAGCTCACATAAAACTGTGCACGTGTGTGTGTTTGTTCCTCAGTCTAAATTATTGTATTTTTTTTTTAAACCTGAGAATTTCCAAGTTAGTGCAGAAAGTGATTAACAATATTATCCATCAAGCCTCGACGTGCGCAGCTTCTCTTCTGTTTTTTTCAACACTTTTCCTGCAGCTGCTTGCCGTTCGCATAACTTTGAGCTGTCGCGCTCGCCCGCTACAAGGTGACAGCCATCACAACACTTCACATTGTACTTTTCACAACACACTTTTTAAGGAACTGCTTGGACTGTTAATTAATTACGGCGCAATTATCCGACAGCTTCGGCGGCGTGACGTGTTTAAAAATCAGCCGCAGAAATGAGTGACACGGAGATGTGAGGCTGCCTGCCGCCCTTTTACATCCTTTTTTTGTTTTTTTTTAAAGAGTGCGCACACACACACACGCACGCACTTGCATGCACGCTTCGCTTTAAACCAAGCCGCGGATGGCTGGAGAACACCGTCAGAACATCGTGCAGTCGTGTGGGGATTTCATTCACCGTGTCAGTTTGGAAACAGACGTTCGGCGAGGATGCCGGGTGTCGTCATCTCTGTGCGTTTAACACCGTTTGGCCTCGTGTCAAACATGAAATGAGTCATATTTCATCATGCTTTTCTGAGATGTTCTAAGGAGCTCGGCAGGCATTTCAACATGTTGACTTATCTGGTATCATCAAACACGGCATGTGGGAAAATCTCTGTCAGTCAAAGCTGTCACAATCTCTTTTTCTGATTTGACTTCAGCTTGATTTTCTTCTCTCATTGCTCCATCTCCTGTCAGAGCTAAAGCAGCTGCCTTGATATCATCATGAATTTACACGTTATCATTTAGTTATTTTTCTTTTTTCATCTTGTATGAAGAGTTGAAGGAGCGTTGGGGTCGAAGTAAAGTTTTAATAAAAGCTGAGCCAGTGTTCACTTCAATTGATTTTATGTGGTTTTATCATAGTGACCAAATTACAGTTTTTAATCCCCGGAAATATTATCACAGGTCACAAAGTTTTAGCTGCAAATGACATCCGACTCAGAGACTCTGCCAGAGTCCCTGCAGAGTCCCTCAAAGTGTCCCCCCCCCCAAAAAAGAGCCTCATTATAGCAGCAGACAAGAGCTGGGTTTGTGTACTGACTATCATTCTGGACTTCCAAAACCATAAACACTGTGCAAGCCCATGAAAATAAATAGTCAGCTAATGCCAGAACCTATCCCTGCTGTGTTAGCACACTTCTTTTTTTTCAAAAATAAAAATAACAGAGGGAGTGATGAAAGAGCATTTGGATCCAGATTTCCTAATGGGCTGCAGGAGCCTGTTTCGAATTACAGGACGCTAGATGGTGACGGAGCTGGAGCTGGGAGCACCTGATTGTTGTGTTTTTTGAAAAAAAGGAACACCTGTCATCCCCGCTCATTCATCCCTCTTTGCATCCCCTGCTTTCAAGCACTCACAGAGAGAGGAAGGGCGGCCCAAGATGAACGAGGGGCACTGGCAAATACCCAAGCCGCTGATATCTGATCACCCTCCCACGTCCTAGCAAAGGCAAAGAGACAAAAAAAACCCAGTCACATCCCAGCCCGCAAGAAAGCAAGAGAGAGTTTAAGAGATGAGAGCTGTGTTTCCTGTTACTCTCACTCCTCCTCCTTCTCCTCCTCCTTTTATTTTGATTTAAGAGCGGAGCTACTTTAGCAGCGATATGAGGGGCTGAGAGAAAATAACAAGGCCTACCAAGAGATTAAGCCTTTAGCCACATGACTGTTATTGGAGAAGAGCCTCTGTGATCCTAGCCAGTAAAACACATTTCAAAAGTTTACACGATGCTGTAGCTTTGTGCTCGCTGCCATCATAACAACAGTCGGCTGAGCTTTTGAGTTGCCGTCTGAAGATCAAATTTGAATCAAATGGATTTAAGTGGTTACACTGAGAGTTGAGCTTTAAAAAAAATAACAATATAAGTGCTCCATTGGGATTTATGTATGCATCTCTGTTCCTTACTTTAAATCAAGGAATTAGAAGTATGTATTAGATGTTTTTATTCCCGAAAACATCACGTCTTGACTTGACTTTTTTCTAATAAAGTACCAAAAAAGTAAGAATAGAAACATTAGTTTCAGCTGATGGGTCGATTTTCATTCTTCCTTCATATGTTTGCAGAGAACATCCTTCAAATTCTGAAGCTCCACATGACTTCAGACAGGGCTTTGATCTGATATGCTACTGCTAACCATGACCTTTGACCCTTTAGTGTTCCTATAGGGACCACTGTGGTATTACATTGTATTTCTTGTGCTTTCCTCAAAGGTTTTAGTTTTAAAAAGAGTGAAACAAATGTAGCTTTGAGTAAGCATTTGAGAGCTTTAATAAATGTACAAAAACTAAGCTGTCAGTATTAAAGTGCAACGTGTAGTTATCTTTCTGGGTGTAGAGTTTCAGAAGGGTTTTTGGTTATGATACCTAAAGATTTAATATATAATCCTGTATATCAGGGGTTTGGTTAGTGCACGTGCGCAATCCACAGGAACACCCATACATAGGAACCCTAGACTGTTTTCATTCTTCTTTTCTTTCTTTTATCAGCTCGTTTTATTTTTGCTTTTTAAAATTTAACATGTCTTAAAACTAAAATATGCAATAATTCTGAAAAACCTGCCTAAAATTTAAAAAGATTACCCCGCATAGTTTTGAGGATGGCAGTCTTTCTACACTACATTTGCAGCTGTATAAGAAATCCCTGACCTGTTAGCCCGGCGATGGCAAGAATCTGAATCTCCAAATTGTCCAATCCTGCAAGAAACCTTCCAGATCCTTTTTTCAGCGCTGATGAATCAATATTTTTAGTTACTGTTGTGCATTGCAAAACAGAGCTTTTGTGTAAACCATTTCCCTTTTTAGATTTAGAGCAGAGTTGTGTGAAGTGTGTTCAGGCCAATTTTGTTGTTTGCCAAAAAGAAAATAGATCATGTAAAGGGACCATTGAAGAAATTGACCTCAGTCAGTCAATGATGACTTTGCTGTCAATAAAATCTTATCAGTGTTGTTCCTCACCCCAAACCTAGACCCTAAATATTATACATTAACTTTACAATATTAATGCAATGACTTTAATATACTTTAATGTCATTTTAAGATTGCTGATCAAACTTTCTGTCTATGTTGTGAGAAAATCATTGCAACATATTTAGCTTAGTGTGTTCTTTACGGCTCTTTTTCATACAAGAGAAGTTTAATTTAAAAAAAAGTTTACATCATGATGAAATCTACTCTGATCTACTCTCATCCTTTTTTTAAAATTTTTTTTAAAATCCTTTTTAAGCTAGTGTTGCATGAACCGGTCTTTCTCTAGGCCATGCATGCTTACTTGGAAGGCTGCAAAATGCTTCAGGAAATGCTTGAGGCAACACCGGAGCACACACACAGCTGTATGCACTAACAGACACATGCAACACAAGCGTGTAAAATCAAAATCCCAGCTATCGCCAACTGAACAACTTAAAGGTTAATTTGCAAGTTTATGTCTAATACATGTGAGTTTTTCACAGTAGGGTCTCTGCAGATAGATGCAGCGAAGGAGCGTACTGGGCTGCTAATTTGTCTAATTCTGGCTTTGAACTTTCAACCTCTCATCCACAACCCTGGTTATCCTTGACTTGTCACCCCTCGTGACAAATCTTTTATCAACAGGCACGATTTCATTTGCATCTCATATCTCTGTTAGATAAATGAATAGATTGGTCACTGGTAATCATTTCACTGTCGGTGACTTTTCAGAAAGAAAAAAAAAAGAAAGCGAAAAAAAAGGGCGAGATAATCTTTAAATAAAACTGATAAGCTTAACATTCAGTGCACAGT
The DNA here is from genome assembly GCF_900408965.1 of Simochromis diagramma. Classification (NCBI taxonomy): domain Eukaryota; kingdom Metazoa; phylum Chordata; class Actinopteri; order Cichliformes; family Cichlidae; genus Simochromis; species Simochromis diagramma. Next base: position 8,680,013 of record NW_024387423.1, on the reverse strand, counting down.
GCATTTCATTTCCTCCTCTGCAGGGATAGAATATCAAACACAAAACATGAAATGTGTTTTAAATCACTGGAGGACGGTGACATGATTGTTTCCAGCACACACACATGCACACACTGACAGACAGCACTTTCCTTTTCTTTTTCCCCTCCCTTGTACGTAATCTGCAGAACAATCACACAGAAGCCACACATCACAGTGACAGAGATGCACCTCCTCTCTACCTCTCAGTATCGATCTCCCATCCAATCTAAATGACCCTGTTAACCATTCCCTTAGCCCACCCCGCCTCTTCTCTTTACTACCCCTCACTGCTTTGAGCCCTACTTAGCGGCAGCAGCACTAACCCCCACCACCCCGCCGCGCCCCACCCTACCCGAACTGCCGCCCACCCACTCACCCACCCACTCACACACATTCACCACCTTAGTCCTCTTAGTTTAAAATGGCCCGGTGTGAAATAACTCACATCACTACAAGAGGGATGAGGTCATTAGAACATGTGACGCCCTCTTGAAACAGCAAGCATGATTGAAAAATCAATTTTGATGCCTGTTTTTTTTTTTTTTTTTCTTCCTCTCTCTCCTCCTCCTTCTCCTCTGTGCTCACCTCTCATGCCGTCTGTGTTTGCATTTACTCTTAACAAAGCTCCCCGGTAACGCGTTTCCACCACTGAAACGCCAAATCAAAAGACATAAAACTATTACAGCAACGCTCCTTGTACTTCAAATAGCCTTTATCTTTGTCTACCTCTCGCAGCTTTTCATGCTGCTGCTCTGATTTTTGGTGGGGTGGGGGTGAGGGGGGGTTGTTTGAACATGTGGGAAGAATACATTTTAACCGAGGAAGTAGTTGAGGGTGGGCTCCGGAGTACAAACTAGGCTGTCACACTCAAATGATAATGATGCTGTGCTAATATGTTATCATATACATAACATCACCCCACCACACACACATACACACACACACACACACACAACTTCCCCCCTCCACTCCTCTCTCTTGGTAATATTTCAATCTAGCTCATTACTCCGAGCCTCTCGATATGACTGCAGTCTTTTGGGAGTGCAGTGGTGGCTTTGAGTGATTTCTGAGTTTTTTGATCTTTTTAGCGGATCGCTTCAGGTTAGCTCTTCCGCTCACCTCACATCTCCTATCCATTAAACCCGAGTCATTTTGAAGCATGTTCTTATTAAACAGCTCCTGTGTTCTTTTTGGTTGAATATTTTCACGTTGGAAACCCAAGGACAGGGCCTGCCCACGGCGAGGGAGAGAGAGAGAGAGAGACAGAGAGCGAATGAGAGAGAGAGAGCGGGCGAGAGACGTCAGTGTTTTTTTCTTTTTTCTTTACCAGCCGTCAACCTTGTTGGGTTCAGTGTAACTTTCATTAGAGAAGGAGATTTAGTGCACTTGAAAAGACAGATGAAAGAGTTAGAGGCTAATTATCAGGAAATTGAAAAAAGATAGATGTACTGCAGCGACTACAATTAGTGAAGCACAGAATATCAAAGACTTATCAAGAGCAAGTGAAAAGGCTGCCTTGAAGAGCGAGCACAATTAAGGCATCTGCAGCCCATGTGAAATGAGAGAGAAGAGGAGGAATAAAAATATGCCGGCTTGAATAGAAGTCCTTTTTTTTAACATTACAGGGATAGAGGGGGCTTTAGCGAGCCAGCAGATGACACTAAATCACACTGTTTGATGAGCTTCACTCGCTGTGGCAGAGTTCTCCCACTTCTCTTGCTCGCTTGCCCTTCTCCCATCCTCACTTCCCCTTTTCTTCTTTACATTCATGGTGCCTTTTACACCCTGCTCCTTCCCCCTCGTGGCCCTACCCATACCCACACACACACACTCACACACTCAATGGTGGAGATGGGGGCAATGTGTTGCCTCTGCTCTGACGGGACTCTCTTGCATGCTTCATTGCCTCACAAATTTGCACTGATCGACAGTCGCAGGTCACACATGCTCACAAATAGGTCATTTTGGGGCTATGTGTGTGTGTGTGTGTGTGTGTGTTGGAGGATGTACCAGTGTGCAGTGATACCGCCATCGCAAATCTTCAAATCAGTTTGTTCTTTTTTTCTTCTTTCTTTAAAGAGGAACAGGAGTAATTTGAGGATGTTGTCCGAAAGTTTGGAAAGCGAGGAAAGCTAAACCGAATGAAGACAGCGGCGTTAGAGGCAAACCCAACACATTAATGACCAATTTAAGAACCATTTGTTTAACTTTTTTTTTTCCAAGCAAACGATTAAATGAAAAATCTCAGTCATTTTCTCCTTACATGCATCTCCAACATGAGATAAAGGTGATCAGCATGCTCACTGTTCATTCATTGTTCAGTGGTGGCGTAACGTAGGTGGTTTTATAAGTCACGTTACAGCCATGTGTTTTGACCGTGAGCTACGTGAACTCTATGCCACCTTAAAGGCTAATTGTTTAACCCAGCTATTCTAAATTTGGGAGCTCGTTTTTTTCCAACGCTTTTCCTCCAGGAAGCGGTGTTCTCATTCGGGTAAAAAACTCCCAGGTGACTGAAGAAAGCAAAAACAGTAGTGTTTCACCATTAGGGGCATCTCTCTTTGCAGCCTGGCCATGATTGTGACTCCTCAATATGTGAGAGATGCTTCGGGGGTCTGTGCTCTTTCCAGACAGGCTTTTACATAAACTGCATGGCAGAGGCCTCGCCAAATCTACCATCTGTTGGATCTCTCTCTCCTTCTCTCTCCCCCCCTCTTCTTCCCATCCTTTCTCCCTCCCTTTTCTCTTGTCTGTCGTTTCTTTTTTTCCTCTCTACTCTATTACAAATACGACACAAAAAACCCACAGCCATTCTCACACTGTTTACAAAACAAGAGCTTTTTGCTGGTTAGAACAGAGAGCTCAGTTAAGGCAAGTCGTCACTTTTTTCTTTTTTTCCTTTTTTTTTCTTACCGAGCATTTGTTACCAGAGATCTTTAGGGATACTGCAGTCTTTAGTCAGAGGACCTGCTTTTTTTGCCATTAGTAGAATGATATAAAACATGACAAAACAGCGTCTCTGTGAAGCCGGGTGTTAGACGGGTCTATTCTCTCCGGGACTGATATGTAGGGCAAGAGAGGAACAGCAGGAGGAAGAGGGGGGGAAAAAGTGGGGGGGATGGGCCTGATCCGAGAGCTAGGGGGCGCACTAGCACATGCACGCTGCACTGTGGCTCAAACACAAAAAAGTGATGGCCCTGTTGGCATTTATCTCTATAAGAGTAACAGTGACAGAGCAATGTGTTTTGTTAAATGTACAGTCTTTGAGTTTTTCTATGCAGATTGGAAGCAAAAAAGCAAAAATCAAAGTTCTGCAGATTTGCAAGGCACATATCAAAACCACAGCGTGTGTTTTTATGTGCATAAGTGAGAGCACACTCTCTGTCTCACATTCACACTCGCGCATACTGAGAGATGAGATGAGATATTGGGAGGTGGTGGTGTCTCTTTGACTGTTGCGCCTGAGGCTCTAGCACATGGGATGGGGGGTAAAACAAATGCTAATGTCTCTCAGCCAACTAGCACACATGTCTAGCAAAGTGGAGAGAGAGGGGTACGTAGATAGACAGAGAGAGAGATTGGCATCTGTCTGTTAGCGCCGAGATCTGCAGTACAGTCGAGTGTTGTTTTACGCGCTTATTGTTTCGTTTGCCTTACAAGGCCCCCAAAAACTGAAGTGCCAGGAAATTAATTACTCTCTTTGGGAAATTTCTCTTCCTGTTGAACACTTTGAATTGTATCAATTGCGAGAACATGAAAGGAAGAAAAAAAAAGCGTGCTCGAAATATTGGCAGATATTTGCTAGATGAAAAATTTGGTACACTTTAAGGGCTGAATGAGGAGACAAATATGTCCTCTAGCAGCTGCCATTGTTTTTTACTCTGAGAGAGTCAGATCAAAAAAAAAAGAAAAGAAAAGGAAAAAAATAAAAGATCAGTAAATATCAGTGAATGACAGCGCAATCCTTTGGCTGAAAAAGAGGATTTAAATTGGGATTTATTTTTAAGGGTTAGCATCTGCAAATGCCTTTGCATGCATGCATTCATGCACACATTAATGTCTTCTGTGTGCGTGTGATTGTGTGCGTGTGTGTGTGTCGACAAACCAGAGCCACTATCTGCTGTCGCCTCATTCATTCCCGCCACCTGATCTCCATCTGAATTGACAGCTGTAATGCTGACTCTTTTCATCCGTGCTACAGTTGAAAACAGCCAATAACAGCGCGCACAGCACTGCAGCGTGCTGATGGCGTCCATGTGTGTGTGTTTGTGTCATTCACTCATCACAGACAGTGTTACAAGTCACCCTGTATTTTTAACTCATCTCCAACAGAACTGTAATCTTGCCCATTGAACCTTCAAATTGTTGGATGTTACCTCAAAGGGAATTGGAGAAGAAAAACATTACCCATTGCTTATCGTCACCTCTCTTACCTCTTGTCAAACCTGTGTTTGCTTCTCTGCCACCCTTTTATTCTACCTGCTACTTTCTCCTGATTATTTTTTTCCGCCTGTCTTTTTCTGAATGGGCGCACCCCTCTCGTTCAATTCGAAGGCTTTATTGGAATCCGTGTGCAATATTGGCAAAACAGAATGTCGGTTTTTACACTCTGTCGAGCATGTTTATGCACTGAGATCACAATGGAATATTTAATCATTTAATTTGAGGGCCACCGTTAAGATTATCTAGAACAATGTGGAAGGAGCAGCAAGACGGAGACGCCGCTGAACGTTTCCCCCCATTTATGTTACACGGCGTCAACGCCTGCTCCGTGTCTTTTCCCTTACGCTTCACCCCACGCTGCCTCCATCTCCTTGTGTCTCTCTGTTTTGTTTTCTGTCTCTCTCCTCACGTCTCTCATCCGATCCTCCAGTTGCAGGATTACAGGGCTGAGGGTCGGAGTCGGTGTGCGCTGGACTAAGGGGCAGAGATTAGCTTCTAAAGTTCCTACCCAGCTCAGTTCATAACAGGAGGAGGTCGCATGTGTGCGTGCGCGTGTGTGTGTGTTCTGTGGGTCAGGGGAGCAGACGTTGGTTGAATGAAGCAGATTAGCTAGCGTGTGAGACCGAGCTGCAACTCTCTAAGTAGACCCCTCAGTCTCCAAAATCTATCCCACCCTGTCATAGAAGAATGGTATAGTCCTCTATGTGTGTGTGTGTGTGTGTGTGTGTGTGTGTGTGTGTGTGTGTGTGTGTGTGTGTGTGTGTGTGTGTGTTGTGCGTGCGTGCGTGTGTGTGTGTGAGAGAGTCTTTTTCTTTTTTATTTGCTGTGCCCTGTCAGGCTTTTGGTAGGGTCTGGCCCAGGAGGAATGCTAACTCACAGAGCTAGTGCTTGTCACAGATTCTACTCTCAACACACACATACACAAAGGTACACACGCACACATTTTGCTTGTCAAGGCTTCTCCACACCAGGCTGGTAATTAAACTCCCACTGATTTATTGAGTGACACCAACAAATCCCAACCCAGCTTTTTTTTATGACAACCATACCTCCTCGGGCAACAATCACCATCTTTTTTATTCTCTCTCTCTCTCGCTGTATATATAAATGTTGTCTTTGAACGAGGTTTGGGGGCAGGGAAATACTTCAACCATCTTTTTTTAAAGACACATAAATTACATCAGTTCATGTTCACATGAAAAGAAAAGATCTATAAACTTAGACTATTTGTAGCATGCTTTGGTGTCTTTTTTCTCTTTCCTCTTTCTTTTTTTTTTGCTTTTACCCCCCAAGCCTCAAGTCACAAGATTGAAATGTGCATGTCTATGTTATAAATGAAGTCTTTCATAATGCTTGGCGAGCCCAAGAACACATAGTATAAACTATAATTAGCCATTCCCTGTGACAGGAAGCCTTCTAGGTGTCTCTCGCTGTCCACTCATGATGACACTGTGGGATGCTTCACTTTTGTAATCACAACACAGCGTCTGATTGACAGCTATCTCACAGGGCACTAAATGCCAATGGACGTCAGAAACTTTGCCTTCTCTATCTGATTCCATCCCCCCAAAGCGAGGTTCTCATCGCCAAACCACAAGCAAAACCATTGTTTGTCGACAAGCGCTATCATTTACCCTCTCTGAGTCAGGGAACATTAGCAGGAGTACGGGGAGATGAGGGACTGTTGGTGTATCTGATTCCTCGGCGGGGGCTCTGAGATGATGCTTAGGTGGGTGGACTGGTGGGATAAGAGCCTCAGATCCTTGGCAGCTGCCAATCAAGCAGCTCTCTGAAGTACAATCAATGTCATCAGGCTCCTAGTCAACCTGATCCACATCAGAAGAAAGCGTGTCTCTGTGCATTTGGAGAAGAACAGGAGATTTCCATCAGGAAACGTGAACTAGAAGTCAATCAAACAACTCTTCTGTTGTATCTTTTATCTGATTCGCTCCTATCACTATAAAAGTGCAACAACAAATGTTTTGTGCAAAGTTTTTTATTTATTTTTTTCGTTTTGTCACGGCAACGTTGGCTGGCAGATAGGTAGGCGGGTGGGCGGGGCTGCAGGCTCCCAGACTGCGGGACTAAAGGTGTGTCACGGAGGTGGTGGAAGAGACGGGGTGGCAGCGGATTTGCGCTGACAGCTCGACACACCGAGGGTTGCTGGTTCCCCCATGACAGAAAGAACAGCATACTAAATGCCTACCTGAGGTGCCACAGATGGAGAAGTCAAAGACAGAGGAATCTTTACAAGGCATTTTGGAAGGCGCCATTAATATTTCATCAAAACTGCGTTTACACGCGCAAACAAACAAAAAAGAAAGTGTGTTGCCTTAATCCACCCTGCAGTCTCTCACTCACTCACACACAGACACACACACACTGATGCTCTGTTCTATACTTCTGATCCCCCCTTTGCTCACTCTTCTTTTCTCTTTATTGCTTCACCCACAAGCCCGAGCCCAACATAATATTTTGTTCTTTACTTTTTTTTGTTTTACTCACTGCTGCAGCAAGTAGGTTAAACCATGTTTAGGGATGCCATGCTAAGCAGTTAGATACAGCCTGTTGTTTGCTATAGTCAAATTTACAGTCTTAAAATTCCACCGCAGGAAGTCTGTGCGTGACTACTTTAGTGTCAGCATTAACACAGTTTACACATTATCCTTAAACCTACAGTATAGATAGAGTATAAAGGAGCAGATGGCTACCTGTAATGTAAAACGTATCCGTTCTATCTCTGCAATTATCCTCAGATCTTTTTCTTGTAATAGTTTTTTTTTCTCTTACACTTCAAGCAGAACTAACAGAAGACTTAATATTGAAGCTAAATGTGTGCATACTGCCTTTGCATATAAATAGATGAAATAATTATTGGATAACTGCCATGCAACTCTCACAAACTTCATACCTGGAGTATAGTTGGTCTTCATTAAAATCATATAAAAGATAGTATTATTATATTAACAAATGCTGTACATCTTTGCCACAGCTGTTTTGTATGTACAACGGAAAACCAAATTTCACTGATCTCCCACAGGTTGGGAATTTATCCATGGCGGTGGTGGTGCGTGGTGTAAATTGTGACCAATGAGTATGCAGACGATGTAACCAAAGTTGTATCTTTGATTTAAAGAGGGAAACACCAAACCTTTCAATATACTATTGATAGATGCTTCAATTTACCAGTGTTCCCTTATTTGAACTCTTTTCCCCATGAAAGCTGACTGGGAGTAGCCTTTGAAGATCTTTTCTGACCTGAGAAGTGGTCTCTGCCTATGCGGCTACCCTCAGAAACTCTTTTAATGGTCATCAAACTACATTTTTGGGGAATACAAACTTGTGTTTATTGGGATGGCCCCAGTGTTGCACTCCAGCTGGAACTCGCTTCAAATGTTTGTAATTCCCACCACCAACTGATAAAGTCATATCCTAGAATCCGTTTGAAGATGCAGTTGTAAAAATCATATTTCCCCACAATCAATAATGTATTTTTTTTAAATCACAAAGCCTTTACACAAATTACAAAGACTTTAAATAAATTTGTGTAAAATGACTGTGGTTAAAATTGCCATAGAAAAACTTTTATTGCCATGCAGTTCAAATCTGGCTTCTTCATAAAAATCCAATCTATTGACATTATCTCAAAATCAGAGGGATATTCAATCAGCCCTTTTAAAAACCCTGCTGCTACTACATTAGCTGCAGAACATAAATAAATTTTTCCTCTCTGATCCCAGTGTGCTTCACTAATGCATTGTGTAGGACTCTTGGATTGTTGGCCAATGTGATCTGAAGCCTCAAAGGTATTTATGGAAGCTGTCAGTGACCTGAGAAATCAAGACAGCAGCAGGGTGGCGCTGCTTTGGCATGCTAACTAAAGCATGGACTGTTTAGATTAGAGATTTTGAGAAGGCTGGAAATCTGGATTGCATGTTCACTCACAGTAAAATCTTGTGTAAATATTGCAATGATGTGAGAAACAATCAGTCCGATCCACTTAATCCAAACACACGACGGCCTGACCTGACTTTATGTGCGCAGAGTAACAGGCGCCCCTTGTACGTACAGTGAAGGAAAAATATTAATTTGCAGAACACAGAAAGTTAAAGGCGCATAAAGAATAATGTCAATACGCTCACACTCTCTCTCCTACACTCGCAGTCACACATGGCACAGTGGTAGATCAACATGTGACGGTGAGAGATAGCAGCAGCTTGCCGTCTTTGCCGGGAGCAGCCATTAAATAAACATGTCAAGTTGTGTGCGTTTTAATGATGATCAGCCGAGCCTGGTTTCCCTGTGAAGCGCCAGCCAAAAAGGATAGACACAGTGCAACTCCCCAGACCTCCTCTCCCTCTCTCTCTCTGTTTCTGCCTCTCATCGACACTTCCTTCACTTTGACAGAGATGGAAAGAAAGAGAGAACAAGAGGCAGGCCCGTTTGAATCAGGTTTGGGGGTGAGGGAGGTTGTTTGTATGATGATTTTTCATTTGAAAAGAAAGAAAAACATCAGTCAAGTGCAAGCTTTTGTGAGGCTTTAACACAGCTCTATCCCCGGTAGTGTGTGTGTTAGTTAGTTCTGAGTGCTATGTGTTTGACATGAGAGTGAATAACGGGCCGGCTGGTAAACGCTCTGTTTGTGTGTTTACGGCATTGCACGCCCTTAGGTGCGGCGTCTCTTGCTCTCCCCCCCTTCTTTTTCTCTCTCGCTCTCTCTCGCTTACTTCCGTCTCCGCTTTGAAGAGCAGGGGCTCGGCGTCGGATTAAAGTTTGTTTGTTTTACGTTTAGCGAGCGAGAGCTGCCATTTCTCTCCTCCTTTCTCCCCGTCTTCTCCCACTCGCCTCGTGAGCGCTCGCGCTCTCTCGCACACACGCACGGTAAATCTCACAAACACTCTCGCGCGCATACACCTCACATCAGAAGTAGTGTGGAGTGCTGAGGCTGCATATGTAAATGCTGAGAGATTGTCAAGTGTCTGGGTGTGCATACATCAGGGTAATCAAGCCAGTGCTGATGGGGAGAGCTCGCTCCAGGAGCAGATCCGCAGTACTGGCAGTCACACAGCCGTCACTGAACTGCTGCCAATAATGGGTTTGAGAGGTGCTGGAGGAGGGGGTAGAGAGCATGTGTGTGTTTGCATGTGCATTTGCTCGCACACAAACATGCCCATCTGCAAGTTGCCATCTATTTTGTATGGCATGTGTGCATGCATGTATGTTAATGTGACACCTCTATGACAGAAAAGCTGATTGAGAGTGTGAAGGTGAAGCCAATCTGCCCGCAGTAGCATCGGAGTTGCAGTTGGAGTGCTGCTGAGTTACAATCTGATAGAAAAAAAATGCCTGTAGATAAACTGGCCTACCGTCACCTTCCTCTGCAAAGCTACTGTGTCCAATGGAATAATAACCTTTTAAGTCCCATCCAAACTCATCCCCCCATACTCTGCTGTTTTTGTATCTGCCACACCAGTCAAAGCCCAGGGATGAAACAATATCTGACTATCAAACAGCCAGTTTATCCAATTCCATCCGGTCTTATCCTATTAAAAGTCCCCTACTTTTTTGTTCCATAGTTTCAATTTGAATAGTTCTTGTAAAAACAGTAAATTGAATGCAGCAGTGTACCTTTGATATGAGGAAAATCAAAGGCAATCCCATTGATGATGAACTAAAAGGTAACAAAAGATTTGACACAACCATGGACTATCTATATAAGATGCTAAGTTACTAATCCAATGTTTAGTGAAATTCCATTTCTAAGTCTGGAGTTGGTATCTTGGAGTTCTGAAACGGGATTTTACAAGTGAGGGTTTGAACTGACTGGTAAACCGATATACACATATGACTTGTCAATCCCATTGCTTTACTGTGTATTTTACTCCAATTAAGCCTGAAGTTTACAAAATGACCATTGTGTTACTAGAACTATGAGCCTTCCCTCCCTGGCCATGATAATGAAAGACTGTTTAAGGCACTTTTTCAGTGGCTTTGGTCCCATGGGGTTTGTGTATCTTTTAAAGTCTATGGGCTTGGCGTTTGAGAATAACATCACAATGACGCACAGATGTTACTGTAAGTTGGCATGGGTGTCTAAAGAGCTCCCTGAATCGAAGCATGGCACTGTTGCAACAACTCTGCTTATGAAATTACTTTCCTCCTTGATGTTCCATAAGGGGTATTATTGCAAAGTGGAGGCGTTTAACACCACGACAATTCCGATATTGACAGATTGTCAGACCATGTAACGTTATAGAGCTGGGTTCACGTGTTCTGAGACTCATACTGCGTAAAAGTCGCCAAAGCTCTGCTGACTCAATAACTGCAAAGTTCCAAACCTCCTCCTCTTTGTGCCCACAGCTCCATGGCATCGGTTTCCATGGCCAATCAGCTCCTATAGGCGTCATGTGTAGGTGGCCCATCACCTTTGCCAATATAGTCGATGTGCTGATGAAGTAATATATAGACAGTAGTCAAATTGGGCACAGATTTTTTTTTCATATAATCTTGAGCAATTACGTAGATTAGCCATATCATATATTATAAGATCATGATACAGTATGTTTTACATGTAAAATCATTATTCTTTAAGAAATTAGTGCAATTTTTCGCCCAAGATAGCAGTGAAGAACAAGAATAAAGGCTTGTTAGAGGTTGTCACTACCCACTTATCAACACAAAAACACCCCAAAGTGGCTGCTGCATATCTTACCATCATCTATAGTAACCCATTACCATATTTTCAACTGTATACCAGAGCACAGAGCACTATGTTATTCATGCTTAGCCTTACAGTGCTATTGTAGTCAGCAGTATCCTTTATCTCATCCAAGTCTTTCACGCCCTACTCGCTTATTATATCCTACACTAGTCTGTTCCCTGGCCTGGCAAGAGCACTGGCACGTCTGATCAACTAAACAGATCCCCCAGCAGGCCTCGCTCTTCCCTGTGGAGATCCCGGGATTGGGAGGAATGTTAACATTGCATTACAGTATGTCGCCACGTACACAATGTCCTCAATGAACGACACGGCTTTATCTGTCTCTCCCGGGATCTGGGCCGTGCCTCCTTCTCCTCTCTGCCGCTCTATTCATATGATATTCTCACTGTCCCTTCCTCCCACCTCCCCCTTTCTTTCTCTGCACACATGTGCGATAGACAGAATATCAGGATTACAGTATGAGCTGACATGGTGACACGGTGTTAATCGTCAGAGTCGTGTTTGTTTCCGCCCAGAAACTGTCACCCTCTAATAACGAGCCCCCCAAACCAAACACAATTGGCGCCGGAATGGCAGGAGTGGCACAATAGGCACAAAACCCAGCAATCTTGTCAACATATACAAATGGAAGGCAAGGAAGGAAGCCGCACGCGTCCCCTTTTCTCTTGTTGTCATAGAACACACATGCGAACCTTTCATGTCTTCTTCCTGCGTCGTGTCAGCAGAGGTCTGCAATTAATTTGTGTAATTGCCTCTCACACACACACTCACACACACCCTCATATCCATCCTAACTCCACCTCCAAGCCATTCTTTCAACCTCCAAGCAAAGTCCTCTCGTTTTCATGCCGCTAAAGACACACACATTCACAAAAACCGAACATGTTTTGTTCAGGACTCTGATCGGGCGCCGACATCAACAGAAACACAGAATTTATGATATCTCAGTGGTCAGTGTTGTGTTTTTTGTTTTTTTCTTCTTAAGGTTGTCCACTGGGTTATGAAGAATTTAAAGGCTTACATACCCTGCACCATGGAAGATGAATTGACTTATTTCTTGTGTGATATTTGAAAATCTTACTAAACCATTTTTTTTAAAGAAAACTACATCACAGCAGAAAAAGTACTAGGGAGCTATAATCTGTATAGAACATTGATAAAGTTTCTTTTGCAAAAGTCAATTGTTTTCAACTTTTGTAATTTCGAACATTTGAAAAAGTCTCGCTGTTATGCTGAACTGTGCTGAGCCGGTGAACTTTTGTTCTCTGTTGGGCCACGAGGTTTCAACTATACACTCAAAGACAGAGATGCTAAAGATTCCCCCTCCACACACGCTAGCATTGCACATTTGCTTTTATATTATTTAAATAACTGAAGGTAATATAATCTTCTACTTCTACTGGCTTTGTATCAAAAAATGAAATTCCAGTATTGGTAAAACAATATATCGCTTCAGTGTTTGTGTGTTTGTGTGTGCGCCTGTATTTGTGCTTTAATAGCAGCGCTCCCGTGCTGCCACGGGGAAAGTATGTGTAGAGCGGCAGCTGCAAAAAAGGGCCCTCCCAAACCTAGGCTGACGTGAAGTGACAGCTCTGTATATCTCTCACTGCCACTGACAGCTGACAGATGGATAGCACTCATACACCGCAGGAAAAAAAAGACAGGGAGAGAGCGCGGGGGAGTGCGAGGAGTGGAGGGATGGAGAGAGAGAAAGAAAGAGAGAGGGAGAGAAAGAGAAAGCCCCCAGGATGATTCGCCAGCATTGCTCTCTGTTCAGAGGGACCGGCGTTTGATTGAGTGCTACAGAGAATAATAAACCCTCCACTACCCGGTGCAGTGCCAGGCTTTCTCTCCCTCCTTATCTCCCACTTTCCCCTCCCTTTCTCTCTAACCCCTCTCCTCCCTTAATTCTCTCCTTCTCTCTCCAACCCTTTTATTGTCGCCCCTCCTTTGGAGCTCTGCTCTTGCTCCTTTATGCTATGCCTCCTATTCCCCAGGCCCATCTTCCACACCTCGTGGTCTATCTTTATGTTTTTCTCTCTCTCTGCTCTCCCTTTCAGTCATCTGCTATCTGCCTCTATCTGCCTTCCCGGTGTATTTGTCTCTCTGTATCTGAGGTGTGAGAGACAGGGGTAAGAGGTCTCTGTCAAACAAACCAACAGTACTCACTCACAGCTATTCCCCTGTGTATCTGACAGTGTATCTGGATCTGTGCTGTGCTCTCTGTTTCCACCACTAAAGATACAGCGAGCATACATGCACACGCACTCACAAACACGCGGCAGCTTTCACCACAGCAGGGAACATGTGATCGGCAAGGCGAGCAAAAGTATTATGTTAAAAGCAAGTAAAAATTCATTTTTGGCTATATGAGGATGAATAAACCCTTATGCAATTTAATTACCTAATCTGAACAACATAACTTTGTTCTTGACCATGAATGTATGTAACACTAGAACTAATATTGGGAAAGAGTAACCAACGTCAAAGCGCCAAAATTCAAAACATTCTCAAAATACAAAGATTTTTAGAAAGTTGTTTTATGATGCAACAGGTAACTTTTTGTTTTCCAGGCAAACTTCTTTACAGTTGGTTAAACAATGACACGTGCACACGAAGTGCAGACTTTTACAAAAGGCTTCTACAAAAACTTTGCATTAACTCTTCAGCAATTATAACCATGTTTTACACACAGTCCCCCATTTTCACAGGCCCCAAATTAACTGGATAAGTGACTGACAAGCAGGTTCATGGCCAGACCTGTTCCTTTGTTTTTTCTTGATGAATTAAGTAGACATAATGCTTGGATTTGATTCAAGCTGTTGAATTTGTTTTTGAATCAGAATTGTAAAAACAGAGTCCAATCTGAAAACATCTACAAGGGAAAATCTTTGGACAGATGAAACCAAGACTTACTTGCATCAGAATGATGGGAAGATAAAAGCATGGACAAGGAAAGAAACATGAAAGCTCATGATCTGAGCCTGTAATGACTGTAACCACAAAGGGGCGGTTCAGGGTCACCTGATCCTATAAGCTTTGTCAAAAAAGAAAGTTTTGAGCCTCATTTTAAAAGAAGGGAGAGTGTCTGTCTCCCAAATCCAAACTGGGAGCTGGTTCCACAGAAGAAGGGCCTGAAAGCTTTGGCTCCCATTCTACTTTTAAAGACCAAAGGAAGAGTAAAGTGCTCTATCACAGTGATACGGTACTATGAGGTCTTTAAGATACGGTGAGGCCTGATTAGTCAAGACCTTTTGTGTGCAGAGAAGGATTTTAAATTCAGTTCTGGATTTAGCAGGTAACCGGTGAAGAGCTTCTCGGGTTACACTTAGAACTGTGCAATCATACTGAATTACTATAAACCAGCCTAGAAGTAATAAATGCATGACGAGGTATTTCAGCATAAAAGCAAAAGCTATTTTAAATAAGTGCAGTTTGCAGTTTTCCTCCTGTTGCCTGTCTTAAATGACAATAATGATGTACACAGTGTGTGTTATCAGTACACTATAATGATTTCATACTGACACATAAAGTCAATTTCAACAGCAAGCACATTATTGAAGAGTACACAGTGCAAATTAAAGTATGAAAGGATGATGCAGTTCACTTATCCAGCAACAATGAAGAAATTATTTAGTGTGTACAACTCTCTGAATGTGTCTACTTGCTAATGAGGGCACACGAACACACTTGAATGAACTTGAATTACTAAACTTATGTGAGATTATACTAACTTACATTAATAATTGGAAGGTCTAATGAGCCAGTAGTCTAGACCTGAAACTCTAGTCATAATTTGGAACTGTAAAACTTGAACAGCAAAGTCCTGCTAAGAAAAATCAAACTTTTTTGTGGTATTCAAACAATGTGTTCTTATGTGGCTCAACCTTACAATAGCCTTACATCTATGGATGAAGGTCTGGCACAAATCAGCTGCTCTTTGCAAGCCCCCCCTGAATCCCTGCCCTGTCGTCCTCTTCTGTGCTGCTTTTATTTGGGAGTGTGAAGGAGAGGATTAGCAGTGGCTTGTGGAAAGGAAAAAGGATGCGATGGAGGGAGGAAGAGATAGAAGGGTAGAGGGTCACGCTGAAGAATTAAAGGTGTGTATTCTATTTGCTTTTTTGCTGTTGTCTCCACTCCAGAGACATAAAATGGACACTGCTGTGTGTCGGTGCCCATCTGAATGTCGCTGTTCATCTGCCCTCTGCCTCGTTCTCGCTGCACACACGCAGATGCACACACACACACGTACGTATGTTCAGTTCCGCTCTATTTTCCATCTCCTCCATGAGGGTTAATCTGTGGATGTGTTCCAGTGCCCTCCTTCTCTTTTTCTCCATGTCTTCACCCCCACCTCCTCCTTTTCTTTTCCCCTCTCATCCCTCCATCCCCTGGGTCTGTAGACGGCCTGTTTCCCCTGCATCCCAACATTGAAGGGAGAAGCTAAGAGGCTGTCTGGCTGCTTGGCTGGCTGGCTGGCATGGAATTGAAAGATGTTTACTAAATAGCCCCCATGTCCCTGCGCCTGGCATTTAGTAGTCAAGACTCTGCTTGCCTGTTACAGAAAAATATGAAGAGAAAGTGACTCACAGTTCACCCCCAGTGACACGCAGCATGCTTTCTGCACCTTATGTAGTGTTCACAGTTTTCATTTTTAATTGTATTTTCTGCTTTTGTGTTTACGTTTTAATAAGCCCTATTAATTAGTGCTCAGTCTCAAAAGCATGTTTTCGTACTCGTGTTTTTTTAATCTTGGGAACTACTCAAGCATCATTTTCACTTCCTGCGACACCAAATCACACCAATGCAACTCTGAGAAGAAAAAAAAACAGCACCTCCTAGTTGCTAAGGAAGTGCAGTGTGCACCGCCGGTATCAGACTTAGGATTTCTGAAGGATGTGATCTTAGCGAATGCAATATTAATAACTTTCAGAGGCACCAATTTTTGCAGCAAGTGGCGCACACAAGCTTTCATTTAATATGTGTGTGTGTGTGTGTGTGTGTGTGTGTGTGTGTGTGTGTGTGTGTGTGTGTGTGTGTGTGTTTGTATAGGTGTATCTGTATTTCACACATGTATAAAAACACACACAGACATCCAACCTTAGACTCCCCCCATCTTCCTGGCTGTGAGAGGGACAAACCAGGCTCATCATAAATCAAAATGATAAATCCTGAACATAAGTCAGTCAGGCTGGTGTCAGAGCCAGCAGGCGGAGACATGCCCTCGAACGACAGGGACACCGGTGACACCCATCACCTTCACATGTCACCCAGCTAAGACACATACACACATACGCGTGCACACTCTGCCCACTACCACTTTGCTCTCCTGTCCTTCAAATATCCCGCCAAGGACGCATTCACTCAGGTCCACATACTCATCCAAAATAGAGCTATCTGTTACTAAACCAGCACCAGACTTAAAGCAATGACTGCATTCACTCCTTTTCAGGACAATTTCAGCAAAGTGAGAGAGAAATGGCCTCGACTATTAGCCTGGGCCGACCCTCATTAACTGATCACCATTGATTCCTCCTAACGGGCTGTTTACCTAATTAAAAGCAGGAACCTTACATTGCGTTACCTAAATAAATGTCTATTAAAATATCACTTTACCATGTGCAGGCAGAGGCGGTGAGGTAGGCTTTATTTCTCTGCACTGTGCTGCCGGGCTTTGTAGGAAGACACAGAGTTAAATCACACTCTGAAAGGTGAGTGTTTGACAGACCTGGTCCTTGTGTCGCTTGTCACGCACATTTGATATTTTGATAGCTTCCCGTCTCTTCCCATTAGCCCCTGGGGTCCCAAAACCATTTTAGATGTTTATCGGGAAAGCGCTGGGGGTTAATTTCGTGTCTCGTCAGAAGTGCCGACACAGAACGGTATCACACTGTAACCCATCGCGGCAAAATCACAGCAATCGGACGGGCTTATCAGGGAGAGTTGTGTTACACTGACTGACACATGACAATGACCCTGGTGACTCTCTGTGGGCTGATAGCATCTGGGTTTTCTTTTCTCTACTATCCCGCTCTTTTTCTCCTGCTCACTCCCCCCCCCCCCCATCTTTCTCTCTCTGACTGCAGGCAATGGAGAAATTGGGACTTTGTCTCTGGGGAAGTGGAAAGAGTAGGAGGGAGAGTGCATGGTGTCTTTGAAGGAGTGTACTGCTCACGCACATGCACAGATAGCACGCACGAAACAAACCCCTGTAAGCGCTGTCCGTGCGTACGCGCATAAGGCAGCTC
Organism: Simochromis diagramma; assembly: GCF_900408965.1. NCBI lineage: Eukaryota > Metazoa > Chordata > Actinopteri > Cichliformes > Cichlidae > Simochromis > Simochromis diagramma. Next base: position 8,662,580 of record NW_024387423.1, on the reverse strand, counting down.
CGATTGAGCCGAGGGTGTGTGCACGCGTGATAATATGCATGCCTATCTCCGGCCATCCAGTTTTATCAGTGACAAAAAGGTATCGGTTTCACTGTTTGGTGTGGAACAGCATGGAGCCACAGGGCATGCCTGCTCAATAATCTGCTACACGTACACAAATACTCACACACGCATACATGAATGCATGCACACACAGGTTCACAAATGCAAACCAACCCAGCATGCTGGACACGCACGGGTGGTACATATAGAGGTGTACATGCACATGTGTGGTGCATGCAAAAGCACACAAACAAACCAACATAGAGATTCAAAACACACACACACACATACACAAAGTGCATTCTGGCTGTCCATCAAGACTCCCTGTCATTTTCACTCTCCCCTGTCCCCCCCCTCCCCCGTGACATGGCCGAGTCCCTTTTTTCTTCCCCTCAGCTTTAATCCCCCATTTACTTTCAGCTGCTGGTACTGAGGTAGAGTTTATCTTCACTCATACACACGCGGTGTGGCTTGAATTAGTCTATATTTATGTGACTGACTTCATTCGCAATTGAGTGATGATACAAGTATTTTTTATTTTTGGGGGAACGCATAAATCAAGCATGATGGCATGATTTTAAGATATTTCTTTGACAACCATAAAGCAACAAGGGCTGGATTATATTTTGAGGTTTTTTAAATTTATTTATTTCAATTTTTTTGTAGAAAAACTAAAAAAGAAACTACTGTTTTATGACACTAGGGGTGACTGCTTTGTGGCACAAATCAGACGATTCAGATGATTCAAAAAAACAAGAATAATTTCTGACATTGGCATTAATGAGATCAGTGGTTCCCAACCTGCAATAAATGAATGGGATGGCAATGTCGTTCAAGCGGAAAGAAAGAAAATAAAGGTATAAAAAATCTTTTTGAGTTATTTCTTCTTCCAGTTGTGTGAAGATGTGATTATTTTCAAATCTTCTGAGGTCTATAAATCATTCAGGTATATCTGAATATCTGAGTAGGAAAACCCTCTTTGTTTGATTAGTTCACCACAGAACACACAAAGCTGGGAAGCTTGTTTTTTAGGTAATGGATCCGATCATTACGCCCAGCTGATCGGGCCCGAACATCTACAAAGCAGAAAAACCTGTGGTGTCATTCAGGTCTGAGGTTTGAGACTGGGTGTCTGGCGATGTGTTAGACCTGGGTGATCCACAGCAGCTTCCCCCTTTTTACTCTACTTCAGTCATATGCTTCAGACGCGAGCTGACAAATAGTGAAGCACACCTTAGAGGTCTTGTAGAGTCCATGCCTCAGCAGGTTGGAGCTGTTTTGGCTTCACGTGGAGGACCAGCAGCTGGGATCGTCATAGTGTTTTGGCTTCTCAGTGTATTATTTCTGGATTGATTTAAGTGAAAGTAATTCTAGTAATTCATATATTTGAGGCCTATAATTTGCCTATTGGACTGTACTAATGCAGAAAGTCTCACTCATAGTCACTAGATGATGCAGTTGTGGATATTTGCACAAGTGAAGAAGGCAAAAAAGCAAATATGTGTTGGTTTCTTCGTGCGCTTGTGTGTTAGTGTGTGTAATTCTTTGGGCGTCAGCCATGTCAATCAGCCCCCTGCAGCGCAACTGCCCTTCACACTTCTGTTTATCTGCTGCTGCTGAGGACTGGGAAGACTGATAAGAGTACACCACTCCCTGTCTCCCTCTCCCTTTCTCTCCATCTTTCTGTCTCTCGTCCTCGCACATTGTGAGCAAACAGACACACAGACTGTTAGGTGTCTCTTTCAGCGTCATCAGTCATATTCATCCTCTTCAGGTTTTCTCAGAATCAGAAGAACATCATGCCGTTTGAAGCAAAACCTGTTCATTGTTAATATTTGCTTCTTTATGTTCACTTTACTCATGTCTAATCTGCCATACCATATGTTTAATCTGTGTACAGTGAGTGTGTATTGGATTAACGCGCTCGTGTTTATTCTTCAGATGTTAACGGAATGATCACAATGATGTATCTAATGGTCAAGGCGAGCCAATTTTCTTGGTTTTCGGTTTACTTATTCAAGCTCCGTGTGTGTTTGAGCTCTTTTAGATTGTGCCCTATATTATAATCAAGGATCAGAATCCATTTTCTCTATCAAAGCGCTTGCCGACGGCAATGTTGATTAGCACAAGCCCCCAAAATGCTTTTTTTTCCTCCTTCCTTCCTTTTTTTTTTCTCTCGCTGCCACCTGAAATGTTCTCTTTTCATGTCTGAAGACTGGCAAAAGTCAGGCTCCACATTTCCCTGGAGACCAGCCATTGTTACCATGGTCTGTGGACATTATTGGCGGCCACTGTGCCACCCATGTACACCTGTCACTCAAGGATAAGGAGGCCGCGGTGAGCGCACAGACACAGGCTATTGGGCTGAATGTGAGTGTATAGATGTGCTGAGCGTTTAGGGAGTTCATGCGTGTATATTGAGTGGGTTGAGTTTGCATGTCTATGTATCTGTGTGTGTGCGTGTGTGTGCGTGTGTGTGCGTGGTTGTGTGTGCCCTCAAATGTCTTTGTGTGTGTGTGTGTGTCCTCACTCAGTCAGCCAGCTGAGTCTGCAGTCAGTTTACGTTTGACTGCAGGGCAAAAGCTCGAGCAAGAAATGAATTCTGACTCGCCGAGCGCCTCACATAAATTCCTTTTCTCATATTCCGACACAAAAGACAACATATCTGCATTGCATTAGCCCTGGGACTCCTTTCTCATTCTGATGATGATTTAGGGATGTTGAGATCTCCCCATGAACATCAGAGGCAGAGGCAGAGAGAAACAGTAAGACAGAGATAAAGAGGAAAGACACACTGAGAGATGCTTTTGGGTGTGGGTGAGGGGGTGTGGGGAGGATGCTATGAACGGAAAAGAAATGATAAAATGACATTTAGGTTTCATATAGCTATAAATTATATACTTTTCGATTATTTCTTTGACAACATTGGAAGGCTGTGGAGCTGCTGAGCGGTAAGAACTGTTCCCTTGCAGCAAGAGGCTCCTGGATTTGAACCCAGGCAGCTGTTTTCATCTTGCTGTGCCTGTAACCAACAAACAAGCTAGGTCAATAAAGCCTATTTAGGCCCAGGACACTCTTGCAAAAGAGACTCTATAGTCATTTGAAAAATCAAAGTTTTCACAGGACTCTTTGCAGTTCGGTGGAAAGAGTCCACCCCATGATTCAGTAGCTTGTAGCCACCTTTAGCAGCAATAACTGCATGTTATCGTTCTCTGTATGTCTTCATCCGTCTCTCAGATCATGCTCACGAATTGTGGCCCAACTCTGCTTTACAACTTTGCTATAATTCATTTGAGGTTTGTTTATGCACAGCTCTCTTTATGTCCCACCATAGCTTTTCAATCAGGTTGAGATGTGAACTTTAACTTGGCAGCACCTTGATTCTTTTCTTTTTCAGCCATTCTGTTATAGATTAGCTGCATTGCTTGTAATCATTGTCACGTTGCATTCCCCAGTTTTGACCAAGCTTTAGCTGTCGGACTGATAGCTTCACATTTGACTCTAGAGTGTGCAGTGACTGCAAGGGACCCAGGACCTTTGGTGACAAAACAAGGCCAAATCATAACCTCACCACCCTCATGCTTGACAGCTGGTATGAGGTGTTTGTCTTGACATACTGTGTTTCTTTTTCTCTGTGAATGCTGTGTGGCCAGACATCTTCACTTCGGTCTTTTCTGTCCAAAGAACATTCAGAAGTGTTGTTGTTGGTTTCAGAGGCAACCCCTCTGGGCACCCTTTACAAAAAAGCTATAACTGTTCATTCTTTTTGTAATTGTACTGTCATGAACTTTCACATTTAGCATGCTAACTGAGGCCTGTAGAGTCTGAATTGTAACTCTCGGGTTTTGGCAAGTTCTCCGAGGACTGTACATTCTAACCTTGGGGTGAATTTGCTGGGATATCCACTCCTGAGAAGCTTGTGGCAATGTGTGAACTTTCTCTTTCACGTGACTGTAAACTGAAATAGCAAATGCATTTTGTGTAGTGCCCTGGATCAACCTGTTAAAGTAAAGTAGGCTTTACCCGTGACAGCCTTGCATTGATTTCTTTTATGCATCTGCATATGCATCATCTTTGGCACTTTTTCATGCAAATATTTTTTTTTTCTCTCGCACATGGTTTTGTCCTTGAGGTGAACAGAGTGACATGCTGGATAATGTTTTCTTTTGACTGAGGTGACAGCCCCAGATTACCATTTGCTCCCGGTGATGCCACTATCTCAGAGACAGGGAGAAACAGAGTAAGATGTAGAAATAGACACGAGTGACTTCACTTTTTTTTTTTTTTTTTAAATTTGAGCACCTGTTGTTTGTAAAGGTCGTTTGTGCAAAAGAAAAATATTTCAAAGAAGGGAAAATACTGTATGTGCTCTGCTTGACACATTCATAAAGGAAATCATCCCTGGTTATGAGGAAGGCCATTTCTATTTTGTATGTTTTATTGTGAAATGCTTCGCACCGCTCAGAGTCACATCTCAGTCAAATCATCAGATGAGGGTTTTCCTCACTGTTTCTCAAGCACATCTGTGAGGACCGCTGATATCTCAAGTTATGTTACAGTTAGTTATGTTAACTTTTAACGTTTAAAGGTGCTGCAATGTGTAACCTTACCACTAGCTCTCTGTCGTGATATAGTGTTTTTCATGAGAAATGGAAAAAAATCACTCCTTCTTTTGCAAATGGCGCTATGTGTCACATGGAAATCAATTAAAACACTCATACAAATCCTTATTCTCTGTGCTTTCTTAATTGTCCCAGAAGCCGGACTGTAGCAGTCAACCAATTTAAAACAACATCCATATTAAAATGAAAATACAGCTTGCAGCTTGTATCCACACTTAAAACTTCGACATTTCCTCATTTGTAAAACAAGATGTTGATTGACTCGAAGGGTGATCGCATCACTGGTGTTTGACTACATGTTGTCTTGTTATTATTGCCATGTCTCAGGCACAACGGAGGAATTGTCATTGTGAGGGTGGACATGGTAGTGTGGATGGAGGGTGGTGGTGGACTTGCACGGGGAGGGTTGGGGGGGGGGGGGGCTATATATGTGGGCATGTGTGTGTGTGTGTGAGTGTATGGTGGAGGGGTGGGTGAGTGCAGTGGGGACAGGAGAGGCTAAGATGCAGGTGTGAACCTCTCATTATCGAGTGGCATGTGTCCTGTCACTCATTCATTGTTACTGGCCATGTTCACATCTGAGCTCTTTCACATTACTCATCCTCTGTTTGCCCCACCTGACCTCTCTCTGACGCACGCACACACACACACACACACACACACACACACACACACACACACACACACACACACACACACACACACACACACACACACACACACACACACACACATTCAATACAGCTGAGTATTCAGGCAGACAAATCCTCAGTGCACTACAATATTTATACATCTCAGTTGTTCTTGTGTGCTCAACTTAGATTAGGGGAAATTGTTTTACAAAATACTGCTTATACATTATTTACCCTTCATTCCCTTTGTTTGTTCTGCTCTCCATTCCTTTGTAACACCACTTTGTGAACATGTGCAGGGAGAAATCCTCTTTACACTCCTGCAAGTCTATCAATGTGCAATTTGAAAGGGAGCCTGCGGTATCTAAAAGATTCGTCACACTCTTTAAATAGAGAGTCACCTTTAAATTATTGCACCAATTAAACAATGTCAATAACAAAGCATCTTAACAGTATCTTGTCGTATTAATGCTGCTTAATGTGACACGAAATACGACTAAGTTATTGCAATACACTTCATTTAAGGATGCCAGAGTGTAAGTAGAAGTTGACTCGTAGATCGTTCATGTGAGGAGAGCAGTCAGATCCACTGCAAGAAAAGACCCTGGGGTTTTCCTGATGATCCGAGTTTCCTGGGAGCTCCTGGTCCCCTCTGTGTTATTCAATGCAGAAGATATGAGGTGCATGTTTTGTGTGTGTGTCTTAGGGGTGACGGTGGGGATCTTAGGGGAAAGGAAACTGGGTGAGAGTTGTATGTGAATGTTTGGTGGTGGTGGTGGTGTGTGTGTGTGTGTGTGTGTGTGTATGTTGGTAGGGGGGTGTTGTGCTGGGCTCTGTTGTGTTGTATGCATCATTTCATGGGTGACAGAAAATAGAGAGCCCCCATGGGTGCCTCCTTCTGCTCAGAGAAGCCGGAGAGGAGAGACTTTAGGGACTGGGAGAATGAAGGAGGGAGAGTTGAAGAAATGGAGTGAGAGAGGGGGGTCCTGTCATCACATGGGACAGATCAAACCACAGCTGGCTGATTTCATTCGTCCCTTGCCTCCCACTCTTCACATCCTCCCCTCCATCTCCTTGAAACTTCTCCCTCCATTTTTTTCCCTGTCCTCTTTCAGAGACACTGTGGAAATCGTTTTCAGTATTCAGCCTGTTGATCATGTCCAGAGAAAAATGTGCAGTATGAATATTAGAAAATACCATGCGCCCATTCATGCAGTCTTTGTTTTACTAGTTAGTCTGATTGACTATAATCTAGCCTGGTTATTTACAAAGGCCAGCAACTGTTCTGTTTGCATAGCAAGGTCTTTGGTTTCATAAGAGTTGTGCAGAATTAAATTTAAAATCAACCAATAGATTAAAACGTTTCAGGACTAAAGTGGAAAACTAACAGACCCAATAAAATTGCTCTCCTTTGTGTTTTTGCTTCAGAAAAAAATCTCTGCCAAAGATCTGCTAAAAGAAGGTGCAACTGTCTTCAGGAAATACGTCACCACTGTAATTGTATGATTAAACCTGTCAGAAGGAAAATAGGTTCAAACTCTGTATTTTGATACATTGTGCATCATGTTATTTTTTTATTTTTTTTGGTAGGGTATTCAAAAGATACTGTTATCAACATGAATGGATTTTTATCAGGCTTAATAAACTGCCTTCATATAAACTGTAGGTAAAGATGACCAAATTCAAGGCAGTAAACGATGAAGGCAGAAAGTCCACATGACCACCAGCCCATGGCTATATTTCAATCAGTGCTGTTACCCCCACCTCCCACGCTTCCTGCTCCATGCTTTCCTTTTTTTCCCCTTTTTTTTCCATGCAGAGAAGGCGGAGGACGGAGAGAGATCAGACCACACATACAGATCCAGGCCTCCACCCTCCACCCCCAGCCTCCAGTTCCCCCGCCATCTGTGCACGTCCCTCTGCCTGCAACTCCACAACAACAAGGCCCTGAACCTCCGCCGAGGAGTCAATCCATCACTGGAGAAAGAGAGAAAAAGACAGAGAAAGGAAGTGGAAGGAGAGAAAGGATGGGTGGCGGTGGAGGGGGGTGGAAGGGGTTGCAGGAAAAAGGAGAGGTGAGGAAAAGCGAAAGTGAGATGCCATGAAACTTAATCACAGAAAGGGTCGTGTCGGGCAGAGGAGAGGAACAGATTAAATTAGCATAGCATTAGATATGGAAAATGATCTCTGTCAAAATCATCCGCTGCACAATTATAATATGTTAATTACTTATTTCATTAAGGAAGTTTATTATGGCCTCGCAGATGAAATCATGCAGGCCAAAGACACCTGGAGGAAAAGCACTGATGCCTGAATCTCTCCCTCTCCCTCGCTCTCGTCACTCCTCAGTCTCAGCTGCCTCTCTCGCCCCATTCTCATTCCTTCACACATTTCTCTTTGTTCCTCACTACGTGGCTTTAAGACACAACGCTTAATATTGGCTACTGTGGTTGTCATATACCGACGACCACCAGAGAAGAGGTTTGATGTTTGCCTCTCTGTGTCCCATCTCCACGTGGCTCATCGGTAAGAGTGCGCATATAAATAGAAGTGAAAAAGCAAAGCCATATACAAACAGGCATGGGTACTGTGCAAACATCTATATGTGCAGGTTCTGTATAAGGTTTTCTCTCTTTTTAAAAAAAATCCTAAACTCTTAAAAGATATACATTGTCATCTAAAATTTTATTTTGAGTATTTTTTTCATTACAATCTCAGATCTGTACCATTGCTACACATTAGTGTGTCACCAAGGGAGAAGCTTGTTCTCTTTTGATAAAACCATGAAAAGGAGACAAACGTGGTCTGTCCCCGTAGAGCAACTTGCCCAACACATATTAATTATTTATTTTCTGCAGTGGTGTTTTATTCATTCGTGAAACTGAGTTACTCACTCCTAACACAACTGATAAAAACATCGGTAATTCACATTCACTCTTTTTGTTTCGTTTCAAAAGTTTTGCATGTTATTTGCTTAGCACTTGAATTTGAACAGAGGGGCACGGGGCACTTTGCATTTGTTTCCACAGCCCTGCTGTCTGGCTCGCTGGCGTGCTGCCTTCCTGGCTCATCACTGCTGTTCGGACAGACAGACAATGATGATGACAGTCATCAGGGATGTAGCAGCCTTCCGCCTGTCCATCCGACAGTAAGAGCGAGAGGAGCAGGTGCAGAAAATCGAGAACAAAGAGGAAGCAGTGAGTAGAGAGATTACACCTGGCAGTAACGTGTCCCAGGTTACGCTGGGTTAAAATCAAGGTCAGTTAGACACAGCAAATCCACAAGTAAACGAATTCAACCAAACCGTTCCTCTCCTTCCAAAGGTGGTCCGAAGTACTTTTAGATAAAGCGAGATTTTCATGCATTAAAAATCCACATATTCGCATTATCAGTCAATTGTAACTTTGTAGTAACACTTTAAATTAAACCTCTTGGTTATTTAGCCATAGCAGATATTATGTTGCATTAAGGTCAGTGGAAGTGTCATCAGGTTTCTGAGCGTTTGGGTGCCATGGTGAGGAACATGGTAAGGAACAGTTTTTCTGAGGGCTTTTTGCCTTTATTTACAGATTAGGAGTAAATATTAGACAGTAAACAGGGAGAGAGTGCAGCAGAAGACACGCAGCAAATGGCAACAGGTCAGGTTCAAAGCCAGGCCACTGCATTTCAGTCATAGGACATATGGGCACCCGCTCAATCACAGCGCTTAACTGGACCTGGGACAACTTTTACTTTGAAGGCGAAGGATCTTAATAGTTTAAGTATATCTCAGCAAGTAGTTGGCAAGTGTTTGCAGACCAGTCAGCATTCTCTGTGCAAACTATGAACAAGTCTGGCAATCTGCTTGCAACCACAAGGAGGTTTTCATTGCAGCAGTGTATAAATCTTTGTGACCAAGCTCACCTTGTGACTGCCAGCAACCTTCAATTCAATCCAATCCAATTCAATTCAATCCAATCCAATTCAATTCAATTCAATTCAATTCAATTTTATTTATATAGCGCCAAATCACAACAACAGTCGCCATAAGGTGCTTTATATTGTACAGTAGATCCTATAATAATAGATACCGAGAAAAACCCAACAATCATATGACCCCCTATGAGCAAGCACTTTGGCGACAGTGGGAAGGAAAAACTCCCTTTTAACAGGAAGAAACCTCTGGCAGAACCAGGCTCAGGGAGGGGTGGGGCCATCTGCTGCGACCGGTTGGGGTGATCGAAGGAAAACGGGATAAAGACATTCTGTGGACGAGAGCCAGAGATTAATAACAGGTATGATTCAATGCAGAGTGGGCTATTAACACATAGTGAGTGAGAAAGGTGACTGGAAAGGAAAAACTCAATGCATCATGGGAATCCCTCAACAGCCTACGTCTATTGCAGCATAACTAAGGGAGGATTCAGGGTCACCTGGTCCAGCCATAACTATATGCTTCAGTCACCAAAGACTCAGGGACTACGTATTTTTCCCCAGTAGTAGCCTAGGGGTTACTTTCCAGTCTCTCTGCATGTGTGACTGGGGCTTCAGCACCCAATTTCACTGAAAATGCCATCGACGTCTAGCAGTCACCCAGTCAGACAGGCTAGATGGTCCTCTAGCCTGTCTGACTGGGGCCTTAAGTAATCGGTTTAATCGCAGGTGATCCATCCATCCATCCAGCCTTCCACTGTTCACATAATACTTCTTATTCAAAACCACACCACATGAACTGCTTGGTAATATGAAATCAATAGCCAAGGGTGAAAGTAAGTAGGCTTTATCTTCTGGATACTATGAATCTGTGTTTAAAATTTGATAGCAATTTCTCATCTTGCTGAGATCCTTAGTTATGGAACAAAGTGGTGGATCAGGCGACTGACCTACTGAGAATGTAAATGATGTGGATCTACCATGGCTACAGGGTAGACAGCAAATGCGACCATCAAGCATGTATTAGAGATAGACATGAATGCCATAGAAGCCATAGAATACGCACACACACACACACACACACACACACACATATAAGTGTATATATATATATACACTTATATGTGTGTGTGTGTGTGTGTGTGTGTGTGTGTGTGTGTATAGTTTAGTACATGTGAGTTTTATGTTGAAGGACAATGTTTTTTGGACAATCAATTTTTTTTCTTTAATTTTTATTTTTTTTACTTTATCACATTTGTTAAGCTTTATTGAGAAATGTTAATAAGAATTTATTTATTAAGAAATTCCAAGAGTCCTGAAACTGCCATTATAGGGATTAGCAACATGCTCAGTTCACCATAGAATGAAGCGAAACACCATAAAGATAAAGTTCCCATGAAGGGAATTTGATGCAAGAAAAAGCGGCTGAGCCACTGACTGGAGTCTTTGAACTTTACATTTTAAAGTGTATCATATTCTATACAGACATCATGCAAAATACAGACAGAAGAGCGAGTAATGCAGTGTTGGTTTCTAATGAAGCAAACTGTTTTCAAAGTAAATTTATGAATATATAAATATGCATCACATGTTCATTTTGTAACGATAATTGCTACATCCCTGATTTAGTGATTCCCTAATAGATTCAAATGCTGGAATCAGAAATATTATATAAAGAGCCAGAGAAAGATCAAAGATAGCCGATAAAAAGCTATAACGTCTGATGCATGTACAGTATGCAGCTGGGAACTGGGAAAAACAAATTCAGACGTTTAACATCTCTCCGATGATCCCAAATTTTCAAAACATCTTCGCTGTTTAACATGTTTAGCATTCTAACTTCAAAAATCCCGTAGCGCCTCTCATATTGGCTGCGAGGCTTCAAGCAAAAACCGTATTGATCGCAAAGTGAGAGGACTTGCAGAAGATAAATAAAAGAGAAAAAGAAAGGAGATGAGAGAAGAGAATAAGGAGATATATATGGCAAGAGAAAGAGAGGAAAAAGAGAGACAGAGACAGGCCAAATAAACCAGGGGCAATATCTTCAGTATCTGGGGCTCTGTTCTGCAAGGAACACAAGCAGAGGGAGGGAGGGAAAAAAAGAGGAGAAAAGAGGAGGAGAGCAAAAACATCTTAGAGAGTGTGTACAAAGGGAATGAAAACACACGCACACCCGAAGGCTGGGGTCACAGTCAGAATGCTAGAGAGGTGCAGCAGACCCAGCAGCTACGCAGGAACACCTCGCTCTGCCTTTAATATACCCTGCCCACCGCGCAGATTTCAAAACAGATAGTCAAAAACAAAAATCAACGCCCCCAAACACACACACACACACACCTCTCAAACACAGCCTCCACCGTGTACATAAACTCTGCAGCCCCCATGCAGATGTTGTGTAGTCTTGTTAGGTCGAGCTCACAGGGTGGGAATGGGTAAATTCAACAACAATGCCAGCCACTGGGGAATTGCAGAGCAGACTCACACATACATACACTAAACTCTCTCTCTCTCTTTGCACATCACAGTCTCCCTATCTCGATCTCTCATGTGCACGCACGCAGAGTGAGAGAAGGGTGAGGAGAAATGAAAGGTAAGCTTTTCTTACCGTTTCATGCATAATTCTGCCTTACAGCGCCAAACACTGCGATGAGTTTTCGTAGCGCAGATATTTCTTTCTCCTTTTCGCCTCTGTTTTTGCCTGTTGTATGTGTGCGTTTGTGCACGTGTACTTTAAGGCCAAAAGGTGCCATCATGATAAAATAGTTAAGTTGGTTTGGGCAGCAGCTTGTTTTCAATCAGGGCATTTATGAGGGGTTGAATCATTTATGCGCCCAGCGTCCCGGGCGTATGACAGATCCCTTGGAAACACAAATTATCATGTTGACTTGCAACAAACACTGTGTAATTACATCATGGCCTGTCGAGAGGCATTAAGGAATCTTCACCCTATCTCCAAAGTAATGAGACACTAATGCAGCTACGTATGACACAGTCATTGGCAGTTAAAAGATTCACCCAAATATGCTGCCACTGAATAATTATAAAACATCACAGTTTTACAGGTTATCACATCAGAGTGTCTCTAGCATGTCGCTTCAATTTCAATAAAGGACTCAGTAATAGATTCACCATCAGGGACAAACGTCTCTGTGGCCCGCTGCTATATATCTGGCGTGCCCCTGTGTATCAGACCTGCCTCTGATTTCATTTATACATTTCTATTCTTGGGTGAGGAGTAAAAGTGTAGGTCCCATTTGAAATCCAGCAGCTCCTGCCATGTAAAAGAGCCAGAAATGGGACAGTTCTCCTGCATGTGTTAGCTCTCCACTTGATCCATCAGGCATCTATCTATTCACAGAGGTCTCTTTAGGAGCAGACCGCTCAGGGCTGTTTGCCTTCGCGATGTAAGTGTGAGAGAAATTGGGAGGGCCGTAGCCCTTAATGGTGTTGCCCCTCCCCACCCACCCCCAGCCTCCTATCCTTAAATCTGCAGGGAATAAAGAGTGCTGTTAAACCAAACTGGAAGACAAATGGTTTTGTTCAATGGGAAGCCGCCTCCATAAATCCCCACTTAATGCAGTGGAGGAAGGCTGAAGCAGAAACAGGTGAATTCGCCGCAGTGAGGGAAGCCATTCATTACCTCTCTGGAGAAGGGGAGAACAGGCAAAGAAAGGGCCAGGTAGATGGACAGACGGGTGGACAAGTGGAGAAAGATGAAACGAGGGGAGAGAAACGAGGGGAGAGAAACTCAGCGCTTTTCTAATCTTTCCAGGCCTAGATTTAAACATAACTGGGAAAAAAGGACAGTCGGTGGATCTTTTATGTGATTGATTTTAGTTGACTAAGGATATAATCAGTGTGATTTAACCCAGTCTACAGATTGGAAATGCTTTTCATCTGGAGAGAGTCAAACATTTCATCAGATTCCACTCGACACCCTAGCTTAGTGATGATAAATAGAATGATTATTATAATATCAGTAAAGTACCTAATGTGCATCTTTTACATATCTTTTGAAAACACGTGGAAGTTTACACTTTGATGTTAAATACTGTTAAGCAAAAGCCAGAAAAGTCATTAGCTACAATATGAAAGCACCTGTGCTTCTATGAGCGTTCAAAAATCTAAATAATGAGCCTTGACAGAAACACTTAGGCTGTATGATAACAGTGGTCTAGAACAGATTTTGAGTCACTGAATGTTGCCAAAGAGCTAAAAGTGATTTCTGTTCAATAATGTAATATCTGGGCGCACGGCCTTGGAAAGGAGATGTTCTGTGAGAGATGAGGTGAGGATAAGACAGGACGAGAGGCTCTGAAGGGCGAGATAAGTGAAGGGGGAAGGAAAGGTAGCATGGGTGACGGGGCGTAGGAGAAACAGTGGCACGGGAAAGAGGACTGGAGTTTTGGAGTGAGCAGTAAGTGAGTTATATTTAAACCATTAGGCAGCTTATTCGCTCAGTACAAATGCAAATGAACCGGCATTATCATCACGGCCTCTTCCCTGGAAATCGACTCCCTCTGTAATACCTCAGCAGAAGTGGACCGGTCGTGAACCCTCCTCCTCTGCAGTGCCAGCTAGCCCTCAAATGGCCTACATAGACAGCTAGATGCACACACGCAGAGACATGCGCGCGCGCACACACATGTAGAGTACCCCTCCTCTCCCAGGCACCCACCCAAATCAGAGATCAAAGGCTGGATTTGTAAAGCTAATGGCTGCTGCGCTGCAGCCAGGGACAGGGAATGAGAGGAGAGAGAAAGAGAGGGAAAGAGGGCAAAACAGACAGCAACAGCGGAGGCAGAGTGACACAGACGCGCCGAGGAAGAAAATGTCTTTGTGTTTCGAGCATGTGAAATTACGAAGCACCATGTGGACAGCCACCGCAAATGCCACTATTTAAAAATAAGGCGACGCAGAATATAGTGGGAGGTATCTCCAAAAACACCTTAGACAAACGCCACAGTGAGGCATTCACACTTTAACTTTTCGCTGGGTACAGTTTTACTTTTAGGCAAAGTGATGAGAAACACATCCACAGATGGTGACTATCTCTCGCTCATCACTGTGTGGGATTGTGGAATTGATGGTGTTGAAACAGACCTTTCTCTTTGTCTCACACATGGCGCAAGTGCTGCTGCTATTCCCACAGTGCACTGAGGGGCCATTGAGATAAATGGCATGAATACAAGAAAAGGAGTGAAAAAAAAGAAGAAAGGAAAGGAGGAAAAATGCGTCTTCGCCTTACAGAAAGAGAAATCTCAAGCATTCAGTCTGCCAGTTTGCATTGTCCCAACATTTATAATGCTTTAAGCTTGTCAGTAGTGCTCTGTCACTCCCACTCGTTACATTGAAATCCTCGCTGTCACGAAAAAAACAAGAAGGGGGGGGGGAGGAAAAAAAAAGACCCAACAAAAACAAAACCGTTTCATCACGTGCAATGATTTTGTGATGACAGAAACATATTGAGGAGCATATTTCACAGCTAAATTTAAAACTCCTCAGCATGTATACCGAATCTCATATTCTTGTATATTAACAGCTCAATTCTTGCCTGTTTCCAGTTCGCTCAATTAGGAGCCATTTTGGTGGCGAGCGGCTGGCTGACAGTGATGAGAGAAGAAAAGTAGCTCTTGCATACATTAGCAGTGGAACCAGGCCAAAATGCTAGATTTCTCCTGATGACACCAACACTGTGACTTCATTATCATGACAATAAACAAGCGAAATGAGCAAAAATAAAAGTGTCAGAGCAGCAAAATTGCGCTAGTGGCTGGTTAGAGCCTCCACTATGATGTCAATACCTTATTCAATGTGCTAATCAAGACAGCTGGTGATTCTCAATGGAGATGGTTTCGTTTCTATTTTTGACAGTGAACAAACAGTGAATTTCAAATCTTTTTGTTGTTGTTGTTGTTTTTTAAACCACTTTTATGGCATAAGCAGTCCTCTAAGTTTCCCCTGTGATGAAGATAGCCTTTGAGATTTAGCGTCACCCCCACCTTCTTTCTCCTCACTCATCCTTGAGACTCCATCAGTCATCATGATGGGGTGCTGAGGCCCCTCCATATCCCCGTGAGAGAGAGGATGAGGAAGAGCATGATGTAGAGGGATGAGGGCCAAAGCCAGAGCTCTTTGTCAGGTGACAAAAGCTTTCCAACACAACAATAGCTATCAGTCACTCCCCGAGCCTGTCGGATTATTCGGATCACTATACAGCTGCAGTGGTGTGTGTAGGTGTCTGTTTAAGGGTTGTGGGGGTTGGGGGGAATGGGGGTTTAGAGGTAACGGGAGGGGGTAGGTATTGTAAGAAAAGCTGGTCATGGTCGCGCTTCACCCCTCTAACATTAACTATCAGTAGCAGATCGCTAACGTTTTGCTTACATACCAGATGGTTTGTAAAGCAGCGGGGTACCGTAGGAGCTCAAGCCTGGAGGTTCGTGGTGTTACATGCTTACATATTTGAATTTATAGATATTTCTAGGGCTAGGATGCTCAATTGGACAGCTAACAATCAGTCAGTATGGCATGCAACAAATTTACCAGAAATGAGACTAGGAAATTTTGGAAATAAATGTAGCACTGGAAAAAAATACACATATGGAAATAGAAAAAAAAAACATGAAAAATGAAAATAATCTATAATTGCTTCTACATTCATTAGATTCTTCAGAAATGTGGTAGGTTATTGTTATCATTGGTAAAAACAAGGAGGCTGGGTGAGAGTGAGGTATTGACAGTGACCTCCAGCTCCACTCTCTCTCTCAGGTCAAAGTTCAGGGTGAGGCTGATGCTAAAGGACCTGATGAGCAGGAGTCTGAGAGGAGGGCTGGGCACCCGATAAAATAAAATAAAAAATCAATGCATGGCTGGTGGTGGGTCTCCTTCTCAATCAGCCTCCGTGACAGCTACTCCAGATGGCCACTGGGCAGGTTGGCTGTCAGGCCATCAGTATCATCATTACCCATAAGGCACAGCACGGTCAAAAGGTCAAGGGGTGGGATCTGTAGATTTGTCACCCTGCAACACCAGGGAGGCTCCAAATATTTGTACCATTGTCAATGTGTGTGATTTCTTTTTATTGTCAGTGATATAATCCACAATATCCAAAATAGTGGATCAGGCAGGAGTAATTAATAATGGCAAAAATTTAGATATAATTTTAATGTGGAACAATATAAATGCTAGAACGGATCCAGCCTTAGCAACATGTGTTTTTCTTTTGTTTTCATGCCATAGTTTATACAATGCATAGTTGCCATGTACTGTGGAGACTAGAGTTGGATGCTCAGTCACTTCCAGGAATAACAATCTGAGGGTGTACATGGCTGCTGGGGGGTCTCTGTGTGCCTTTGAACAGTAGATGAACTCTGTAAACTCAGCAGCACCACTGCCCTGGTCACAGGGTCATTGGAGGGTCAGGGGTCACAGAAAGGGCTTCCGTCTGAACTTTAGCACTGTGGCCCTCTGATAACCTTGTTGTGGTGTGAGGAAGCATGGCGTAACAGCAAGTAAAAGGATAGTATTAGCACCTTTAAATTAAAATGATATTAGCTTTAGCCATCTTTGTTCCCGAGGCTAGCTCTTTTAGTCAAGTCTACTTTTTTCCAGTGTTGTTGGCATCTTGGAATATATTCCCTGACAACTACATTATAAGAGTCACACAACTTCTATGTTTTTCCTTTAAACTGATAACCGACATCAGCTGACTAGGTTAGCTTAGCTTGCCTGATTCTCCCCAAAGGTAGCAAATGTGGCTACCAGCATGTCTGCGGCTCACTAGTCAACACAGATGCATAGGCCCTGTTTGTTTAGTGATCACACAAACTTAAGCTCCAAAAACATCTTGGTTGGAAATGTCTGGTTTTACAGGGAGGGAATTTTCTTTTCTTGTACTCTTTGGAAATCAGTGGCTACTAAAATCAGGCTTCATATTTAAGCTAATATTTACTCTCACAAAGCAAACTAAGTCCATACCCTGTCAGGTTTTTTCATTAGGCACGTTAGTCTCAAAAGAACCAGCTCTAAATCTGAGAAGGCTGTTTATTTTTGATAGGCAATATGTAACAATAACTGTATCTTCAGCAGGGCTGCAGTGCCACTTGAAAGCACTCTGTGTCCTAGTAGCACAAAGCCATATTCTTCTGAAGCGGTGAAATTATGCTTTTAGCACTGCGCGTGGAGTTAATATTCAGTAATATACACGTTATGATATTAAAAGGCACTATGAATGAAGGCAACGTTGAAGTACCACCTTTGACAGACAGCCATAATAATATATGTTCAGTTTCCTTTGCTGGCTTCCGCTGATTAAACACAATGAGAGATCAACAGCATGTTTTTATGATTGCTGTCTGTTTACTGCCTTGCCTGGTCAAAGCCTCAGAGTGTGTAGTATGTAAACATTATGTGCTGTCTTTCACGCACACACACCACATGCCTGTATGGGAAAACAGCAGTCGTGTAGGAGGGACTGCAGTTGCAGTATGTCTGATGAAGCCACAGTGTGACACGACCCTCTAAACAACAGATGCAGCCGCGCACACACACTCTGCCAAGTCCCATGCACGATGGAGCACACTTGTATCCACACGGACTGCGAGAAGACAGAAACCATATCCGCATACATCCATATAAAAATACATACACTAAACGTGACCTTGCCCTGACAGTGGCATCCACCTACGCTACAATCTGTGTGACAGCAGAAAGCAAAAAGAGATGAGATGCCCATTTTTCTTGAAGTGGCATTTCTTTTTTGGATTTCTTCCTGTTACTAGTATTCTGATGTGTCAGAAATGCGATGTGTTGCACCTGGCAGAAATCTAGCTCTTGCTAGCTATCAGCAAAGAAGCTGAAAACGAGGATACACATAAAGAAGAAGTAGATGTGTCGGGTGATAAAGCCGCTAACTCCAGGTGAAAGAAGTAACCCTTTATTCCAACCCTTTAGACCCCTCACCAACAACCTATGGAAATGTGAATGTTTTGATAGAAGTGTCCAAAGGTAAGTGCAAGAGTATGACGAACAGTGGAATTTATCCAAATATCAGTGTAGTTCTCTGCTATCCCGAACTCATATCCTGCATTTACAATCTTCAGGCCCCGAATCTTTATAGGCTTTCTGAGAACCTGTGGAGAAAAAAAAGGAAGAAGAAGAAGAAGAAGGGGAGGAGAGGGGGGCAACAAGAAAACCTAAAGGCTGTTGAACTACATTTGTCTCTCAGACAGCACCTACAGTCTGCTCTGCCAGCTAGGAAAACAAGGAAGGAGCAACCAGACGGAGGGGGGGCTGTTGTATTATCCTCCTCACAGAGGGGTGGGGGGTGGGGGGGTGGTAGGTGGAGGGGAGTTGCTCTGCCATGTTATTGAAATCTCCAAGTCCTGAAGCACTCTGCTGTACTTCTCATTAACCGGTGCAACGTTTGCCGGGGTGTCTCTTTCCTCTTTAATAATAAAACAACGCTCCCCTCTTTTCTGCCGACTTAAAGGATTTCCTAATTTAATCAACACGGGCAGGAACAATAACAACAAAAGCATCAACAATGGTAACATGGCCTCCAGTGTCTTGTTGTACTTTTGCATAGCAGGGAACACGCTTGGATGCGGGGGGAAAAGTCATGTGCGCGAACGCTTGCGTTTGAGCTTCCTGCCTGGCGGAGGATGGAGGGAGAGCTGCAGAGGGGCTGACATTTAGTTCAGTTTCTTCTCGATGTGCTCATAACGCGGCTGCCAATCCGTTAGCAGGCTAATTGATTAACGCGAAGTGAAATGAATACTGTGTTTTGTCTGAGCGCACATTTACTCCACATGATGGTTTTGAACTGCGGTCACAGAGACACAACCCAGCTGGGAAGGAATCTCGTCAAAGTTAGCCACAGTGGCTGCTGACTGACCCACGTAGCACACACTAGCCTTAGTCTACACAGGCAACCTGACCTGACCCTCACCCTGAATGTCCCTCCAACACCACTACAGTCCCTCACACACACACACACATACGCACACACACACACACACATGTGCAAATGCCCAAAGAAGCACACACCAGTTTCTTGGGTCTGCTGACCTCTTGATCACCCTCTCATAGTCCAGCTGGCCTCTCTTTCACCCCTGACCTCTAGATCACCCCAGATAGCAACCTGAGAGGCTGTGGTCATTTCCCTCTCCTTGGTTGAGAACAGTTTCATTCTGCAAGTCAGGACCTCTTATCAAACCGGAGTAGATCAGATATTTAAAGATAATGAAAAAAATTTGTGTTTGTATTGTTTATTTTTTTCAGAATTATTGTAACAATTTAATTTTAGCTATAGAAATACATAGATTCTTTCTTAACAGTGTAAAAATAATACATTTCAAAAACTAAAGATTTTATTTTCCAGGAAAAAGTGAAAAACTTTAAACTCATGTGAGTTGACTGCAACTAACTTGCACGGCAAGCTTAAGTTAAAATCTGACTCATATCCAGTTTACTTTACTGTGCCGGAATATTTAACCGGTACAATTTTTTACACCAGACTTACAATTCTCAGTGAAAATAACTTTTCTAAGTGCTACTTCAGTACTCTTCTGGTTCACATGTTGTACTCACTTAAATTAGCAGCATCCTGCTACAGATAGCACAGTCGCAGAGCGAGTTATTGTCTGAAGAGAGAGGCTGCATATTTCAGCAGTAGTTGAAAATCATCTGTTTTTGTCTCCCAGTCAGGTATAACATGTTACATGCAGGAATTCAGGGAAACAATGAGGAAAAGGTAGAATTTTGTGCACAATATGCAATTGCTCCATCATATTTGAAATGCAGACTGGCTCTTTTGGTGAGAGACTAGTGGGAGTTGGAGGTGCACTGCAATGGCTTCTGGGAGTAGAAAACAAACAGTGCTGTCAAAACAAATGCTTTAATGCCTGCGGAGGCTGTCCTGCACTCTGCAGTTAGCAAGACTGGTCCATACCAGCCGACTTAATAGGCTAATATGGATGAGAGATTTTTTTTTTTTTCTTCTGTGGTGCTTTTGTAAGCTGAACTTTACATCAAAGACCCATGATTAATTACTGATAAGGGGTTAATAAAACATTAATGCTTTTTGTAATTAACTACGTCTCTGAGATACAGACAGCCCCTCTTGCCACCGCCACTTCTCTCCTCACTCACCCCCAGCTATGTCTTGTCTTCATCTTTTTATGTCACATTCTGCTGCATCGTGCCATCTCGCGTTTTTTTTTTTATTCTGAGGTTGAAGTGAAATCATTAAAATAGAGTATAGGATGGGCCAGAAGGGAACAAACACAGCCCCAGATTTGTTTATCCTGCTCCAGAGGAGGATGGGGTGGCGGGTTTTTAATTAAGAGCTTTTGAATATTAATTTCGAAGGGTGATGGAGGCTCCAACAAGGTCAAGATAAAAAACAAGAGCTTCATGACGCTCACTTTCTCAAGAACTGAGCCTCCAGAAAACAAAACACTCTCATTAGCTGTCTCGAACAGGCCAGGGAGCGGGTTCAGACAAAAAGTAACGTTGCGTCATCTGCAGGGAGATTCTCACTGTTTTCTTCCACCTGAGTCCAGCGGAAAAAAAACAGACTTAATTACTGGAACAAAAACTATTGAGTTATGAAGTGTTTTGCATATAGCATTGGATCTTGTTGACATAATGGGATGTCTTCTGAAACAAGCTTGTCAAAGATTGACAAAAAAAAGGCAAAATATGATTGTAACAGTTTCTTTCTTTCTTTGTCTAAAGTAAATATTATCTTTGGGCATTTTTAGCTTTTAAAATTAACAGGAAATTAAGTAGAGATTAAGGTGTGGGTGTGGGAGGTGAATGGGACATATGAAATGGTCTTGGGTATGGTCAGGCCTCTGCAGGCTTTTGCCGTATAGGGCGAAACCCAGTTAGCTTAATAGGTTTGAAGTATTCAGTCTAAATTGTAATTTTGTGATGGCTATGTTGCATGTAGGCTTTGTTGTGGGTGTCTAGTGTGCTCTCTGGTGTTTGTGTGGTTAAAAACAGCGTAAGAGTTTTGCCAGTGATAGAAACACGGTGATTAATCACATCTACCTGGTATCCATTTTCAGTGTGCTTGTTAAAATCAAAAATACAGCAGCATTCCTGAAACCATGAGGTCCTGGGGATTTGAGAATTTCAGCACAGCTGATGCCTTCTCATAATCCAAGAAAGAAACAGTGCAGTGGGATACCTGGGTGAGGAAATTCAGATAAAGGAGGCATGAGGCATGGTGTTCTTATAGGTACAAAATGTTCAATTCACATTAATAAAGTGTTTAAGGAGACACTGAAAAAAACAGTATAAGGGCAGCAGAGAACCTGACATACTGTAAAGCTATACAGCACAAGATTTGCACATTAAGAAGCTGATATAAAATACTGTAGGTACACGGCACCATAACTAACTGTGGTTACTTCAGTACTCTACTGTAATTTTACAGGTAGGCCACATTTGTTACAAGGTATTAAGCTTTGGATTTAAAATACTTCAATTTTTTAGTGCATGCCCGGGTGTAAAAGGGCCTCATTTTTTATTTCTAAGTTTGATTATGAAATCAGAAAATTATAGTTTCCTGTTTTGAATCCCTCAGCATGGATGTTTTCAAAGTTTAAATACAAAAAAAGTAACAGATCAAAATGTGTTATTGGCGTTATGCAGCTGAGTTCCTTTTTTTGGACATATATACTCATGTCAGAAGCCTCTTGAGATGACTGACTGATCAGGGTCTGTAATAATCTCAGTGATTGCCGAGCGGCACACATTTGATAATTTCAGGAATTTGTATGTTTTCCTATTTATGTGTTTGCCCGCTGTACTATCTCTCTTGTGCATTGAGAGAGTACATTGTCCTCAGGGGCCACCATACCATTCCGATTCTAATGAATTTGTTATTTACATTAAAAATTGGTATTTTTAATGAGACTAAGAATTTAAAAGGAGGAAAAGGACTCAAGATAGAAATGGTGTGAGGGCCTTCCTCACTACGCTAACCAATACACCCTGGCAGTTAAAATACACACACACACACATGCACAAATATTTGATGCACATATACGTGCATGCACACATGGACACAAATAGAAAGGTTGCACACGTAGCTTTCTCTATCTCCCAAACACCCACACCTATACACAGTGGATGAGACAGCGGGAATGTGTGGTTAATATTTAACAAGCAGGAACAGAAATAGATGGGCTTGTGTGTTCAGAGCTGAATAGGTTTCTGCAGAGTGGCCTCTGTGGCACATGAAACATTTAATACACTCCAAACAGTAAATCATAGGAAATAGAAAAGTTTACATCATGATAGACTTGTAAAAGAACCTCTGCTGGGCTGCATGTGACTTCCCTTTTTTCTTATATTTGATTAAAACAAAAAACAAAAAAAGTTGTTACTCAGATTTTATTCTAATAAAAAATGCACCGGGCCTCATTAAGAGCTGGCTGAAAGCATTTTCAAAATTACCAGCAGCTGATAATCATGCAAACGGTACCAATAATAAATGGTCGCTACTTTCGCTTTCATGCAAAGGAAAGGCGAATAATTACTGCCTGTTATCGATTAGGCGGTCATCAGCAACAATTTGAACTTGTCATGTCACCGGGTCTGCTAAGTGTAAAGATCACGTTGCCTCAAAGTGAAACAAAAACATCTGGTCTATGAGTTTGTGAGCGCGTGTTGTTTTTGCTTTTCTCTGCCTTTTTGGAGCCTGCACATGTGCTACCTGTGTGAATGATAAATCTGTTCCCTCTCATAATCTATGTGATTCAAAATGTGATATATGTGAGCATGAACTTTGAATTATGACCCAAACCGTGGATCGTAAATCTCTCCTCCCAAACTCTCTCTGAGTATACACTCTTAGACTCTTTGGTTTGGTCCACTCATAAATCTCTCCAAACTGGAGCGGAGGTACACGCTCTTTCTTTCTTACTTTCCAGCGCTCTCCCTCACACAAGTTGGAGATTTCCGATTGGACAAAACAAACGTGGAGAGGTCGGCTGATTGTTGCAAAGACAAATATGGAGGATTCAGAACAGAATAAAGGAGATCATTTCGATAGCGTGCCATTAAGATCTTTTGATATATAAAAATATATATAAAAATGTAAAAGGCACTATACTTGTCTCACTGTATAGTCACAACATATTCATGCAATAGGGCAGAAACAGAATAGCAGGCACTTTGAACTTGGTGTAAGATAACAATGGTCTTAGCCAAAAACCTCCCACAGCTTCCAGGCTGACCACTGATTCGGAGACTGGAGCCTCGAGGGTGTTTTCCAGACGGTGTTTTCTCTCTCTGTCTCATTTGTGCCACAGCCAAAGTGGATTTCAGGAGAATCACAGCATCAGCAGTCGAAACCTGAGTGGTGAGAGGACAAAAGAGTCGTCTGCTATTGTTACCCCGGCTCTCAATAATTTGCAAGTTAGCATGAGGTGCGATATCACAAAACAAACGCCCTCAAACAGAGGGGAAAAAAATATATTGCCATCTCGGCATTCCTTCTGTCACCTGTGAAGAGAAACACCTGTGATGCGCAAGAGTCAGTGCATGGTGGTGGGATTATTATGTAGTAAATATTCAGAGGCTGCTTCTTCTATTAGTTTATACCCATACTGTGCAGCCTGTGGGCGTTGGTGAAGAGCAACACTGTAAATGTATACGCACACGGATGGGGTTACCTTTCGGCTTCATTTTGAGACGTGACTGAGTTGTCTCTCAAAGCCACCCAGTTCCTTCAGAGCAGATTGATTTACATGTTTGAAACTCAATTCCTCAATTCCTTACACAAATATAAAGCTATCTTTATGCTATGCGCTCATCATTTACCTACATATGTTAATTGTATTATAGTCAAACATACTTAAATAACATGAAAATAATGTTTTTGATTTGGAGTCAGTTTGGTATCTATTCAAATGGACTGAATACAGATTTACACTGTAGGGTCAACATTTGTTTGTTTTTTTTGGTTTTTTTACTAATTAACGAATTAATTTTATATTTTGAGCCACCATGTTTCATAGGAAGTTTCTTCCTGGTGAAGCAGAAAACAAGCCAGCTCATTGGGCAAAACCATGTCCTGCTGTGTCATGGGGGAATCTGGTTTTAGCTGGTTTTGTTTGTGTAGGCTTTCTTCACTCCCTTGTGTGTCATTCCCACATATGTACTTTAGTTAATTTGATTATTACTATATTTTATAAGCACAGCCGTTAACTTCATCTTTCATCTTCTTTCCTTTGTATTTTTTAGGTAAAATACATTTTTAAAAATCTTGTTTCCTCAGAACCTGACTTCTTGCTCCATAAAACCTAGAGTATCTGCTATGCAGACAAATTACACCCATGAAAGCAATACTGTACACTGCATCACTGATTTAATGGGCATTAATCTGAAAGCAGCATATCTAAACTGGATGAGCTGACCTAATTTTAAACCAAGTCAAATGTAAAGGTTATTCTATATAATCTTTTCAATATATAGTTTGCAGCAAAAAAAAAAACAGAAGAACAAGAAGTCAAGTAAAGTTCAAGTACTTTAAAAACTGTTGTTAAGTGAAGTATTTTAGTAAATGTTTCTAGCTATGTTTCAGAATTCTAAATAAGGCCTATTAAAGAGGAGTGTTTGATCTAAAAGTGCAAATGTATGTATTTATTGACTGCGTGATAATAATGTTTCACCAGTTCGTCCCCAGAAATGCAGGCCTGGTGATTTAAAAAAGAAATCAGACACAGCTTGCATTTAGTGAACTGATGCACCTGATATGGTTCATTATGATTGTCATTTCCACTTCTGCTCCTACTGGTGCCGCTGCAGTCGTTTTGCTGCCGGTAACGGCGCTATATGGAGTAATTAGCGCGAGTGTGTTGCGGTGGGTTTACGGGACGCAGCGTTGTCGCCTCCATTACGGCTGACATTCATCGCTCATCAGTCCACTCACAGATGATGATGATCAACATACGGCGCATCATCGCTGCTAATGAGATGCGCTTTGCTGATGAAAGCCATTCGTCGAAATTCAAGCGTAAAAAATAGAGGCAGAGAGGAAGAAGAAAGAGAGACAGGAGGAAAAAAAACACATACACAGGAAGGCACATTCAGACAGCTCTCATCTTTCAATCTAATGGTGTTAACTAAGATTCATTAACCACCAGCCATCTTTGTCCTGCAGGAATCTTGGAAGTGTGTTTGTGTGTTTGTCTGTTCTCTGTTTCTCTTCCACATACACTCTGCCTTATGTGGCATGTGGTCATGTGTGTGTGTTTGTGTGTGTGTGTTTATGTGCGTGTGTGTTTATTTGAGTGGCCATGGGAATCTGTACAAAAATTTGTCTGTTTCAAAGAGAAGGTTCACTTCATGCCATTATCCATAGTAAAAATAAATTCACAAATGATTTGCTCCTGGAAATGTGGCCATGTGTGTGTGTGTGTGTGTGTGTGTATGTGTGTGTGTGTGCGTGTGTGTCGTAGTGGGTGTGTGTGGGTGTTGTCTGTGCAGAAGGGGTGCTCATCATCTCCTGGAAGGATTGATATGAACATTCTGTCACTCACGGGCAGCACAGATGGCTAATTTCCGGAAAAGAGCAGATTTGAGCCAGGTTTTAAAGAGAAAAAAAAATAAAAATGGCACTTTTTCAAAGTGCATGTGTGCCTGTGTGCGAGTTTGGGAGAGGCAGAGTCAGTGTGTGTGAGTGCCTATAATGTAGCGGGGGTTCAGTCAGGCTTGACCACTGACAGATAAAAGCTTTGTGTTGTTGAGCTGCCAGCCCAACATGGCTGCCTGTCAGAGTGTGAGTGAGTGGTGTGTGTGTATGAATGTGTGTGTGTATCTGTATGTATGTATGCGTGTGCGTGTGTGTGTGTCTGTGCGCTCAGTGAAACCTCCAATGTGATCTAGGCGCCCACAGCTGTGGAGCTCTTCCAAAGTGCTAACATTTAGACAAACAATCCCTGCTCCACATCCATCGGAGAAAAAAGAGAGAGAAAGAAATCCAGATAACGTCACTTCAATACCCATTTAACACTCGCTTCTCTCGCCACCAAACATTGGCTATGGTTTTGTGGAAGAATGAAGGAAAGGCTGTGACGGGATTACAGCGCTGTTTACTGTAAATAACCAATTTAATGACCGCTGGCAAGCGTCAGACAACAGGCCAGAGGCTCAAAGAGAGAGACAGAAATACAAATGTGAGTCATCTGGTTGACTCCCCATTAGACCAACGTAGCGAAGGTACTTTGGAGCCATGCTCACGTGATGCCATGAAATAAAATAGTCCAGCAAAACAAGCACATTTACATAAGAAGAGCTTCCTCCTTAGGCAAAGAGTGTTTGAGCTGGACTGTGAGTGACTGGCAATGCCATAACCTCAAGTGGGACAAGACTGGGAAACAATATACTGTCTATGTGTGCACACCCCAGAGCACTACTTAAAAAAAAAAAATATATATATATATATAGGGACATGATTTGTGCATGTGCATCCACGTTTCAAAACGCATGTGTAACCGTCATTGTTTAGATCACATTTAAACAAAAGAAACTGGCATTTTTCAGTGTGTATATGCAGGTGGCCACATTTGTTCATTCAACCAAACACCGGCACCTCCTTATTTTAAATAGATTGACGTGTTTAGGCTTTTTGTGTGCGTGAATGTGTGCGTGTGTGAGAGAGCGGTTTGTTTGACTGGGCATGCAGTGGATCTGTGTGTTTGTCTGCGCTAAGCGGATGAGGGACCCGGTGAGCAACGCTAAAACATCTAACTCCTTGTCCTTGCCCTTGTCAACATGGCGCCGTCCGTTATCCCTCACCTAGCAGACAAAGACACTTCTTAGAGGAGGGATCATCAGTTGCCTTTGCAACTCTGCAGATTCACTCCATAAATCCTAATTACCCCTCCCAAGCACCCCCCCCCCCCCTTCCCCCCCACCCCATATCCTTTCCTCACTCCACAAATAAATGGTCAGAAAGTGTAAAACATCTGCTGCGTGGATCATCTCACTGGCTGCAAAGGTAAATCATCCTCGTCTGTTTCTATTATAAAGGCAGCACAGTCAAGGGACTTCAGCTCAACTGAATGTGGAGCATCACTTCACTGACTCTGTTTCACTGTGTCAATTGACTTTTCATTCAGTTAAGCCATGAAGTGATGTCTGTTGCTATTTTCTATGTTGTTGACAATTTAAAGTAAAGCAGTGGTCATAAGGCAAAACTAAAGGTGTCAAATAATGACAATATTACTGGTTCAAAAACCAATATTTAATACCATATCTGTGTAATATCATATCATTTACATGTATAGCTATGAGATATATATTTTAATATAAACTTGAGAAATTATAGGCAAAGAGGCTATAGGCAGGAATTGCTTTAGTATGAGATGCCTCAGGTTTAAGGATTTCTTCATTATTACAAGTAAATCTTCACTAGTTGTCAATACATCACTCTATTTTTGCTTTTCCAAAGGAAAATACTTAATTGTGTACAGACTACACTTGTTTTATAGTCCACATACTAAGTCATTGTATCCATGGAAACCTTACACTTTGTGTTCTTTATAAAAGTTCTACGTCTGTTCACAGCGGCGACATTCAATGAAAGATTCTTAAAAACCTTAAATTGAAATTTGAGCTAACAGTGGTTATTTTAAATCAAGTATAACTCCATTATTCATGTCAAGTGTGGTGATGATCCACAACAGGCTTAAAAAAACCTGTTGTGGATCAACAACAGGTTTTGTTGTTTGTTGTATCTTGCAATTACTGTATCATGTAATTGCAAGATAGGGTCCTGTTTTTTCTCTTTTGTTAAGGCAGTAGTCTTCCATTATTTAGAATGTAGACTATTATAAAGTTTAAATAGCATCAAATGCCATGCCAGTGATAGACGTTAATAGCATCGTCCCAGTGCATGTCACAAGCAAAAAGGGACCACAATCCCTAAGAAGATGCCTTTCAGTTAAACAAATTGGTCTTATACTGCATGTAACCCTTTATGAACAGGTTGTGTT
The DNA here is from genome assembly GCF_900408965.1 of Simochromis diagramma. Taxonomy (NCBI): domain Eukaryota; kingdom Metazoa; phylum Chordata; class Actinopteri; order Cichliformes; family Cichlidae; genus Simochromis; species Simochromis diagramma. The sequence continues at coordinate 8,634,356 of NW_024387423.1, read as the reverse complement.
TGCCTTAGTCACATGTCATGTTGAAGTGAAGCACCTCTCTTTTTCCATAATGCAGCCATTGATAAAAACAGCATTACAGCCAAAACGTAAAATGTCCTTTTAGACTTAATACGTTACTGTGACTTTTCATAAACATAATTGCACTGATTGTTTACTAGGTGATAGGCACTTTTGAAATGAGGGCGTCAACCAAAGACTTTGACATCACTACTCATTTGTGAAACTTGATTAAGGCAATAAATCCATACAAACAGACTTCTTTTTGCGTAGGTTTAAAGGACCCTTTATACCCAGAGGCTACATCCATCTTTTTTATACAACACAACTATACATGACCAAATAACCTGCCGAATATGTGAGGTTATGTAAAGTGTTGCTTTCACTACTTGATCGTGGTAAACCATGTGTAAAATTCTTTGCTTGTGTTCCCTAAAGTGCAGGTCCCTCATTATTAGATTGAAAAGTACAGAAAGTCATGGATTGACTGTGCATAAGTGTTGAGTCAGCCCTCATTTTGTTAATATTTTGCAATTAAACTAGGAAATATGTGCAAAAATATGTACAGTATGTAAGGCAAACACAGAGCTTGAAAGTCAATATTTGGTATGACTGCTTCTTCTCCTTCTTCATCAACATAGCCTGAACTCTTTTAGGCAATCTTTCTTAGAATTTATTTCAGTTTCAGGTCTCCAGGCTTCTTGAAGGACATTCATAGCTCTTCTTTGGATGTTGGCTACCTTTTCTTGTGTTCTCTGTTAAGGTGATTTTAAGGTGGTTAAGGTGTTTTTTTGCTGCCTGTTGACCAACAACCAGAGTTGACTTTGTTTTAAATGTTTTAAATATATACATAACTTGACCTCTTTCCCTTGATGGTACTTTTCTGTGTTCATAACTCCATCAATTTTGAAAAGATCCCCTCACCACTGGCTGAAATGCAGCCCCAAACCACGACAGAGCCTCCACTGTTTAAATAAAAAATGTCACATTTGAATTCATCGCTGCGTAACATCTGCTTCCACTGATTTTCTGTCTAATTCTTGTGTAATTTGGAATACCTCAGCCTTTTCTCCGTGTTTTCCCTGTGAAAGAATGGCTTCTTGACAGCCACCCTTTCACTCAGGCTGTTTCTGATGAGTATAGGACCAGATGCATCTCTTAGGCCCTGCATCAGATTTTTGTTGGATGTCTTTCATATTTCATAAGGATATGACTTTTAGATATTGCTTATCTGCTGTAGAGAGCTTTACAGGCCTCCTAATTCTTTTGTTGTCTTCCACTTGTTCAGTTTCCTCACATTTTTAAGGACACACTGCACACCATGCTGAGATATACCTAGTTTTTGGCTAATAGTTTTTTGTTGATGCAAAATTCTATTTAGGGTGTCAGACTGTGTTATCTTCGGTATTTTGCACAGTACTGTATGCAAGGTGTCAAAAGCTATAACAATAGGTAGATGACTTTACAAACGTTACAGTACAGGAGGCCTTACAGCACAAAATGGGAAGACCAGGCTGTTTGCTAGAGAGAAGAAATTGGCGATGTTTTAAGCGCTTGAACAATACCAGATTGTTGAGGAAATGGAAAGGTTAATGGCAAAAAAACACACAAAGGAGAAACTAAAAAATGCAGATTGAAAAAATAAATAACTAAAATAAACTTTGGCATTAGCAATACCACTGGCATGATACAGAGGCAATAGGATTCATCTCATTTACACTAATTATGGGACTTTTAGCTTTGACAACTACGCCAGTTTATTTCTGTTTGGTATTAAACAAGTAGACTCGCCCAGGCCTGTTGGTATTGACATTGCATTGTTGTTTACTTGTGTAAAAAAAAAAACAGATGGCCTTAACATATTTGATATTGGGGGAAGGGGCGTGGGTGGGCAGCAGGTTCATGCTAGTTTAGTTTTGTGTGTGTTTCTTGAGCAGGCGTGTGGTATTTTATTTGCCCTCGTCCTTTTCTGCCTGTCTCTTCTCCCCTTCTCCCTCCTTCTCGGCTCTCCTCAGCCTCCAGCCAGCCTTGCCACAGACAGGAGGTCAGGCCATGCCACTCCGCTCTGCCTGCTGTGAGCGCTGGGTCACTGAGCCAGATAACACCACCAACTGTTCAATATTTGAAGAAATCAAGCATTCTGTTTGTTTGAAATTTTGCTATTTGTTCGTATTCTTTCCACCTCCCCCGATAAATCTTGCAGTTTATGCAAAACAGAAGAGAAGCTCAAGGGTGAAAAGTAGCAAATTAAAGCTTTGGGAAAGCTGTAAAGCAATAACTCTTATTGTAGCATGTGCATTTAACCTATAAGATAAATGTATAGTGTAATGCCTGTACTTTCTACATCTAATGTAGAATACTATTTCAGTTTTAAATCTTGTTAGAGTTGTGATGAATCATTTAAGTTATTTTCTAAACCCCTTTGTTCATCTATCTAAAATAAATAAAAGTCAGCCATGTGCAAAGAGTTTGTTCAAAATATCCTCTAACTTCTACCTTACTCGTTTTAAATGCACCTCTTGATTTTTACAGCAGTGTGAGGCATTCAGTTGAGCAACAATGTTTCCACTCGAGAGGGACATTTTGGCACTTCTTTTCAGTGTTTATCATGAATATTCAAAACTGTGATGCATTCCAAGACTGACACACCAGACATGCAGATTAGTGGAGAAATATGCTACTCCGCGGTCAGGGTGGTAAAAAATTGATGCCGGATAATGTGAATGTTTATGTTTCCTCTTTGGTCACCTACAGCGAGTGAAAGCAACCAATTTCAAAATAGAATGCGACTGTAGTGAGGGTGTTGTGTAAAACGGTGCTGTTTAAAATAGGAGTGCTCTCATGTGCACCCGAGCCACGCAGTTTTCTCCACAATAAAAAGGTGATTTATTTAGTATTTGGAGGACTGTCAGGCCAAGCAAAAGATTTCACAGGGTCTAATTTAATCTTGAATTGCTTAGCTCCATACACCATTCAAAGTCAAGAAAGGGGCACCCGCTTTATTTTTCACAGCACAAGAATTGCAGACATGCCATTCCACATAACCGGGAAGTTGTGCATAAGCAAACCGATATGCACATTAACGAGTGCCAATATGCAAGGATGTGGCAACGCGCGCAGAGTAGCAATGGCTTGTCTCCTACGCAGCCTGATTTTGTGTTAAAATAAAGAACAACGGTTTAAACACCAGAGGTCAACTGAGGTCACTGAATCAGATGGAACTGGAAATATTTTTTAACAACATTTGAAGAGAATAAGGAAATCGTCTGAAAAACCATCAGCTTTTAAAGTCACGTGTGTAACTTTACAACAGGTTTTCTTTCTATTGGTCACTATGTAGCAGTCTGTAGGCCACAGGAAGCATTTTTTTAATGGGTTAACAGTCTTAATTGCTTCTTCAAGGTCTTATTTACACATTACACACATCACATCACATTACACACACACGTGTGTAATGTGATGTGATGTGTGTAATGTGTAAATATATGTGTGTCACTATTTTCTACTATATGCTCCACTTGTACGCTCTACTCGCTGCTCGCTTCTTAGCTGTTAAAGGCTAGCAAGCAGTTGATCATAGTTTTCCTTTTATTTAGTGCGGAGCACACATACTGCTGGAAACAAAGATGGAAGAGGTAGAAATGAATCAAAACTATAAATATGTGGGCTGTGAAATTAATGTGCCAAAACACAATAAAAACTGTTAAATTCTACTGCCGTTCTAGCCGATCTGCGAGGCTGTACGCATGCACAGCAAAGCTTTGAGTGAAATGGTAATGCCACGCTCACAGTGAGCAAATTTCAAAGTAGCGAAATGCATGTCTTATTGAGCGTTGACTTTATTAGAGAGCGCACAGAAATAGCCTAACAACTGTTTGAGGGATAAGCGCCAATACTTCATGCACAAAATTTTTAAGTAATCTTAACAATCCAAAGCGAAAGCCCAGCCCTGGCGGGTTATTCTTCGTGATCAGTCAGTATGTTTCAGGTTAATGTGCAGGGTTTACTCCTCACTGTCAGACGATTTCAAGTCACCCTCGGCTTCATATGGCAGCTTCTCTCTCTGCAGGTTCTCTCTGCCTGTCTTACTTACTCTCTCTTTCCATAATGTCCTCTCCAGACACCAGTACACTTGAAGGGTTTAAGGTAATTGCACTCAGGGCTTCATCTTAGCGCTGCTCTCTCACATGTGGAATCATTATCCAGGCTAACAATTACAGCCTGCTCTAGTAATTGATCAGAAAACTGTCTCAGGGAGGTTAAAAGGTATTAAATATCACCACTTTCTTAATTTACTGCGCCTGTCAAATAAAAAAGGAGGAAAGAGGAGTGAAAATGAGAGTCTTCAGCCTTTTCCCTCTCTCAGCTTAAATAATGACCCCCAATTAGAGTTCTTCTCTGTTACTATGCACTGCTCTAATGCAGGTCTGTTGGCCCTGTGGCTAATCTTGTGTACACAGGGTCATGAAGATTTTAATTTATCGTCTTGGCATTGTACATGTGTGTGCGTGCGTGTGTGTCTGCTTGCTTCTGTGTCTTTGTGTACGTGTGGATGTATTTGCATGTGCAGCATGTCTACACGCATGCATTTTATTTGTGTGTTTTCTCTTATTTTTCAACTTTACTTTCACCAAATCACCAATTCTAATGAGTTGCCACTGGCAATTATTGCCCACTTTAGCTGTGACCCTACAAGATGAGGGGGTCAGAGTGTGCTACTTTGTGCTTTTGTATGCATCAAAATGGGGAGGGGAAATTATCAAAATGTGCAAAAATAAACACAAGATGTTCATTGTGTCCTAAGTGGTCCATTATGTGCACAAATCTGCCTTTGTATGCTATTATCGCACCTCTTTGTACTTTCATTACGAAAAAAAAAAAAGATTTCTTTGATGTTAAAGCAAGAGTATAAAACGCATCAGATGCTGTTTAGTGATTATTGCATTTATTATTCTACCTCCTTCTTTATTACATTACAACAAATTTCTGTTTTTGTGTCACGCGTTCGAACACTATACTGAATAAAATCCAGCCGTGTTAAAGGATTTGGTGACTTTTGCCCTTTGTAGACAGTTTGGTCAAGAAGAAGTAAGAAGTAGAGAAACGCACAGACTAATACATATTCAAACACACCCTTAAAAAACGACCACCGTGTTCTTGCGTGTGTCTGCTGATTCCTTGTTTTTTTATTAAACATCTATTAAACAATCAGCCCTAACCCATCTCCCTCTGTTCCTCTCTCTCCCCTGGTAAGGATAGCTGACAATGATAGGCAGACAGAGCGAGGTGGAGGAGGTGATGGGAGGAAGATGAGGGGAGGAATGGAGGGATAGAGGGTAACAGCAGGGGACAGCAGGGCTACCAGGGTGAGCGACGCTCGGTGCCTCTCAAATCAGGTCCATTTTTTCATTAGCTCATATCCTTGCCAGGCTTTACAGCTGGCTGATCAGCAATCAGTGGCCGTTTGTTTCAATCAGGCAGCGACTCCACTGTTACAGACAGGACCAGATTACCGAGAGAAAGAACAGGGGAGGAATGAAGAAGGGAGGAGAGGATGAGGAAGGTGAAGGCAGGGGGAAAAGGAAGCACTTGTCTTTACCTCGCCATCAGTGTGATGAAAGGGGTGAAGCAGGGGACATGCAAATACAAAACGTACAAAATGGAGAGCAAGGCAGTTGCAAATATAAAGTTTTAAACAATGGAGTCAGCTGTACTGAACATGCTCCCCATCAGTGCAAGGACAATAGAACGAGGCTAATTTTATTTCAGTGTTGCCACTTGTGTGCTGGAAAAGTTAAGGGAGAAAAAAGGAAAATCTGAATGATTGGTACACTGCAAAAGGTATCTCTTTTAATAAGTCATTTCAGGAAAGTCTTTTGTTTTGGGGTCTTTTTTGTAAAACAAGTGAAAAGAACCTGTCATCTAGCAAGATAGAGTTGGTTGTTTTGCTTTTTTTTTCCAAAGGAGTAAAGTAATCTGCATATTTTTCTCCTTCTTTCAAGATATTGTGGCGTGTTTATAGCAAAAAAACAACGACAAGTGAGACTGCTAGAGTAACAAAAGAAATAAGCTCACCCTGGCTGCCCAAATTACTTTCCTGTTGCCTTCCTGTTTGAAGAAGAAGAGAAATAAGACTTTAAGATCAGATAGGAGATTAAAAGCCTTGATGAGAGTGAGTGCTTTTTTTTTTTTGCTGTGAGGGGAAGTATGAGGAAATAAAGAGAATTGAGAATAATATCTATCTCATTCCTCTTCCAGTCATCCAGCCAGCCTCTCAGCCTTTCAGTGCTGAAAGGACAGAGTGAAAAAAGATGAGAATGAGGGATGATTTAAGGAGGAAAGCCAGCACCGTGCCCAGGGAGGCCTTGTGCCTACTGAGCGTGCCCAATGAGTGGCGGAGACTGAGGCGTGTTGGATCTATAAGCAAAGTATTTATCCTGCCAGAGACCCTGAGAGATTAGCCTCCGCAATGGTGATTTATACTGACACACAGCCATCCTTTACCTTATACTACTCTCTCTCTTTCTCTCTCTCTCTCTCTCTCTCTCTCTCTCTCTCTCTCTCTCTCTCTCACTCTCTCTCTCTCTCTTTCCCTCGCTCTCTTCATTCCCTGTGGATTGTGTCTGTCAGTGGGCCCTGATGCCCAGTTAGCCTCCAGCTATGATATTTGATCATAGTAACTACTGACTCTGTCACCTCCATTTCTTTTCGGCTCAGATACATTATATATAAGGCTGCTGAGACATGGATGTATAGCGGAGAGGGCAGGAATCATATGGAGATGGATTAAAACAAGTTTGATGAATAGAGCATCTTCAGCATTAGACGGCTTGGATGCATGTTTATTTAGCTTCTTGACAACCTGGTTGTCTCTCTATATGAACAAGACAGGATGGAATACATCACAGTAATCAAATTTATTAGATTCTATTAAATTGTAGTTATATAAAACCAAGACTGGTCAATTATGGAACACAATGTTAGACGTAGAGGTATAGGTAAGATCTGCTTTGATTTATTTGTAGTCTTAAAGTCAGAGTCTGTGCTATTCTTTGGCCTGAAGCTGCCAAAACTGTTTTATGTATTTTGAGGCCTTGTCACACCACTTAACAGGATTTAGAAGCAGCAAAATCAGTTCGTTTAAGTGGAGCTGCTGCAGTTGCTGGATTCTCTCATAACATGTAAACCTTAACATATTTTTCAGGACTAACCTGTCATGAAGTCTGACATAGAAATTGGCAACACTGAGTAATAGCATGCTAACTTGTCAATGCTGCCCTCTGAGGAGACTGAGAGCCAGAATGTAAGAAAAGCAGGCAACTCATAGCACATTAGCTACATTTTATAATCCCCCTTGTGGCTACTGAACTAATTTGGTCTGTAAGTTATTCTTTATTAGCTTTTTTCTTCTGTAACTTTAATATAAATTATGAACAATCATAATGTAGGCAACACAGAACCAAGAAAATAAGCCGACTTGCATCAGCCAGGGCTTTAGCTAGCTATCTACCATGAAAAAGACAAAGTGTTTCACTAAGTAGACAGCATGGTAAATGTACTGCAAGCCTCTATAATTATTTTTTATGTAGAGGCTCATTAAAGTAAGTGTGTGTAAAAATTTTTCGTTAGAGGTCAGTAGATTGCAGATTGAATTCTGTTTTCTTTCTCCTCCCAGTTTAAATGCATAATCCTAGGTGTAGTGGCCACTGTAGGACGAACATATTTTAGTCAGGCAGTAGAAATCAAAAACATTACGTTTAGACTGTATCCAATAACAGCTGTGGCCAGCCAGCGTGTTCCTGCAATTGTTTCAGAGCCACCCTGAAGTTGTTACCTATCTGAGTATGTCCACTGTCTCTGTGCACTGTGAATTTGTTAATAGGTGAGATGTATAGCACATGCTGTACTTTTCTATGGGTACAACTGCTGTTTTTACTACTGTTAGCCTCCATTAGCTGCTGTTAGCTGATGATAGTGACACGATGTTTGCTACTCTTAGCCTCCATTAGCTGCTGTTTGCTGATGATAGTGAAACCATCTTTGCTACTGTTAGCCTCTTTGGCTGCTGTTAGCTGCAGTTAGTGAGAGCATCTTTAAAGTGAATTTAACTTTATCAGGCTCTGACACTAAGTAAATAAACTCTGTGTGAGAATACAACCAAAATGTTTATCAGTAGTAAAGTGTGATCTTTTTGCAACACATGAGCCTAACATTAGCTGCCTTCATGTTAGCTTGAAACCAGCTTGTATTGTTGTTTAGCTGGCTCTTGTGAGCTATCTGAAGATGGGAGATGAGGCGTCAGGTGAGGAGCAAGGGAGTGATATTAGGTGTTGGTGACATTGTCAGTGTTGCCAACTCCTCAGTAAGGAAAATCGTATTGGCTGTCCTAAAAGTTGCTAGAAGTTGCTAAATGACATCATCACATAATTTGCATAATTGATCATGCTTGCTGTAGGAGAGAGAAATAACATCATGAAAGAGATATAAACTGAGTAAAAAACACCCTAAATGTATTTAGAATATATTTAGAACTACGAATTAAATTTCTTTTGGCAATTATATTTTTTTAATGTCACAATTCAAACCCACCTCCTTTATCTGGGCTTGGGATCGGCAAAAGTGACCTGAAATAGGCACTTTGGTGAAGTTACTGTTTTTTGGGTGTGTGTGTGTTTTTATGTAGTTTTAAACCTTGTAATCCACAAAAAGCAACAGTCAAAGAAGAACTGAGTTACAGTCAGGGCGGGAGCAACGGCTTCGCTCATGCACAGTTCATTTGCAGTTTGGGCGTGTAGGGGTGAACATCTCCTGCTCTGACAGCAGCTGGGGGCGACTGCTGCGTGAGGACTAGCCGCCACCTGTGAGCGCTTTGGCACGGGCGAGGTGCCCACAGCAGCACCCACTGCTTGTTGAGAGCAACAGTGATACATGCTTTTACATCAAAAAGTCGTCATAAGTCTCCAATAACACCAGCAAAATTTGCTAGATTTTTTTGCTAGTGGCTTTTAAGAAAAAAGTGGCTAAGGGGGTCTGAAAACTCGCTAATCATAGCGACTAAGTCAGTAAGTTAGCAACACTGGGCGCTCCTTTACTGATTATAACGCTTAGGGTTGATCGTTCATATCTTGAGTCTAAAGGTGGAGACACAAATTTAAATGTTTCTCTCCAGCATGTGCATGCCTGCAACTTCTCTTATCCTCTGCCTTTGTTCTTTTACCTGTGTTACCAGTCATTAGCCTCATTCGTAAAATCCACTGTATTCAAATATTGTGGGGGAGCATTGCGCTTTCCCCAAACCGCAAACCCTAATAAACGTATTGATTATAAGGTTATGAAAACCCATCAGTTTGTCAATAGGATTATTACGCTTGAATCTATGGATATTTGTGCATACAATGTTCTTTTTTGCTATTAAATAGCCTAAAAATTACTGAGTGCACCTTTTTGTAATTTAACTGTTCCAAAACTAATGTGGAATAATTATACGAAAACTTATGAAACAAAACCCTTCACCGGACAGTGATCTACAATTGGTAAAATGTTAGTTCATAATCAAATCAGCGAAGGTTTTAGCCACAATTACTAATAATATTTAATTATGTTGTAAATATATAATGAAAGGCAGCACATTAATCAGTTCATTTCTGGGTAGTACAGCCAATATAATAGATGTATGCAAAACCAGTATGAGTGATGGTATATGTCAGATTGTGCTGGACATCTGAAAGAGTCGCTACACTCAACAGAGTTTCCTTTCAGATTTACAGTCTGTTGTCAGGTTTTATATTATTAACAATGTGTTACACTTAAATCATGAATAACAGTCAGTGGGATGTGAAGATTGTGTGAGGCTCTATTTACACCCATTGTAGACCCCCAACCCTCGCGTTGCAGCTGCAGTTCAGCAAGCTCAGACAAATACAGTGTGACAGCTAAAATCAGTAGACAAGTTGGCACATTATGCTAATTATGAGATGTCATTACATCTTAAATGGGAATGGCTGGTGGGCTTAGAAAGAGGAACGAGGGCATCGTCAGTAGCCCCATCGACACAAACTCGATCCATTTTTCCCCACACCCCAACAATCAACCCTGTCCTCCAACTCATTCTCTCTCTAACATCTCACCCTTGGCACCAGCACCCTAAAGTCCCTAAATGTCTAATCTGACCCAGTGTGACAAACACAGCGAGGCTGTAATGTATCATTTCAGTGCGCGACTTCGACTGGTAACGATGGATGTTATTGAGAGAGAGCATGTCATTGGCAGATTCTTGGCTGGATGTAATTAGATAAATACGCTCATATTGAAAGCTGTGCACACATAGAAACTTATATACAGGGTGGGCCATTTATATGGATACACTGTAATAACATGCGAATGGTTGGTGATATTAAAGTCCTGTTTGTGGCACATAAGTATATGTGAGGGGGCAAACTCCTCAAGATGGGTGGTGACCAAAGTGGCCATTTAGAAGTCGGCCATCTTGGATACAACTTTTGTTTTTTCAATAGGAAGAGGGCCATGTGACACATCAAACTTATTGGTAATGTCACAAGAAAAACAATGGTGTGCTTGGTTTCAACGTAACTTTATTCTTTCATGAGTTATTTACAAGTTTCTGACCACTTATAAAATGTGTTCAATGTGCTGCCCATTGTGTTGGATTGTCAATGCAACCCTCTTCTCCCACTCTTCACACACTGATAGCAACACCGCAGGAGAAATGACAGCACAGGCATCCAGTATCCGTAGTTTCAGGTGCTGCACATCTCGTATCTTCACACCATAGACAATTGCCTTCAGATGACCCCAAAGATAAAAGTCTAAGGGGGTCAGATCGGAAGACCTTGGGGCCATTCAACTGGCCCACGACAACCAATCCACTTTCCAGGAAACTGTTCATCTAGGAATGCTCGGACCTGGCACCCATAATGTGGTGGTGCACCATCTTGCTGGAAAAACTCAGGGAACGTGCCAGCTTCAGTGCATAAAGAGGGAAACACATCATCATGTAGCAATTTCAAATATCCAGTGGCCTTGAGGTTTCCATTGATGAAGAATGGACCCACTATCGTTGTACCCCATATACCACACCAAACCATCACTTTTGTTGGTCCAGCAGTCTTGGAGGGATCCATCCAATGTGGGTTAGTGTCAGACCGATAGCGGTGGTTTTCTTCTTTCTGGTAATATTTCTGTGTCACTGAGACAAGCGAGACAATATCTGATATTTTTTCTCAAAGTGCCAGCAGGTAAAATGGGTAATCAGTAAAAGCAAAAGCAGTCTTACAGACACATGCACACACATGCACACAGACTTGCATGTTCACATACAGGCAGAGCATTCATCTCTCAGTAATCTAACCACAGGGATCCCTCACAGTTATGGCCCCAAATAGCAGGAGCTGTCAATATGGACAAGGTTAGTGAACCCAGGGTCATAACAAGCCAGACCCCTACCCACCACACACCGACACACTTCATCCACATAATATGACACTGCCTGGGCTGCATATTGCCTAACTTTGATTACATACATGAACATCATGAATTTAATTCGGAATATCAAAAAAAAGAGTGTGCACTGTACATGCCTTAATATATCTCAGCCTGGTACTAATTGAATTTTATTCATTATACTCCAGGCTCCACAAATGTTTGAGGCACAACATGGCAAATAATTAAGCATTCATTTTTAGTGACATAATATTATATGGATGATATCACAAGGCCTCTGTCAGGGGGATTGTATTGATAAACTCAATAAGCTCATCTGGAATAAAAATCGGAACGTATAGACAAAGTGCGTGCCTGTCAGTGTTTTTCTCTGCTCATAATTTAGATTAAATTAGAGTTAAATAAAAAAAAAAAGTCAAAAGAAGAGGAATCATCAAGCCGATAATAGGATTATTGTTTGTTGTTTGTTTGTTATGGATGGCGGATTAAAAAGAAAACCAGGGTTAAACGCAGGGAAGATTAGCACAGCCTGCGTAGTTATCGCCCTGCCGTTTCATAAAATTAGCAAACGCAACAGACTGAGAGCTCATTTGCATGAGGAGATAACGCTGGCATTGTTGTACGAGTGTTGCTGCTAATTAGAGGTTGTGCGAATACTGTTATGATGAATTAAACCCTTCATCATTAACACTGAGAAAACTCGCAAATGATTGGACAGAGGGGGGAATAGCTGAAAAGCGAGCTTGAAAGAGTATTTACAGGGTGTCAACTTGACTGACACCCCCTCCCCCCAAAAAGAGAGTCTAGGGAGGGGCAGCTTTCTCTTTTGAATGTTATCAAAGTCACTAAAGCCCCAGATTGAAATATTATGGGGTTTAATAATCTTGGGGTGGGAGGTTGGGGGGTGACCTGCTTCTGTGCAATGGCTTGTGCGTGTCTGGACTGCCTTCTGGATTTAGCTAGGACGTGTCTGTGTGCGTGTGTGTGTTTGTGTGCGTGTGCGTGAGCTCATTTGTGAGTGTTTGCGATGTGTGTGTGCTTTCCTGTACCATACTGCATGTGTGTTTGCCTTATCTAAAGTGGTTAATTAAATAGCAGAGTGGAATTGTCATTTAGTTTTAATTATGTGCCATAAATGAGGAGAGCAGCTGACTCGCGCTCCTTCTCTCTATGAACTGGTCCTTCAAAAACATCAGTGAATAAAACCTAATATATGGTTCAGTTGGAAGTTATGCAATCTGACGAGAGTCGGCGAGAGGAGTGGAGAGTGGGGATGGTGGGTGGAAGTCGGGGGGCGGGGGGGGGGGGGGGAGTAAAAAGGGAGATGGTGCTAATTAAAGTCAGCTCTCTGTCAGTTCTGGTGGATAAACACTTCAAGAAGCTTTGCAGATAGACGAGAGATGCCTTTGTGTCAGGGAAATCTCTCTTACGTGGAAACGTACTCCGAAAAGGGTGACATTCCCCAGGGAGAAAGCGTCTGATAAGGACCTTGTTTTAGTTTAAAAAAAAAATACAACCAAAAAAAACCAAAACAGGCCAAAGTCATAAAGATATGCCCTTCTTCTAGTTTGTATAGCCAGCAACAATAAACCCCACAATACATTTCATTGATTACACTATTTGCATTGATTTGATCAGCTCCATGATATCTTAGCCACATATTGGTTCTTTTTTCTAAAAGTAATAATTTGCATGTAGTTTATATAAAACTACGTTTCCTAATCGTTTTCTGAACATGCGTTCTGAAGGCCTTTGTAGGCACTACAACTGATAATTGTCACGGCCCGTGGCTCAGGATCCAGGGAGCCGTGGGAGGCTGCAGTGGCCACACCCTCGGGCTGGGCCGCCTCCAAATCACCTGCGTCTCATCTGAGGCAATCACCGGAGGACTACTTCAGCCAGCTCTGACGGCTTCTCCCCGCCAGTCTGTAAGTCTCCTCCCAGTGTGACCAGCATTCGGCGTGGAAGCCTGTCATCCTGCCGGACTGCCTCCCTCCCTAGGATTCCCTTCACGGGCACCTCTCCCCTCCAAGCTCCACGGTGCTGCTCTACCTGTAAGCCTCGGCAACTTATGAAGTCTAGCCGTTCATTTCTTGATAGACTGCGTGCTGTTAACTGTGTCTCCCCTTTCTGTTGCAGTTTCCCCACGGTCCCGATTACGGTGCTCCTGGGCTCCACGCTCCTCGTTTTCCCCCCGTGGCATGAGCCTTAGTTTTTCGTTAGCGTTGTTAAAAGATTCTTCAGTTAAATAAAAACTTGTACATAGTTCTGAGCTGCGGTGTGCTGAGTCTGCTTTGGGGTCCTGTTACCTGAACACTCCGTGTTCTGTGACAATAATGACATGAACAATTTTAGCCTTTCTTGCTCACAGTTATTTTCTGTATTGACTGAACAAGCTTATCTTTTAAGAGACGGCCTTCTTGCTTTGTACGGCATCTTGCCTGCTTTTCCAAAGGATTGACTGCACCGGTCTGAAATAGATTGATTATCTATTCATTGTTGTAATGCTTGGCAGTTGGTGTTTGACTCCACATTCTATTAGATTTCTTCTGTTTTGATTCTCCTTAGTTACAATGAATCAGAAAAGGAAAAATTACCTAGAGAATGCATGCTGAAAGGCAACAGCATTAGTCATGAGTGCACTACCATGAACGTTCATCTCTTATAGTTATCCACTTAGATTTGGATGGTCCAACCAGATGTTCATTGTTAGGCTCAATGTAAAGACTAGTCTTAACAAAGACAGACTTGAGATATATAAGTGTATACTCCTGTGTATTTGTCTGTCTAGACCAGTTGGTACAACCGGCCTCAGAAATCAGACTCAGCAGTTGAAATGGGCCTGATACCCTTTTCAACTGTTTCACTCACTGAAGACACACTTAAGCAGTCAGAGCTGTGTGCATCGGATTTTGAATGGGAACATCATCTTATCTAAGGAACTACCCCACAACTATCGAAATGCAGTGAGAGGAATATTGATGTATCTCCTAACACTCATACAACTCTTGTACTGAATTACAGTGAGTAGTATGAAAATGTCACTTGCTAGGAATTGGTTTGGGCAAAACAAAGCAGAATAACCCGTCAGGTACCACACAGTAAGAGAACTAACACAGCTGAAATACTGCAGTGAAACTATATCAGGCTGTTGCTTGCTTAGAATAGGGAAGAAAAAAAACCTTGTTGACATGGTTGTTGAATGTTACTATACAAGTGAATTTGTTAATATTTTACAAGTGCAACAGATAGAGAGACTGGAACATTTGTTCTGCTATGTTTTGGTCACTGGCAGCAATGTGCAGCAGTTGGGTCATAGCAACCAATCAAAGCTGCTCAACTCATTGCACCACCTCAAGTGTTACCAAATATATATTTTTTCAAATGTCAAAAATTTCCATTCACATACCATGTTAGGTTAATGGCACAGTAACCTCTTTCAGATTGCCAGATGTTGAGCCCGTTCTCATTTGTCTGCTTTGGTTTGCTCGTGTTATTGCATTACTTCCTGGTCAGCAGACGCAGCCGGGAACTCAGTTCTTGTAGATGTTGGTTGAGGGTTGAAATTCGAGGCGCCTGCTTCTCCAAAGGACCCCCAGTGCCTGCAGGCAAAGCTGACCCCATCACCGTTCTCCTCCGACTGTCTGTGGTGCCGATCCTCGCTTCAGGCTACAAACTTACAAGGGGGGAATGCATGTTTGGAGAAGAGAAGGGGGAGTACAAGGCTGCATAGGGCAAAGGCTTAATTTGCCTGTTTTGTCACTAAATTTAAATAGGAAGATGCTGGGAAGTGTAATATTTTACAATGTGATTAATCCCTCTCTGTCATGGCATACAAGGGGCTAATGGGAAATAATGGGGTGAGGGAGTCGGGGTGGATGAGTTGTGGGGCACCAGTTGACTGGTGATTTGCTTGGATATTTGCCTCTTCCATGCAGTCAAATCAGCCTCCATTTAGAACATGAAAAGTGTGTTTAATTTGTGATTCAAACAAAGTACTTTGAATACATTGTTTTATAGAATCCATTGAAGATATCTGGATTTTTATGATTTTTAAAACAGGTACTTTAAGCATTAGTTTTATATTATTCCATGGTATCCATATTATTTAATTTAGATTACCTTAATAATTTCAGATAACTCAGGTACTGGGGGGTAAGGGGTGTGGGTGTGTGTGTGTGTGGGGGGGGGTATTCATTAAAGCTACTTGCAAGCTACTTGCATACATTTTTTAATTACTACTATAAAATTAATATTCTTGCGGGCACTGTGAAAGGAAGTGATAGAAAACAAAGGAGTATTTGGAAAGAGTTTTTTTTTTTTTGCAAAACAACACCACATTTTTCTTTGAGTGACAGCCAGCAGTATTTTCAAGGCTTTCCTTCCTAGTGAAGCCCAGGCGACAAACTGCACATCACAAGCCGGCCAAGATGGCATCCATCGCACAGCCCTGCCACTGATCTCACCGCCATCGGCCGCCAATCAGACTCATCACATGGCTGCCTTCTGCTTGCTGACAGCAGCCAGGGCCAGAAAAGTTAACTCTTGCTCCACCAAACTGGACAGAAAATCTAGTGGAATGACTGGGCCTTTCTCTGTGTCTTTTTTCCTCTTTGTTTGTGGTCAGATTATATCTGCACAAACCAGGATTGAACCACAGCAAGCGATCACTCTCTCCAGGATCCACCTCAGCCTCCTCACTGTCACTGGGACAGCAGAGCAGCAATTTTTTTGTTTTTTTGTTTTTTTCTTCTTCTTCTTTCTGCTCTTTTTTTGCAGCTAGACCAGCCTTATCATCTCAGTTTGCATACACAACACTGTGGTAAATTATCGTGTGAATGTGCATAGTGAACATTTCTAACTTAATTGGGAATATTGAATAGCAGATAATTAGATATTTGATGTGACACGTGGCGTCTAATGGGCTTGATGCAGTGGTCTCATGTTGTTCCCATAGCGAGAGGGATTTTTGATGTGTTGTCAGGCTCCAGTGTAAAAATAACTGAAGTGACAGCAGTGACTTGGTTGTCAGTGTTGTCGAGGCTGGTGCGGATTTTCACAGCCATGGGTCCTGTGTATGTGTGTGTGTGAGTGTATACGCCTGTGTATATGCGTGCGTGCGTGTGTGTGTGCTTGCATGCACTTGTATACATGTGTGTGTGTTTGTGCACTGCAATGTTGTGGGTGACAGTGCTGATCGCTGTGTGATGACAGCCTATCATTGTCGCTGTGCAAGAGTGAGAGTGGCAGGGGGGCCTTTTTGGCATGTGATTTCTCCACGCCTTCATCTGTGTCTATGGCACTCCGAGCTTGGCTTAACAAAGGAGAAGCAGGGTGGCGAGGTGGAGGGGGAGTACTCGGTGCTGGATGTCGGAGGCTGGGTGGGGCTAGCCGTTGAGACACTGTGATAGTAGCTGCAGTCACATGGTGTCACTTCCACCCACGGTTCAGGAACAGGAAGCAGAATTCACAGAATCTGTAGGGCAAAAAAGTCACCATGGCAACCAGCTCCTTTTAAACTTTTTTTTGTATGGTTGCACATTGAAGCAGTGAAAACATGGCTAACTATCAGTCACATTTAACATGCTTGAGTAATTTCGATTGTTGCAGGTTTGTCAAGTTCACTTGCCATTTGCTAGTCATCTTGTTAAAGCCTCCAAGCAGTTACTTCGGTTTAGCAAGACCAAACCTTTTTTTCTAAATGAATCGTAAGAAAGCCATTGCTTTCATTTCTTTTGTGACTGAGACATAAAAACTCATGTATAGAATTAGCAGCCAAATCTAATGAAAAATGTTAAATTCTTTGATTGCCTCCACCAAGGAGGTTATGTTTTTGGTAGCATTTGCGTACATGTGTGTCATTTTTTTGTCTGTAAACACAATAAGTCAAAAAGGTTTGACTGGAAAAATTTTGTTGGGGTGTAAAGTGGGGTCATGTTAATAATCCATTAAAATTTGGCCTTTATCCACCAAGGTTTTCAGGGCCAAATCAATGATTTATTATTTGAAAATTGAAGGGGAAAAAAACCTTAGAATTTAGAAACCATGATTCTTACAAGCCGAGATGGGCAGTAACACGTTACTGTAATCCGATTACTTTTTTCAAGTAACGAGTAAAGTAAGGGATTACTATTGCAAAATCGGTAATTAGATTACCGTTACTTTCCCGTAGGAACACTGCGTTACTGCGTTACTAAAACCGTGATTTTTTGCGAGAATGTCTCATGACAGTGACGTAAGCAAGTGCGACGTTGGTGACAACAGCTGTGTGCAGATCAACAATGGATAATATATCGAGTGTGGGAGAGAATGTGAGCGTGCAGCGTTTAAAGTGTGGAAGTACTGACCTTACTTTGAGTTTGATTCCATAAAAAGTGACAAAAACATTAGTGTCTGTTGTGCCTGGGAAGAAAACGTCGTTTTACAGCGAAAAAAACCCCTAAACTTCCAAGCACGCACCGAGTGCGCAACGACGTAATGGGAAACTCACAGAGAAACTCGCGGATTCTTCCACTGACCGCTGCGGCACACCTGCACCAGGGTAAACCTCCGCCTACCCCACTCCTGCTTTACAGGTGAAAATAGAGCAAAAGGACCGCTAGTCTTTGACTTTATTTATTTTCTGCTGTGTTTTACTTGCATCTATTTGAAAGAGTGAGTGTTAACACAAAAAAAAATATTTTATGTGCTGGAATGTGCAGAAAATAGGTTTAAATATTAAACAAATTTCTTCCAGTCAGAGAATGTTGCATATAATTAAATTTTTGCTTGATGCATAAAGTTAAAAGACTAAAACTAATAAAACAAGTTTTAAAAAGGGACTTTTCCATTTGATTACATTTTGTATGATGGATTATGTAGAAAAAGTAGAATTGGGCTGAGAGATCTATCGCTTTATCACCTCTTCAGGTTGTAAATCGTGTTTTTAAAAAGTAACTAAGTAACTAAGTAATTAATTACTTTTGAAAATAAGTAATCAGTAAAGTAACTGGAATACTTTTTTGGGGAAGTAATCAGTAATTAGTTACTGATTACTTTTTTCAAGTAACTTGACCAACACTGCTTACAAGTGTGGCGTGCATTATCAGCATATAGAAAGTACCATACAAAGATTTAAAATGGCACGTCACATTTGACCTCTGACCCCTCCTTCAAGGTCAGTATATTGATTTAAAGGTCAAAGTGATAATAATAATACTCTACAGAGCTGTTTAAAACTATTTTTCTTACTGTCATTGTTTATTGTCCACATACAGATATATATAGGGAATAATATATGTAAATTATACATTAACATCCAGATGTTATGTCACATCCAACCTGTGACCTTTTACTTTTCACATCTGCCCTTCAAGTTGATCCCAAATGTGTTATGTCTTTAAAAAAAAAAAAGTAATGTCAACAAAAAGAGAATGAGCTGCCTAGTTAGTTAGAAACACTGTAGTATAATATTATATAATGATATAATATATAGAATATAATCTATTATTATCTACTTCTACATAACATTTGTATAATCAAAGTAAACATCTGTCATGCTACCCTTATCTGATTTTTAATGAACAGCAAACTTAAAAAGCTTTTAGAAATTACAAAGAAAATAAATTGAATACATGAAAAATACAATACTATTCCCTTAAAAGTAAATACTGCCCAGAGAGTGAATGGCCTTGGTGAAGGTTTGCAACCCTTGGAGTTTATCTTGTGGTAAGTTGTGTTAGGTGTGTGTTGGAAAGTAAAGACCCTAATATATTAGAAAGAAATCCCAACAATCACATGAGACCTATGAGCAAGGATTTTTGAGACAGTAGGAAGGAAAAACTTCCTTTTTAACAGAAAAAAACATCCGTCAGAACCAGGCTCAGGGAGGGCTGTCCATCTGCCATGGCCAGTTGGATGTGAGGGGAGGTAGAACCGAGCAGAGAGAGGCAAAGACTACTACAGAAGCACAGTGTTTCGTAGCACGATCTCTGGCTCATCCCAACAAATACCGTGCTAGTTCATATACAGAAAGTCAGTAATTGAGTACTTACACTGCGAAAATTATCAGATATGGCTGTGCATCAGTGTCAAATCTACAAGACTGGCTTGTATGTTTCCTGGTTCAGCTTTTGTAAGCAGATGATTGGCTATTACAACATCAGTCTCACAAAACAATCCCACAGATTTCTATCTGGGATTCTTTGAGTACCATGTCCCTTATAACAGCTCTGGTTTTACTTTGTACTGGTTTTGTAAAAGGAAGCAGAAAAAAAAAATCCAATCTGACAACATCAAAAAGTTTCCTGTGAAAGGAGTCATTTCATTTTCTGGTTAGATTTTTGATAAGGGGAAGGGCTTTTGTAATAACTTGCCTTAAGTCATCAGGGGCGAAATTTCAAGGAGACAGATCACATGATTGTTTCTGTCTAAGGCTGCTTTGGAAATGCTCCAAAAAGCCTCTTTCTTTCCTAGTTATTACCTTATTTATATATGAAAAGTTAAACCAAAATAGGATTCATAATGGAAATATTTCCTCTTTAAGATCTAGGAACAAAAGCTCCCAGTGAGGTTGGCCTTGGCATACTTTGAAACTAGTCCAGTTCATTGCACATACAGTCCACGCACACACAATGGCTGAAGTAAATTATCTCGATGAAATGAAAATGAAGAGACAGGCTGTCCATTAAGTCAACACCCAGGAATTCCAGCTTCCTATCTTAGTAGCACTAAGGTTATGCGTGACTATTAACTAGACTGTCTGCCCATCTCACCTGGAGACTTCTTCATGGGGAAAGAAGTGAGTAGTAGCTCACAAGGACTTAGTGTTTGCTGATTGTCTGTCCTGATCATTGTTTTCATATTAACAGTAAACTCAAAATATAAAAGTTATGTATTTATATATACATAAAGTGTATTTTGTTTAATACTTCCTTACCTCTCATTCACCTGCTTCAGTGTCTGTGTATTTTCAGGTTGAATTTAGAGTCGCCTCCCTGAGTTATTTATGCCAGATTAACTGTGACAAAGATTGTCATTTATTCTTTTATCAGCAAAGAAGACAAACTTTTCAGATGCGTCAGAGACAAGCCACCGCATGTTGTACACTCTGAGGAGCATGAGAAACGTGCGCTTCGTAAGTGTGGAGGCAGTTAACCTTTAATAAACAGATGGACAACTCCAACTGGTGCTGTGAAATTAAAAGGCTTGAAATAACAACAGTACGATTACATGCAAGCTGCCTACAATGCCAGTCTGTTTCTTTTTCCCTTAATTTTACTTTTGTTCCTTCAAACTGATACCAAAGTGGTCAGGGCTCGTCTTATTTAGGGCTCCAGGCCACTAGAAACTCTTAGGTGGTCCTCCACAAAATTACCTAGTGCAGTCAAGGGGGTTCACATGACATAACCTCAGCAAATAGTGGTAATCATTAATAAAAAAAAACCTGCACATTAACAGCAATTGATCAGTGCTTTACAC
Source organism: Simochromis diagramma (assembly GCF_900408965.1). Lineage (NCBI taxonomy): Eukaryota > Metazoa > Chordata > Actinopteri > Cichliformes > Cichlidae > Simochromis > Simochromis diagramma. Next base: position 8,613,440 of record NW_024387423.1, on the reverse strand, counting down.
AACAGTGTTGTGCTCGCTTGGATTGAAATTTTACTCAATACTAGTAGTAAAAACTAGTACTCATTTATGGTTGACACATGGAATCAGATGGAACAACCACAGTATTTATGCCAAGCAAAAACTCACACACAGCAACAGATACGCCTCTCTTGTTTCTCCCTTCTTTCATCTTTGCAACCCCCCCCCCCCCCCCCCCCCCAAAAAAAAAACAAAAAACCCTGCTGGCAACCTCTGGCTACAAAAACTTGAACCAATAATGTTAATGGGGGATCACATGGGAGCAGCGATTGAGCTGGGTGTGGGGTTTGCAGGGGAAACTGCTTCCAAGCAAACACATTGTAGTCCTTTAAAGAAAGGGGAAGAATGTGCAACACATGCCCCTGAGCTTCAAATCCTCTGGGAAGTGATCAGTTTATACAAGTCTTGGAAACATGATTTAGTCTTTTACAGGACACAAAAAAATCTCCATTAAAAATCTATATAAAAAGTGTTCATTGCAGGGTTTCCAGACTGAAAAAACTCCCATGCCACGCTGGAAATATTTCTGTGGTCACACTTTCTTTGAAGCAATATTAACAAAAACATATTGACAAGTTGTGGTCAGGGGAGAAACCACCATCAGGGCAGGAGAGGTTAGATCTTCTGTGTCCTGTCCTGTCTCAGTATATATATCTTGTCCTGTGCAATAAAGATCTTGCATTAAATGGATATCGAGCTGTCTTACTGTGTTTTTGTATTCAGCACAAGCAAACTTTTATTCCGTTGGCACCGCATTTATCTGCTCGAGGAACAACAGCAGCTTTGTACACATTGCCCAGTTTGTGGCCTATAAAAAGCCTACGGCTAATTTTCCAAATTCCATCCACTCCAATAGAACAACCTCCTGATTAACAATATGGATATCTCTGCTTTTTGTGTGTGTGTGTATGTGCGTAATTATTCCATTTTAACTGTTTTTTGTGTGGGGGTTTAAGAAAAGAGTATTTTTTAGGACTGAAAGCAGATTTGTAATGCAAATGGTCATATAATGATCATGTATACTACAGTCAGACAGGGCCACATTTACAACTTTGATATTTTTCAAGCTCTTTGTCTTTGACCCCCAAATATTTAAATTTAGTGTGATTAGAAGAGTGTAAGTTTCTTTTGCATATGAGTTCACGTACATGGTGAAAAATGATTTTTTAGTGTCCTGTGGAGGAAATGGCCTTCAACTTTATTACCAGATGAGGTCTTTATATTGGTCATTGGGATACATTTGACAAAGTCGTCTTTTTTTTTTTACACCCAATGAAAACTTTTTTTTTCTTTCTGTAGTATCTCTCCATGGCAACCACAGTGTGAGGAAGGTTTGGAAACGAGCTAGCTCGGCTTAAGCAGAGAGCACTGGTTAAAACTGTTGTGTGTTTTTTTTAATAACCCACAGCTGACACACATGTATACAAAGACACAAAAAGAAAATTTACGGCTTGAATTTTTAAATCTCAACCATCATTTGGTTACACTGACAAGTAAAGATTACCGAGATTGTTTCCTTACATGGTGAAGGAATTTAAACACTCCAATTCTCGTCTCCCGCTGGAAGATAGCCTGTGGGTTACATGGCAACTGTCTTAACCTAAGTGAAGTGAATATATCCCATTAACCACCAGCTTCAGTCTGGTAATACCACTGGACAGGTGACCTGCAGGCCTATAACATGTCTCAACCCTCATTCATGTCTGCCTGGGATGAGGCCTGTCCAGAAAGAGGCCTCGAGGGCCTACTGTATCTCACGGTCATGTCTAATCTGGTTACCGCAGCAACAGCAGGGATTAGGAGTGTGATAAGGGAGGGGCTCCTCTAACGAGTCTGGTCATATACATAATTCATGTAAACGAGCCAGGCTAGGAGGAAAGCATGAGAAGTTGATGGTTGATGAGAATATATAGAACACACACACACACACTTAGACATATACACATGTAATTAACCACTATCTCATGGATATCTCCTTGCAGTGTTGATGTACATGCAACACATTAAGTCTACATATTCGAGGTAAATCATAATGAAGCCGTATTTGCTGCAGACTTTGAAATGAGATTAATTAAACTTTTCTTTCATTGCACTGCTCGGCTTTAAAGGAAAATACAAACACACCTACATGTTCACCCTGAAATTCTTTATTGAGTCAGTGAAGCAAAAATTATGTGAGGCTGATGAGATGTGGTGTCATCCGTGCTTTAACAACACGCTGCAGCTGAAGCCCGGAAAACAATCACATCCAACGGTGTGACACGGGGTCATTTCAACAATATTAGTCATTTTCACTCACGAGCAGATGTCTTAAGGGACGAGATTATGGCTGTGATTTCACTGTGACTCAACCTTCATATCACTAAAGTGCGAATGTGCTTGTGTGCGTGTGTGTTTGTGTGCGACAAAGAAAGAAAGAGATAGTCGGGGTGTCTGCATTAGTGAATTTGAATGCACTTGTTTATGTATATGTTGCTTCTCAGTGGACATGACAAATGTGTCGCCCCCTTCAGTGTGTGCTACAACGAGAGGCCGCCTTCCACCGCCCCTCACAAGCAAGCACACTAACACACAAACACACGCATACACACTCTGCCACCTCTTCGCCCTCGCTCTTCTCCTCGTGCCCCACTCCCCCACACCCCACCTGCATAATAAACCCCCGCACCCTCAACCCCACACCCCCCTTCTGTCTTTCCTGCCAGAGCGCCCATGTCCAAACCAAACACAACAGATCAACAACTCGACATGCAGATCGTGTCACGGGATAAATTATGCGCAGCGTGTCAGCCTCATACGTGGGCTCTCGGCTGGCTGTCCGTGACATGTGTCAGGGTGCCCCTGCGTCTCCGCTGCACAACGCTAATGACGGGATGCCGGGTTAGCCTCCGATGCACCCCACCCCTCCGCCTGCCCCCAACCACCTTCTACCCCTTCAACCACTCCCCTACCACCAGCACCCACCCCCACCACCCACTCATCACCAGCGATGAGACAGTGTGTCACCTCTGTGAGGGTGGAAGTTTAAAAAAAATGTTTTGGTCCAGTGTTTTATCAATGTGGATTTTTGGTTAAAAAGCAGTGAAAGTAAGTGTTTAATGTGTTTGGATTCGTGTAGAGTCCACGGATATCGATAAATATTATAAAATAGTCAACCATCATAAACTGACACAATAAACAATAATAAATAAACAATAAAAATCATAATCGACACAGAGGCTTTTGTCCTTTGTTGTTATTAAGTGGTGTGCAGCACTAAACCAAATGCCAAGTGTTGGTATCAGTTCTGTACATCCTTTGATATACACAGCATGACATGCAAGACCTTTTTAAAACAATTTACCGGTCTCCCCTTCCTCCCCACCCCCGTCCTCATCCTCTCCCCTCCTCTCAAATCTCTACCTTCTCTTGGTGCATTTTTTATTTATGCCCTTTTTTTGTGGTCTTTGTATGCAAATCCTGTCTGACTTGTCTGAATTATGTGTGTCTGTCCGGGAGCTTCTGTGATTCGGAGTGACTGAGGATTGCACACACGGTGATTGCATCCACTGGGCCCACTCTGAGCCTTGCATAAGTAATTGAGATGTCAGTATGTGTTCTCATATTCCCACAACAAAACTGTAGGAAAACATGCACTGTTGAAGGTCATTTGAATAATTCCTTAATGGAAGGAAGGCCTTGTTTTTCAGGATGCATGAAAAAGCAAATGTCAATGATCAAAATCAAGCAGCATCATATCTCATGGAGGCAGCACTGATTCCTGGAGCACTTCACCCTCCATCTCCCTCTCTTTCCTCTCTGAAAAGATAGATAAGGGATAAGTGTCTTTGTGCATATCAAGCACAGCACAAGCCACTATTTCTCAAGGGTCTTTTTGAAACACAAATTGGTTTTGAGACATTTTCTATGTTGACCTCTTTGATTTGAAATAGGAAACGACAGGAACATGGTAGTTCTCGTGCTAAAAAAAAGAAAAGAAAAACCCTGAGAGGTCAGTGATTAAATCATACATACACACAATGGATGAGGGGAAATATGTCATTAATCTTTCATATATAGATTATTATCACAGCTATAGACAAGTCCCCAGGTGAACAGCCAAACACAGATAGTTATTAGCTGCTACATGGAGAAGGTGTGCATAGAAAAACACGTACCGGGCACAGGGCATGTTTATATCCTAGGGATTAACAATTCAAATGCATATTTTATGGAAAGATACATGCCTTTTAACGTACACTTTAATGAAACTGAAAACGGCAGAGACTTACAACAAAACAGACCCGCTCCTGACCAAAAAAGGCAGGAAAAAATTGACACAGTGAGAACAGAATGGATAGGTATCGTATCTTGTTTTGTAAAACCACATCCTTCATCCACCAAGCTGGAGGAAACATTTCACCACCACCCCCACCACCCCCGCCCATGCTTTGTGTTTTGTCCGGGCTTGTGATGGATGAAGGGCCTGGCGACACACACCTGCAGATCTCATCCACCACCAAATCATAACTAAAGGCTTGGCAGACTGAGATGATCTCCTACATCCGTTAGCCTGCTACTGTCAAACAACATCATTCTCTAAAGACAACTCTGTCACATCAACCCTCCCACCGCAAAATAAACCCACCTTGATGAAAGACTGCTGCATGTCCATCAAAGAAAAAAAAAATATGTGTGCACAAATACACTGCTACTCAAACCAGCTGGGGTATTGCACATGAGCAGCAGTGTAGCATGTGAGCTTTAATGAATAAAATCAACACATTTTAATACATTTACAATCTTATTAGTGAGCTATGAACGATATGAGGAAGGTTACAGGTGAAAAGTTAAACAGTAATAATAATAATAGACACTCCAAAGTGTCTCAAAATACAAAGTAAAAGTTGCTCCAAGAGCTGACTGACAAAAATATGACTTAAGGTTTTTAAATCCGTGTAACAGTTGCCTCACGTTTTACAATGAGAAGCCTAGCAACAAAAATGAATCAAGTCCACGAAGTGACTTAGATGAACATAAAAATAGACAGAGGCAGGTATCCTCAGCTAAACGCGAATACTGATAACTTCTTCCCGAATGCAATTTCCACAATGAAGCCTCTTATCAGGATCCGAACAGATTTCTCCGACTTTAGTTTCTGATCCCGTACAAAGGCTCTCAGTCGTTGTTGCTTTGTTTGCTGATTCTCTGTCAGACATTGTTTGTTTGGTTTGAGGTATTTTGGAAGGGTATTAAACCATACGTCAGAGTTGTGTGCAAAAAGTTAGAGGTTTTGCACACTGCAGACGTACGCCGGGATCCTCAGCGGGAGCTTTGTCTTTGTTTCGTGGTTGACGATGAACTCCGCGTCGCTATCACACACAAAACCTGGAACGACGACCAGGAACATGCGAAGCTGTTCAAAAGGACTTGTCAGGGAAAACCACAGGTGTTGTTTCCGCTGAGCATGCGCACATATTGAAGTAATAACACGCCTCGGAACTTTAGAGGTGAACCTCTGAGAAGAGATCAAACGGCATGAGCGCTTGGATCAACATACCCTGTCTCATTCAGCTTCATTTCTCTGTGAGCCCTAACCCTAGTGTGACACCTCTCTATGACTGCCTTTAACAGATAACAGTGTGCTTTATGCAATGTACTGGATAAGAGTGTAAAGCTGAGTACACATTCCCATGCTATCCCATATATACATTCTGTATATATATATATATATATATGTGTGTGTGTGTGTGTGTGTGTGTGTGTGTGTGTGTGTGTGTGTGTGTGTGTGTATGTGTAGGTTAATACTCCCTCCCCATGTTCCCACCAGCCCAGGTAATTTTGTTATTCCGTTTGCGCCCTCTGTCTACACCCACCCCTGTCTGCTGTACATAATGGTCCAAGCCCTGGGAGGAAGCAGGCATTTACTTATACAAAACCTTGAGGAAATCCCTACCAATCCTCAGGGCTCACGTTCAGGAGCGCCCAAAACACAAAGGCTATGCAAATCTGCCCAGCCTGCGTTTATCTACCCTCGGTTTCCGTTTGCACCGCGGGAACCAGCATTGTGCTGTGCGTGGCGATTATCGCATGTAATTTACATAGAATACGCACAGGAAACAGTGCACTGATCTCTAACAAAGCAAGAAAGAGTCTCTATCGGCTCAGGAGCTATCTGACGGCGCAGCAAAATTACAGGTTTAGCTGTGGGGTATTAAACCTACAAGGTGTTTTTTATTTCTGGTGTGCAGGGAACACTATCTCCTCCAAATGTTGCTTGTTTATCTGCCTTGTTTGTTTTATAACCCAACTCTAGCAGTCCCCTCTCTGAGAAAGCTGCATCTTCAGCCAGGGCTAATCTGCCCTCTGCCTGTGTTTCCTTTGTCACTGAATCCATGTATCAACACAGCGAGGTGCAGTCAGATTGAGGAGGTGTGTAATTGCACAAAGACACTCGTGCTAATATAGCTGGGAGACTGAGTATGTGTGACTGACTCAGCTGACACAAGACATGTTGTGAGTGTGAGGAATGGAAGTCATAACACTGCAGCATGGCTTCATCCATACAAAGGCTGGTACTGTAAGTACTCTATCAGAAACCTGAGACATGAGGGCGAGATGAGAGATCGGATTCCTGATGCAGACGCTTCACCTGCGGGACTGCCCGGAGAAGAAAACCCCAAAGCTTGTTGATACCTTTGGCTGGGGGTCACACAGAGGTCGTGGCCCCTAATAAATCTCCTTTCAGCTTTCACACCGGCTGAATACTGAGGCAGTTCTATAAATTTAATAAAGCTGGATGTGAAACATAACAAAAGTCAACTGCGCGCGCACAAACACACATACAAAAACAAAACAAAACTAAAACACAAAACTGATGACACAGAAGCTGTGTGATTTGTCCAAAACAGTAATTACGAAATATCTGAAAACGATCAGTAAAGTGGAACGAGAAACTGCAACAACTTCCACTATATCTGACTGACAATTTAAAACACACACACGAAAAAGCCTGTATAAGTGACACTTCATCAAAAAAAATACAGTTGGACAAACCAACCAAAAATGTGTACATGTGCTAAAATAGTAGCATTTATCGCACGCATGTATTCAATTTGGTTGTGATTAATGTGACACAGGCAGCAGATTCACCCATAGCGTCTCAAGAATCACATAAAAGGTATTATTCAGTTTTGATTATAGACTCCCTATTGCCCCATTTTTTTTTAAACTTAAGCAGAACAGACAGCCATCTGATTTTGCTCCAAGAAGACATGCAAAAAATACACTGCCGTCATTAATACAACACTGATTCTTTCAGAACGGCCCTCCGAAGGCCAGTCACAAGCCTAGCATGGGTTTCTTACTGTACAATAGGCACCCTTACAGGCTTATCATCCCCGTCATCTTCATCATTATAATCATTGGTGGTATGATGCGGCTCAGTCATCAGTTGTAAGTATGACACCAGTGACTTTTATTTTGTCTAACAATTTGGGAAAAACATAAAAGCAGGCCTGTTACAGAACACAGAATATGTACCAGCAGTGAGACGTTTCGAATCTCACCTCCAGTTTGCTAAGAATAGCCACTAGAGGAAATCCTGTTACACTGGGTTAGGATTTGACATGGGTGTACACACTTGACTTTGCTCGAGAGCAAATTCTACAAAGCCGAGTTTTTACATTTTGAGTTCGGTGCACCGCCATGACAAAAGAACACACAACCACAAAAATCTGACTGTTAACAACTGCTTTGGGGTTTATTTTACAATTCAGAGAGAGAGAGAGAGAGAGAGAGAGAGAGAGAGAGAGAAAAGAAAAATGAAACAAACTAATCGGTGCTAAAAAGTCGTGTTTTTTTTTTCTTTCTTTACAATATTGTCGATAAAACATTGAAATGTATAGTCATTGTGCATCGCTTATTTATTTTCCACACCATTTCATGCATCAAGTTGGATGCAAGTAATAATTAAAATCATTTCTGTAAACCAAGCCAAAGAAGCTAAATTTGTATTTTTCTTTAAAAAAAAGGTCATTTCGTAGCTCTACAGCATATATCTATGTACACCATCTGTTTTTATTTTTTAGCTTTTTCTTTTTGTATATAAAAATGACAATATAAAAGTTCAAGAATGCACACACCTTAAGATACAAACAATTTTGAGCCGTTTTTCAAATGGTAAGATATGTCTCATGGAGTACTGACATTTCACTGGTAATCATTTACACGTGACGGACTGTTCTCTTTACAGCTGAATAAAGCGACACAGTTTAGAAAGAGAAAAGTTGTAACAAACCATACACCTGGAAAATTGCTATGAGGTGATACTTCACAACAAGGAAAAAGTTTCTGCAGCAAACTTGCATACCGATGGCCGTTCATTTCCACTGATTGACTCAGAACCAGAAGCAGCATTTCAGTTTTTCCAAATGTTCATGTGATGTTTTTTTTTCCTCTTTTTTACACTGACAGATTTATGAGCAGGCCATTCATCATCAAAAACATTGCCGTGACAGAAACCCAAGAAGGAAAGAGGGGCGGGGTGGGGTGGGGAGGGGGGGTTGATAATCCTTGATCTTTTAAAATCTGATTTTGACAAATGCAAGATATTTCAAAACATGTTCTCTTTACAAATTCAACTGTCTAAGGTGCTACTTCAGTCTTTCGGGGTATTCTTTCATTCTTTTGGTGTATACATTGAATTTTCCACCTTCTTCATATCAAGTAATATACAGTTATCTTTTCCACCAATTCTGTCCACTCGCCACTTTTACCGTTGAAGCAGTAGTTGTATTTTTGCCATGAAAAGATTAAAATCTCGTGTTTAACCTTGATTCACTAAAATACATGCACAGATCAGACAAATAGCATATAAATATATTACAAAATAAGTGTAAAAAAGCTTGGCAAAACAAAAACAAATTGACATGAAAAGACATGGTCCAGTCAGGCAGTTATCACAAAAAAAAATTAATAATAATAATAAGACTTGATTTTTATTTTTATTTTTCTGGCGGCTCAGTTCGGCCCAGTGCAGTAACTGTGAACAACGTCATTTTTAGTGCAATGAAAATCGAGTCAGTTCCACAGCTGTCAGTCTTTACTCTCAGCTCGAGACATTGTTTAAACCTTCTCCATTTTGTCTAGCTTCTCCAGTTTCTCCAAAGCGGTGACAAACACCAGGTGGTCCTCTGGAGACTTGCCATGGGTCTTGCTGAGGTGCAGTTTGACTGCGTGTTTGCTGACGAATGTCCGATTGCAAAGTCTGCACTGGTACACGGAGCCTGTGTCGTCCTCTGGCGTGGTCAAGGCTGACAGGGGGCTGCCGAATGTCATTTTGTCTGTGATCACCTTCGAGGCAGCCTGCTGCTCCCGTAGGTGCTCAGCTGACAGTTTGGACAGGTCCTTCAAGCTGAAGCCCAGGTGAGACTCCAGGTGGCTGATGTAGGAGGAGGGAGTCCTGAACTGAGAGGCACAGTCACCACAGAGGAACACGGGCTGGCACGAGTCCATGTTCTTGAGAAACTTGGTGCCCCCAGTTCGTCTCAGCTGGTACTTGACATTAGCCAGCCAGTGGGATATGGTAGTCATGGAGAGGCCCGTGAATTTACAGATGTGGACCCTTTCCTGAGGGCCCAGGTCGGTCATGGCGTAGCGGCCCTCTGGGGTCTCCCTCAGGCTAGACGCAAACTGTGCCTGCAGAATGAGGAGATGCTGGGGATTCCAGTTTGACTGTCTCCCTTTCCTCTTCTGCACTGGGGAGAGGTCCTCGAGGGCATCCTCAAACGCGCTGCCATCAGCGTCCGACTTCTCTGAGATGGAGGAGGGAGTTGAAGATTTGGGCGTAAGTCTCCCGGTGAGGTTCTTTACCATGTCTGAAATGTCCATCAGAGCGTTCTCTCTCAGGGGTGAGGAGACTGTGTCAGGGAGGGAAATAAGGGGTTTGTTACCATTTACGCTACTGTTGGTCAAAAGTGCACTGCTGCTTTTGTTGTTGTTGTTGTTGTTGCTATTAGTGGCGGACTTATTTTTACTCAGGTCTATGGGCTGGTCATTATTTTCATACAGCTGGTAGTGGTTGACGGGCTCAGCTGGCTTGCCCTGAGGAGTTGGGTTGAAAGCTGGCTTTTCCATCATGCTGTTGCTGATTTTGTAAAGCATAGACAGTGGATCTGCTGCGGGACTTACTGGTTTTGAGGCTTTCCCCAGGTGTGTGTTCATGATTGATTGGAGTGCGCTAAGAGGGTTGATGAAAGGACTTTCAGGTGAGTGATCGGTGATGATGCCAAGACTGTTTCCGTTAGTTACTGGGGATTGGCACGTCTCAGAGCCATTCTTTGAATGGTTGCTGTGGCTATCTACTAGGCTCTCTTTGGGCTCCTTCTTGCAGATAAGCTCTGAATCTACACTGCCCGGGCTGCTACTTCTCATACCAGATGGTTTACCTACGGAAAAGTCATTTGGAGATGCCAAATGCTCTCGCTGTTCTCTCAGTGCAGGGGAAGGGGATTTTCCCAGCGATGGTTGTCGGCATCGTTCCAGGCTCACCATCTTCTCCTCCTTTTCTTTCTTCACAGTGGCAGCTTTTCCTGTCACTTTCTCCACGAGCTCCTCCATGGCGGTGACATTGCTCCTTAGGGGAGTAGGAGAGGAAGGGCTCCGAGGTGAGTGGATGACTGAGTTGGGGTCGCTCACAAGACTTCGTAGACCACTGTTAAACATTGGCTGCATCTGAACACTCTGGACAGTCGGGGGTAGAACAGTGGCTGAGCTTTTCACGGCACCCTGCAGCTGGTAGGCCGCATGAATGCTAGGGTAGCCACCCCAGGTGGGCGTGCCTGTCTGAGCCTTGCTGATAGCACTAGATACTGTGTTCTCAAGGGATTTGAGAATATCTAAACCCTCTTTAGGGGTCTCCTCCAGGTCTTCTTCTCTAAGGTATTTATACGAGGTGGTGTCAGTCTCAGATTTCTCACCTGAGTCGTCTTTCTCTTCCTTGATTTTTTTCTCCACTTGCTCGCCTCCTTCGACTTTTTCATCCTCACCCGCTTCCCTCTTTTCCTCTGAGCCAGAGGATAGTGCAGGAGACACTGGCTGGGACTTAACCGTACTGGGAACAGGGAGTCTGGTGGTGGTTGGCGGTAATGGGATAGACTGAATCTTTTCTTCCACCACTGGATCAAAGACTAGCTGCTTGCCCTTTTTGGAAGCAGAATTTGTGACCTTCAAAAAGTGACCTGTAACCATCATGTGGGCAGTCAGCTGCTGCAATGTATCATGGGAGCTCCCGCACTCCATGCATTTTAGAATCTGTGCTTTGCGAGCTTCAAACTGCCATGTGTAGCTGGCACCATTCTGGTAGCCATAGCGGTTGTTTGGCGTAACATAGGGGTTAGCTGCAGCTTTTGTGTCTTTGCCAACATCCCCAAGAGAGACACTGCCACCACCACTACCAGCATGGATAGAGTCTGGGGAGCATGGAGAGACTATAGCATCTTGGATAGCACGTTTTTTAGCTGAAGTGGGCACCAGTTTAGTGGCCAAGGCTGGCACTGGTTCTTTGAGAGGCACTTTCTGGTAATGCTTGGTCTTGATCATATGAACGCTGAGATCTTGCAGAGATTCAAATGAGTGGCCACAGTACATGCATTTCAGAACTTTCTGGGCGTCCTCTTTCCCCTCCATTTCCATCAAGGAACGCTTACGTGGTTTGGACCAGCGCTTTCCCTGATCTTCCTCTTTGTCTTTGTTGTCATCTCGATAGTGGCCCGTCTCATTCATGTGGACCGTCAAACCCACCAGTGTGTCATAGGCAGCACTGCAGTCTTTGCAGCGGAACTTGCTCGCACCAGTAAAAACAGAGCCATACAGCTTGTTGTTCTGTCGGTAGAGCTGCACTGTGCTGAAGAGGCTAGGCTCTGGTAAAAGGTGATAGGGGGTCTGCTGAAGTGTTTTGGCAAGTGCTGCCTGATGCCAGTCATAGGCTACACCACTACCATTACTGGCAGCAGCATTGCTGCTCCCACTGCTGCTGGTTGCACTGTGGCTGCTAACAGAGCTAGCTGCTGTGCCATTTGTACTGCCACTTGTGCTCCCTGTGTGGTTGACAGTGGTGCTGGAGGTCTTGCCGTTATGGTGACTGCTAGCCATGTTGACCCCACTGCTCTTATTTATGGTTGTAGTTGTGGCCACAGAGGCAGTAGAGGCAGGCTCTGGACTAGTGAGGGCACTGTTGACACTGCCAGCTGCAGCAGGCTTAGATTTCATGATGTCCATTGTGATGCTAGACCAAGAGGCATCTGAGATGAGGTTTGCATAGACGGCCTTCATCTGTGCCAGGCTGTCCTGGAAAGAGAGGCCGTTGTTGGGACGGAAGGGAAAAGCTGAGCCCTCCCTCTCCTGACCATCCCTGGAAGAGGTGCTCTTGAAGTCTGCAAGTCGGTCGCTAGCATCACTAAGCGGAGACCCGTATCCAGCGTCAGGGTTAGTGCCATTGCTGAGTGGGGAGTCTCTGTAGCTAGGTGGTCGGCCCCCATCCACGTCTTCTTCTTCCTCGTTGCAGAGGAACTCAGTGTCCTGGCCGTCTAATGAGAGGCCGTCATCTTGCAGGTGCTCTTCCTCATCGTGAGCAGCTGCCTTAAGCTCGTCCTCGGGCATGTACGCTGGAGTACAGAGAGACAGCAAGAGAGAGGAGATAAAAATGGAGGGGGGGGGGAGAAGAAAAGAGGTCAGCTCAGTGAAATTAAAGATTTACAGCACACTAACAGGACCACTGTCAAAATAACATGGAATGAATGCTCAATGGTGGGAAATGCAGGCTTTTATTCTCACCCAATGTGAGTGTGCGTATATGTCTGCATGCATGCATGCATGACTTTGTGTGTACTTTGCACACATGTGTCTCTGAAAGCCAGTGGTGAAAAAGACCTCCAAGGGAAAAATAAATCACTGAGCTTCTGACAGTTGTCCTTTTCCTTCCCAACTATCTATTCCTCCACACATGCCTCATGTTCCCCAGGAAATGACTGGCTGTTTGGCCTTGTTAGCCAGCTGCATGCTTACATGTTCAGCTCCCTCCCTTCTCTTTCTTTCTCACTTTTCCAAGCCTGTACTGCATCTCACTCATCTAGTCCATGAAGCCTAGCTCCTCTCCCATTCAAGTTATTCGACTGAAGAGGGACAGAAGAAAAAAATTACCACTTTGGAGATATCACAGTTTTCCTAACCCACTCCAATTAGCTGACGGCCATTTTCAACTGTGCTACTATGCAGGAGCTGGAAAAACAATGCTCTCTGGTTTGAGAGCGATACAAATGCAACCAGTTTATATATTTGCACTCCAGCTGTTCGATGATCCACGACAACACGGACAATGTCTTAAAAAGACAAATTAAAACAGGAAGGCAAACACTCGATCAAAGAAAAAAAGCCAAGCGGAAACAGAACTAAGATGTAACAGGTTTCAAGGAAAAAAAAAACGTAAAAACAAACGAGATTGAAAGACAGACTACGTGCATTTGGAGGCGTGCATTTTTGTGAGTGTGTGTGTGCATGCAAAGAAAGGCACAGTAAGCATTAGCAAGTTGCGCAGACAGGAGGTGGTTAGGGGGAGAATAAGTGAATGAGAAGAAGACGTGGGAGAGAAAGAAAAAGTGAGCAGGAGGCGGTGGGTTTGTTAGGTGGGGAGAGGCGGAATGAGAGGAAAAAAAAGGGAGAAAGAAGAGGGTGAGTGAGGCAGGGAGACAGGAAAGACGGCCCCCTAGCTTCTTCCTTTATCTCCTTCCTGCATGGTGAGATGTGTGTCCTACATGCCAGTATCAGTCTCTCCCGATGAAACAGATGTGCTGTCAACTTCAAACGGCACGCTAACCTGTCATATCATAATCTAAGTGGACATAATACCTGATATATATACACTGGCACCATTTACTGCTGCCTGAGAGGAGATGGGTGGAGGGTGGAGGGTGGTGGGTGGCGGCGGGGAGGAGGTGAGCAGCTGCACCATCAACTGTGAGTATGTGATGATGTGCATGTGCGTACGTGTGAGTGCCTCCGTAAGTGCCTGTTTGCGATTGCGACTCCGCACGCATGCTCACCTTCCGTGCCCATGTGTGTACTTTATGCATTTTTTCCCCCCCACTCGTACACATTTGCTCTTACAGCGCGAACCTGAACCCACCGACCATAATATTGCCTATAAGTCTGAGTTCGCTGTGTGCTACTGATACACCCTTCTCCAAATGAGCAACATACTCCCCTAACGCCTGACAGGATTTCTGTGAAATGAGAGCACTACAGGAGAACCTGGCTGCGCTTCAATCCCACTGACAGACTGAGACCGAGACAGTTTCTAAAACTCCTGAAAATCCCTAACACAGCAGATTAGCATTATGTGCTGTACTCTCTACAACACATCTGCAGAGTGTCTTCTGCTACAGTGCCTTCCCTCTCACTAACCCGCTTCCAAAAGAGGAGGCTATCAATACATATCAGCCTTTTTAATATACAAAGCATCCTGCAGAACGGCTATCCATTCTTCTCAAGCACACAGGAACGGCGCAAGCATACAGTAGGAATTACCTATGTGAATCACTCACATCAGTTGCAGCCAAAAAAAACAGCTAAACCCCAATAGCTGGCAGTGTTTAATAAGTAGACACGCAGATACACAGACAGCAGGAATGAGAAGCAGCAGATCAGAAATATCCCTGGGTGAGTGACAAAACACAGACTGCAGCAGGGAGGGGCTTCGAACGATGAGCAGGTCGCCAGGGAACCCTTTGACGATCCCTGTCAATCAATTCCTGTCCTGCCATGTTGTCATGGAAACAACAAAGAGGGAGATATCAAAAGCCCACAGACAAAAGACTGGCAGAGACAGACATCTGTAAAAATCACAGGCAGCAAGTGGACGGCTTCGCAAGCCATAAACGTACAACGTTCGTGATGAAACTTGAGTCTGAAATAAATGATCTCTCCATCTGTTTTGAGATGCTGCATGAATTCTGACAGGATGCTAAAACCCAACAAATATTAGAAGCTACGCATCAACTCAATCACCCGCAACTTGAAGAAGTGCGATTGTGACTGGCGGCCAGATTAAGCCCCTTCTCTTCTCCTGGGTGCACATATGCAGAGCAACACCAGCAGCAAGGGGCGGGCCCGGGAAGGGCTGGCGTGCCGTCCCTGGCGGTTTGGTTTGCCGAGTGGGTGATGGCTGTGAGCAGGGCCATCTGCACGGGCGCCAAAGCGCCTGTCACTTTTGCTCGAGGACGTGCCGCCATCAAGGAGACAGGCGGCAGTGCGGCCAGGATAGGACTGCAGACTCACTGTCACAAGCAGCAGCAATCAAGCCCGCCACCAGCCACGCCAGATCACCAGCAACAACAACAACAGCAACAACACGGGGAAAGGAAGCAAGACTTATCCACCCAGTGTCTCTGATCTCCTGGTACCTGCTCAGAGGGTTAATGTAGCGCTAACAAAAAGGCTTATAAAATTTGTAAAGTAGCAAAATGGGTTTGTAGAAGCCCCTTTAAGTGTTGTAAAGAGCTCTTTGAAAAATGCATAATGCACAAATAGATTGACATACACACTTAATAGAGCTGTAATGCATGCATTATCAAAGGTTTTCATGTCTCTGGTTACCAAATACACTTTGGAACACAGACCCTTATTTGATTAGAGATAAGAGCTTTAAAAGAGCTCAAGTATGTGTTTTGTTCCCATCTGCCTCATTTATTATTATTCATATTTAAATGAGATAGTTCCTGAAGGACTACCCAAACTAATGCACCCATGAAGCACCCTTGATTCTAACTTCTGCCTAATATGTAAAGATTGCAGAGCGCCGTGCGCCATTACAGATGTTTGCTATCGCAATCCGTGATCAAGTTTGTGCGTTTAACACGAGCACTCAGGGACCACACCGGAGACGAGTCTGTGCAGTGCCCTGTTATGTTTGATATCATGTTTTCTGATGAAAAGTCTGCGGTGAACGCCCTGCCTGCTGCCTCAACACAACACTGGGCCTCACAGCGAGACAGAGCGATGGACCTATGTACAGATCATCTCTTAAACATTTTCTCCATCTACACGCAGCGTAACTTTTTTTGTGTGTGTGTGTGCATGACTTCTGTAAATGATAGCAAATGAAATACAACCAGCGGGATACGTCAGCTTTTTTGGCGAGGAGCAGAGCAGAAACATATCACTCCTTTTCAAAACTTTGTATCTTTCTCCGCCCTACCCATTTTTTCCTTTTTTTTTGCTTTCTCCTTTTTCTTTGCTGCGAGTCTGCTGGTTGTTAAATCAATAAAACTCTCTGTCAGGCTCGCAGAGCTTCACCATTTGGCCGCTGTCAAAGCCAAACAAACCAGATAAGAAAGGCAGAAAGGCGATGAAACGAGCGAGAGAGAGGCAGAGAGGGGGGGGGCAAGAAGGGGATGAAACCAGTCAGCCTCCCCTCGCCACCACCTCCGTTTCACCAGCAACCCCTCCTTCTATTTATTTACACACATTTCTTTATTTATTTGATGTGAGTTTGGGAAGAGGGGGCAATCACGGCAGTCATTTGCGGCACTAATGTCCAATCATGGGGCCCTTCACTCATGTGATTTAGGCAGTGCGGGAGTGGGGTTCGCGGCGCAGAATGGTGCGAGGAGGGTGTAGAAGGCGGCGGTGAGGTGGGGGGCAGAGGCCGTTTAGGCCGGCCCCTAATAGGAAACTGGCAGTCTTATTCCTTCCCCAGATTCTGTTTGTCACCCCGCTCTCCATTACGTGCCTCCCAAGCCTGATGGCTTTGGACAGGAGCTGATCAAAAAGCCATCGCTTGACCTACACGCCGTGGCAGAACGAGACTCACGTCCTGCGCAGGGAGAGGAGAAGATGAGACAGAAGAGGAGAAGGAGGGGTGTATGTCAGTGCGTGGTGCAGAGCTGGAGAAAGAGGGGGGGTGATAGCTCTCGGACCGGGACAAGAGGGCTGTAAATAAAATGACATTATTATTTCCTCTGTCCCGTCATGTAGAAAAGCCAATTATGGTAATGCTGCTGCCAGCGTGTCAGAGGGAATGCTGGGATGTGCTTCCTGTGAAGCGGCTAACATGAGAGCAATGCCCTGATCAGGAACACAGGCCTCAGTTTGACAAGATACTGAACAGATAGGAAGAACAAGAAATAGCGAGGGACAAGGGAGAGAGAAAGCGAGAGGGGTAGGGCCTTGTTTTCTTAATAGATAAATATTAATACACCTGGATGGATTGAGGACCTAGAGTCATCTATTCACTTTCAAATAGTTCACTTTCAACGAGGTGTAGAAAGTAACAAAATAAACACCAGCGAGGAGGTGTGTCATACAGAATCTTATTAAGTTCAGCTTGGTGATGTGAAAATGATAGAGATGCCTGAGAGAAGTTATCGACCCCAAAAGTTCATGAATTATATTCTGTCACACCTCAAAATTTGACGAGATGAATTATGCAAAGGCGACGGTGAAAGAGCCGGATATTGAGGGTGAAGGCGATCATTTACTTTAGAAGCTAATTCGTTCTCATCTCATCTCAGGCTTCTCCACAGTATCCCGTTCTTAAAAATTCCTCCCGCGCTTGATAGGGGTTCTCTCCTTAAAATAATTCCTCAGCTACCTTTCTCCTTTAACTCTCATTCATTACCCCTTCTTTCTCTTTTTCTCCCACCCTCCTCCTCTTCCTCCTCCCCTCTCCGGCTTTGCTCACACGCCCACATGGGCCCCTCCCAAGCGGAATAATGGGAGCATATGGCCTAGGCAGCACCTACAGGGCCTTAAATAACTGCTGCAGCATTCCAGCTCGCTGTACCAATTTATCTCTCTCCCCCCCCCCCCCCCCCCCCTTCCTCTTTGCACCCCATTTCAAAACACTTCTAGCTTGAGTTGAGCTCAGCAGACAGCAGCGGATGGGACATGTTGTTCTTCAGACACACAGCAACATAATGGACTGACACAGAAAGTGGTGTAAAAGTGATTAAGCGTCGTGCGCACGGTACTGGTGTTGAAATCCAGTTTTATTGGCAGATATTCACTGGCCTTCTTAGCGATCATTTTACACCAGCAAATACCTCAAGTCGTGTTGCGTTACGGTGAGCTAGTGACGCATTATTTAAACTCACTGCAGTGATGCTTTAGATGGTGTTGTGTGTTGAGTGAGCTGAGTGTATACATATCAACGCTGGACCTTTATTTGCCAGTCTGTCCGTTTAAGTTCTTGGTCGACAGCTACTGAAAGAAAAGCATATGCTAGCTGGAAGTTGTAAGAGTTTCCTTTTGGTCTTTGAGAGAAAGGAGCTCAGGTTCAGTGTGTTTTGAAAGAATAAAAATGCATACAAAGTGTCCACTTAGTTGCCTAAATTCTGTTCACCTGATGAGATTACTGTCCTATAAATGTGGGGCTGAAGAGGCGCTAACCTGCTACAGGTCACACTCTCGTGTAAATATGTCCCGCAGATTTCCTTCTATACGACCTTAAAAAGAATGATATATGGATTAATGGGCAGCTCGTGTTGGAGTGTTTATGCACACGAGTGCCATGTAAGTGCCTGGGCAGGTGTAATGTCTAAGTAGAGGGGCTGAATGTGTGCGCAAATGAGAGAGAGTGAGTGCGAAAGGTGCTGCTGTTTTATTTATAGAGCCAGCGCTATTTATACCCAACTCAAAGATCAGTTCAGAGAAGCTTGCTTGTGGGCCACAGCCAAGATCACTCTCCATTACGGTGCATGCTTAACACCAAAACACACACACGCACGTACACTCTCGCCTATATGCGAGGTGGGGCTGTGGTTGCCATCATATCTGCTTTTTACGTATACACACAGCAACAAAACAAAGTGATTTAGTGCGCATATGGTACAGCCATGCATTCGTTCACAAAGGGGTGGATGAGGAAGGGGAGAGGGTGGGGGTGCACGGGGGTGAGCCCACACTGACTGACTGAGTGTTCTTCATGGAGTACAGCAGGCTTTAACATGCTCAGGGATCAATACAGTGAACCAGCGCCAATCGATTGCAATTCATCTGGCTATTTTTTTTTTTTTTTACATTTCATTCTCACCCACTCACACTGCACGCTGAGCAGCAACCCTGCGAGGCAATACATAAATAAACATACACACATTTGCATACAGAAGAACACACACACACACACACCTGAGCCACTGGAATGATGCCCCCCCTCCTCCCCAGCCCCTTGCAAAAGCGTGTTCAATAAACCCGTATGGAATTTATTTATTTTTATTGAGCATATCAGCCCATCCTGGTCCTCTCTGCATAACAAGGCCTGTATAATTAAACCATAAATTTCAGTGCGCTCCTTTAATTACCACAGACAATGTCAGGAGGCAGCAGGGTAAACAAATGGCTTTGAAGTGAGCGAGGGAGAAAAAAAAAAAAGGTTCGACACAGCAATGGAGAAGCTGTTCATTTTGGTGAGAATGTTGTTGCACTTGAAAAGGATGAAATGTTAAAAAGAGTGTACGTGCTCGGGGAGTACAGTATGTATTTTTTTTCCTCCCTCCTGCCTTTTCTAAGAATACTTTTGAGGGATGCAGTTTTGTCTCAGAGTGAAGGAAGAAACAATCAGCGCATTGCTGCAAGCATGACGACGTGCAAATATGTATGTCTGGATGAGCACAGTACACTTGCGACTACTAATAAACTGAGTAATGGAGTGGGTGTTTTGGGGGTGTGTGTGGGTTTGCATTTGTGCCTTTTTTAAGCCTCTTTTTCCCATGAACACACAGAAGATGCAGATGGTACGCTCGTGTTTATATGTCGTTTACGGGGAAACCAAGTTTCTTGAGTATGACTGGAGACACCTATACGGTCTTCAACAGCATACATTATATACAAATGTGTGTGTTTGTGTGTGTATTGTGCACACGCGTGTAAGCTTTAGGTCAATGTCAACACACAGACCTGTTTCTCAGCAGCTTAGCTAATTACACAAGAGCCCTGAAGGCCACTTAGAACAGGTTAGCTAATTAACAAACAGGCTGATTGCAGATTAATTGAGAGGTGTTCCTAATCTTCACCCCTAAATGCAATGACAAATGCTAACTGGCACTAATTAGGCTGGTATGGAGAGCTGAGAGTGGAGGCTGTATTTACAGTTACCGTGGCTCATATGGATGTGTGGCTTGTATCCAGCTGCCTCTTTCAGACCTGCCAACAGGTTAAAGCAAATGAAACTTTAGTGAAAGTACGAGGAGGCTAAGAGGTAGTGAAGACAGCTTCATCAACAGCCTTTTTAGGCTGCAGTGCGAGGTGGCCTCAGTATGCATGGTACATTAATGGTATTTTCTGTGCGCAAGAGTAACTAATACATATTTGAATAGCTCACTTATATTAGAATGTGAATATTTACTTATTTGCAGAAAGAGAGGAAAATTGTTCAATACAACACTGTGCAAAATTGGTGGGACACAACGGATAACTATAGGCCACTGGCGCCTCTAAATGTGGAACACTGCATCCTGAATTATTATTACAACTGGCAGTAAATTTTTTTAAGTGCTGCTTTTTTTGCACTCTCTGTGAAAGAGAAACATGTCCCACTTTACCTGTGGGGATAGTACTTTTGAAAACTCCCTCTCATATGTCTATTGAAAGCCTACTGTTAAGACTACACTATTTGCAGTTTGACCTTTCCCTGCGTGTGAGGATTGGTTCCCTCAGCTTCAGCATGAATGGCGCGCACAGAACATGAAACCTGAAACGGTGTCAACACAATGGGTTAAGGTGGATTACAAGGACAAAATAAAGAGAAATAGGACCCTCGGTGGGGATCTGAACCGGCACCCATCTGTGGATGATCACCTGCCAATAGAAAATGTACTTTATTCACAAGCCACACACACACACACACTCACATGCAATCTTGCAATTTTCACAGCCACTAAAACTACTCCCCAAGGCCCGACTTCTTCTAACTTCCATCTGCCTAGATAAATTTATCATTCAGTTCCCCTGTCTATCACACACACACACACACACACACACACACACACACACACACACACACACACACACACACACACACCTGTGCCTTTTAAGCTGCCCACCCTCCCCAAACATGCACACGCACTAAGTTTCCACCTGGACTCTTTCAACCTCTGACCCCACCCTCACTCCTTCTTATAATCCTTCTCTCCATCCATTGACTTCATTGCTTCCGTCTTTCTTTTGCAACACCTGCGCTTTTAAATCCCTACATCAGGATGGCCCATTTTACCTGAACAAACACACACACTGCCAGTAAACACACACAGAAGTACCTACACGTCCTTACCCAGATCCCAGGAAACACACACAAACGCAAGTATGTACAAACACACACACACGCACACACACATGCACTGTCCCTGACAAGACAACAGCCAGCAGCAGCTGCTTCCATCTCCTAGCAACAGCCAGCCTGATAGATGACCCAACGATGGATAATTACCGTAAATCACCACAGCTCACACACTAAAGGAGAGAGAGGGGCAAGGGAGCTTAAGAAAGACTGAAAATGTAAGAGAGAGGGAAAGAGCGGGGATTGAGAGGGATCAGAACTCGAGGGCTTGGGGCTGGTCATGTGTGCACTAATGCACATTGATGAGCTCAAATTCATCTGCTTTTTAAAGCACACACACACAAACACACACACACACACGTATATATTTAATTCAGACAACATGCTCTCCTACACACATGCAAAGGTGCTCACCGTATACATAAATGTGCGTGTGTGCAGCACACAAACACAGTCACACAGTGTCAGCGCTGTGGCTGTAATCTGAAACCACAGGCCCCACCTTCCTATAGAGGAGCTTGTCTGTCACAGGTTCCCATCTTTTTGCACAAAGGTGCCTATCAAAGGCCAGAGGGTGCTGTACGGTGAGTCTGCGCAGTGCTCTAGAGCACAGTTAGGAATGGAAACAGCAGGCTGCTGCTTAGAAACTCTGACAACATGATTGCCTTTGATTTGTTTGAGAAGTGTTTGATTTAAGATATTGACCAGATGGATGCCAAAAAGTTCTCCAAACATGCTCTTTTTTTCTTTTATTTGGAAGCGAATGTCTGATTTGAGAATCATTCCTATTTTTTTTAAAACCCTCTACCGACAATGATAAAGCAGATTTACATAATGTCACATCCAACTACTGACATGCAGTCTGTATTCCATGAATTCTAAATATAGCAACATGACAAACTACCTCCAGAAGAACAAAGTTTACTCCAAATTATCAACAGATCTTCGATATGCACACGCAGCTGCTCCATTTACTTCCCCATCATTTTCAGCTCTCCCAGACATGCAATCTGTCCTTCTCTCTCTCCCTTCTTTCTTTCCTTGCTATTCTCCCCTCCTTCCCTCATTCCCCGACTCCCTCCCTGTGCGAGTCCTGGCTGCTGCAGACATTTGATCTGGCTGCCTTGTGATAGATTGACAGGTAATGAGGAGGTTGAAGGGGCGTTGGAGACAGGAGCAGGTGTTCAGCACAGTCTTTTTGGCCAGCACTAAGCTGCCATGTCCTTCACTGCTGCACCGCACCACTCCGTTTCCTCCTTCTCTCACTCCTTCTTTCCCTCCTTCTTTTCCTCCCTTCTTTCCACCATCCCCCCCTTTCTCTTCCTTAGAGAAGAGGACTATGCAATCCATCACACGTTGACACGGTCGGACATAGACTGTCTTTATATGGGAAAAATGCATGGGCCGTGGAAATAAATAAAGAATAGAACATCGTGTCCCATGCTGGCAGCAGCAAACTAGGCCTCGGACTGATCACTCAAACTGTGCCGTGAGGATGAGACTGATTTGGAACATCCGCCTGTAGAGGAGACCAATAATGGCTTCTTATAGTCACTGACGTGACTTTTAATGCAAAAAAAAAGTTTCCTTTGCAAAATAAAAATGCTTTTGTTTTTAGAAACACCAACATTTTCACATGATTCTAAAGTACTTTTCAGAGGCAGACTGTTCAGAAACTCACAGGAGTAAATTTTAGGTATGTTAGTCACGTTATATTAAAAGAGGACTCCCTTACAAGCTTTACAGTACATAAAGGTCTAACTCGACACCAATCGGAGGCAGATTTTGACCTGTTTCAGTCCTGCTGACACAGCAGAGCACCACTCTGCATCACACCACACAAACTAAACAGGAGGATAGAGAAGAGAGAAATCTGATGAGTTGGGAGACGGAGCAGAAATCTGAGGACGAGGATGTGAATGGTTGCAGTAGAGACAGCTTTTTTTGGGTCCAACTGTTGAATTGCTACTTTGCTGCATTTATGTGTTGCACTGATTGAATTTAAAATTAGTTATTCTCAATGATCAAGAGCAACAAGAACATTTTGTGTTTAAGTTTAACCCCAAAATGACCTCAGCTTGCTATAATTGTTCAGAATCAGGTAATATTTGACAGAAAGTCATTTGTGAAGCTTCTCTTGTGTCGAGCAATGTCCTGACATACGCAGACGCAGGATTTAAGGTAGAAATGGACGGTTGCACCTTTGAAACCACCTTAAATGCAGTAACAGAAACTTGAATTGTCGTCATGGGAGCCAACAGGCAGAGACAGCCAGAGGAAAAACAAGGCTTCAGGCTATAAATCCAACCCTCCAGTTTACTGCCCAACATTAAAGGACATGTCACCCTCCTAAATCAGATCACCAAGAGGAGACAGACGGGCTAAAATGGGGAGCATTTGCATGTTCAGTAAAACATTCCTAAGAGCTCAACAAAGTGCTTGACCACTTTCTTTTTGTTATATCCTGCAGTTAAAGATTGTTCATACAATTTGAGATAGGCACAACGTGAAGGAGTCAACTAGCTTTCTGTCACGACACACCATTCTGAATGAAAGTAAAGATAGAAATATTTATCTAGCTTCTGTTTTTAATCAGCCTCCCTAAAGGTGGATTTAAACACTGAAACTAGCACTTGGTCTGGTGTCTGACCCACGTTTCTTCCTTTAAATCTACAAAAACAGCAGCTTCACCTGGACAATCTAACAGACAGTTTAATTATTTAATATAATGCCAGATAAGAG
The DNA here is from genome assembly GCF_900408965.1 of Simochromis diagramma. Taxonomy (NCBI): domain Eukaryota; kingdom Metazoa; phylum Chordata; class Actinopteri; order Cichliformes; family Cichlidae; genus Simochromis; species Simochromis diagramma. The sequence goes on along the minus strand of NW_024387423.1, from coordinate 8,589,373 downwards.
TGTGTGTAGAATTAAAGAGGAAGCCACCAGGCTTAAAATTAGCCTATCCCAATTGTCACCCTACTCAAAGAGAACCTGTTTTCTGAAAAAAAAGAAGTCATTGACGTGCAATCACATTCAAACACACTCGCCTGTCAGTTTATAACTCTCCTACTCTCACGCACTCACACACACACACACATACAGACCAAACATCGGCCAACACACAAATAGACACCCACACATACACACTTTTTAAGCCCTTGCCTGGCATCAGCTGTCACACAACCTGTCTCAGAGAACTAAGCAGAGACAGACGCTGTCAACTTAGAGTGCCTCAAATGCCCACATCCACCCAGGCAGAGGAGAAATCAAGCCTGTCTCCCAGTATAATTTGCGCTAATCCTTCATGGGAGATAGTAAAGTCTATGGCATATCTGCCTAATAGCATCAGTCACCGGCAGGTTCTAATCTCATATTTAGACCCATTTCCATCACGGACTGACGACAAAAGCACCAGCACAAAGTGTGATTACCTTCTTATTTTTTTTACATTTCTGCATGACTTGACTCCTGATAATAGTTCGGTAGGGAGGTGGGGAGGGGTGAAAACACGAGAAGTAGAAACTTTGAGGTTCTTTTCTTCGTGGAGGAAGAAGAAAGTCATTTCTACAGAAGACAGGTGGGCAGAAAAAATGGAGTAAAAGTAAGTGGCAAACTGTATCAGGAGAGAAAAAGTGGAGGTAAAGAGAGTGAAAACCTTTCAGTCAAGAGCCTGCCCAGACTCACACACGCTCACATTCACGTTAACACATCCTCATGCACGCACACACCCTTACAGACTCGAAGACACACACACACACACACACGCACACACACACTTCTTTTCAATGCGTTTACAACCTGTGGTGTTTGTCCTGCTCTACTGGCTGCTTTACCGCGTGCATTTGAATGCCGACTGGAGTGCATCCCTCTCTTTCAGACAGCACCATAAAAGACGACACACACAATGAGGGCTCTTTTCAGCAGAGTGGGGCTGCCTGGGGGTAGGGAAGCACCTCCAAAACCGCCACAGCACTTCAACTCTCAAGGCACAATGAGGTGCTAAGCCTTGATGAATAATGAGAGATTATTCATAAAGATGACAAACAGAACAGAAACCAACTATACAAAGTGTTGCGATGAAAAGTCCTTTAGCTGCAGCTTTCCCTCCACAGAGTGTGTGTTGACTGTGGCCGAGTGTATTTGTGTGTGTCTCTAAGAGTGACCTGGCGAAAGGAGGGAGACAAAAAGAAGGGGAGGTAGCGCAAGGATCCTAATGAAGCCGTAAATCAGAGTCTGATGAGAACAGACTCTGAAGGAGGATCACATCAGTGGAGATCAATGCAGACAGCTACACACACACACGCACGCACACTGACGAGAATAGAGATGAGAAAAAGCCAGACGCAAACACATGCCAGCGTTCCCAAGTGTGGCAGACTTATGAAGGTAAAAGCAAGTACATGAGAATAAACACACCCATTCATTTCCAAACACACAAAATGACACACATACACACACACATACTCATCTAAAATCTATTAAACTCCCTCTAAGTTTAAAGCCCATCTTCCCCCAAGAACTCACCCGTGGGCTCAAGAGTCCCACCTCCTTGTTCAATCCTGCTCGTCTGAATAATATCTGCTGTGATGAATGGCGCCATAACTCTGATATCCACAATCAATCTCTGCTTTAAAGACACATTCATCTTGTGCAATGCTGAATGGATTTAGGGGTGGGGGTGGGGTGGGGGATGCAGATGAGAGGGTTGGGGGGTTGTAGGAGGTGGTTGGGTGCTTGCCTGACCTCCCAGAAGGAGGGTGGGTGGGGCTCGAGGGTGCTGATGGAAGGAAGAAGGGGAGTCAGGTTGGGAGGGCTGCACTGAGTGATGTGTGTCAGTTCACATCTGGCTGCAAAAATAAATGAGGCTTATGAAGACAAATGAAAAGGGGCTGTCTCCCCAGTTCCCCCCCACCCACCCCACCGCCCTGACGCACACTCAAACTCAGACAGACAAGAAATGCACAGAGAGGGATGAAAAAAGGGGCGAAAAGACAAAGAGGAAGAAGCAAAACAGAAGAGCTGAGAAGAGACCGAGTGTATTCACCGATGTAATGACCTCACAAGGATAGTGATGAAGTTCTGGTGTCGATGAATGCATATGCTGCTTTAGTATGAGCTGAGTCATCCATGGGTGCCAAAAAAGCTATGGTGGGGTAGCGTATGCTGCCTGAAATGATTGTTTTATGATACAGTAGCTAAACTTGACTGCGCTCTTTGCACTAAAAAAAAAAAAAGGGAAAACAAAGAAATTAAAACGGCCACTGTGTGAGTGCAAATTCTCAGCCCTGAACTCACACCTATGGCTGAGGATACAGAGGCGGGGGGAGGGGAAGTATTTAGCGGGCCGGGGGGCTTTTAAGAGTGAACTATCCATGACCTGTTAGAAGGGTCATCTGTCGGTGACACTGCCACTCAATATTCTTCTTAATGATGTACCACGTCTTTTAACCCCAGCAGACAAAGTAAGGAAACATTACACCGTCAGGAGGGCTCCCCCACGTCTTCTTCCTCCCTCCCCGCCCCATCTTTTTCCCCTCTCATTCACTCTCGCCGGTTTGCTCACCAAGTTGTACGACCCAGAGTTGGATTTTTAATTATTAAACAGAGAATTCCAGCCAGAGAGTTGTTCAGCTCTTTTTCAGGCTATATGATCTGCCAGGACCTGGCTGGAGTCTGCACAGTGAGCGCCATATACCCTGTTTAGTCTGGTTGTTGGAAAGCGAAAGTAAGCGCACAGGCACGGCTTTCAAAGTAGACACGTGCTGACAAGATACATCAAAACTGTATTTATCCGGACACCTTAGCATGCCTTAAAAATATCCTGCATAAATTCCTGTCACTTACTAACCAAAGAAAAAAAAACTTTTACTTATTCGATGATTTAATGTTGATTTTACCATATTTCTTCTCATCAAAGAAAAAGTTTAATATACCACATAAAAACACACGAAAACAAGGCCTGCTCTAAGGCATCTAAACAGATGATGATGATAATCAGGCTCTGGCCTCTCTAAATACATAATATAACCTGATTGGAGGAAGGGAAGGGCACACAGGTAAGATAGTTCATTGATTCGGGAAGTGGCTGCAATGGAGTTAACCCTAGCTGAGGTTATGATGGGGGTGGATGAAGGTTTGGGATGAAAGGTGAGATGATGATTGATGAGAGGAAGCAAGAAAAAGGAGTGCATGCAGTGAGGTAAGACATTAACGGAAGAAAGTAGTAGTAGATAGGCATGCCACAACTGGACCGACACTGTTTGCTATAGTAACCGACACATCAGCTACAACGGGCTTTCCTATGTACGAGCTGTTCTGCAGAGTAATGTGCTCTTAAACAGGCCCAGAGCATTCAGTGCTGTGACCCCCGCGGACCTCCGACTGGGTCCCGAACAGCCAGAAAAGCTGTAATCTCTCTGTCAAACAACTCTTCAGTAGCAAGTATGGAGTGTGTTTGTGCATATAAATGTTTCCAGACTGCATCGACACAGTGAATTTAAAAACGACAGCAAAAGAATGACACGGGGGAACCAGCTATTCCGTACGGAGGGTGCAATAATGACATTCAGAAAGATAAGGCGGGTTTTAAACATGTCAGAAAAACAAAGGTAAATATTAATAGCATCATTTAGTGAAAAATTTGTGAATGAATGTATAAAAATATCAGTAGATGTTGTTAAACTGCTTGTAAGTGTTTCTGAATACCCTCCCAACTTATTGAATATTTTAATTATTCTTTCAGATTTTTTTTTTCAAAAGTTGGCTTTGAAGATATAGCCAGTGCCTGTACTCAATGGGTCAGCCCTGCATACACAAACACACAATTGTATGCACACACAAACACACACACACACACACACAAACACACAAAGCGGCTGTGTGAGAGTAGAGGGAAGACAGAAACATTACAGGGCCCGTTTTTTTGGAACCAGGCAAAGTGAGTAAGGAGGGTGGAGGTGGTCGGGAGGGGAGGCAGGGAGAAGAGAAAACGAGGAGGAGAGTGAACAGCGGGGGCGGGCTGAAGGAGTAGAGATGAGGGAGGAAGGGAGGGAGGGAGGAAGGGAAGGAGGGTGGGTTGAGCGTTGGAATGAACTCTCTCAGGCTTTGTGGTGCACGTTTCCCAAGGCCCCCGCCTGGCCCCTTTGATAAATGACACATGTCATTCTGTCAGCTTGTGACACTGCAGCTGGGAGGCCCTGTGATGTATGGCTCTGCTGAAAAAGGAAATCAACTTTTTTCCCCTTCTCTCTCCCTCGCTCTCTCTCTCTCTTTCCTTCTGTCTCCCTCCCTCCTTTCCTCAGCCCAGCCTGAGTGCATGGCCCTTTTATATGAGGATTTAGGTTTCCTCTGGTCCAGTAAGCCCCCACCGCCACCCCCCAACACACACACATACGCAGCGACAGACAGGCATGCATGCAGCCAGGTTGCGGCTGGTTTGTTCTCACGCAGACACACACACACACAGATACACACAAGCGGTGACGCAGCTATTATGATCGTGTTCAAAGCCGTAACCTGAGGAAAAGAGGGCAACACCACATTGGAGGTAGATCCAGGATTTATGGCTAAAAGCCGAGGAAGTAAACAAAGTGCGCACTTTTTAATAGGCAAGGGGGGGGGGGGGGGGGTAGCAAGATTCCGGTTGGGCAGGATGGCTGGTGTCTCCCACTGGGTCATCTGTCATCCATGTGTCTGACTGGGAGTACGAGCACACACAGCTCTGGAAATGTTGCGCATGCACGCACACTCCCACAGGAACTGGGATGAACTGAGAGAGGTCTGCCACACACACACACACACGCAGCGTTATACAGATGCATACAGTTTATATGCAAACAGATAAATATTCACACACGCCAAAAGACTTTTCAGAGCAAATGCTCGCACTATCAATCTTGAAATGGTGGAGAGAAAAAAACGAAAAAGAAAACAAAGACATGATGAGATTTTATTTCACAGGGCAAATGAGTCTAGCCAATGAGCTGCTCCCGTGAGGCCTGCCCTAGCCCTCCCTTCCTGGCAGATTAGCCTATCACGGCATCCTATTGACCTCTCTACTCCATGCACCGCCCACGCAATGGGTGAGCCAGCATAAAGACCAATCTCTCTCTTTCGCTTTTCCCCCCCTCTTGCATACACACTCCCTTACTCACACACTCTCTAATCATATCCCAGTCTTCCTCTTCCTCACTCTCCCCCTTCCAGTTTCTCTCTCTCTCTCTCTCTCTCTTTACACTCCTCCTCCCTTTCATTTCTCTCTCAACGGCTGACCTGTTATCAGTACACTGGAGATTTAACGGCCAAAAGAAAGAAAACAGCCGAGCGCGAGTCAGGCGTGGCGGAGGGACATTTCCCAGTGTCGCTTCTCAATCTTCATGTGCTTTCTCTCTTCCTCACACACACACACACACACATATTCACCCACTACTGACTTGAAATCATCCAAATGTCTTCACTAGCATTTACTCCTTGCAGTCAGGTACAAAAAAAGAAAATACAAATCACGATGAGGTGATGGTTGTGTTAGTACGAAATCACAGGAATGAGGAGCAGGATCCAGGCCATTCATTGGGCTGCAACACACACTAATGAGTAAGAGTTCACTGTGTGTTGCTATGGGGACTAGGGCTACTTTGACTAAAGGAGAGCAAAAGAGCCTGAAACACCGAAAGACAGGGAGAGGAGAAAGAGAAAGAAAACAGCATGAAAAGGAAGACGTTGGTGAGGATCCAATAGACAAAGGAGGGGAATAAAGAGTAGAGTCAGACATATTTAATAGATTTCCTTGCCACATATTAGAGGATGACCCATAAGGCAGGTCTAACACTGTGTACCAATTTCATCATCATGTGCTTATTGGGGAAATCAAACACAATGGTGTCATGAAAGGTAGCCGGATTTAACTTAATGTAGCGTTCTGATTGGATTACACAACAGGGCAACAATATTTTTAGCGTTCTTATTATTATCGTTGCTATTAATATTGGCTTATTGGCTTAGAGCATTTTAATAATGTGTAATTCTGGTTGAACCACAAAATTATTTACATTTTTTGTCGGTGGCATGAAAATCGTCAAATTAATACCATGCAGCATTTTAAATACCAGCTATCTGTTCCTCCCAGCAGCGAAACACTGATATCCTGCATAAAAAGGTTCATATCTCTTTGAACTTAAATAGAATATGAAGCTAGCCGAAAAGAGAGAAAAGAGAGCAAATAAGAACCTGCTTCGTTCGGACCGTGGCCACCTGGGGGTCACGACCTGCCTGCGACCCCGTCGGATGTGCACTCTGGCTGGGGTGGGAGTGTGTGCAGCAGAAGTGTTTGGAGAGGAGTTGGGGGGGGGGGAGCACGGACACACATTTATAAATGCCAGAAGGCCTTCATGACGCTGTCAACAGCACCAGTGCAGGAGGGGTGGGATGAAGGACCCCTGGTATAACCCCCCCCCCCTCCACGTTAACAGGCCGCCTCTGTGACCCCCACAGGATATTGCTATACACATGCAGACAACAAACACATGAAAACACCGCGCTGTTGCCACTGGAAGAAAATCCCTACCCCTGGAATAGTGCAGCCACTGTAAGCCATTTTGTTTTTGTTTAGTCTCCTCTTTGGACAAAGTTCGGCCTGAGTGGTTTGATTTTGTCTTTTAATCACAGCTGGAGGACAGGAAGAAAGAGGCACGAGGAAATGAAGTGAGGGATATGACAAGAGGGGCAGTGTGTGTGTGGAGGCAAGAATCCGGGAGAGTGTGTTGTTGCAAGCGCGTATAAAAAGCTAGCAACTTTGGACTCTGAGGTCAGTTGATAAACACGACATTGACAAGTCAGGAGCAAGGACGGGGGGGGGGGGCAAAAATAAAAAAAAAACCTCCAGTTTCCCTGATCTTTCTAATCTGAGCCAAGCATTCACCTCAATTAATCACTGGAATTGTTACACCATGGTAATACTGAAAACAATCTCCATGATCACACGCACAAACAAAATTTCAAATTGCTATCATCCATCTCACCTGCCCCTGTTAAAAGCACACAGCAGGGGGGGGGGTGGACTGTGTATGAGTGTGTGTGTGTGTGTGTGCGGGGGGGAGGGGGGGGGGGGGTATAGATGGCTGAACCATTTGTTGGCTTCCTCCCCACCCCCGTTCCCATTCTAAAGGCCCGGCCAGCGAGATGATGGTGAAAAATTAACGGCAGGCAGCCAAACAAGTAAAAGCACCAGGGCGAAGGGATCAATGTGCGGCATCCATGGCGGGAGCAGCTATGTAAAACACTTGCCTTAAGTCAGCCGCATCCGGTTAATATTTAATCCCTCCATCCATCTCCACAAAGAGCGTTTCCCTTTTAGCTTTAGCTGCCGTTTACTTTGATTACACACAGCCGTTTGGGGGTGGCTGGGGCCGGGGCGGGGAGGAGGTAGCGGGGGCAAAGCAGGAACGATAAGAGAGAGCATGGTGGGGTGATTTGCATGGGGATGGAAAAATATTCTCAGGTTTGATAATCGCTCAGAGCAGTCTAGTGCCAGTGTGAGACAGCAGAGAGGAGGTAGGCCTGAAAGAAAGAGTGAAATAAACAGAGAAAGGAGAGAGAGAGGGAGAGGTGTTAGATCTGTGAGGATGAGGGGAGGAAATAGAGGTGATGCTGAATGAAGCTTAGGAAAAACAAAACAAAAAAAAACCAAACCGAGTTTCACTCCGAGGGGGTTGCCTTATTTAAAACAAGAGATATGCAAATACGGCTAGGAGTAGCAAAATAACACTGATATTATCTTCCCCGGTTATTTTCTGTGGCAAATTATTTCTAGGGAGGAAATCCAAAACTGTAACTCCCAAGTGAACATGCAAATCCATCTGCGTATTCCTGGGGAGCCTTCGCCGCTCGCTCTCATGTTGCTTCTTGCGCGTTGCTGTTTTTGCTTCCCTCCTTTAACCGACTGAAGTTTCCCATGTTTATTCTGCACCGGCGCCGAAAACTGCACATTACAGAAGCCGAGCAGTAAACTACGCAGTGTCAACAGTGTTACGCATAGGCGTATAATAACTTCATATATATGCATGTAACGGTAAATTAGGTGATATGTAATTAGAAATAATGGCAAATGTAAAACTGAACTTTGCGTTTCCTGCTCTGCTACTTACTGTGCGCAGTCACCACTTGGCTGCCTGAAGCCTGTGCACATAATGCTTTCGATTAAACTTTACCAATTACCGAGGGAAATGACCTACATGCCGCTGCACTGATTTAAACCCTTAAAAATTGAGAAAATATGGCAAATGTGGAACACACGGCACTTAAATTTGAGGGTTTTTTGGGGGGGGGTTGTTTGTTTTTTTTCCACTTTAATGCCAGAAGCCTGTCGACTCAAACGTGTTTGTCAGCCAACGGGTTTACTGGAAGGAAGCCCTCAAGATGGGCAATGGCAACTGTTCATTTTCTCACTCGCTGACCTCAGCTCCCCACTTTACAATGTGGAATAAAAAATGGGCCCGTGTTAGCCAAGAGCGCGAGGAACACGGAGGGAAGAAGAACCAGCGGTTAGGTTAGTCTGCAGCTGCTGCTGTTTTGCAGAAGGTGAACTTAACATACACTGTGTATGTATGACGCACACCAGGGATGAAATGAAGATGCTTTTTTTTAAACCTGTGGAACAAACTGCATAGCGAGCTTGATCTAGAGTTTTGCTTTCGCCTACCGTCTTTGCATCGTTCTGGTATTATTCAACTACCAGAGTGCAAACCGGCCTATAGATCGAGGTTAAAATGGGGAAAATACCGGACCTTCCACCCATCCGCCCAACACTCGCTTCACCGTGATTGCTAATACAGCGAGCTATTGATCAATGAGTGCCTGCCACTGGCTGCTGTTTCAAAGGGGGAGAGAACAGGGGCTGCAGGGCCTGTGACAACTCTGACAAGGGTAAAGTGTTATTTCTCTCACACACCGACAGCTGGACAAGGGGTGGGGAGCGGAGGAGAGCGTTGGAGGGGAATGTTGTAGGGATGGAGGGACATGTGCGTGAGTCGGGAGGGGCAATTCGGCCGGCCAGGCAGTAATTCTTAATTGACACCTGTCAGGATAATGGCGGCAGTCACAGCTGTTGTGGGAGAATTTGTCCATCGTCCCGTTCATCTGTCAGCTTTAATGCCCATCCTAAAAGCTACACCCCACCCACCACCCACCACTCCACCCCATGCAGCAAATACACAAACACACACGCACAGATTTCATCTCCCTTCCCTATCCTAAATATCCACCTCTCTTGAGCTTCACCCACACGGCCAATCTTCTTTGGTGCTGCTGCTTGGCTAAACATCGGTGCCCACCGCTGTCATCACACCATCACACATCCCCCCCCCCCCCCCCCACACTCCATAACAGAGAGGGGAAAAACCCCACACTTAATCATTACATTGCTGTATGGATTTAAGCCATGCTGAGATAATTTAGTATTTGTTAAAAGACGAAAAAAAACGCGCTTTTCAACTCTTTCACTCCCCCAGCTGCCTCCTTTTAAGTGTGTCATTCGACCATGACAATCTCCACCTAAGTTTGTCCACCGAGGTACAACCAATGGGAAAAATGAGGAGTTAAAAAAAAAAAGAAAAACATGTATTTTTTTAGCCAGCCTCATTTTTGGGTTTTGGGTTTTGTTTAGCCCCAACACCAGAATTCCTTTTTTCTCTTTGCTTTTGATTGGCAAAAGAAGAAGAAGAAGAAAAAAGAAGAGTATTTATCCAGAAGTGAAAGGGGTGGGTGGGACGGGGTTGAGATGAGAAACATGCTGGAGAGGGTAAAAGAGCAAGAAATAAAGGGAGACGGAGTGCTGCAAAATGAGAGGGGAGATATGTGAAAGAGTCAAAGAGAGAGAGCGAGAGAGGTAGAGGGAGATAGAGAAGAAGAGAGGGAGGAGAGGGAGGAGTGTACAGGGGTTGGGTGTCCCTGGATGGGGCTTTTGCTCTTCTGTAGTGGGCCCATCTCGTTTGTCTTGTTTGTTTGTTGGCATCAAAGAGCTGCCTCTCACTCCCCCTGCTAACTGATGTAATGAGTGGGTAAGCTACATGTTTTTTTTTTTGTTTGTTTTTTTCCTGCGCCGAGGAATTCAAATACTTATTAAACAAAATATTCTGTAATTGCTCATCTTTTATTGATAGTAGTAACATGTTAAATTTGGCTCTAGCAGACTTTCCCATAGCCTCTCGAGGAGGCACAGCACTGATCAAGAGAGCAAATTTACCCTCGGCAAATGTAATACTTTACTTAAGAAAATTTAAGATGTCAATTTTTGTGCTGTAAATGTTGCATGACTACTTCTCTTGAACGTTTCCCCTCTTATCCTCCTCATGTCTCAAATTATGTGCCAGAGGAAAGCAACGAATAAATAAATAAAAAACACACACACACACACAAAATATCAACAGTTTTTTTTTTTTTTTCATTAATGAGCTCGGAGGTCTTACATCCCTACTGTGGACCCTTAACAAACTGTAATTACTCAGCACAACACAAATATTACATAGTAATTAAGCACACTTAACAGAGAGCTGATAACGGCGACAGCAAGTCATTTATCAAAGCTTTGAGTCCTTTCTGAAATTTCATGAAAGTTAAGAAAACGAGTTTGTTATGCTGCTGCAACATTGAAAAATGAGAACAAAAATTCTTTATTTGGGGGGAAATTGTTTTTCTATGGCAGTCAGGAATAAGACTGCTTGTCAGCCCAGTCCCAGAGGGCTGCTTTCTATCTGTTTCAGACTTGATTTTCTCAGACTAGCGTTTTTTTTTCCTCCTTCTTTTTTGGATCCCATGACTTGCTGCTGTTTTTATGTGCTGCAAGGCAGGCAACAAAGCACATCTGGCTTCTTTAATGATATGATTTCCCATCATACTAAGCCACCTCCATTATGACCTCCCACAGAGACATGCTGGCTGCACTTAAGCATTAGGTGTAGGTGTGTACATGCGTTTTTGTGTGTGTACGTGCGCGCGTCTGTCTGACTGTCTGTGTTTATGGTTGACGGTGTGCATGTGTGTGTTTAAAGTGCAGCGAGGGCAACACACTGCTAGTGATGGTAGCGGCGTGCCCCGAGGGCAGGTTTTTGCTGCGAATGCCCCGAAAAGAATCAAAAAGAGGAAAAAGACAAGGAGGGGCATTAGCGGTATGGCGTGAAATCTATCTTTTATCCATGTGAACCACAAAAGCTACATGGTTACAAGTTTGCTAATATCATCTATCTTGTAATTAGTTATTCCTGATAATCCTTTTTTTTTTAATTAAAAACATTCAACAAACCTGTTGATCTTGAAACCGTTTTGGTAATGCTTACACAACTAATATTTGCACATTCATGCAAAAGAATTACAAGGATGATAAATGAAACTAAACCATGTAAGAAACTAATACCACACACAGACACACACACAAACACCAGGGGCACTCGTGGTGACTCGAGGCATTAGAAGAGCGAGCTGAGCAAGTTTGACCTCTGACTGGCTCAAATCCCAGATGTAAATTTAACTGCTAGTTTGGGAGGGTGGCGCAGGAGCAAAAGTGGCTATTGACGAAGTCGATCGATGCCACCTGCTAACGACGCCACCGCTCCAATTAGTGTAACCTCTAGCTGAGTCCGCACACACCGGGCTAAATAGAATGGCCAGAAAACATTCAGTACATGCGAGGTGTGTGTGTGTGTTGGGGGGTGTTGTGGCTGAGATGAAACAAGGCTGCGGTGGATCGATAAGTGTTCCCGCTCTGTCTGATATCTCTCCTTTTTGACTGGGAATAGTGCAGAGATATAACAGTTGAGATATGAGAAACATGGCGCTGCTCTTGGAGCTTGTTTTCCTGCTCTTGCAGTGATGTGGGGGGTTGGGGGGGGGGGGGGGGGGGGCAGAGGGGCAGGCCACGCTAAAAAGGATGACTAACATGGCGTGGTTACCGTTACACTCGTTGGAGTTATTCATTCCAGGAAAACTAACACCGGTCAGTGCTAAGCTACAAGCTCACACACACTCTCACCTCATCTCTCTCCCTTTCCTCCTCTTACACACTCACACAAACATGCACACACTTCTTTTTTTTTCCTCCTTTTTTCATCCAAATCTAACATAAACTTCTCATTTCTCAGAAGCTGTGCAGCCTTTGAGCCATCGGAAGTTAAGCCTTCCAACTTTCAAGCGAGACACTAGTTCCTTTCTTGAAAAAAATCAACTTTTCATCAAAACAAGACTGTTCTAATTCTCGGAGGGGGGGGGGGGGTATTCAAATCTGGCAACACTGAGCTTTTTCAATAAAATGCACACACACACACACACACACACACACACACACACACACACACACACACACACACACACACCTAGAGCCTATGCAGTGCAGTATTCCTCAGGACACCGGTGCAGACAGAAGGGTGAGTTGATGTCTGTGCGTGTGTGTGTGTGTGTGTGTGTGTGTGTGTGTGTGTGTGTGTGTGTGTGTGTGTGTGTGTGGAGGGGGTGCCACATAAATCTCAGCGTGCTGATTATTTCGAGGGGAGAATATCACATAACAGCATCGTCAAGTAAGAGCACAAAGGTCGCTGTGTAATCTTAGCTACCCCGGGCATGCAAAATCATTAATCCCCGGGCACTGTGATTCTCCAGCTCGGAATAAACTGGAGGCCTTCAGCGAGGCGGGCGGCTACAACACCGAGCTGGGAGAACGTTCAGCCAAAGTACGAGGAGGCCGTTCTATGAAGTGGCAGTGATTTACTGGCAAGGGTGGGGGTGGTGGGGCTGGTGGGGCCGCAACACATGCAAAAGTGTGAAAACTTCAACAGAACGTCGAGATTTTTAAAAATGGTTCCCGGGATTACTCTGGAGCGCTGATGCATCAGGCGGTTAGAACAGGCCTCAGCCGTGTCATTAATACAAAAATAAATAAAGCTCTCGCAAGAGTTGAGAAATTTCCACTGAGAAAATTACAGCAGAAAATAAGAGGAAACTTCACGAAAAATGCACTGCATTAATGATAATAATAGTAATTTTTTTTAAAAACAACCCGAAAACGATTTTCGTCGTAACCGAAAGAATTCAAATGAAAATAAAAACAATGGGACAAGCAGAAAATTAGCAGAGAACAGAGGGACAGGCTGCAATGTGGTGTGGCTGGTCTGGCTCGCTTATTGCAAGGTTATAGGAGGTGGTGAGGATGGGGGCGTATGTGTGTGTGTGTGTGTATGGGGGGGGGGGGGGGGGGGGGGGGGGGACACCTTACTGAGGTCATTAACTGGCATTGTCTCCTGATGTGATTAGTCAGGTAGCAAAGTCCATTTGTCACCTGCACAGGCAAATTGAGTTGGTGCTGCACTAGGGGCTATGGGGACTGTATAATATCAACTTGATTACATCAAGGCAGCTGTGGACTTGACACCTTACTGAATTTGTCAGCATTAATCGTTAGGGCCTGTCACAAATCCATCAGCTCCACAGATAATTAGGGCTCTCTCTAATGAAGCCAACGGGATGCAACCCTACCCCCACCACCACCACCAACACCACCCCTTCCCCACTCTATACACACTCACACACACACCGTTTCTCTTATAATTAACCATCATGCAACGGAACAAGAGCGACTATCTCGTCGTCTCTTTTCCCTCGTCTTCCTCATGTAAGACTATGCAAGCCTGCCTACCATGAAAGGCGGCGTCACTGCTTTCTGTCCTTTACTTTTTTTGGTTTTTCCTCCTGGCCTCTTTACCTTTAAATCAAGGCATCGACTGTACGAGGTGCACGTAGTAATGCACAACAGGAGCATCCATCTTTGCACAAACAAGAACACCAGGGTGTGTGTATATATATATATATTTTCACAAACTTGCTGATTCAGGTTTGCAAAGTTTCTTCACATTTTGGTTTCCATGTTCTGGAATTCCTGCGTGTGAATTTCCTGATGAAAATTATAAAGCAACAGGAAGCGTGACAACGAGTGCTGCGTTTTCATTCCATCGGTGGAATATGTCATTAATGGGGTTTTTTGTCATCTAAACAGCAGTGTCTCTCACACACACACACACACACACACACACACACATGCAGATACTTCAAAATGATCCTAAGAAATCTTGTGATAATTTTCTTTAAAAAAAAGCAAAACAAAACAAAAAAATTATTGTTTAAAAAAAAATTGCGGAAATTGTAAAATTTACTGCAAAATAAAGCAATCGATTAACAACCTGATCAAAGAAAAGTTTTAACATGGGAAGCTCAAGCAACCCGAAAATTCAGCTCTTTGCCAAGAAGCTGCCTAAGAAGTGCACTGTGTATGAAAATTAACAGGGAAATGTGCACATCTGATTATGTAACTCAAAGAAATGAAACTGTTAAGAAAATCTTTTGCTGTTTCTGATTTGCAAAATATAACTTTGCATGGTGCGGCCTCGAAACATAACGCACCTAATAAAAGTCTCCACAAGCTTTACAAAGTGAGAATGAAAAAAATAGGCCGTCCACACAAGTCTGCTATTGTTGTTTTAATTGTCTGACTCCTGATTTCCATGCCTAGTCCCACTATGAGCTATTTCCTCTTTGAGCAGTAGCACACAGAGGAAGCCACAGGTCAGTACGAGCTCCCAGTGGAGCATCGGGCTAGCCTGGTGTGTAAGTCGGTGTGTGCATGCGTATCAGCGTGATTGCGTGTTAGTCAGTCGCTTCTGGAAGCGTGCAGTGGAGGGCGTTATCTCTGACCGGCCATCGTGTTCGTGAAAGAATGGAAAACATCCCGTTTGCCAAGCTGTGATTGACCATTACAACCCATGATGTGCATGGCACTCAGTGGACGTTGTAATGGATCAATGGTTTGTGTGTATGTGTGTGTGGTGTGTGTGTGTCAGGAGAAAGGAGGGGAAGGGAGGGGTCACAGAGATGTCATGTTTTTCATGCCTCCATCTACATGCAGAAACCTAACGGGAGTCCCTCTGCTCCCATCGTGGCCAACCTTTTCCAGGGGGATATTTTGCCAAAGCAACAGCGGTGACTGTTCTCTCCGTCTCACGCACACAAATGCAGAAAGGTACAGCGAGACTCGGTATATAAAACTCGATTCTTGCTTCGCAGTGTGGGCCAGAAAACATATTACAGGTTGCCACAAAGGCAAACGAGAAAAGGCGAAGTTAACAGCGAGCACCGGTTGAATGTTCATCCGTCCTACACTCCTTCTCATCCTCCTCCTCCTCATCCTCATCACCACCACCATCATCTTCATCATCGCAAGCTCTCTGTTTAAAATGATAAAACCTGCTGAGTTCAAAGTCTTCGTCGGCTGGCCCTCCTGTTCGACCCGCTTTGCACCTCATATTTCAAAATCTCTTTAAAATTCTGTAACTGTCTTTTGTTCACTCCAGTTGTTAATGCCTAACTTCAAAGGCTCGGCCTCATTAGCACAGAGGTAGAAACCCCTGTCACTCATTTACATTTGTTTAAAGGCTGCAGGGAGACAAGAGGAAAAAGGGGGAGTCCACATCCAAACCACTAGAAGTCAACCTTGTCGGTCCTCTGCCAACACCTGGTTTTATCAGTTGGTCACATTATAAAAATCATATCCAGCAGTGGACCTCAACTGTGGGCTGATTCTTGCAGCGAATAAGGGAGGAATATTTCGGACGAGGACAGCCAGAACCTTCCATATTTTCATCTAAGAATATATAGGAAGAGGAGGAGAATTCAAATACCTGTTCTTTTTAAAGAATGTTGGGGAATTTCTTGCAATTGAACATACACACGGTGCTTTCATCTGCTTTCTTTGCATACACATTTGAAGAAATAAGGTGATTTTTTTTCCACCACAATTCCCAACTTTTTTCTTTATCCTTTTTTCTTTTTCTTCCTTTTTGTCTTTGCTTTTCAGTTCCTGGTTAAAAGCAGGGTTGTGCATTTGAGTGGCTACCAGAAGCATGCTTGTCTTCATGGAGGGATTTATTGATGTTTATCAGGGATGAATAGATCAAAGACTGCCACATGACAGACGATCAATCACGCATCAAATCAAGGGTGGCAATCCTCTAATAAAATAAAAAAGAAAGGAAAAACCAGCTCTCGCCCGTTTTTCTCCCCCCTTTCTTTCCCAGTCAATTATTCATCATTACTCACTCTTGAACCTCAAAAACTCCCTTTTATCCCCATAACATGCCATTTAGTTTATCTCACCATTCTTAATAGAACTTTCCTGGCACCGGAGGATTTAAAAAAAAATCTCAAAGTGGCATTGCGCAGATACGTGCGTCATTTGCGCAATTAGATACATTTTAAACACAACAGTGTGTCCAGGGGTGAGTTGTGCGCTGTGTTATTAACACAAATAAATTGATTTAAACCATAAGTTGTAAAATAATAATAATAATAGTAATAAATCGCAGCATGCAGTACTGCTAAAGAAAAAAAAGGTGGAAGGAGAGACTTCCAATTGGCACTTGGAAATAAAAACTAGTTGGTTACTGGGATGGGAAATGGTCGTAATGGAGGGGCGGGTTATACCTGCTGATCGCCGCGGCTCTTGCTGCTTTCTCCTCGGCATAGTGACCGTCGCGTTCCACGGTGCTTCTCATGCAGGAATTACAAACAAATGGAGTCTTATCAGTTTTGAAAAATCATCCCGTTTTTCGGGGGAGGGGTGTTGTTGATCTCTGAGCTGAGAATGTCTCTTCAAACCGGCTGCTCTTTTTTGGATGTGATAGCTGGGTCGGCTTCAGCGAGACTGAGCTCAAAAATTACGAAGGGATTCGGCCAGCTCCTGACACCTTCACGTCCATTAAAAATCATCTTCCTTCATCTCTCTCGTGGCAGAGTACGAAAAGAAGCAAAAAAAACAGCACCTTGAAACCCAAGTTTTCGGTTCACTCCCTTTGGGGGAAAAACAAAAAAAATCCCCCTAATCTCCGGTGCTGTTTGGAGGGGGACGATAGTTTGCTGCGCCTTTTACGCACACCAAAACTAAAAAGAAAAAAGAAAAGAAAGAGATTTCTGGCGGTAACCAAACAAATAAGTCCCGAGTGCACACCTCTGATAAGTAATGTATCCTTGTGTTTCCTTCCGTTCTTTTGCCACAGACCTGAAAGAGAGAGAATGGGAAAGGAGAAGAGAGATAGACAGGCATTAGATGGGTTAATGTCAATCCCGTCACCACCACGCCACCTCAGCCCGGATCCAGCCTCACCAGTCCGGCGGAGACTTTTTTCCTCCCTCCCCTTCTGCCCTCTTTCTCTCCCACAGAAGGGGAAAAATAATTAAATAAAATAAATGGAGACGAGTAGGCTTTCTCTCGTACTTACGTTTTAAGAGTCGTGAAAATGATTTTCACCGCTCATCTGATCGCATGTTGGACAGAGTCGGTTTTTTTTTTTTTTTTTTTTTGGAGGGGTGGTTGATGCGGTGGAGAGGATATCACTTGAGAGAGAGGGGAAACAAGACGCAGGCGCATCCAAGCTTCGCCAACAACAGATCAGATCGACATGGACTAAAATATTTGTCTCTTAAAAAAGCCAAAAAAAAAAACAAGACGGGGGGCAAAAACTCCAGGGACTGATCCGCGGTCTCTCAAAAAAAAGAAAAAAATGGGAACGCGGCGGATCCAGAAGCTGTTTCAGACAGTCTCAACTGATAGACAGACGCATCGAGTGGCTTTTCCTGCTACATTTTTACTCCTCCCCTCTCCACAAGCGTCACCCCTGACAGAGGAGCCTACCTGTCAATCTTTTTAATTGTCTTGTTTTCCCCCTCTCTCCCTCTCTCTCTCTCCTTCTCCCTTTGCTTAAAAAAGAAGCCAAACCTCCGACAAAAGGATATGATCCTCTCAAAACTTACTGCGAGATCAGCTAACAAAACCAAACTTATCCCAACGCCTCTTGCAAACTATCAAAAACAACAAGGCTCACTACTTAAGTCTGAGCTTTTTGCAACTCAGGTGACATCTTAAGATCGCCTGGTAGTGACACGGCACGAGTTAGGGCACGACTCTTGCTCCCGCTGACGCTTTAATGTCCCCCAGTGCGCTCCGGCAGCTCTGTTAAGAATAGATCCTTCCAGAAAAATGACAGTCAGATGACAACAGACGATAACACAGCTGCATGGAAGGAGCAGGCAAAATAAATAAAGAAACAAATAATGGAATGAGATGAAAACAAGACACTTTCACAAATCGCCTGTGGGAGCTTTTTGGTTACAGGTGTAGTGTGGGCAGAAACATCTCCCTATGACGCTCACAACATTTAGTATTAGGAAGAAAAGGGGGGGAAAGGCGCCAGTCAAACGGGAGCGCAGTCGTAGTGCACGCTCGGACCGTGATTTTTGTTGTTATTTGTAGGTGTTGGGAAAAGATCCGATGGGTTGGCGTTCTTTTCGTGGGAGTGAAACGGCTGAGGATAGCCTGTGTGGGGAGACGAGGATTGATTTGTTTCACCTTAGTAGGAAGTGAGTGTTGTGTCCGGGAAGGGGAGGGACTCCCGACGACAAGTCTGAGGCGCTGCTGTGCTCCACGCTGGGGCTGCACCAGTGCAATGTTTTAATCCTAAACTCGATCCCCCGCTTGTTTGCTTTGCGTAAGAGTCACGCTACGACGCATCGCGCTTTTTTTCTCCCCCCCTGTTTGTTTTTTTTTATTTTTTTTATTTTTGGTCTAAAAGCTCGTTTGGCTCGGCTCAGCCTGGCCCGGGCCTGGCCTGTACGCCGTGCGTGTGCAGAGGGGAGGCTTGTGGTGCAGGCTAGTGGCAACTGATCGACCTAATCACAGGCACGAGCACGCGTCAAGTTTGGTCGTGAACTTTGTCACATTTCGGAATCATGTCCAGGGCGCTGATGGCGAGAAACGGCAGGAGAGCACTACCGCTAATCTACGGGGGGCGCAGAGGCACCGACACACTTTCAGGAGTTCATCTGGCTGCGAGGCGGTTCATCGTAGATATGTCCTACTCGGCGCACTTCATGGATTTTAAAGGATCCTCCATAGCGAGCAGTATGAAAAAGCTGGTAGTCACCAAGCTTAGCCCGAATTTCAGAGAGGCCGTTTCTACGCAAACCGTGGCCGTTCCGACACCCGGAGACGCGGACTTGCTGGTCAGAAATCGGTAAGTTAATTTTGGTGACGGTGGGAACACACGGACTCTGTTTTTCCGTCGGTCGGGAAAGCGTTAGGTGACCCGAAGCGTCTTCTTTCTTTTCTTTCTTTTTCTTTTTTTAAAATGCCGATCTGTCAGGAGATTGTTGAGAAGTTATTAAACGGCTCCGCTTACCTCGAATCACCCATGTCCAGCACCTGCGATCACCCTCATCATTATCATCATCATCATCGCCACAAGATGGAAAAATACGTGAGGAATAAGCGCTGTACTGTAATTCCAAGTTCCGCCCTCTCTGCATTTGTCTATCAATCCATCTCGGCATCTCTCTCTCTCTCTCTCTTCTATCGCTCTCTCCCCTGCTCTCTCTCTCTCTCTCTCTCTCTGTCCTGTCTCTCTACGTCACCAACCTGCAAACAGAAAGTCATGGGGGGGCTCAGGCTGGCATCAAGAGATGGAGATGATGGAGAAGGCGATGGGAGTGCTACACGGCGCTGGAATTGCAGCATCATTTCTTTCATTCACAGCAGCAGAAGGCAGAGTGTATCCAGGAGTCTGTTGTACGGGCTCTGTTGTGCTTGAACAGAGTCGACATTATTACAGTAACAGATAAATGAAATTAAAGCCAAAAAACATACATTAATGCTTCTTTTTTTTTAATAGTTGGATTTCTGCACAAATTTCTGATTCCACCTCACTCTGCTTTCAGGTTCCTACAACATTGCTGGCTGTGTGCGCCTTATGTGGTTTTTAATGTTAAGTCAGCTTTACATCAGTCCACCTCGGGGTTTACTGTTGTATTTACTGCCAATAAAATACAGTCCTCCCCGAGACTGAGTGTAAAACATACAACATTAGGATCTTATTAGCTTGTAAGACAGTCGCTTGGTGCACCGAGACCCTTGACCGTCTGGGTCGTCTGTGTCAGTGATGCATCACAGTCATGGGAAAATGTTTTAACTGACAGGGGAAAGTAAACCAGAGAACACTTTGTCCCGTTTTGCACGGTGGAAGAGAAATTTTAAAGGAATATAAAATACAGAAGAGTGTGAGCGGTTTTTATTTTAAAAAAAATCATAGCTGCAGTGAAAGGAGGAGACTGAGGTTTAATATATATATATATATATATATATATGAGTAAATAAAAAAAAATGCGTGCAGACATTTTTTACATGTACTAAAACCCTTCACTTCCAAGAGTAGCATCTTATTTGAGCCACATGTGCACAAAAATTTGGTCACGCACATGCAAAAGATACAAGTCGTATAAAATTGCAAGATGTGAGTTTTTGTAGTTTTCTGGACTGTCATTAATTCTTGAGAGACATAAATAAGAGAGATTTATTTTTTATCCCCAAGTGTAGCGTTTATCAATACACTGTATCTTATTTTGTAATTTCAGTGGAACCAGTGTCAAATTATTAGGCTCGCTATCATTTAACAGAGCATTTTGGCCAAACCTGTGTTACCTGTTTGAAAAGTTTTTCCAGGGCTTGGGCTTGCACAGACTGAGACTTTATTGTTACAGATCCCCTGCTAATTTGGAGTGTTATTTAAACTCAGACGCCTTGCTAGTTTATGCACATGCAAACAGTTTGTACCTTTTTGATAATAAAATAATACGTCGCTGCGAGGAAACTGATTCCATAGATGTGAAGAAGTCAAACCAAGGCGTTTTGTTATATCGTCGCCACCCATCTATAAACCACACAAGCATTATCTGGGAGCTCAAAGTACACGTGTGACATGCACGGTAATGAGGCACAGCGTGCGTGCCGCTCTAAAAGACAGTAAATGATTTATTTATACGTTCCTTTCTCACATATTTGTTTCCAGCATGTTACAAAAGTAAGATGAAAACAACCGTCTTCATGTTGAGGCAAGAAGCAGCTATCTGAATTTTTTTTTTTTTTTAAAGTGCAGTTTGTTGTGGGTGTCTCTGAAGACAATGAATCATGACATCATGCAATGCGTTTTGTGATACAAACCTTTCCCTGTCAGTGCAGGACTTTTCTTTCCGAGCAAAGAGAAGGAAAAGAGAAAAAATAACTCATTGCGAAAACAAACCAAAGTGTTTTGGCCCTGTGCGCGCCCGTCTGCACAACAAGGAAGTTGACCTTCATACAGGATTTCAGGAAATATGTGCTTACACTAATAACCGCATAAAACCCCGTTAACTGAAATGCAATGTTAATGTATCCATTTTGCTCAGCACATGCTGATGTAGCAGGTTTATTTCCCTAACTTTTAATCCTCAATTATTTTTCTCTTGTGTTTCAGTTTTGTGGGAATCAACGCCTCAGACATTAATTACTCAGCGGGCCGTTACGACCCTTCGGTGAAGCCTCCCTTTGATGCAGGTTTTGAGGGCATTGGGGAGGTTGTCGGCCTTGGCCTTAGTGCGAGCTCCCGCTACACCGTCGGGGATACTGTGGCCTACTTCGGCAGTGGCGCGTTTGCAGAGTACACGGTGGTCCCAGCCAAGGAAGCTGTGCCTGTTCCTGCGGTGAAGCCAGAGTTCCTCACCCTTTTGGTCAGCGGCGCCACGGCTTATATTGCCTTAAAACGTCTGGGCGACCTGGCTAAAGGTGAGACTGTCCTGGTCACGGCGGCCGCAGGAGGAACGGGACAGTTTGCTGTGCAGTTTGCCAAGCAGGCTGGTTGCCATGTCATTGGGACCTGCTCGACCAACGAGAAAGCCGGTTTCCTCAAATCCATCGGCTGCGACAGGCCGATCAACTACACCGCTGAAGACTTGGCTAAGACCCTGAGGAAAGAGTATCCACAAGGCATAGACGTGGTCTATGAGTCAGTCGGAGGGAGCGTCTTAGAGCTCGCAGTAAACAGTCTGGCCAATAAAGGCCGGCTGATAGTGATTGGCTTCATCTCAGGGTACCAGAGCGCTTCAGGGATCCCACCTTTCAAAGGAGGAACGCTACCAGTCAAGCTACTCCAGAAGTCGGCCAGCATTCGGGGTTTCTTCTTGCCCCACTTCTTAGGTGACTACAGGGAGGCTCTGAGTAGCATGATTCAGATGTTTGCCAAAGGGAAGCTAGTGTGTGAGGTGGATTGCGGTGATTTGGCAGAGGAGGGGAAATTTGTAGGCTTGGATGCGGTTTTCCGGGCAGTGGACTACATGTATGCAGGGAGAAACCTGGGCAAAGTCGTGGTGGAAGTGGCACCACCGTCTGTTAGTAATAGCAAGCTGTGATTTAACTGATTGTAGATGCACTTAAGAAATCATACTTAAAATTACAATGATTCAATCAGTAATATATATATATGTATAGTTTAATGAAGGATTTTTAACCACGGAAAAGCTCTTTATTTTTGTAAAATGACTGATGATACAGCCCAGTAACTAAAAATGATGTCATGAATAAACATACAGCAACTTTGGAAAGTGATTTGGGTTTGTTTTTGCTTTTTTATGTGCACATGCACTCAGTCATGAATATATTCAGCACAGAATTTAATATAAAATATTTAAAGTTTTAAATAAGTGTGTGCTAATCAAAAGTCACCACATATTGAAACTCAGAAACAAAAGCTAAGGTTTTTTTCACCTCCCCGACACCTTCCGTCCACCTCCAAAATCATGTTAGACCTGCTGCCATAATGCGCTTGCTTTTGGCGCTCTCGAGCACTTTATCTACCATAAATGTTTTATGATAGACTTCATTGTTTTTCTAATAGGGCCTTACATTGGTATGTGCTTGTCAAAAGTGAGTGCTGCTCCAGGTGTGCTTGGCATTTCATTGCCTGTTTGTGGCTGACAGAAACAGCGTTCACACAATCAATCTTTTCATTCACATGCCCCGAAGCTGCACATAATAAAAAAAAAATTAGTCCAGCTAACCAGGAGTTGGGCTAGAAAATGTCATTATTTTCTTCCACCGTGAGTAAAAAAAAAAAAATCACTCATAGTGAATGCTCTGCGATATGCCCTTTGACACGTTTTTTTTTTTTCCATTTCCATTTTTTGAATTTAATTTGGCTTTTTGAAACAACAAAGCCTTAAAAAATACCATTTAAAGTTTAATCACATTGCACTCATTTTTATAAAACCCAAAGATAAAACTTTAGTGTTTCTTTCAACTTTGAAAAGCTTATTGAGCTTAAAAAAAAAAGTTTTCAGAGTCCCAACTTCAGCAGTGTACTGTTAAACCACTCCAAAAGCAGGAAATGGACAAGAGATGCTTATAACAGTCCGTGTTGGATTACTGCACTGTGTGTCATTTTAAACAAACACCTGTTCCTACCTGGCAGGGATGGCTGTAGTCTTCATGCACCGTGAACACGTTATTTCCTCATCCAGGTGGCTACTCAAAATATAACCCAGTGTGAAATACGTTACAGGTGTGACCCCAGCATGCAAAGCTGCTACTTTCACCAGACGGTGCAGGAAATCAGAAACACACCAGGCCAAGGCGGTTCTGAATCCGTAGTGGAGCAAGTCAGAACACCTCTCAAAGTCACTCACACGTACGCCACAGCCTGTGTCAGCAAGAGACACCGTAGGTATGTTTGTTGCTTTGAGTCAGGCCCGTAATGTCTTACGTGCACGGTTATTTTCAATTTTCCGAGTAGCTGTTAGATTTAAAAAAAAAAAAAAAACTATTTTTAGCTGCTTAAAAATATGTGTGCATGTTAATCATTGTTTCTGTTACAGTTGGAGTTGGATGACTCACGCTAGTCGATGCTTTCCATTTCTTCGTGTAGCTTGCTCTTACAAATTTAGGTTAAAAATTATTTACTTAAATCACGGATGTGACGTTTTTGCACTCATTTATTCAGTATTTAAAGCACCACATCTGTGATCTAAAGCCTCTCGGGTCAGAATAAAAAATTTTTTTTACCCATGACAGTTCAACTTTGATTGCACAATTTAAAAAAATGTTTTTAAAGATTTTTTTATGGACAGTAATTAAAGCAGAAATGGAAGTACTGGGAATTGCATAGGCGTAAGTGACCAAGAGAGCAAACACACTTTAAATGACTGTTAGTCACCTCTTAACACCACTGCTTGCTCAGGAGTTAAAATGAAAAAAGAAAAGCAAGCTCTTACATGCCGGCCACACAAAAGGTGAGAGGAGTGATGATGCACGTGGGTGCGTAGACGAATTTAGCATGCGTCAGTACTCCTGTGCATCCATGTTGGACTGTGAGGAGGAGGAGGAGGCCGGGTGTAGCATCTCTTCAATTAACAGGAGAGGCCCTGTCTCGCCGTCCTCCGGGGCCTACCTGTACCTCCACTGATTAGTGAGCAGTCACAGCCCCAATTAGAGAACACAGGAACCTGGAGAGACAACACTCTTTATTTAATTGGATTGTGTTGCAGTCCTAGGCTGCTAACTGGCATCGTATTGAAGCAACCTGGAACTGCAGAGTGTAAACAAGACATTAAAGATGGTGAAGGTCTTCTAGAAAAGTATTCACCGGCTGCTGTGAGGTGGTGAAAGAAAGGAGAAAAAAATCAAGAAATTAGAAATCATGCTAAGTGTCTCTCTCATTTTAGTTTTGTTGCTGCTCCTCAGAAGGGACAAACATTAACACACAAACTTAAATAGGTGATGTACATGGAAGGAATGAAGGGTAAACTTCATTTTCCCTTTAATGTGAATGTGGATGACATTGTAATGCATGCAATGCAAATGTAATATACTGATTATCGCAAGTATTATCAAACTGATTGCATAGGAATTTATAACATTGGAAAAAGTTGAATGTGTTGCCTCCATTGGATCGCCATCTATTCCCAGGAATTTACCTTGTGTTCTAGCTACTGTGTAGCATTTCAGATATGATAAGATTGTAGTTTTATTTTACATTTACTACAACAGTTACTATGTAACGTTTAAGGAGAAAACATTCAGAAATAAAAAGCTGAATCCATGAAAATTAAGCACACTGAAGGCTATTTTTGCTACTACAGTCATATTTACTCTGGTGTGACTTCTTTAAGCTAATGGCAGAAAACCAAATATAGTCTTTAGTGTATAACACTGTGCACTCAGTCTGCTTATGTTATATTTCCTCGCTATTTGTGCTTTAGTTTGATGCAGCAATTATGGAGTAATTGTCACTTGTGACCATGGTGGCCACGAGCTCAGCAAAGTTAAATGTACTCTACGTTTGAAATAAAAATGTTCAGTCGTTGCTTCTTTTTTCCACCTTTACGTTAATTAGCAGTGATCACAACTTTTTTGTAGCTCTCAAGTCCACTTTAATTTGCCATCCAAGACAACAGTGCGGTGCCGGATTTTATTGTTGTACGCTGACATTCAGGGTAGGAAAATTCTCAAAGGTCTCCCTCTTGTTCCTTTTTTTCCCTGCTAAATCCTCTTTTTTTTCACAGTTTCTTCTTGCTGGAATATGTGGCACATAACAAAGACATCACCCTCTTTAGTGTGGGATGGTAGTCTACCTCCAGGCACCTAAGGGACACTGGCTGGCTGCTCAGTGCTGCCAGGATCTAGACAGTCCAGTTTCTTTCTCTGCAAGTCAGTCAGGCCCTCTCAACTCCCCAACTCCCTGAGCCCCCATCACTCCTACCTCCGCCTAATTACCAAACCTAAAACCCCACTCAACTAATTAGCCACAGCAGACCCAGGAACTGTGAGTAAAGGTAAAGAGATGGCTTCATTCAAGTGTGTGTGTGTGTGTGTGTCGGTGTGTGTGGTGGGTGGGTGGGGGTGGGGGGTATGTGTTAAAGAGAGGGAGAGTGAAAAGAAAAGACAAGAGGAAAGGGAAATGGAATATTCAAGTCTCCTTTAGCGAGCACGTCTCTACAGCCAATTAAAGTCATTTATTTTAACTCTTTGCAAAACCTGTGAGTTGTGCATGACAGCATGACAGGGGGGATGTGTTTGTGGCTGTGCGCATGTGTCCCAGGATATGTAGCCATGCACGCATCCGCGCCTAGCCTCGCACACAGACCCACAAGCGTCCACACGCGTCTCAGTATGGCTGGCAGTCTGTCGGCTTCTCTGTCTATCAGCGGAGGGAGAGCTCAGTGGGACATAAATTACAATATGCAGCAGAACCACTTGTGTAAGTCTCAATGAAGGGGAGGAATAACTTTCTTAATCAAGTTCCTGTGATTAATTGTAATAAAGGTGTCATCCGTAAATGTGTCCTCCTGATTGAGTAATTCGGGGCCGGAGACAGTAAGCACATCCCTGGTGATTGGGGGGGCTGGACAAAGTGTGGAGGAGGGAGAGGGGGAAGGTTTGTGGAGGACATAGTGAGACACAAATAGCTCCTGGGCACACTGGCAGCCTTCGCACAACTGACAGTTATGAAATACAATTATCAGTGTGATCTGCTTAAGAATTCATCAGCAGCTTCACCGGCCAATAAAGGCGTTCAGAGAGAGAGAGAGAGAGAGCAAGGGAGGAGCAGTGACACAAGAGGAGAGAAGGCCCCACTGATTAAATGAGGTTTTTATTTTGTCCAACAGATTGTTCACATTATGTTACACTATTGTGAAAGGATTATCTGCAGCCTTCTTCCCGCTCTAAGAATTCCCCATTTTGTACCATATTATCCATTTAACCTCTGTTCCAAACAACTGCATTTAATAAGGATAATCTTTTTTGTGTATGGTCACCATGATTCAGTGGTTTCCATGCCAAACCCTCCCTGAAAAAATAAATAAAAAAATAAGCATATGGGTTTTAGATGATAAATGAGGTGACATTTTAACTGTGGCTTGTTAATACGGAACGATGTCTTCTAATGACCAAAAGTTACACTTGGCATATATCAGCCGAAGAGTTCAAAATATCCTGTTCATTTGAATATTTCTGAAATCTTTGAAAAGAGACTTTTTTAAATATCCTAGAATGAAATGAACAAACAGAAGTCTGCCGAGAAAAAACAACAACTACGAATTCTTTCTTTTCTGTACTAGAAGTTTTTCAACAATCACTGAGATTCTGATCTTTGATTTGGGAACTGCTGGTTTATGTTTCAATAGCTATAAACATATAACTTTATGTCAAAGATACTGTATAATACCATACAAAAATAAGTGCACCTGAGAGGTTTAGATTCTTATAAATCACCCAATATTATATATTCCACAGCTCTCACAAGAATCACCTTGAAGTCTCTTTAGTGATGAGAATAAAGCTTTTGCTACAGTCGAGGTAGTACAAGAGAGAGAGGAAACCCTCTTTAAATGAAAAGGTTTTAAGAATCCGACATAATAAAAATAATCTTAGCAGGTCTTAAAATGAGGTAAATACAAACTTTGATTAACTACAAAAAATTATATTGCAGAATTCTTTATTTAACACAAAGTAAGCCAAAAGGCAGAAGCAGTGCGTTAAAAAAAATAAGTGCAAACTTAAGTAGCAGCCAGGTGGTGATAATCAAATACTTGATACTTGATTAACTGATTGTTAGAAAGTGTGAGTACCTCCATAAGAGTAGAGGTTTTGGTAGTTTGCTGCAGCATTCAGGTGTGTTAACGTAGTACCGAGGAAGAAATACATCAGCAATGATGTTAGAGAACTAATCGTTGCAGCCCAGCAGTTCATGAAGGGTTATAAGGGAATTTTCAAACATTTTGAAGTTCATCATTCTTCAGTAAAAATCATTTTTCACAAGAGCAAAACATTCGAGACACTTGCCAATCTTCCCAGCAAATTCACCCCAAGGTCAGACTGTGCAACGAGAAAGTGCAAAAAACCCAAGAGCAACACCTCTGACTCTGAAGACCTCGGTCAGCAAATGCAAAAGTTCATTTTAGAGGAATTAGAAAAAGACTGAAAAAGTGCGGCTTGTTTGGAAAGGTTGAGGAAAGAGAAAGCTTTTGTATCCCTAAAAAAAGGAAGATGGTAGCACAGCTTAGTTATGAATAACCCACAAGATATGTTAGATGACGTCCTTTGGACAAATGAGACAAAAGAAGAGATGTTTGGCCATAATTTACAACCAAACGCAACATATCAGCACAAACACCTCATACCAGCTGTCCAGCACGGTGGTGGCGGAGTGATGATTTGAAGTGTTACAGCATGCAGCAAAAGGGGCAAAGAGTTAACACCCAGCAACACAGGAGGAAACTGGTAGAAATGGAGAGACACAAAGACGGGGCACAAAGAGTGAAAAAACGACAGGACTATAAATACACAAAAATAAAATGAAAACAAGATCCAGACCCATAATGAAAACCCCAAACCATGACAGCCTCCTGCAAAACATGGCACAGACTCCACACACTGAGCCCTTATCTCAAAATCGTCTGTGTGTAGTTACATGAAGAGACTTTGAGACATCCTAAATCCACATAAGAGCTGTTGCAAGTTCTCCCAGAGGATTCCAGCAACGTACCTGCCAAAAGCCTCGAAACACCAGGTAGAATAATTTAAAAGGCAGAAACATTGAACTGATTTAGATGATTTCCATTTAGTTTCCTTTGTGAGGTTCAATTCACATAATTCACGCTAAAATGTTTATATCATAAACTAGACGTGCACAAATATTTTACACAAAGCTTTGCCTGAACTGAACATTTTTGCCTAAATAAAGAGCGCCGAGTTGGACAACCAAAAGCTTTTAGATCAAGCATGGTAACCAAGGTAACTTTTGACAAATGATAATTGTGTGCTAGTGGTCAAGTTCAAGAGCAACTCAAAAAAAAAGCACACATTTTTAACAATGATGATTTAATACTAAAAAAACATCGGAACAGTTTTAATTTATAACCATCATAGCAGTGTAATAAAACATTATTCTAACACACTGTGCCACCTTTAAACATAGTGCATAAAAGATCAAAACGGGCACTAATGTTTCTATTTGACAGATAAAATCACACTCGGTAACATTCATCATGTCTTTCTGCCTACATTGACCCTTCGGGGCATCTTTTGTGGCCTCAGGAGGGGAGTGAGGGTCCCTCGCTGGGTCTGTTCAGATGTAGATATACATTCAGGTGAAAGGCAAGGGCGCTATTCACCACCGCAGGATTAATGGCAACATCGTCACCAGGCTGACCAGCCCCACATTTCTATTGGCTGGATAAAGAGGAAAAGAAAAGATGGCGGTGGGAACAAGGGGAAATATGAACACCCTGTCGGTGTGATGACGGACAGGTCCTCAGCCCAGCTCCCCCAGGTCCCTCCCCGTCCTCATTCTTTACTGGCCCGAGTTGGCTAGTGAGGCAGCATCTCTGCGGCCAAGGACACAAGGGTGTCAGCGATGCGTCTGGGTAACATCGTTCATCAGGGCGCATCGGTAATGGGTAGCTCTCTGTGACAGTGGTCATCAGGACACAAAAGCAAAAGGGCCTATAAACATCACATGACAGATGGCTGGGAGGACAGCTTTGGACAGGGAGGGAGGGATGGAGAGCGAGAGATAAAGTGAGCTAGAGGTAGAAGGACAGAGCTGGAAGAGAGATCTCAGGCTGGATTGTTAAGTCTTAGGAAAAGTCTCAAGTGCTGGACGGTTTATGAATGCCCATGTTCAATGTCAGCTGTGAAGGGAAAAACTAGAACCCACGGGGGAAATGCTTCGCAGCTGACGTCCGACAAAAAGCCATCAAATGAGCAAAGTCGGTGCAAAATAGCCCAGTGAAATAGTTGATATGCAGAAATGAATGCAAATTATTTTGTCTCATTGCAGTGAAAACACCAGTTTTTAACATTTGTAATACATCTGAAATGCTGTTCTGCTGTTTTTTTATGCAACGTTTAATTTTAAGAGTTTGTATTTTCCTTTCTTTCTTTTTTTTAATCTCCTGGTTAGTTTAACTCTATTTCAGTCATGACTTTGGCCAATTAGTGCAGTGAAACACCTTCAGCATGGTGGGTGCGGTCTAAGAAAACAGATAAACGGCAAGTCCGATATGAAAGATGTGCAAGCTTAAAAGCCTAACAGTGAAAGAATTTTTTTTTTTTTTAAAAAACTGTGCTTGGAAAGTAAGAATGAGACTTTCAGAGCGATGCAAAAGGACTTCACCAAAAGGACATTTAGCACAATTTTCACTTTGAAAAGTTTGATAGATAAGTGCCCTCCACTGGAAGAGATGCTGAAGGAGGAAGATGTTTTTCAAGAAATTACAGTTTTAAGCAGTCTGAGGCGGAGTGAAAGTTAAGGAATAATTATGGAGGTGATAGCAATGACAGAAAGCGAGAAACAGGTTGTGTGAAAATGAGGTGAGGCGAAGGTGTCGAGGGCTGTCACAGAACTGACTGCAGAACCTGTTGTAGGTCCCTGTAGAGGGAAGGCAATTGTTGTGTTAGCAACACCTTTGTCACCTCGGGATGTATACTTTGTCTCTGCGTGTTTACAGGGACATCAAATCCCAAATGTGAAGTATCGTCTTCAAAACAGAGGGAAGTGCAGCTCTCTGCCCTCCATAGCGACGCCGCGGGCCACGCTACGTCTTTTTCTTTGTTTTGTGGAAACAGCCTTGCCCGTCCATTAATCGTCATCCATCCATCCTGCGCACCTGTATATAAAAGGGAAATTAGAATATCCATCACTTGAGCGAAACGTCACCGTGATTGATGGGTTAGTCACAGGATCCCCTCCGTTTCCTCCTCAAGTCTGTGTTTCAGCAGTGAGAAGTGAACATTATCTAGCGCCATGATCAGATTTAGTCCACACATTTCCATCTAGGAGAGCATTTTTGAGCGGATGATACACAATCCACGCGAGGAGGCAGCCAGCAGAAGGTTTATGGAAATCTAATATCATAAGGCTTTTTGGTTTGTTAGACTTGTTATTCGTGGAGTGGGCTGGTGACACTTTTGATGTAACAGTATAAGACAATGTAACGAGGCAGAATCTCATTTTGTTGAAGTGTTTCTGTCAAACTATGGTCTGAAGGATGATGGGGAAAATCTGTGCAAACAGGTTTTGAGTGGGGTGTGCTAAGACTAAAATACCAACTGTTCTCAGAGAGAAGCCTTTGGTAAATAACAGGAAACATCCTCTGAGAAGGCAATATGAATGCCAGGGAGTGTGGAATCCATATTTGCCTTTTTTTTTAAACGTAAAGTAAAAAGCAAATGGTTAAAAAAAAAAAGCATAAATAGATGGGGCAAACAGATGATGGGAATGTAACTTGGAACTGAGATGGAAACTGCTTCTTGTCATAATCATCTGCTGTCAATCCAGAAACATCGTTTAAAAATCCATCCCGGTCAAGTTTATGTCTCCTTCTTTGTCTGATTCCCCCCTGTTTGTGTGTGTGCGTGTGTGTGTGCTTTGACGAGGTGGAGACAGGAGCCCTAACGCTGCAGGATGGAGAAAGGTGAACAGGAAACAGAAGGTGCCCATGGAGGAGGTATATGACATCTGTCAGGATCCAGGGTGGGCGGGGGATTCAGCGCCCCCCTTCTGCCGGCCGAGGGTCACCCATCGCACTGCAGTCGCTGAAGTTGTCACGACACCGTGACACTTCCTTGGCAATGGTGGCTGAGAGCCGGACAGCCCTCGGACGTTCAAGACACACACATATTTTTGAGTAAATTTGTCTAAGGGGAGTGGGGGGCATTTTGTATGAGCTGTTTGTTCCTTCTCTGTACAGAAATGTCAGCGTCTTGGTTATTGTTTCCTCTTTCTTTTTTTTTCCCCCTTCCCCTCTCTCTTCAGGGTCCTGGACAGAGGAAGGTCAGCTGACATGGCAAGGTCGACAAACAAACAAACAGAAGGAATTAAAATGGAGAAAAACAGGGCAGATGAAATGTGGCGGTGTTTTTTTTTTTGTTTGTGTTTTTTTATCTGTGTGAGGGCTGATGGCTTGTAGCAGCCATTACTCTCTGTTGTGTCCTCTGCCCCCCATTGGTTGCAACAACACCGCCTGGCACTGCTGCCAGTGTCACGTCATCTCATACTTCTGCTTAACTACACGGACAACAAGAGCCACTTCACACCAGGATCAGTTTACTATTTCTCAGGCAGCCGTGTTTGCTCAAGGTGGCAAAGGTCATTCACAGTGGATTTGATAAAAATAATTTTCCTCAGCCAGCATGAGTTCAAATTAGATTTTATCCCTTTTTTTTCTCCTCGCCCTCTCTCTATATGAAGGGGAAAACAAAGGAAGTATACCCGCAAAAGTCCACTCAAACGCTTCGCAGTAGCCTGGACCCAGACCTCTAGCTCGCTGCCAAATATCTGATTTCTTCATGAAATGGCAATTCAGTCTGATTATCTCATCAGGCTAATTGGAGCATCTTAATGTTCTGTCTACACTGATGATGTCTGGCTACCCTCGCTTTTACAGCATTTATCACACAAACCAAATGACAATACGTTGACCTCATGATTAGCTCGGCTGGTCCACAAACGGACAGTTTATAAAGAGAGATTTGTTTGTTTGGTTGAAAATCCTTTTAGAGTGAAAGATGAGAAATATGGATAAATTATAACTCTGAACTGAGCTTTAAGTCCTAAATTCATTCACATTTAATCTATATAGTGCAGGAAACTGTGCTGTAGGTACATTTTAGGACAGTTTTAAACCATAAACAATTTTGTAGCCCTCTTGAGTGGCAGTTTTGTGAAAAGATGAAAGGATGTTGTTATAGATCATGATTTGAAAGTAAAGCCTTGCCTAGAATTGTTCTTTACCAGCTATTGTGCAGAGTGCAAAGCACGAAGTCGAGCGAATTCAGACTCAAGTGCATGCATCAAAGTTTTTCTGGTGCTAAATTAATTTCCAGCTCGCGCTTACAGATGACAAAGAATGATGCCGTCATTTAGGCTTCACCGCGTGGAGCCGGTAGGATCCTCATGACGTTCGGCTCGGGCTGCTGCAGGTGAAGCCTGGGCCTCACCCTCGCAGATCTGTATGCAGAGTGTGCCTTTAAAAAAAACATGTTTCTTTTGTTTATTCTTTGCGTTGTCTTTTCCTTTCTGTGTGGAGTTTTGACATCGGAGATGACAGGTGTCTGTGGAGTGGAGGAGGAGGAGGAGGAGGAGATGCTGGTAAGAAAACAATCTTTGACTGCCTGTGGGTGAAGGCAGACTCCTCTAGGCAAAGCGGCCTTCAGCGTTTAGCTGGGGGCGCAGTATCAAAATCACAGCCACTGCTGTACCCCTAAGGCGCTAATCTCAGCCAGTTACCGTCAAGTGCTGCTTCTTCTTTATATAATCCTTCATTCCCCCCCTTCCCTCGGCTCTCTCCATCTCCGCCATTCCTCCGTTTTCCCAGACCCAATCCGCAGAGATGTGAGGATAAATGACAGTTTGAGAAGGTGCAGGGGAAGCCAGGCATCTTGAATCCAACAATGTTTCTTTGCTTACCAGTGTTAAATCCAAACTGCGCCGCTTTCAGAAAAACGGTTTGCTGGAATTGTAATATCATAATTAGCACGGCTTCTGTGCTTATCTCCACTAAACTAGGCGTCTCACCAGATGCCGAGGAGACCTCAGCCGTCATTCAGCCGCCTAGATGGAAAAGGGTTGTTGTTTGATCACTGGATGACTGCTAATTTAATAAGTGTTAACTATGGTGCGGCCAAGCGAGCGGGAGGGGAAAAAAAGAGAGAAAAAAGGGAGGGAAAATGTTGAAGTAAAAAGCATTAAGATTAAATGATGACATGTTCAACTGTGCGCATAATATGAGGCTTAGTTAAGTACGCGCATGCTGTTTGTCAATTATTTAAAACCCCAGGAAATTAAGTCCAGGTAATCTCATAAGGTGTAAATAACATTCTTTTCCATGGCAGCTTAATTGAATTCATTTGACACTGTTTAGAAATAACAGAATTAGATTTGCTTTCACATGAAACTAAAGACTGTCACAGGGAGCTCTTTGTAAAGTTGAATAGAATTGGAATTAAAGTTTAGTATTTCAAACACATCTGGAGGGATCAGATATGAGAATAATTGAAATAACAGAGGATTATTCGTGCTGCCTGCCTTTTGCAAAAGAAACCAGTGTGGACTACGGTAATGTTTGCAGCACGTCAGAGGTCAGAACTGACCTGTTATCTGTGCGAGAGCATCACATAAATGCCCCCAAATGCAAAACATTTGGCATTAAAAAGGATCTCGACCCTCTGCTGACTTCTAAATGTGGAATAAATTCAATTTCTACTCTCACTTCAAAACATTTTCTGTAATTATTTTAATCTTCAGTGTTTTTCACGTGGAAAGTAAGTTTAGTTCTCGTACATTTATTTGTTTGCCACCGCCGGTTATTCCACTGCAGGCCCCCACTATATTAAAGCATAAGCTGAAGACCTAAAAAAGATAAGTAAATGTGTTGCTGGTGAGGAATGAAGCAAAGATGTTTGACAGCGGGTTGTAAAGACCAGGCAAGCCATGCAGACACAGAGACAGTGGCCTCAGGCATTTCTGATTTGGCCTTACTAGTGGGATGGCATGGCTTGACGCTATTTAAACACACACACATACAAACGTGCACACACACGCGCGTGCGCGCGGACAAACACACCCACGAAGAGTTTTGATGCAGACTGTAGGTGAAGGCCAGTGTATGTCTGTCTTGTCTTGTGAGTGAGCGGGGCCGGAGATGGAAGCTGGGTAGACAGATTGGAGGGACGCAGGAGAAGAGGGGAAATGGAGGGATTAGATGAAACCTTTCAGTGCGTGTCATCATCCCTGACATTCTGTAGGGCTTGACCTTAACAGAGCAACATTGTGTCAGAGACAGGGTCTCATCACAGCCCACACACACACACACACACACATATATGGGCGCACAGAAAACTCTTCAGAGATCCCGATAGCCTGGACATCAACAGCCAACATATTTTCAACCTGGGGAATAAAAACAGATAAGTCAGGTGATCCTAAAAGTCAAGTATCAACAACTGAGGAACTATTATGTATCTCTGTTTTGATGTTTATTATGCTCTGTGATGACCTATTTACTGATTAGTGAGTGATTACACTTGTTTTGTGCAATTTAAGAAAATGTGATGAAAGAGTTTTGTGGATGTGTTGCTTTCCCAAATTTGCACACTGTTGGTAGCGAGCTTTCCTTTCAAACTTGATCATTCATTGCCTGGTATTTCCGGTTGGTGTTCACATCAGCTTTTGAAATCAACAGTAAGAAGAAGAAAAGCAGACATAAAGACTGACAGGTGACTCGTTTTTTTGACGACTATCCCTCATCATCGTTGCCGCATCCCACGGGGAAATCAAGTTCCTTTGATAGGCACCAGGAAGTGCAGCTCTGCTACTGATCCTTACATGTACAGCAGATTTACATTCTCTGGCATCACAAGGTTGAAAGAAAAATATTACACGCGCCGTTAGTTATGATCACAACCTTGTTATAAATGACAAACACGGAGAAACAGGACAAAACGAGGCTCCGGGGTTTCGTTTTACACTTCCATGGCAGAGGAGAGATAAGAGAAAATCAAAGAGATATGACTTTTAGTCATTTCACATCAAGCTTTAAAACTGTAAGACTGATTTCAGTAGTGCAGCTTCATATGACAAATGGGCAGTTTTGGGTGGTATTATCAAGGGTAAAGTGGGCTCGTGAGAGGATGGTATCCCAATAAAATTAATTCCATTAAAATTTCAATATATTAAAAACAAATTATTATTTCTTAAATACAGGAATACTTCCAGTCCCTCAGCCTAACTTTGGCATATCATAACATCTATTAATTCTGCTGAGAGGATATAGGAGTTACCAACACTACCACCAACCTGCAGCTTTGGTGTTGTTGTTTGTTTTTCAACTATATTTTCACTGTAACAGGATCCTCTATGCTTCTAGCACTGCAAAAATTATTTGTTTGGCTTTTTCATGGAATGGTATTCTGTGTAATTCTCTCTCTTTCTCACCCACCCCCACCTCATGCATGTGTGTGTCGCAGGGAATATTGTCAAGGCTTGTTGCCAACTTTAAATAAAACCTATTATTCTCGTTATTTGAGCCGTCCCTTTATTTATGTTTTTTTTTTTCTTTTTTTCATTTGAGGGCAAAAATGGAAAGCAGTTTTTACGTTTCACTGCACGATGTGCACACAGAGATTTGTGTCCTTAGCCGTTCACGTGCGGTTAAGAGACTAACGTTTGCTACTGCTTTCACACTCACAACAGAAATTTATTTAAAGCCAGCCTATAAAACACAGAGGGAACCACAAGTCTTATATTGTGTTAGCAGTGTTGGGGTCGTTACTCGTGAAAAGTAACGTATTACACATTACTTGTTACTTTACTTAAAACCAATGCGGTACATTACTTTATTAGTCTCTGGAGAAAGTAATTTGTTTCATTACTTTCTTAGTCTTCCGTAAAATGACATGAAATGACACTAAACAATATAAATCTCATGCTACAGTCCCACACACCAATACGAATCCCTATCTAATGAGGATCTTTTAGTGTTTAAGGTCGACAACACAAAGTTGAAAACCATCACAAAGAGAATACCTGGTGAAGCTCAGGGTCTTACTGCTCAGCTGGGATCAGCATACACTCGGCTTTATCATTACTCTGGGTTGGCTAGCTTAGCGTTAGCATGCTGTCTGTGCAGATGCTTGCAAAGATGTTTTGTTTTTTCCCATCTTAGAGTTTTAGCTAAATCCAAAAACTTGGTTGCAGTAGTAGTTCGTTTAGCATCGTATCATCAAAACAGGTATTAATAAGTCGCCCATATGAACATATACATATATGTGCAGGTAAGGGATTAACGTTTGCTACTGCTTTCACACTTACAGCAGAAATTTACTTAAAGGTAGCCTATAAAACACAGAGGGAATCGTAAGTCCCATATTTCTACCCTGCCCACCTGTAAAGAGCGCGTCGTAACAATGCCTCGCACACGTACTGGATTTTATCTCCTGCACCTTCTCATTGGATGGCTTCCATTTTCCCGGGGACAGATTTAGAGTTGGCCATAGGGCTGCTATTATAAAAATATGGTTGACCTTTGAGGACCAGGGATGGTTTAGAGCCAGATTGTTCCTCCCCAATGCTGTTTGGGCAGCCTGCTCTTCTCAGTCTTATTAACATATGCCAGTCTCTCTAAATGTTCTCAGTCACTTTATTAAAAAATTTAAGTACAACAGTATAATTTTTATGAGGCCTATAAAGGCAGAGGTAGCCCATATTCATTTTTTCATGAACAGTGAACTTTCGGAAAGAACCTCAATGGGTTACATAATTAATTTGTGCTTTCTGCGAGTCCGTTGCCATCCATTCTAAAGTCCTGCTCTTTTGGTTTTTGCTTGAACCTTGTTTATCTAGCTATCTCAACAATGCTGCCATTATTCAACAGGAGTTCTCTCATAGAAGGTGTTTGATTGGGACATTATATTTTTCTATTTTGAAACATCATAATTCAACAAATAGCTAGATGGAAATACTTTCTGGTGTCTGGTGTGTTTGTCAATAAGAGTGGTGCTAGGAGTCTGCAGAAGCAGTGCAGCAGTAACTGTGTTTCTGACCCCATCATGCTATCTGTTCTAATGATGCTCAGGCCTCCATCAAAGTAGGGACCCCCTGTGGCTCCTGGGGGCCCCTGGGCTCAGGCACAGTTGCTCTGGTTCGGGTTTTTTTTTTTTCCCCCTCACTGCTTGAGGCTCGGCACAGTAATGAGAAACAGAATTTAAAGAAAAGCAAAACAAAACAACAAAAACCCCTCAATCTTAGACTGACATGCAGTCTGTGTTCAGTCAGCTTGCTCTGTTTCTCCTTGTCTGTATCAAAAACAAAGATTGTTTTAATGGAGCAGTTCAAACACACTGGGCAGCTTTTGTTCAATGCAACATTTTTTTTTCTCTTCCTCACACGCACACATGCAACTCACAGAGGGGTGGGGGGTGGGATTAGTGCAGAGCGTGCACACATATGGATTGATATGTTACAGTTTACTGGACCGACGCAAGACAGAGGGGGAAAAAGTATTGATTTTTTGCCAATATGGCTGCGTGTTGATCCTGGGGCCACATTCATTTTCATCACTTAGATGTGGTGGTGCTGGTGGTGGTGGGGTGTCACACTTGTTTTGCCAGTTTCCATGGCAACGAGGATCATCCAAGTCAGAGGAGGTCAGGCCGCTGGTGAGAGGCGAATCTGGGTTCACTGAAATCAACATTACATGAAATGCCCTCCACAACTCTCTGTCTGTCGGTCTCTCTGTGTGTCCATCACCTCTTCTGTCTCTCTTTAAGCTGCGCTTTCTGCTCTTCCGCGAGCACAATCACTTATCCTCACCGTTCAAACTATTTTCTGGTGTTCCCGCATCAGCCAGGAAAAATCTCTGACGGTATGAATAAGAGCACGGGTGCCCCAGGGGTTCTTGTGGAACTAGCCAGCAGCCGCCACTAAAACACAGAGGACCTTCCCTGCATTTATGAAGTTTAAACAGATCACTTGTCTCTCTCTCTCTCGTGCTCCTCCACTCTCATTTTAATGTACTGACAAGGCAGCATCCTTCATCCCTCAGTCTTCTTCTTATATTAGAGTTTATTACTGCCATCCCAGATTTGTTGTCACTTTGTATTTGGGTGAAAATTTGTTTTATGGCTCCTCATCCAATTTGCTTGGGGCTGACGGGCGGCTGATTTCAGGAGAAGTGTGAGAAGAGGAAAGGATAGCTGCCAACTGACTGAGGCCAACTGACTCTCCTCAGGTGATAATTGGCTGCTGATCCAACATCCAGGCCCTCGTAATTAATCTTTGTTGTTGTTGTGTGTGTGTGTGTGTGTGTGTGTGTGTGTGTGTGTGTGTGTGTGTGTGTGTGTGTGTGTGTGAGAACATCAGAAATGTGATTATCTTACGTTATGTAATCTGTGTTAAAATAGCTCTCTGGTTTGGAGGTTATCCCTTGAATGCAAGTGCATAGAGTTGGATTTTTTTTTTTACTTTATATCGTGATGTATTTTCTTAGGTGTAAATATTATATTGCTGACATGCTTTATCTGGCCAGTATTTGATTACTGTAAAAATCTGAGTTTATTAGACACAGTGAGTCTGAAGAAAGTTCCCACAGTTTGCAAGTTTATGTAATAATCCACTTTGCTTGGTCTTGGTGTTGAATAATAATGATAAGTCAGAAAGGGAAGAAACTCTTTGAGGACTCACTTTTAAATACCATCCCATCGGTTCACATGTGAAAAAAATGAAGAAGCAAGGATTCACCAACATTATAATCAAAACCACCATTGTGCAAAACACAAGACTGGATAGGGATGTGGCCATTTTAGTCAGCAGAACCACCATTCCCTTTGCTTAAAAAGCACTTTAGTTGCCATAACAATAACTATAGCAAATATTTTTTTCTGTTATCAGTCCACCTTACCATCCAGTTCACTTGTTTTATCTGATATTGTGACATGAAAAGAGATAGGGGTCTATCTGCAGCTTCGCTACATGACACACACCGCCGCCGCTTAAACAAACTCCTTGAAGTAATGCTAGCTAAGTCTGTGAAGGAGGAGGAATAATACCAGTAACAGCTGTCATTGTTTGTTTTTACTTCACTTTAGCAAAACCAGTATGTTGGGATGACTACACATCAGCTCCAGCTTAAAACAACAGTGGATTCAGAAAGATACAATGAGCTCTAGTGTTGGTTAGGGAAAACTGAATCCTCTCCCCAATCAACATCAGTTTGTGAAAAGGTTTGCCACACCAAAGAAAAAATCTGTTATAAACAACCCACCAACTGGAATGGTTAAAATAATTGCCAAGTCTATAAATCTAAGTTTCAGAATTATAAAAAATAAAAGAGCAGCGTTCACAACTTTGAAATGTTGGCGTCATGTCCACTGAGGGGACTAATTCAAAGCTCTTAGATCAGCTCAGGTAGACTGTCCCAAGTAGGCAAATGAAGCAGTAAATAATTTTGTCACCTTGGCGCTCCTTTTATGTGCGGTCAGTTTGGAAAGCTAAATTTAAAACTATCCAACAAGGTGGCTGGAAGATGTGGATGTTGATGGGATTGCAACTTATTGTCTGGCGCTCTGTGTTGTCCGTGTGATGGACGCTATGGTACGGTGAAGTGGAGTGTCACTGTTGCTAATATTAACATAAAATCATCATCTGTAACTTTTGTCAAAGCTGAACTGTTGCACCTAAGAAACACTCACCATGACCTAAGAAATCAACTAACCATAAGAATGAGATAATAATCTACATTCACCAGTAAGGTTCAAATCCTGCTCATAGAATTAACATCTTTACCTGGTCAGGTGACCCACTCCTCTCACAAATCAGTCCAAAGCAAGACCTTTTGAAGTACGGCTGTAGCTCAGGACATAGAGCAGGTCATCTATTAACTGGCTGGTGGTTTGATCCTTGGATGCTTCAGTCTGCATGGCAGAGTATCCTTGGGCAAGATACTGAACCCCAGATTGCTCTCTGACGCATTCATAAGAGTGTGAATGTGAGATAGAAAGCACTTAGGCGTAGAAAAAAGTGCTTGCATGAATGAGGCATGTTGTATAAAACACTTTGAGTGCTCAAATAGAAAAGTGCTATACAAGAAACAGTCCATTTACCAGTATGAAGTGCCAACTGTGACCATGTGCACATTCTGAAAAGTTCCACTATTTTAAAAACTGAATACACTTACCTACTTAGCCATTCACCCCTAACTGCATCCTTGCTGCCTGTTAAACTTATCTGCTTATTAATAAATCAGTCAAACTGGTGACAGTTGTCTTGGTCTGCTTCTAGGTGTTCTGCTCACGATTAAAGTTTTTGCTGTTTGAGGGTCTGGTGCATTAAAGTAAGTATTAACAAACTGCCAAAATCTTTTCAGGAATCTCCTAGCAAAGAACTATATCAATGACAAAAAGCCTCAGTTAGCATGTCAAATGTTAAAGTTCAGGATAGTATAATTAGTTTATGGTTTATTTTGA
Source organism: Simochromis diagramma (assembly GCF_900408965.1). Taxonomy (NCBI): domain Eukaryota; kingdom Metazoa; phylum Chordata; class Actinopteri; order Cichliformes; family Cichlidae; genus Simochromis; species Simochromis diagramma. Next base: position 8,548,380 of record NW_024387423.1, on the reverse strand, counting down.
AAGGTTGCCAGCAGAAAGCATCTTCTCTCTAAAACAAAGCTGCACCTTAACAAACCACAAGCCTTCTGCAACTGTGCTTAGAAAGACGAGATCAAAGTGACAATACAATCCACAGCAGATCAGCACAAACTCATTTAGGAACTGTCAAGCATGGTGGTGGAGGAGTGATGATTTGGGCCTGTTCTGAAGCCACAGGACCTGGGCATGTTGCAGTTACTGAGTCACTCATGAACTCTTCTTTTCTCACAAATTGGGTCACGCAAAAGGACAATGACACGAAGCACAGCAGCAAATCTACAACAGAATGGATGAAAAACACAGGGATCAAGGTGTTGCAATGGCCTAGTCAAAGCGCAGACCTCAACCTGGCTGAAATACTATGGTGCCACCTTAAAAGAGTTGTGCATAGATGAATACCACAAACCTAAAAGAACTGAAGCAATGTTAGAACAAAAAACAATGTTAAGACTACTCCAAGTTTTTGCTGCTAAAGGTGGTTCTACCAACTACTGAATCATGAAATGTACTTAGTTTTTCACAGAACTACACAGAGACCTGTGAAAAGCATCTTTTTCACATGACTGCATAATCTTTTAGAAAAACAAATATTTGAATTTTCTTCAGACTTTAAACTGGAGGCGACGTCAGACTGAAGACAAAAAGAAGTGTAACAAACTGACAACTCTCTCTGATATCAAACAATATGTTTTTGCCAAAACCAAACCCTTAACCAGTACAAATAAGTGCCAAGTGCAGATAGAAAATGAAGAAAATATTGACAAAAAATGATACTGGATGTAATATACTTCATAATCAGCACTTTTTTGTTTGGCATTAGGGTAGAATTACACACGGTTATGTTATTTTTATGCATTATTGTATTTCAAAGACCAAGTTTTAATGAACAGTTAGTGTCAAATGCTGTTTATTATTTTTACCCAACCAGTGATTACAACAACACTGTTTTGCATTTCATTTCCAAATCATGCTCATGGTGATATTTGAAATACAGTATATTGCTTATTCTTCTAGAATCCACTGGCAAACACTTGAGTATCAGCTTATGGGATAATTTTATGTAAAATTTGCAAAGAATAGTGTATTATTCTACAAAGTTAATTAGAATACATTTTTTTGAAAACAATATTACAGTATAACTTTTCACATAATACAGATCCGGCAGTTCAAGTCATTACATTGCAGTTGGTGATAAGCCATGAAAATTACCTGACAGAGTACAAGGTAGAGATAAGAGGCAGATAGAACGAGCATCTATCTTACTGTGTTAATTAAAGATAATCAGTCCTTAAAGACATCCAACTCTTCAAATTAACACAAAATGGTGAGCCCAGCACCCACCTCAGAGGGAAATAGACTGAAAACAGAGATATAAACACAAATAGAGATAGAAACTGTTTCCAGGCAACTGTCAAAAAGACTTATAAAATGTCACCAAAAAGTAAAATGTTAATTACGTGTGTTTGAGCTGAGATGGTGTCATTATACACTTCTTAAACATAGAACAGATATATAACAAAAATACATGCAGGAGATGGCTAAAGCTGATGAGCACATTATTTATTCATAGCTGATGTAGTCGCGTGTCATGTTGTCTGAGAATGAGCACAAAGAAATATGTATGATAATCTACTAATTAAGCGTTCCTTAATTTCAAATCCTGTGTCACTCTAACACCAGTGGAGTTATTATAGCCCTGAAGTCAGTAGTTGCTTGTGTCTTGAGGCTTTGTTTCTCATTTTTTTTCCTATAAGATTCATAATTTTGTAAGGGCAAAACTTCAGGGTTTGAAGGAAGACAGTCATAATCATTAAGCCGTGTTAACAGGCAGAAGCAGTTATCTACCATTTTCAACAGCCTATAGGAAAGAAATAACACAAGAGCCTATTGCAAACAGTGTTGGGGTCATTACTCAAGAATAAGTAATGTATTTACTTTTAACTTTAAAAAAGCAACATATAACATAATTACTTCCTGGAGAAAGTAATTTATTACTTTGCTCATTGCATTACGTATTTTTTATTCTGCAGCATGGCCTGAGATCCATTGTCACATAATTACCAGTTAACAATATAAACCTTAGGCTACATGCCCACACACTGACACAAATCCCTATCCTAATGCGGCGAACAAACAAAAGATCTTTCTTTTAGCATTAACACAAAGCTGACAGAAAAGTTGGTGGAAAATCAGCCCGAAGAGCACTTCACAGACAAAAGCTGTGGCCACTGTGGAAACAGGTATGGATAGGTTTGCTACAAGCCTGACTGCGAATCGCTATTTTGATGAAAATCCAGCTTTGGCTTCCCGCTGGAGTCTGCTTACACTCAACTTTAACATCACGCTGGGTCCTGGGTTCATTGCAACTAGCTTTGTTGTCTTTGCAGATGTTTGCAGAGTCTGTGTCACGTTAACAGCAGTGCATTTTAGTTTTTAGTACGGGCACTACTGGTACTTTTCTGTTATGTTTCACACAGTAAAAAGGAAACTAACTTTTATATGCCCATTTCTCATAAGATGTAGATTGAGGTGCTATTTTTTTTTCTCTCACCAGACAAACTGACGTCAGCTGAGGAAGAGTGCAGAATTATTTGATCATTTTTATCCACTAAAAAAGGAGGCAACTGAAAAACACGATTTCTTGATTAGTAACTGTATTGTGATTACTTTAGTACGGTAATGGGTAACATTACTGCATCATAGAAAAAATATAGTGAACTTGGAATTGAAGATTTTGGAATGTGTTACTAACCAAACCTATGTCTGATTATAGACTCACTGCACTTTGTATTTTCCTTCCTATTGTTTGTCTTCTTCTGGCCAAGCTTACATATTATTACTATTGTTCAAATTATAATGCAAAAATGGGCTGAAAATTCAGGGTTCAGTTCAGTCCAATTCAATTTTATTAATATAGCACCAAAATCACAACATCACCCCAACAATTAGAATTTTCTGGCAATTATTTCAAGGTTCAGGCTTTAAGGGTTAATACGGGCACTAAAGGATCCAGGATGACTCCAGGGTTCCTCACAGTGGTACTGGAGGCCAAGTAACAGTAATGCCATCCACGATAAATATCTGGTTAGATACCATGTTTCTAAGGTTTTTAGGCCTAACAGGAAATCGAGGTCATCCTGGTATTTTTGTCTTTAAGTCATTCCTGCAGTTTAACTAATTGGTTTGTCTTTATCAATAGATAAAGCTGGTTATCATCTGCATAGCAATGAAAATGTACGCTATGCCTTCTAATGCTACTGGCTAAGGGAAGCATGTACTTTGATTCAAGTATGTTCAGCCTCAATACAGTGAACAGTATTTTTACTGTATGTCACCGATTTTTAAGTATTTAAACTGTTTAATTTGCACAGCATCAGTTAACTCGGTTGCAAAATTAAAATTTTGAAGCAAGGAAACAAAATAAAAGCTGTTAGTAAGTTGCTTCTGGAATCTTAGATTTAATAAAAGTTTGTAAAGCAAATAAATTTTTTTTCCAAAAAAGTAGCTAAATTGGTAAAAAGGTTCTGAGGCTAATATTTCCAATTATTTCCATAATTGCCAGAATTATTGTCTTCAGCTCATCTACACAGGTTCTTTCAGGATTACATTTTGACTGCAGACACTTTTTCTTTTTGTGTTAAGGTCACATGAAGCCAGTAAACATAGACTGTCAGTAAATGGATACACTTGGCACAAATCCTATCATGATTTGTATAAAAAACTTGGCTACTGTGGTTAACGAGTATAATTTCTGTATTTACCGAATGATAATCCACAAAATAACAGATCATTTTCTAATATTGCATGATTTCCAGAGGTAGCTTTTAAAAGACAAATGAAATCAATGTCTTTTTATAGAATTGTGCCAGTTCATCACCTATGTCTTAGGCAAACCACACAAGCAAAGGCCTGTCTGGGTGTCTGCTGCTTTTTTTCCAGTGATCCAGTGGCTGGCAACAGTAGGAAGCCGGGCTTCCTCACCAGGCTTTGTTCTCTGTGACTCCCCAACGGTAGCTTTCATTTGACTCCCAGTGTGAGTTCCGTGTTAATTAGGTAAATGAATACATGTGTACAGACGGGGCTGCCCCGCACTAATAGCGACACCAGCACAATTGCAACAAAAGGGCCCCACCAGCTAAGGCTAAGTTTGTGATTAAAGAAAAGGCCTCTACGGTGAGGTGTAACAAAATGGCATACAGCAGGCTTTGAAGCTTATTTATGGCGCTTTATCTAATCCCTACCACCCGTGGCTATGGAGGAGATATGGATGTATTATTCATGATAATGTATGGTGGTGACTCTTATGCAGATTCACAACAAAGGCAAACTTTCTTTTTGTGCCTCCAAACGGCCAATTAATTTTTTTGCTCTTTTAGACTGATGTTGGAAGGATCAGATGATGAAAAAACCTTGTGTTTTTGACGTTTGGTGGACCGATTTACTGTATGTTCTTGTCTGTCTTGTGAGCCTTGTGTGTGTCTCTGAGCCCTCCAGCTATGGGCTTCCTTGGCAGAACTTCTGACTACAAATCACAGTTTTATTCTTCTCACCTAGGGGATGCCAGAGATCCTCTATAGTCCTAGTAGTAAAATTTGAACTCAGTCCAAAACCACATTATGAACACACAGGTTGCAAAATGTAGAGTGTTCCTTAAAAACACAAGTCTACACAAAAATATTTAAAATGATGAGTATTGTAATGAGTATGATGGCATCATACTTTGCATTTCTTTGTTTTTTGGTAATGTTTCTTTTCCCTTCCTCATGTCATCTGTGGATTTGTGACATTGAAAACATGTTGTGGATTGCTGATTATTTGATTTACATATGGAATTTTTCCAGGAATGATTTGTCACAGAGAGCTGGGAGTGAGCACGGAGTATAGTAGAATATTTTTCTTTAACCAAAAATAACCACATTAAGAAAGACTCAATTTAATGAGGGCTTGTTAAATGCTCACCCAGTGCAAATGAGAATGTCATAAGTTAATCTGTGTCCTAATGAACTAAGTACACAAACAAACAAAAGTCTGTTAAATGAGAAAGTTGGGGTATTAGTGCCATTCATTGAAGAACTTTACAGAAGATTGGGGGGAGTGAGTCCCACAACAATGATGGCACCATCAGAGAACGCGAAAAGCCCTGGAGTTATCTTCTCTGGGTTAAAAAAGAAAGTTGATAATGACCATTTTCAAAGAGATTATTAGGGCTTAACTATTGTCAAGCTAGTTTTTGCAAAAACACACCTTTGGATAATGTCTGTATTTATTGGGGGTGAATTGCTGTCAGAGTTTACTTTAGCTTTAAAACACCTGAACCCTCACACACATGTATCCACTCCATTTTGCATGTCAGCCACAGGTGGATGGCTGCTTTTTCACTCATTTTCAGTCCAGATGTTGTACCTGTCAATATTCAGAAGAAATTGTCTTTATTAAGCCACTTAACAATCACCACCTGTGGATCATTCAAGCTTAACAAAAGCACTTAACACTAGAGATGAAATAATTTTGTCTCTACGCATAAAAGCCAGCTTAGCAAAGAACCAATTTTAAATTGTATATTTAGGCACTTGCTAGCTGCCTGTCGCAAAAACACATCATTTGTTCCCATTTCTTAAGTTGAAACTATAAAAAAATGCCAAAGATAACACAGTTTGACAGGAGTAGAATAGTATTTTTCCACCAACAAGTTGATTAGCTGAAAACTTGGCATATCTCAGCATGGTGTGCAATGTGTCCTTAAAACTGGACAAGCTGAGGACAAAAGAAGAAGTGGCAGGGCTAAAAATAATATGTACAGAAGATGAACATTGTCTAAGATAAATATCCTTAAGAAATTCAGCAAAGGCCTGACACACGACCTGAAAGATGCATCTGGGTCTTCAGTTGATTAAGCTACTGTTCACTGAAGCCTCATCAGAAATGGTCTCAGTGGAAGCGTGGCTATCCAGAAACCATACTTAAGGAAGGTAAACAGGGAGGAAAGGCTTAAGTAAGCCAAATTACACAAGACCTGGACAGAAAATCAGAGGCGACAGGTCTTCTGGAGTTATATTGAATTTGTACATTGTCAGTTTGTAATCAAGCAAAGAGAGGTGACGTCTGCAGTCAGGCTATAACAAGGTCTGTATAGTTGGGCTGCATTTCAGAGTGGTGTGGTGGACCAAAGCTTCATGTTAAATAATCTGTGACACATCTTGAGCCAATGCAAAAGCATACCTGGATCCCGGCCAGTATACTTTGGAGTTTAAATTATCTTTTTTTAAAGCTTAAACAGTCGCCCACCACGACCTGCGACCCCTACACTTTCATGAGCAACTGCTCAGTGTACACAAAAATCAGCAAAGTTCAGAGGGGACCGTGTCCGAAAAAGTCCTACAGCGGTCCCAATCTTTTTTACGCGGACGGTTTAACAGACAATTTTCAACCGGCCTTTAAGGTGTCGCGGATGAACACAACAAAATATATAATAATATAATAATAAACACTAATTAGCTGTGTAATTGTGTAACTTTATTATCAGGGTCCTCCTGAAATGTGCCAACAACATTCAGAGTAACATCCTCCTCTCTGCCCCTTAATGCTCTCTGGTTGCTATGGTAACGTGTAAATACTTCTTTCAAAATAAGACGCACAACTACAACACGGGAAAAGACCCAGGGAAACCGAGTTAACGATAAAAACCCTGAAAACCTGGACCGGTACCAGTCCGTGGCCCAGGGGTTTGCGGACCGCTGTCTTAGAGCATTTTCTATCGCTGCCCCTATGAAATAAATCGCCTTGGCACTAAAGACAGTCACATACATTGTCCATTTTTAAGTCTCATTTTAAAACACATTTATACTCTCTATCTTAATAAACTCAGCATCTCATTTGTTTTTATTGTTTTATTATAGCTGCATTTATTGGTGTCTTTTAATCTTTTTTAGTATATTTTTTCATTTTTGTGTACAGCAATTTGTAGTTGCTGTTGCTGTTGTTAAAGTGCTTTATAAATAAAGTTGTTATGGTATGGTATGGTATGGTATGGTATGGTATGGTATGGTATGGTATGGTCTCCCTGGAGCCCAGACCTCAACATTGAAGGAGTGTGGGGATCATCCCGAGAGAAAGCAGAACTATAAGCAGTCAGCATCCAAAGAAGAGCTTTGAATGCCCTTTAAGAAAACTGGAGAACTATTCCTGAAGACTGCTTGAGAAAATGAAAAAAGACTTCAGCCTGTGTTGAAGAATAAAGGTGGTCACAGCAAATATTGACTTTGAAGTTTGCTAGAATTGTATAAACTCAATTTCATGTGTGTTTGCGCATCTTTCAGTAAATGCTGCACCTACTTCCCATGTTCCTAGCAAAACATAAAGAAATGAGGGATGGCTCATTTGCACAGTGCTATATCTCCAAGTTGGTGATTAAAAAAAAGAATATGGGTTTCTTGTTTTTAATTAATTACATGTTAGCTCATTAGTCTATTTATTGGCATATTATGACCAATGTGACTGATTAGTGATATAATGTGATGCCACAGATACGGCTGTATATTGCATGACCCATGGGCTTGTTCATGCATGTATGCATATACTCCTATGTATGCTTAAAATAGACAAAATGGGAATTTATTCCTTAAAAACCTAGCGCTGTAGCATTTCCAGAGGTCAAAAGCTCCACGTGGAACCATAGTGTTGGATATTTCCAATACCGAGTTTGTTTGAAGAGACATCAGCAAAGCAAGCAAGAGCAGTATGTCACTCACATATTTTGGGGGGCTTTAAGCTTTTAAAGGTAGGAAATGCAGGCTGAAGTTAAAAGTAAAAAGTTTCCAACAGTAGAGATTATCCAGCTGTAAGAGAATGCCTCAATTTTCAACTCATTCTAATTACAGGCAAGAGCAGAATTGCTGCTGGATGGATAAGTCAACGGCAAACAATCCCACTTGTGCAAAATAAAAGACTGTCATTAATTCAAAAGCAGTTAATAATGGATGAGGGAAGACATCACTGAAAGCTATTTACAGTTTGAGGAGGCAGACATATGAATAGATGACCCTTCCCTCTCTCGCAGTGACAGTCGAGGGTTACTTTACAAAACTGTTGGCAGCAGAAGATCTTCCTGTAGCAGACAGACAGAGCTGCTGTCACTCAACACAGAGCTGTCACCTTCTGCAGAGATACCACGAGCGCATATGTGTGTGTGCGTGTGCGTGTGTGTGTGTCGATATGACAGGTCTGAATTAATGAGAGGTATGTGTCAAGGGGAGGGAGAGACGTTGAGAAGTAAAGAGGGCAAAGATGGTGAATGAGTAGTGGCGACTACAGCATGTGTGTGTAGCAGTGGCACTTAAAAGAATAATTCAAATGTTTCCTGCCTGGTTATTTAAGGTGAAGTCAGAATCAGTCATCGTGAATCTTTAAAGTTACAATCCCGCTTTCCCAGTTACATCGTAAACCATGTCCTAATACTCAATAATCCTGGTGTAAATACACCAGCAACCAGTACGTAGACTAAGATTTTGGATTTGTTCTTGTAAAAGTAAGTGTATGTTTTGTTGGTCTGTAGTCACAGGGGATGATATCATTTATATTTCAGCTTGGAATACAAAGACAAACTCCTGCAATAATGTGCTGAACCTCAAAGAGACAGACAAGAAGAGTCTACAACAGCGCTACACTAGCAGATCTGTGAGGCTGTATTTTGACAAATAGTTCTAAAATGTTACGTTTTGATAGATACATGCTCACAGTGTTAATGATTACATGTTGATGCACACTTGATGCAGGGGTAGATGCTGGAATATCAATAGCTGTACGGGTATTCTGGCCATAGAGATAGTATTCGGAAAACAAAAAAATCTGACATGATGGTGGGAAATCTTAAATGTTTGTGCCAGATTTAATGACAAGCCACAGAACATTTTTCAAGAAATTTGCTTAAAAGGCTCCTTAAAAGCTCCCACCACAATATTTCAATCAGCCTGAGGTCTGGACTTTGACTTGGCCATTGCAACACCTTTATTCTTTTTTTGTTTTTCAGCCGCTTCTATAGATTTCCTGCTGTGCTCCACTGTCCAGTTTTGGCCAAGCATTAGCTGACGGACAGATGGCTTCACATTTGACTCCAGAATACTTGGTATACAGAAGAGCTCATGGCCAGCTCAATGAATTAGTTACCCTGATCCCATGACTGTAAAACAAACCCAAGTCAGCATCTCTTCTCGGCCATGCCTGACAGTTGGTATGAGTTGTTTGTGCAGACATAGTGGTGTTTGATTTCCTCCAAACATGTTGCCTTGCATTATCTCCACTTTGGTCTCATCTGTTCAGTGGGCATTGTTCAGATGCTACTTTGCAATCTTAAGCAGTGCTGCCATGTTCTTTTTAGAGAGAAGAGGCTTTCTCCTGGCAAAACTTGCAAAAAAGTCAGACTTGTTCAGTCTTTTTCTAACAGTACTGCCATTAACTTTAGCATCTAATGCTTTAACTGGGGCCTTTAGAGTCTGAGTTGTAGCTCTTGGGATTTTTGCAATTTCTCTGAGCGTTGCAAAATCTGACCTTGTGGGCAAATTTTCTGGGATATCCACTCCTGGGAAGAGTGTGACATTCTGTGAACACACACCAGAAAACTGCCAAAATTCCTGCTTTTACAGAGATGCTCACACTCCCTGACGATCAGTTAATGAAAAGCATTTGATTAGCAGCACATGGCTGCTACTTACCCTTTTAACTCCTGCAGAAGTAGTGAAGGTGCACATAGTTTCTCACCACCGTGACATGTCTTATGAATTATACCTTACAAATTCTTACGCTTTGTGTTCGATTTTTAACATAGAAAAGCATTAAAAAAAAAACCAACTCCACCAGAACCATTTTAAGTATTAAAATATTAATACACAGCTAACTTACTGCCTTCGTATTTATGCGCCTTTCTTTCCTAACCAGCATGTCAAATATGATACCTTGCCTTTGAAAGGATGTGATGCTCCACATAAAGAACAAGATACACGCAGGTGACTCAGATGGGTAAAACTCAGTGTGTGTGTGCGTGCCAGTTTCCCCTCCTGACTGAAGGAGAAAAACAGCCAGGGAGAGTCTATCAGCGTGGCACCCTGCTCCAGAACATTCTTGATGAAGCAAAGGTTGTCTTCATTAGGTGCATTAATATTCATGACGAATGGTAATTTTGACACAGAAAAGGTCTCAGTAACCTTTTCTCGTGCATTTTTTCACTTCTCAAGGAAATTACAGTCCGGCAATGACTTAATTAATGCTTGGTTTCCTCGCCAAGTCGTTTGAGGGCCTGTCACTTTGAGGTTGGGGTATCTGTCTCACACCGACAGCGATTGAGAGAGAGAGATAGAAGTAGAAGGGGAGAGACAGAGGGAGAGAGGGAGAGGGAGAGAGAGAGGAAAGCAGAATTTCAGAGATAGGCAGGGACAGGATCAGTTGCTTCTGCACAGGCTTATTTACTCTTAAATCCTCCACTGTTTTTCCTCCATATGCTCCATCACTCTCCTCCCTCTCATTCTCTCCTCTCCATACCCCCCTCCTTCATTCACTGCATTGTGGTGCATTGGTATATGGAGGATGTCACCCTCAAGGCCCTGCAAGCCTCACATTTCAGCCAGGAGATGATGAGATGTGACAGGATGTGACTTTTCACTTTCCTCTCTTTATCATCTCAGGGATCGTTCTGCAACATGGCTTCAATGCCACTGAACAGAGAGACACTGTGGTCTTTGATGCATTTGTAGTCCAGGGGCTATTGCAGAGACGGGGGGGGGGGGGAAGAAAAGAAAAAAAAAAAACTCATTTCAAATAATACTGTAAACGAACTGGGTGTGCACATAAATGCTTTAGGTGTCTTAATTCGCAGTTTTAACACGCAATTTGAGCTGTTGAGCTGTTTATTTTTGTGTAAATGTGGAATTGCATTGGCTAGAAAGTACACGTCCAAATGTTATGATACCCCCTTTTTTAAAAGTTGAGCCTAAGTCATAAAAGAGAGTAAAAAATTTCAGAATATTTCTAACTTTTTGCCTAGTTCTGTAAACACAATTAGTATTTAAAAAATAAAAAATAAAAAAATATCAGTGTTTCTATACGATCATAAAGACGTAGGCCCATCTTTTGGCAGGGTATTACATTTTAAAAGCTTTATTGCATTTTAACCCTGTAGGAACACACTTTTATGAGCTTCAGCCAATGGTTGCATTATCCATCAGGCGTAACTGCGCTGGCTGCCACACGCAAACACAAAGATCAAAACCGCACGGCAATCTGCAACGCTCAATCCTTCCCATTTCCTCCAAGACAGTTACGTATCTGAGCATAAGGCAGCATTTCCTTTATCATGTCCCATAAAAATAGTAATTTGCTGGAGCCCCTTGTAGCACAATATGGTAGGCAGTGTGTTTTCCTGATAATGTAGAGATGACAGATAGGTCCATACTGGGAGGTTTCACTTCACTCTGGATACCAGTGTAATAAATTGCAGAGAGGAGGAAGGAGAAGGAAAGATGGAGTGGGAAGAGGGAAAGATAGAGCAACAGATAGAGACTCCGCCAACATCTCTCTTCTCTGGCCAGTAGAAGGCTGCACTGTGGGCAGTGATTATACGCTATGAAAATGTAGGATTAATTAGGCCGGCAAGGGAAGGCAACCCTGTCTCATTACTGGCACACTATCCCCCCTCAAAGATATCACGGCTAACACGGCCATCGCGCTAATGCCAGCAGACAAAGTCCTCTCTTTTCTGCCCATCGCCCTTATTATCTTATTTAAGGCCACTTAAGGAAGGCCCAAAGGTGGGCGACACTGTGGGTTCTCTTCACTATACGCCGCCTTAATCAGAGCCTCTCCTTTGCTCTCACCTAGAGTTTTAAATATATATATATATATATATATATATATATATATATATATATATATATATATATATATATATATATATATATATATATATGTATGTATGACTTTCAGAGAAGAACGAGTTTCTTTTTCATTTCAGCGCTACATGTGTGATTGGGTGGAGCGAGGACAATGGTGGCACAGTTTCCACTTTGTCACAGGAATAATTAGTCTATAGAGACTTTGCCCTCACTGTGTTGATCCTCTGTTCTTCTTGCTTTATCCATTTTCATAGATAAAGTGTCACACGGCCAGAGCCTTCCCCTCCCATAACATCTGTGATTCTCCATCATACACTGTTCATCTTCCAGGTCTTTATCTTTCTTATTCATCAGATAGATCACATGACGGAAAGGCAATTCTCCACAGAGTCGCACAGATGATGTGTGACTTAACAGGGATCATTTAATTGGTTTGTCTGGCTTGTTTTTTGTTTTATTACATTTTCTTGTATTACTAGTATTGTTAAGTTGATTATTAAACACAATTAAATTGTTTCGTTGTCACCTCACAAAAAAAGAAGTTCTGGGCTTGAATCTGTTGGTCAGCTGTGTGGAGAATTACCTTCATGTGCCTTTGCGGGTTTTCTCCAGGTCCTCTGTTTTTGTCTCACAGTCCCATACCAACTACATGCGTGTTAGGTTAATTGGTGATTCCTAATTGGTTGTAGGCGTGGGTGTGAGCGTGAAGGGTTTTCTGGCTCTCCCTGTTAACAGTGCAATAGAAGGTCAACTATGATTAGCTCCAGATCCCCCATAAAAGGTTAAGCAATTGAATGGAAAGGCACATTCATTTTTTTGTCATTTAAAGTAAAAAAAAAAAAAGTTTGATTTCAGCTTCTTATGATTTCATTTCATGTCCTCTATATTTTTTGTGAGATAATGAATTGAATACATTTTTTTTGCCTGAAATGATTTCCACTAATTTAAGATGTTTTGTGCACAATTTAGAAGGCCAATAAATTTTTTTCAACTCATAAAACACAGAATTCTCATTTGTAGCTCATCAAATAGTTAAAATAATAGCTGCTACCAACTGTCTTTAGAACGAGCTGGTGTTCCTCACCAAAACCAAAAGAAACTTTTATGCTGAAAGATATTCTTCCTTTAATCACAGCAACAGCGTTATTCAAGTGTGAGCCAACATTAAGACAGCGTTTCTTTGTCTGTGTGAGGCTGAGAGGCCAGAGAGAAGCCTTTCCTTTCTTTCCTTTTAGATTTCTTTCAGTTTCCAGCCGCTGTTTGGTTACGTTTAGGCGACAAAACTCTTTCTTGGTTGAGATTAAGGAGAAAGTTTGAGTTACAATGCAATCCTTTCAGCAGTGCTCTCAGAAAGCCTGTCTGTCAGAGAACTTCTCCTCTGTGAGGTCGATGGAGGTCGCTTGTGTGTGACGCTTAAAGAATATGTTACCCCGTGTGCCATATGGGCCTCGCTGCCAATTGTAACGCGTTGTGGTGCCTACATAACGAAACCTAATTAGATTGTTGAGTCAATCAGCATCCCACAGGTACGTAACATGGCTGTAGAGAACAACAAACCTGTCTAATTACCCTGAACATGATTACACCTCTCACCAGGACTGAGTGCTTCAAACACGGCTGTTTTTGTTTTTGATTGCAAAGTCGTTACATGTGCTAATTGTAGCATGCGAACCTGTGTGAGCAAGTGTTAGCCTTCAGATGGAAGTTTAAATTGCTAAACGTTCAGCGTAATAAATTGCATTCTTCCCCGCTACATATGCAGCGAGCTCTTCGCTCTGGAAGTAAAACAGCTTCTTTTGCACACACGTTCCTCTAACTCCGCTGTTTATAACCACGCCGAGAGCCTCACCTCCTCCGAGCCAGACTTAGCCAAACATAATTACCCAGGGCGCTCTGCGATAACGCCTACTGTCACTCCTCATTTACAGGGCCTGCTGGAACTCCACTCAATTAAGTAATAAAACATGTTCTCTGCTCTCACATGCACGTTTCAATAGTGCACATCCATAACTGATGCGAGCTCCTCTCCCTTTAAATTGGCAAGTGAGCAGTCTGAGAAAGAGAGGAGCATCATTTAGTCGAAGCGCTTATGCATCAGCTCATCCCATCCTCACAATCACCCACATGTAAGAAACAATACTCAAAAATTCAATGCAAATAAATGTCTGTTTTTCTGCTGGAAGCTTGCGCCTTTGATTTTCTACACACTTGGCATTTTAATTCTAAGGAATTATCTGATAAAAAATGACAATAAAAAACAAATAGAGACAAACAATAACTTCCAGGTTAAGAATCTGTTTTTTTTTCTTTTCTTGCATAAAATTTTAATATATTACATTTAACAGCAGACACAGAATATAATGAATGACTACATTAAAAAGCAGATAAAAGTAAGTGAGTAATATGGAACAACTGGTGCTATCGCCACCCTACTGCAATAATGTAAAACAACTGTCACATGTGCTTTTGTTTAAAGGGGACAGAAAACAGGGATCTTTGGGAATTAGGGATTTGTGGACTGATGCAAATATTGCTGAGTCCCCAAATGTCCACTGGCAACCGCTGTAGCCAAGCGCGACTTAACTGCTGAAGTAGAGATGAAGCCTGACGCAAACTTTGAGTCGTCCTGCAGTCAGAGCTGTAAGTTGACCCTGAGGCGGTTAGCTAGCTCTCACACTGCCACGTACAGTACTGTGGAGTTACTGTAGTTGCACTGTAGCTCTGCTGTAGGTGCTGGGCTCACTGTTTTTCCACTAGGTGCTCTCCAGGGCCCCTACTGCTCCACCCCCGTTCACCTACAGTGATGTCTGAGGCCACCACTACAGGCAGCTGCCACACCTCTGCTGAGGCAAGAGGCTCCTTCTATGAACTTGGGTAATATTTCAAATGTGTTGCCATTAAATGCCCAAGGGACCCGGCGCGCACACAGTTTGGAGGAAGGAAGTCGGCACAGGCCTTCGCAGCTAATCATGTAAAGGGAAATATGTTTTAACGCTCATGATCACATGTAAACGTTTCTGAGCGTCATTAATTATAACAAGCTCAATCATAATCTCGTCACCGACGTACAGTAGTGTGCTAAGGTTTTAAGCACTTAAGATCTTTACATTTTTATCCATCATGCAACACCATCAAGGAGACATCTGATCGATCCTAAAGTCATTCCCCTGTATGGCAAACATACAGTCATCAAGTCATAAAGAGATACTGTGTCTTTAGCAATGAGACGGACAAGGAGCCTCGATGTCAGCATCATCAAGTCAGCCTGTAATTACATAAAGACAGAGAAGCAACTGAGACAGAAAGAAAATGCACAGAACTCAGTCTAACCCTCCATGTGCTTAAAACAACTGACCTGCCAAGTACCTCGAGAAAATGTGAATAAGAGTGCTTTATTTTTTTCTGCACCTTATATGAAGTTAAACGCTAAATACAAAGCTTTTGAGAAAGCATCCTCACTGTCTTTAAACTGCATAAAACTGAAGAGCACTGTACATTATGACATCACAGGTTTTTCTCTTTAGTCACATGGCTTCAACCTGGAATTCAATACAGTACATTGGGTGTACACTTGTGCTTTTGTCTGCTTTCTTTTTTAGGACAAATTCCTTTGATCATGCCATGCAAAATGGGATTAAGTGTCAGAGATGAGGCATAGCCTCTTGTTTTCTATTCTAACTTGGAGCACTGTATTGCATCCTCGGAATACAATGAATACTTTTGTGCACGCTGAGTAGGTGTTCTTATTTTAGTCATTCTTTGGGGATAAATGCAGCACAGCTCGGGTGAGGTAACCCTCATATCAACTGTATTGCTGCGAGCCACATGTCATCATGCAAGTGTTGCATAAAAAGGGCATATGATCAGCACTGAGAGGGGATGGGAGACGGATACGTTGATTTTCAAAGATGCAGTGTTAAATCATCAATCAGCGATCTGAGGTCAGTCTTTCTGCTAATAACATCGGGATTAAAACACAAGCTTCAGCTCAGCACACAGTCTTCACTTGACCTTTAAGACTGTTATGTAGGGATGGTGGAAGGAGGGAGTATGGAAAATGCTTCACTTTGTAGTTTGTTATTCGTGTGTGTGGTTCAATGTACTGAATTTAAAGACAGGGTTTTTTTCTTATTGTTTATGCGCATGTAAATGTAAACCATGCTTCATCCTTGCAAATAATATGGAACCTTGTGCAGTATAGCTTTACCTTATTTTTGATGTTGAGCTCTTGTTTTAATTTTCAGCTAATTTTAATGTCAAAGTTCACCAGTTTTTCCCCTGTGTGACCAGATCTGCTAATTGCAGCAGTTCCACTCAGATGAAATTATTTCAGGCTGAGGCGTCCTGTTTTTGTTTTTTTTTAACTGAATGAATGGGTGACAGTTCATTCATCTGTGCACGTGAGTGTGCATTTTTTAGTATTTCTGTGTTACGGGATCTACCCGCTGATTACTGTGGCCAAGTCCCAGCCTTTGGGAGGTGGTTAGGCACTGGCTAAGCTCTTTGTGATGTCAGTGATGTTTAACGTAAGGGGAAAAGTCTCTGCAGAGTCGCTCACTGAGCTGGACTCTGACTGCTGCGTGTTTGTGTTGGACGTCACTGTGTGACGTTTGATGCTGAACAGACCCCGGACCAAGGCCAACACAGTAAAAAAGGGGAACGGGCGGAAGAACCTGGGGCATGCTGGGAAACGACATCCAATGAGACCGGGGACTGGATCATAGCAACCTGCCATGCTTTATGGTTGTGAAGTCAGAGTTCAGGGTCACCATTCCTTTGCCTCTACACTTACTTTTTTAACATAAGTCTGATGCAATTTTTTTTTTTGAAGCTGTTAAAAAAGAGACTGGAGAGAGAAGAAAGAGCAGGTGACAAGCAGCACAGACTAGATCTAAATGTCACAGCTGAATAAAACGTACTATTTTGAAACCATAAACTATAAAAGATCAGATGTTTTGTGTAGAAGCTTCTATTAAATAAATTGCTTTGTCTCTGGTACACTCAGCCGTGTCTGTTGACTTACCAAATTCAGGATAAAATACTGCATTTAGTCTATAATAACCAAATGAGGTGAGATCAAGAGGTTTCCCAACTGTGAACATATAAAACTTAGAGGACAGCAAACAACACAAACTCTGGCTTATGTCATTCATAGTCACAAAGCACAAAAAGACACTTTGTTCGACCTACCACCACAAACTTCACTCATCACTCATCCTACTCTCCAGATTTTGCCTTCTGCAAAACTTTGTTCTCTTCCTCAACACAAAAATCAAACTCAGAAGTTGCTGTTCTAAAAACGGCAGCAGAGCTGAAGAGGTGCAGTGCCGCCCGGGGCTAAAGAGGACACATTTAAATCTGGTATTGTTTTTGCTTTTTATGGGTGGGGGTCACTGAACATTTAAGTTCTTAAATATGTGAATTCTATATCTTTGTATTTTTAACCAAAGTTTCTCCTTTTCATACCAATACAGGTTGAAATGTCCCGCTGATTACGGTCTCTTCTTTAGTACTTTTTTCTTTTGGTTGAGCTGCTGTTGGTGAATTGAGTCACGCCCTCCACACATGTTTCACATTCATATTAAAAGCTTCCTTAACAGCTCCCACAGAAGTCTAGAAGTCTTTACTTGTGAAACCTCTGCCAGAGGTGTTGTGGTTCATTGAAAGTGAGACAGTTAAGCACTGACTTAATAATAATAATAATTTTAAGAAAAAAAACAGAAGGAAAACAGAGGAGAAGGTTGATTTTTGTCCTAAACACTAGCCTTTACTGTTGGCTTTATTATCTTGTAATTGAAAATTCAAACAGCTCTTGAGCCACTCCCCAATTCTTTATTATTATTATTATTATTTTGCTTCTAAAGCACAAATTTGAATTTTTAAAGTAGTCTTGTGCAGTAGTTTTCCAGTCTTTCTGATGGACTTTCAAAGTATTTCTTTGGACATTGACTGCTTTTTCACTTACTTCACATCCCCCCTACCTGACTTTTTACAGAGGTCTTTTTTTCTTTGTTTTCTTAAGCCACTTAATACTGGTCTATGAACCACTTAAGTCTCAAAAACGCCTGACTCAAAGAATGAATCAGTGTTGTGTCTGTATGTCGTAGACAACTTAGCAAAGAACCAAATTCAAATGGTAACTTTAAGCACTTACTAGCGACTTGTGGCAAAATTTTTGGTTCAAATCATCCTCAGTGTGTACAGAGGAGGTCAGTAGAGAGGTACATTAGTGAGCGTCTGCAGGAATCGGTAAAACAAGGTGGAGGCTCTGTCATTGTAGGGGTTACATTTCAGCCAGTGATGCTGGAGGTCTTATTGAAAACATTGCCAGTGCTGTAAGAGCATACCTGGATAGAAAATCTCAATGAAACACTATCAGTCATGGATTGGCCTCCCCAGAGTCCTGACCTCAACATTAGTGAAGCAGTGTGGGATCTGACTACAGGTCTATCACAAGCTGGTAATCCTTCATCATCTATTTTCTTCCACTTGTGCAATGCAGGGTTAGGATAGAGCGCATCCCAGTTATCACAGGGTGAGACGCTATTGTGGGACTAACACACAGACACAGACAACCATTCACACTTCTGGCCAATTTGGAGTTACCAATTAGCCTAACATGTATGTCTTTGGACTGTAGGAGGAAACCAGAGTGCCTGGAAAGAACCGACGCAGACATGGGGAGCATATGCAAACGGCACACGGAAAAGCCCCCAGTTGCCCAGTGAATTCAAACCCAGTCCCTTATTGCAAACTGGAAATCAGTACACCATTATTCACCTCCACCCCAGAATACGAAGATAATGAAATGGATTGTGGCTCCCGTGACAAAGATGTTAAGGTGGCGGCATGGAGAAGAAGTGGGAAGAGAAAATGAAGATGTGGAGCATTAAAAGGAATCACCATAGCACGACAAGGCTCCCATTACATCATGTGTCAGCTCACAAACTAATGGAAGCGTTAGCATAGCTTATAGTATGACTGCAAGACACCGAAGACGGTGCTTAATTTAGAGAATGAGGGACTAAGCCCTTAAAATGGTGATTCCAGTTTACACCGCTCTTGTTGACGAGACTCCTCAGCAGGTGTAGGAATGCACTGTTACTCATTTGTGCGTGCATTTGTCAGCTTTATCCCACTCACACACAGACACACACTGACACACACGTGCAAACACACACACTTGCATCAGGAGGCTAATTACTGTAGCTCATGCGTTACTGATACCATCTCTTATTTTTTCTCCCCTTCCATGTCTAATGGTTGTGACAGTAAATGAAGAATGCCTGGGGTGGGGAGGGGCATTTTCATTGTGACACATTTAAGAACGCCATCAAAAACACGTGACTCGTGTGTGTGCAGCTTTGCGTGCTTCTTTTTAATTCTTCAAAACACTGTCACAAAACACACACACAGATAAGATTTGCTCCAAAACTCCATCAGACAATCACCATTAATTGTCATCTGTCACAGCTGAAGCGGCGTGAGGGCGGCGTGGTTGCATTTTTGATCAAGATGAGCTCAGAAAAGTGGCTGATAGGCTGTGACGGCTCCGGGGTGCGCCTGGCGTCTCCGGGGCATCTCTCTGCCCGGAATCAAGCCTTCATTGTGGGGGAAGGAGCTCTCAGGGCCTCCTTCTAATCTGACACCCATTCTCCTCTCTGTCTCACCTGCAGGTGGGAGCTCACACTGCTAAAGGCCTCCTCACAATCAGCGCGCCGTTTCTCTCCCCCTCCTCTCTCCTTTCTCCCTCCCACTTCTTCGTTTTAATCCCCCATCCATCCATCTATCGCTCTCCTCGCAGGTGCCTTCCTCCACACTTGTTCACAATTAGTCGCTTTCATTTTCTTTTCCTTTTTTTAGGGGAAATTAAGCTCTGCTGTTCTTTTTGGTAAACTCGCTTTAATATCGTTTTTCTCTTTGAATTTGTCTCACTTTTCTTTTTGTTTCCATCCTTCTTTCTTTTTATTTTTTCATTGCCCTCCTTCCTTTCCCTCTCCTCCCTCCCCTTCTGCTATACCTATCTATCTATAGTCCGGCAGATGCTGTCCCATTTGTACTCTCCCCCATGACATTCCTACGGGGGATTGCTTAAGGATTCAGGAGCCTCTGTGCTCATGGATCACACTGACACTTGGTCAGCATCAGCAGATTATGAACTATAGGCGCCTGACACCCCGCCATTGTTCCTCCATCTAAATATGAACAATAAGGACCATCCGACGCCCACGCTGACAGCTTATTCGCTCTTATCACTCCTGTGGAGTCGCCCGGCATGATCTGGGCGCCTCCTCCTTCCTCCTCTCCACATGTACACGCCTCCCCTTGCCTCCCCACGACCCTCCAACTCCCTACATTGTATCCCCTATCTCAGCCCAGGCACGGGACAAGGGTGGAAGAAGAGAAGCAACGAAGTGAAGACAAGGAAGGAAGTGGGCAGATAGAAAAGCTGATAGGAAGATGGTTGGAAGGTCACCAGGGCCTCATTTGGAGGATTCTCTTATCTAGAGCGGCACTTTGGCGCGGGGGTGATGGGAGAATCCTAAAATTTTACATGATTCTCTTATGGACCAGTCACATTAAATCAGCTTGGACAAGCAGCTGGGGGCATCTTTGAGGCTCACTTGGCTAATATACTTATAATTACTACACACTGAATCTGATACTGGCCCAAGACCTTTCCTTTAATTACTTATCACGCTGTTAACTGTCACGTCACACAAGAGAGAAAGAAAGTTTGATAGGGAAGTTCTTGCTTTCTAGTGTTTTGTGGATAACAAACGAAATGTTGGTGATGAGAAAACTTGTTTTGAAAAAATGAACTAAAACAAAAAAGTGATCGGTGCTAATTCCCATCAATTTCGTCAGTCTCTACCTCTGCATGTGCACAAGCACAAACTGCAGAATCATCTAATATCGATGGTATTCATAGAGAACACTGGACTAATTCCACATCACATTTCAACCATACATCAGCAGGGTTTGTCTAATGGACTGTTTCTCCATCCACTACCCTACCGCTGATCTTCACATCTCTGTCACTGTCGCAACTTCACAACCTCCACCGGCTCTTTAATGAGACTGGCCAAGTTCCCTGTTGACAGCACACCTTCAACAAAAAGAACAGAAAGAGAGAGCGAGAGCATGATAGGTGGATGAAGAGGAGGAGAGGAGAAGTATAAAAAGAAGGGGCAGGAGAGCACTGGAGAGTGGCGAGGCTTTCTGAGCAGAGCAGGAATTAACAGGACCCCAGGGACGGCCAGATCAGAGCCGGGGTCCCCAGAGAGCACTTACCACAGGGGCCCCCCCATGCTTGTTACAGCAAGGCAGGGGCCACTAGGGGACTCCCAGGGCTACACTTCACAAATGCGGGGCTCGATTCACCATGCTAGATGGTTAAAAGGCAGACGGTCAGGGTGGCTGGGAAGAAAGCGCAACGCAATTATGCCTTGCTTTGAAAATCTCCTCCACGAGAGAGCCAGAGAAATTATAACAAGCTCAGATACGTTTAAGATCAATTTGGGAATAAATCCCCACAAATGACATATTCCACTTTTCTGAAAATATTATACTCAAAACTCCTATGCAGGATTTTTTTTAGGGAGCTGAATTGCCAACTAGATCACTAGGGATGAGGGAATTAGCCAATAAAATGAGCCCTGTTGAATGACACAGACACCACCCATTGGCAGCACCATAAATTCGTGACTGCACTTCTTTCATTGCACAGTCAGAAGTAGTATCACATCAAATCCAATATCTGTGACACTAAAACTCAATCCAGCAAATGAGATCACCCTGAGAGTTGAGGCCTCACTTCCTTGTAGTACATTAGGGGAAAGATACAGAAAAAGGAGCATAACAGACAGTAACAGATGACTAAGAAGAAAGCCTAATGCCAAAGAAATTTTTGCTCATGCACATGCACACATGGGCCTATTTTCACATTTTATACGCTGGTGATAATTGAACCAGACTGTACTGTTAGTGTAATAAATAAAAAACCATTGTTTTGGAGGGCAGTCTATTTGTCCGTATGGAATCTGACACATCTATACTAAAACTGCTCAAGTACTTTCCTGATACTGTCGGTTTGACCATTGGGCATGCAGTGAGTAAGTAGGTCAAAGTTCTCAAGGAAGCTGACATGGACAGTGATTACTTGTATTCACAGGACGGGACTGACCTCACAGTGTTGCATTTAATAACAGCTTTGTTGCCATTCAACTGACAAGCACATTTTTTAGCCAGCTTTTGAAATGCCATAGGAATTTCGTTGTGATCACCCAGTCAGCTTTGTGAACGTCAAAAACAGGCAGATCCACGAGAAAAATGGGACTAGTCTCAATACGGGCTAAGATATTCACACTATAAACAACAAGCCCTTCCCATCACGTTTCTCATGTTTCAACCATAGTTGTAGTTGAAGTTGTGTACATGAGAAAAAATATATAGTAAACTTACTGGAAGGCATCCCTAAGCCACAATGAGAGCCTCACCTACTGCTTTGCTGCTCTCCTCTGTTCTGTGTTTCACGGTGAAACACAGAACAGAGGAGAGCAGCAATACACCTCAATAGACTCTCAAAGTACTGAATCGACTGCACACAAATGACATAAATAAAAGCAATGAAAGACTTTTCTTTCAAATTCTTTTGTTTTTATATGCCCTGCAGTGCACTCTACCACGCCACCGTTTTTAGTTTCACTTTCTTGTCTCCATGCCAACATTTTAAAAGGAATGGACTTGCTTGCTATCTTTACACAATTTCTGCTTTATTAGTGTATGAAATTTTTAGAACGATGGAACAATTTCAGTCAGGTTTTTTTTTTTCAAATGTTGAGCATATGACCAATTATTAAAGTGTAAAAAGTCAGAGGAAAGAATGGTAAAGAACATCATGTCAACAAATTAAAGTCAGTAGCTGTGCTGCTAACACAGCTGCTAGCATAGCTGTATACTGAGTCTTGTTACTTTCTTTCTTTCAATAAACTCTATTACTATTGTATTTGCATTGTAAACTAAGCTATTCTGTAGTGAAGAAGCAAATGTTAAACTTTACAATCACAGTTTCACTTCTGATCTCTTCAGTTCATTTTGTGCATTATTTACAGATATTTCCAGTGTTGGTACAGGTTGTTATTTTCCCTTTGCCGCATCCTGTAAGTATTTACTGCTGAAGTGACCCAATTTTTTGGCAAATAAAACATTAAAGTTTCACTTTATCGTGACATATTTTCAGAATCAAGAAAAATCAAATCATTTTTTCCTTCCCTTCATCTGTCACGCTGTTTGTTTTGCTAAAATGAATATACCAACAGAATTAACCCCTATATGGCAGTGCTGACATGAAGCAGATGGCTGCAGCAGCTATGTAGAAAGGTGTTATCGCAGGCTGACAGTGAAGATCTGCTATTTAAACAGAGTGGTGTGTTGGCGCAGGGTAGCGTGCCGACTTCCCTGAGTCTATACACGTGAATCAGACTCTGTGAGCGCCTCTGATATAAAATTGACGATGTCAAATTCTGTAATTCAAGAGTGCAGATTTAACGCCTAACATTTTCTTACCCTCTAGAGGTGTATCTAATTTTAAATATTGTAAATCTAAATGGAGACGAAGCTAAACTAAAAAGGAGAGTAGTAAAAAAAAAAAAAGTGTTTTGAGAACATTTCCTAGATGCGCATAATGTTGAAAAAGTGATGTTCTTGTTAGGGCAGAGGGAATAGGCTTCCCACTGATCCTCTCTTTGCTTCGTCATTTGCTCTCCCTTCTGCTGGAGACACTCTGTCTTTCACTCTCTCTTTTTTATGTTTTGAAGTGCTATTCCTCAGTGTTGTGTGCCTAATTAAAAAGCACTTACGGTTGTTTCTGGTTCAAGGTTGAAACATTGCTATCTCATCATAGTGAGCTAATCAGATCCCTTTTCAATCACTGCTATTGCTTAATGAAGTGCTGCAGACTGTCAATTCCTGCTTGCCTGCCTGCCTGCGTAGTGTTTTTATTTCATTCTTTATTTGGGTTTGGGGTAAGCTGCTCAATGGTGGAATGAAGAATGCATGCCATTTTGGAGGGGGTGTGTGGGATAGAGTGGGCTGTCAATTTCTGTCAGGCACTGAGGTGTGTGTGGCAGTGAGTCTATGGCAGGGAGACTGGGGGGGTGGGCGCTAGGCAGGGATTAACATGATCAAAGACACAAATGCAGAGCCACATAGGAAAAGTAAGAGAAAGGGAGAAGAGCCACGCAGGGCTCCCCACATACCCTCCCCTCCCTCCCCGCCTTCTCTCCGTTTTCCCATAACAACTCCCATGGAAGAGATGAACCATAACTGAACTGTGGCTTCCACTGCCTCAAACAGCTATCGATTTACAGCTACAAAAATGATGAAAAAAAACAACAACAAAACAAATAAACACTGGATTCTGACTGTGCGTTCATCTATACGTGTGCGGCCTGTCGTTAACATGAATGTACGTACAGACCTGGATCCGGAGTCCTAGCAAGCAGGGGACATGTAGAGGGAGGCAGACAGGAAATAAACAAACAAGTCTGGTTTAATAGAATTGTACCTGGAGCCCCGAGGACACGCACACACACACAAACAGAGCATATCAGCCGGCATGTTAATACAGCCAAAGGGAAGCCAAAACTAATAGTGGAGACATTAAGGAAATGATCCTCAGGCTGATATGTTTTCTATAGATGGCAACTAAACAGAATTGCCATATTTATCATACTCAGAGAAACAGAGAGAGCGAAAAAGAGAAACCTCCATCCACGCTGCTGTCCCTCTCCGCTGTGCCCAGGAGAGTGATGAGAGTTGCCCCAAGGAGACCGTGCAAGTGCTTGTGTGTATGAATGTGTGTGTGTGCATTACC
Source organism: Simochromis diagramma (assembly GCF_900408965.1). NCBI lineage: Eukaryota > Metazoa > Chordata > Actinopteri > Cichliformes > Cichlidae > Simochromis > Simochromis diagramma. The sequence continues at coordinate 8,523,606 of NW_024387423.1, read as the reverse complement.
CATCATACTATGTTACACGTTCGCACTCAGCCAGTGGTTGAAGGCTTTAGAAGTATTTTAAGCATCAATGTAAAAAATAAATAAATAAAGCGTTGCAAGTATATGTCGTTATATGAGAGTGTAAAGGCATTACCCTAACAAGACTGAATTATAGCCTTGGATGTCAACAACTTCAGTCTGTCTCGAAAATAAACCGGCAATTCAGAGCACACCACTGGAACCTGACAAGTAAACCGTGTCTTCAGTTGTAGGTTAGCAACACATGCTCAAATTGGCTATGAAGTATTGGTGAACTTAACAACAGACATTTAACAAGTTAACAAACATCGTGTTCACACAGCCAGATAATTAGCATTAGCATGGAACCTGAATTCCATTCTCTCTTAATGATCCAGGTTTGGTCTCCACCACCTATTAGGCACATCAGAGTCTTCAGCCACCACATGTGCCACTGTTTTTCACTACTTACTTGCTAACTGTGTCTGTCTGCTGTTTATGTCCTACGTTTTTCTTTAGCGCAGTTTTGCTTAAAATTTGTGGCTCCATAATAAGTGACCCAGATTTAAAGCTGCAGACCAAAACAATGGACAAAGGACAATGCAAACCTGAAGAGAGCTGCAGAATGTGGTACATTATATATGGACAATATGATGTGCTACTCAGATGCATATATATTTAACATAAAAATAATGACTATTCAGTTCAACATATTTATAGGAAACGATTAATGGAGAATTTTACACAGTATGCTGCTAGATTTGGATTATGCCTTAACATTTTAATGTAAACCTTGAGCTGATTTCTGGTTAGTCTAATTTACAGTGCGCAGCATTTTGGGAGGTAAAATTGCTTTGGCTATTTCTTTCAGCACCTGATTAATAACAATGACAGGAGTAATTATTATAGTATGTTAAAACTACACTTTTGTCCACTGCTCTTCATCTATTATGCCCACAAAGCCTACTGCTGATACAGAAGTTGAATTACTGCTTGTGAAACTCAGTTAAGAGTTAGACCCTTAACATTACCGTTATGACTTTACCCTGATCTCTCCATTTTTGCCCCTCCCTTCCTCTCCCACTGGCCTTTTCCGGCTCTCCAATTAAGCTTCAGCGGCAGGTTTCCATCAGCCGTCTGGTCGTCTGCAGCAGGACTCTTCGGAGCAGAGGCCTGTCAGGAAATGAACTCATCACTGGATGACAGCTGCTAATTTCTCCCTCTTCCATGTCACTCGAGTGGCCTGCTGCAGTTAATAATGAGCCATCCAGCCCTGATTAGAGAGATACACGGAGAGGGTGGGGATGCACACAATACAGTACACAATCACTCAGATGGACATGTAGAATAATCTGCATTCCTATTCAGAGGGGGGGAAAAAACAAAAGAACATTGAACTTGCGACCTGATTGAGGGCAATAGGATTAGCCAAGGTCATGCACTGCAGAATGAAGTTTTAGAACGCCCAAATGTTTCAATTTTTTTTTTATTGAAAATGATGCAGTTTAATGTCTCTCTGCACTCTGAAATGAAAGCATAGTACAAATAAGCAACCATGGAATCAATTTATAGACCAAAATGCTTTTTAAATTTCTGACTCATCAAAGCCACCTTTGGCAGATATAACAGCTGAACACACCCGTGGCACTCTTTGTACAATAGAAATCAAATATCCTTCGGAAAGTTCTTCCCATATCTGTTCCCATAAATGTGTGGCACTTGTAGGTTTCTTTGCATTCACTCTTCTGTCCAGTTCATCCAAAACCATCTCGATGGGGTTTAAGTCTGGAGACTGTGCTGACCACTCTGTTTTCAAGCTTACCATCTTGTTCTTTTTTCCTGAGGTAGTTCTGACATAGCTTGAACTTATGTTTCGGGTCATTTTCTTGCTGTAGGATGAACCCCTGACCAACTAGGCGCATCCCAGAGGGTATTGCATGGTGCTGCAGAATGGTGTGGTAGCTGTTTTGGTTCAGGGTGCCTCTCACTCTGTCACCCTGGATCCAGCAAAACAGCCCCAGACCATCACACTTCCTCCTCCATGTTTGACAGTTGATGCCACACACTGTGGAACCATCCTTTCACCTACTCGACGGTGTAAAAAGATCCTGTGTGATGAACCAAATGTTTCAAATTTTGATTAATCAGCCCATAATACCTGCCTCCAGTCTTCAGTAATCCAATGGCGATGTTATAGCCCATCTAGAGATGGCCAGGTCACAACATTAGGGTGATCCATCCTCGTCAGACCTCAAGCAGCCATATTGCAAAATTGGTACAGTTTGATAATGATTTATTTACAACATGTTAATTCGTTAGGGATGGACTTAATGCCAAAACAACAAACAAAAGGAGACAATCTCGAGGATTTACGAAATTTACATAATCAAAAGAATAAAACCAAATGACAACAACTTACCTGCCTAACTAAGAAAAAAAAGAAGAAAACTAATCAAACAAAAAGCCAGTCCACCCCTACAAACTCCTGTATATAACCAACAACACTGGGCATGTTTGCAAAACTCTGCTGGTTGGGATGAGCCGAAGATGAATGAATGGGAGTCCATGGCAGTATCGTCACATAATATCATCATATCATATCCAGCTAGTTAGCCAATCCATATGGGCCTGTCCTCTGGATCCACCAATCAGAGAGAGGTGGATGCACTGAGATTTGCATATTAGACAATCCTACGACAGCAGTCTTAACAGTGGTGTTTCATGGTCCAGGCAAGCCTCTTCATCTTATTTTCATGCCTTAGTTATGGCTTTCTTGCTGAAACTCATCCTGTCAAACCTGCAGCTCGAAGTCTTCTCGAGTCACAGCTGAAACTGAGACTTGCTTACTACGACCACTATTCAGCTGTGCTTGAAGATGTTGTACTGTGAGCTGTGAGTGGTTAACTCTCAGAAACTTGTCCTCTGATTCAGTTGCAGCTTTGGGTCTGACAAACCTCTTCCTGTTGGTTTGCCCTGGTCTCTGAGTGCCTTTTGATGGTGAAGGAAACTGTACTGACTGACACCTTGACTTTCTTTGTAATTTCTTTGAAGGAAAGACCTACATTTTTGATAACAGTGTCATGATGGTCTGTTGCTCTTCCATTAATTGCCTTTTTCTCACCATTTTTGCAGCAACACTCTACTTTCTGCAGTACAATAGTGTTCAACTGATGCTCATGAGGGTATGGTACCAGTTTGTTCCAGCACTGCTTTTATGCAGACAGAGGGGGCTGTAAGTAATCCAGAAAAGTTGGAACATCTGTAGGAATTAGCAGCACCAGCTTTCAAGGCTTGATCAACCTCCATTGCTGCAGAAGAGCTTTAATTTGTTAACTCATTTAAAAAAGGCCTGAAAAAGGCCTTTTTGTATAATTCTGAAATGTACATTATTTTTCAGTTTTGGGTAACCTTTTATTTTAAACCTCTGGCAGTAGTAGTGTATGTAGATATCTCTATATATAGTTTACAGTGTACCATATTACATTACTTTCTAATATTATTCAAACATGTGCATAACCGTTATGAGATTAGCCAATTTAAATCAAAATATTATAATTAATGAGTATATACGCACCAAAATAAATATTATTCCTCAGTGCAGTGCATCTATTTGACTGAACAGCACTTCTCTTCAAAATTCATTATTTAAAGCAGCGCTGCTCAACCTTGGCATCAGGAGCCCACTGAGAGGTCACAAAAGAAGTCGCACATACTGCTGTTGTTGTGACATGACTCTTGAATAACACATATTTGGAAGCATTATAAAAACAAACTAAGTTCTATAAATGTGAGGCATCTAAATGCTATCGCTGCATTCTCACCACTCAGTGGGTGTTGACAAACCTTGGCTCTCACAGGCACGTATGGTTGCTCACACAGAGAACGTGACCTCCGTTAAATGCGCCCATCTCCGCTGAATAGAAGGAAGAAGAGCATGAAAAGACTGTGCGAGCTTATAAATGCAACATGAGGCTGGGAGCAGGAGACAAAGACAGGCTGAAAGGCAGACAGGTGTTATGTGAAATTACAGGCTCCCTTCTCTCTGTGTGGCTGTGGATTTCACCGCTCTTTCACTTCTCCCTGGCCTCACCTCTCTCAACATCCATCTGTAATGCTCTCATTTTTCCTGCCCACTCCTCCACCACTTTCTCCCTCTCAGCCCACCTTCTTGCTCTGCTCGCGCAGCGCGTGTGTGTTAAAGGGATGATCTTTTGATGCCCTCAGTGTGTACGAGTGCTTTCTCTCTACTTTCAGTGGTTGGCCATTGTGTTTGCAGCCGTCACACCGCTCTCCCACTCACTCCATCAGAAACCAGGCTTGTGTAGGGGCCTAAATGAATATTGATTCTCCCTCCAGTGCTGAATAGTGCTGGGGGGGGGGGAAGAGAAAAAAAATGCAATGAACAGAATGGGCCTGATGGGGGGACGAGATGAGAGGATGGCGATTAGGATGATGGTGATCATGATGACGATAATGATAATGGTGATGATAATGACGGTGTTAGTGATCAGAAAGCTTGATGGGAACCATCAGTTGATGCATGTATGTGCATGTCGCCTGTACGATGCTGCTGCACTGTATGCACGATAGCATCGTGCTGCTGACATAACTATCAACAGCGCTAACTGCCAAGAAAACAAATGTGGGCACACTTGTTAAAAATTAGGCTCAATCTTTATTGTCAAAAATGAAACTGCACTCATGTTTTGTTTTTTTAAACAGGCCTTCCACACAATGAAGGACTGTCAAAAATCTAAAACGTATAATTGTCATTGCTTTACTTTTCGCTACACAGAAAATATGTATAAGGTCTATTTGGGAATTCATTCATCGTATTACTGATTTGGAACTAATAGTACACACACACACACAAAGGATTTGAAGAAAAAGAAAAGATTGCTCACACAAATTAAACCACTGCGTTATCAAAAGAAAAAAAAACATCTATTTTGCTACAGAAAAACTTTAGGTTGCAACATAAATGTACCACAAAGAAATCAAAAAGCAAGAAAAAAACCTGTTAGCTCTGTTATAAATGAAAAGATAGACTTTCTTTATAATAACTTGTTTAACTCTTAGCACATTAGAAGCATTGTAAAAATATTTCATGACAATGTGTACTCATTCATTTCCTTAAGTTGCATTAATTAATTAAAGCAGTCTTGGCGGCTGTGTGGATTGCAGGTTAGCTCACTTAGCACCAAAACCTTTTTCCTTTACTGTCGCTTTGAATAAACGATGTTTAACCTGAGTTCAGTGTAGCCCAAGAGAAGATGGTAGAAGTGATGTACGAAGTGAATGAAGCAGGGTGAAATTAAACAGAGACAATGCAGAACACAACATCTGGGCTAACGTGAGCTTTAACATAGCTAAACAGGGGAAGTGAAATAAAATGCCCAATGTGAATCTTTCAGGGATGTCTCTCTCCTCTACCCTTCCAGGACAATACTGCGAGCAGCTCAATCCAGGTACACCACTATCTCTTCTCCTGTCTGCTGCTCCGCCTGGTGCACCTCCCCGTCACCTGTCCCGGCCTCTCCATACACTTCTCCCTCCACCTGTAAGGTGCAGTTGTCCAGCTCAGTCACAATGTAGTGCGTGCCCTCATCATTGACGATGACCTGGGTCAGGCCTTCCTTCATCATCTGGGACGCGGCGAGTTGCAGCACTTCCTGCATGTCCTCCTGGCCGGTCCCCTGGATGACCTGCACCTGCTCCTCCCCCTCCTGCTTCACCTCCCCCTGCACTTCACTCTGCACAGCCTCAGCTATCTCTGGGGTCAAGACCTCATGAACGATGGCTGCCTCTCCTTGTATTTCCTCCTGATGGCCCATTTCGCTGACTGCGCTGAGCAGAGCATCGAGAGCTGTGGAGGACTCTGAGACAATGTGACTTTGTCCACCAGCAGCTGCGACTGCTACCCCTCCTCTGGCCACAGCCTGAAACTCCTTTCTGGCCTCCCCTGACTCCAAGACCACGTACTGGGTGCTGCCTCCAGCCAGGTGGGCTCCTGCGGATGCCACTTCCCTGCCCGAGGCTATGACTTGTCCGTCTTCAGTGATGTGGAGCACCTCGGCCACCTGGCCGGCCATGGCCAGCGTCTGCAGGGTGGCAGCGGCTGACTCCTCGAGGGTCTGGTCGATAGCTACCTCTCCGTCACCATAGCCCTGGATGATGATGACCTGTTGGATCTCGTCATGGCCCGATAACTCAGAAGAGTCTTTCCTGTGCAAAGGGGAGCCCATATCCTCTGCTTCCACAAATGTAGCCCCCTGGCCTTTCAGACGACACTCAAAGGACTTGGAAACGATACCTGGGAAACACAGTGATGCATTTCTTATTAGTTAATATGTTTGTTATAAGCAGCCAATAATGACATAAAGAAGCTCCATTTACCCGACTGCTAGAAATTAAAGAAGGAAAAAGGTGTCTGAGAGTGACTGCAACCTTCCTGTCATTCTAGCAGCCAGTATGACACAAAGGATCTTTTTGAGCCCCAATCACAGCATAAAAACATGAAAGTCATTTAGTGGCTAGATGGACAGGATCTCATTTAAAAGTGGCAAATGAGGAGTGCCAATTACTGTCTGTACCACACATGGCAATGCATATATTATTCTTTCTTTCCTATGTGTGTGTGCATCCATCACTGTGTAAAAAAAAGAGAGAGAGGAAAACTACATGGAAAGTTGACATAAAAGGTGATGTAACACTTCACGTATTTGTGTCACTTAATGCATGAAAGGAGACAGAATATGGAGATATTCTTCTGGCGGGAGAGTGCGGTGAGATACGGCTGGTGCTAATTGAGCCACACTGTGCCCTCTCAGATCACAGGTTGCCATGGCGTTTCCAAGGTGATAGGAACAGTGTTAGAAATGCCATTGTTTAAACAGCGCCTGGCTTAGACACTTGTAGACTAATCTATGCAGAAAAATGGGAATTTGAGAGAGTGAAAAAGGGACTCTCACACCTAGGTTGTTGAGTGCAGATGAACTTACTGTAAAATAACTGTAAAAAAACAAACAAACATACATTGTCATTTCAAATGTACATTGGTTTTTACAAACACCATAGGAAAGACTTTCCTAACTTCTTAGGAAATAAAACTGTACTTTTTTTTTTCTTCTCCTTCCTTTCTTTCTTTCTAAAGTTTCTAAAATGCTAACATTGGAGGTACAAGGTTTACACCCAAGGGCAACACACAAGATCATGCAGATCTCACAGTACATAAAGGAAAAAACTCATCAATCATTGATATTCCTATCTACAGCTAACATTTAATGTCCTCCACTCACAGGGTGGACAATGTGATCAGAAAGTCAGAGTTATGCCACAAACAGCTTCTGACCCAATGGTGCCACGTCCTCCTCAAACACGACCAGAGACACATTCGTTTTAACTCCCACACTTACTAGCCAAATAGAAAATGACCATTCATTCTTTGGTGACAGCAAAACAGATAATACTGCAAAGGTGCTTTTGGAATAAACAACATTTTACACAGCTGTAGGTGAATGAAAGGAAACAGAAAACCCTTTATGTGTTACAACTGCTTCTGACAAAAGAGTGAACTATTAAGGCTTAGATGGATAGAGCAGAAAATTCTACTTGGAGGCGACAAAGTTAAAGATTTTTAATACAGTCTGGCCTTTTCTAGCAACTAAGTAGCAACCTCAAGGGCAAAAGAAATTTACTCATTCTAAAAAAGCCACTTGAGAATGGCCCCAGGATTGTCTGAAGCAAGGCTTACGTGGCCAGTGGAGGAACTGCAGCATGCTTTGGTTTCAGTTTTTAGTCCTGAAGGTTGCTGCTTGGTTGCCAAAAATATATCCAGATATTGTTAAAACTCCCAACTTCATAGAAGAAATTGTTTAGAGCCTGGTCTTCGCAGCTGTAGCTACTAGCTTTCTGTAAGACCTTGCCACAAGTCGCTTAAACAAAACCTCTCAAGTGTATTTAGAGTCTTGCTGCCTTTTTGAGTATTTTTAATTGTTCAACAAGTAACACAGCTTTCTGTGTCACTCAGCGCACCACCGACAAATCTGAGCTCCAATTAGAAATTGTGAAATTCTAATAAACAAGTTTTTTGTTTCTTAGCGTTAATTATCAAGTGTCTCTTTTTTGGACACACATAGACAGGTTTGCTAGCGTTAGCGGATAACTTAGTGCTTCACCCCTTTTTTAAGGGTCAACTATATGGTCACGTCTGGCTCTGGTGGCAACCAAAAATACCAAAATCAAGGCTTTAAAACAGACAATAAACCATGGCTAAGTGAATCTTTTATATATAGTCTATGCTGGCAACACAGCTTTGATTAATTCCGTTGTTTTCATTCTAATTCTGTTGTTTGTTTTTAAATTCCATTGTTTTCATTCAAATTCTGTTGATTTCATTCAAATTCTATTCATTTCATTCTAATTCCGTTGCTTTTATTCAAATTCCGTTGTTTTCATTCAAATTCCATTGTTTTCATTCAAATTCTGTCGTTTTCATTCAAATTCTTTTCTTTTCATTCTAATTCCATTGTTTTGATTCAAATTCTGGTCTGTTCATTCTAATTCCGTTGTTTTCATTCAAATTCTATTCATTTCATTCTAATTCCGTTCATTTCATTGAAATTCCGTTGTTTTCATTCAAATGCTGTTGTTTTCATTCAAATTCCGTTGTTTTCATTCAAATTCCATTGTTTTCATTCAAATTCCATTGTTTGTTCTCAAATTCTGTTGTTTACATTCAAATTCCGTCGTTTTCATTTTAATTCCGTCGTTTTCATTCTAATTCTGTTGTTTGTTTTAAACTTCCATTGTTTTCATTCAAATTCCGTTGTTTTTGTTCTAATTCTGTTGTTTTCATGCAAATTCTTTTGTTTTTGATCAAATCCTGTTCTTTTCATTCAAATTCTGTCGTTTTCATTCAAATTCCATTGTTTGTTCTCAAATTCTGTTGTTTTCATTCAAATTGCGTCGTTTTCATTTTAATTCTGTTGTTTTCATTCAAATTCCATTGTTTGTTCTCAAATTCCATTGTTTTCATTCAAATTCCATTGTTTGTTCTCAAATTCCGTCGTTTTCATTTTAATTCCGTTGTTTTCATTCTAATTCTGTTGTTTGTTTTAAACTTCAATTGTTTTCATTCAAACTCTGTTGTTTTCATCCTAATTCCGTTGTTTTCATTCAAATTCCATTCAAATTCCATTGTTTGTTTTAAAACTTCCGTTGTTTTCATTCAAATTCTGTTCTTTTCATTCTAATTCCGTTGTTTTCATTCAAACTCTGTTCTGTACATTCTAATTCCGTTGTTTTGATTCAAATTCTATTCATTTCATTCTAATTCCATTCTTTTTAGTGAAATTCCATTGTTTTCATTCAAATGCTTTTGTTTTCATTCTAATTCTACTCTTTTTATTCAAATTCTATTGTTTGTTTTAGAATTCTGTTGCTTTCATTCAAACTCTGTTCTGTACATTCTAACTCCGTCGTTTTCATTCAAATTCCGTTGTTTGTTTTTAAATTCCGTTGTTTTCATTCTAATTCCGTTGTTTTCGTTCAAATTCTGTTGTTTTCATTCAAATTCTTTGGTTTTTGATCAAATTCTGTTGTTTGTTTTAAACTTCCAATGTTTTCATTCTAATTCTGTTGTTTTCTTTTAAACTTCCATTGTTTTCATTCAAATTCTGTTGTTTTCATTCAAATTCCGTTGTTTTCATTCAAATTCCGTTGTTTTCATTCAAATTCTTTTCTTTTCATTCTAATTCCGTTGTTTTCATTCAAATTCTATTCATTTCATTCTAATTCTGTTCATTTCATTGAAATTCCGTTGTTTTCATTCAAATGCTGTTGTTTTTATTCTAATTCTGTCGTTTTCATTCAAATTCCATTGTTTTCATTTAAATTCCATTGTTTGTTCTCAAATTCTGTTGTTTTCATTTTAATTTTGTCGTTTTCATTTTAATTCCGTTGTTTTCATTGTAATTCTGTTGTTTTGATTCAAATTCTGGTCTGTTCATTCTAATTCCGTTGTTTTCATTCAAATTCTATTCATTTCATTCTAATTCTGTTCATTTCATTGAAATTCCGTTGTTTTCATTCAAATGCTGTTGTTTTTATTCTAATTCTGTCGTTTTAATTTTAATTCCGTTGTTTTCATTCTAATTCTGTTGTTTTCATTCAAATTCCGTTGTTTTCATTGTAATTCTGTTGTTTTCATGCAAATTCTTTTGTTTTTGATCAAATTCTGTTCTTTTCATTCAAATTCCGTCATTTTCATTTTAATTCCATTGTTTTTGATCAAATTCTGTTGTTTTCATCCTAATTCCGTCGTTTTCATTTTAAGGCTTTATTACTATTAATAACCTTAGCTTTGCTGTAAGCTGTAAGATGCTAATGCTAATGACATGACAATGAATTAAAAAATGACTCTACACATAAAAGAAGAAAAGAAACTGATAATAGAGGACTGAAGAGGTAGTGTAACAGTTGAAGTGTAGATGGACAAGGTGATTCTCTTTAAATCAAGATGTTTCCTCTCCACATGAAATGGTAACTTTAATGAAGAGGGCAATCAGACTGCAGCTTTGTTAAGAGGGAGCAGCACTCTTCTCTTAGAAGGATATATAGTATACATTGTGCATTACAGCTTAAATACTCATAAGTAGAGTGTTCAACTCCCTGATTCTAACCCTCTTTATTCAGTCTCTCCTCTCATGTTTGAAGTGTCTTTCTAAATCTACCCTATACATCTATCTCATTACATATGCAGGTAAAGCTAACACTATGCATTTGTTTAAGGGCAAAACACGAAAAAAAAAAAAAAAATTATTGCGGCACTGCAGCACAGAGGCAACAAGTCTCTGTAGTAAATATCAATTCAGGCCCTGCTATTTGTAACCCAAGTGACAAGCGCTGTAGTTAGTGTGTGGAAGGAGTCAGTACTGTCAAAGGCAGCCAGAAGAAGGTGGCATTTTGAGCAGCAGAGGTTAGCTATTTACACAGAGCTACAGGGCCAGTGCTAACTGCCTACACCAAAATGCTTCGAGCTGAGAGGTCGGCCGGAGAGGACAATAACTCAGTGGCTGTTCAGTTTCTACCACTGCACCATAGAACCTGTTTGTAAGAGTGTGTGTGTGATTTTAGGAGAGAAAAAGCACATTAGTGTAGAAACTAATGAAGCTCGGGTGACTAAAGCTCAGTCTCTGCCAGTTTTTGTGTGAATCTCTAAGTTCACGTGTTGTTTATGTCAGCATTGTGGGTTAAGGTCAGGCTTTACCGATGTGTGTCTCTACCACATGCGCTCCTATTCCTATTTGTCTCTGCGTGTGCTTGCTGTGCTGCAAAAATGTGTTGGTGTTGTGCTGTGGGGGTGGCGAGGCTACGCGTTGCTAGTGTGTGTCACATTAGCCATGGGGTGCTGTCGGCGGGGCCCAGCGGCGGCCCGCTGAGGTTTATGGAGTGTCACTCAGTCGCCGCAGCCGTGAATCAAGTTAATGTTGCAGATCCCATCTCTTCAGTTGTCCTGCGCTCCCGGTGGAAGAACAACATTTGAACAGCGTGATTTGGCCCCGGCGAGAGGCTGATGCCTGTTTAATATGTGTTTTGAGTGTTCTGACTGACTGACTCCTTTAACAGGAAGAAGGAGAGAGGATGAGAGAAAGAGAGAGAGGTGCAGGCTGCTTTATTGGCTGTGATCTGAAACAAGATGGAGGCTCCCTGAGAAGAATAAAAGAACGGGAGGAGGAAAAGGATGCACAGACAGGTGATGATGTCACTCTCATTTCCAAAACGAAAGAAACAAAAAAACCTTGAGGTATGCTTTTAATGCTGATAATGAATTTGTACAGGGGATATAACACTGTATTTGAGGAAGCACTTTACTTCTTATATCAGATGACAGGGGTGATGGTGCTTTTACTGAACTATCAGATGACTAGTTTATAGAAGAATTTGCAAAGCAAACAGAAATATGGAAGAATCAGCGAGAAGAGCGCAGTGAACAGCATGATACATGTAAGGAAAATATGATCAGTATTAAATCAAAGGCCAATTTTCTAGTTTTCTTTCCAATTAATACCAGAGAGCACAGGGGATTGCCGGCACAACTACTTTTTGGGATCAGACCTGGCTGCACTGCTAGAATAGACTCATGCTCCCAAAAACTACCTGATAAAATTTGATCTCTGCTGCTAAGAAGCAACAGCACAATTTACAGGAAGTTATTTTAATGCCTGCAGTTGTTCACTGTTTGATTAACTGTTGGAGCATGATCAGAAAATAATCCAAGGAGGACACAACTGTGTGCACTGTATGGGGAGAAAAGTGCTGCAAAGGACTCTGGTCTCAGAACATGATAACTTTATATTAAATGAAACGCTACTGGAATTAAACATAACCTTATTCTGCTTGGGGGCTCCTCTGGAACCACTTCAATGACCATTTGGTGACCCTCAGACCTCAGTTTGATAACCATTCAGTGACACTTTGTTCTAGACACTATTCTGTGTGTAAGCATCAGTGCAGAAGCCTCACACACACGGTGTGTGGTACAGATGTGATTATTGATCAGCGGATCAATGTGCTGGCCAGCGGTGGGGGCCCAGGGGCTCTAAGTGGCATTACTTTAGCTCGGAGAGGCTGCCAAGGGAACGGTCAGACAGCACTTACCAGCAGTTAGAGAAATTAACCTTAACACCGAGACACCAGCACACACACAATCAATTACATTCACGGTAACACAGGTCAGGATGCTGTGAATATAAGCTTTCTCGCACATACACATACAATCAGGGGAGAGCACAGTGTGAGTCTTGTTATATTCATCAGGACGTCGCAGTAGTCAGAATCCTTAACTCAAATTTGTACCCCTCACTTTAACCTGGAAGTAACCAAGACCAAGTCCTGAGTGGTTGCTGACAGTACAGAAGACAAAGAAATCAACCTGAATAGACACCACAGCGAGCAAAGTCAATTATACGGTATCAAACTATAACACAAGAAAGGGGGAAAAAAGGCTCACCAAATCAATTACAAGGTCAATAACAGCACCATGAAAAAGCCAGCTTATTTTTGGAATTTTGCACAAAACCCTTTACAATCCTTTTACCAGCCGATTACCTTCAATTATAGATATGAAGCCAGCGCCTTAAAATGATGGAGACCCCTAAACCTGACACACATGTGGCTGTTATTTGTGGAGGGATTTTTACAGATGAGGTGGTTTGTGAGTGTGTATGTGTGTCCGTTTGTGTCAGAAGCCTTTGAAGGTGACACTGTTAAGTAGATAAAGCATCACTTCTGGGTGGATCCAGGTCACCGAGGATGGCCTGCATATGATGATGTTCAGAGTGTGTCTGCATGGATGTCTGTGCACATGTGACTATTTTAATGCATATAAATGTATATTTGTGCGTACTCTATTTATTTTGGCTACATGATGGCAACATTTCTGTATTATCTACATACATTCATCCCCTCTATTCTTAAGTACTATGACTCTTCAACGCCCTGTTGGAAACTCTTTGAATTTGGCCAAAACACTCAAAGATGAAGGGATTAAATTTTAATGGTTAAAGGTCACGGAAATGTGACTTCATTAAACCGTGGCACTATATAACGAACTCACCCACTATGAATCACTTACTGGTCCTTAAAACCCTAATCTTAAAGCTTGAATTTGAAACCGAGACACCGCACGCTCATACAGTAGCATTATGACAGTTACAAGCAGGCCTGTCCTAAGGCACATCCTACGTTATCTTCCTTTTTTTAATTTTTGCTGGAAATCACAATTTACAGCATTAACATCATGTTTTTTAATAACAGTATTTACTTTGGTCATATATAAAGTGGGCAGTAGGCTCATTTTCCCTTAGACGTCTTCATATTCTGATTTCATTTTACAACCAGAGGAGTCGACCCCTGCTGGTCATTAGAGACAATGCAGCTTTAAAGAAGATATGTCCATCCTTTATATACAGTCCGTGCACAAAAGATATTTGGCTTTAACTTAAGAATCCATAAATCCTTTAAATATAGATATATTTCACACAGAAATCTAGTAGACATGGCATGGTGGTTATATCATTTTTTTGTAAAACATATTTCATGCCATTGTATGCACGTGCATTTTCCTTGTTTACATTTTTTAAAATGCATTTTAATATATTTAATCTTAATTTTAAAAACACACACACATATATGCTACTTTTGTCTTGAGTTTTATACTTTCTGAATGACTTTATTCACACACGTTTCCTATGCATCTCTACATATGGGCAGGTGTGTGTTTGCGTGCCTGAGTGTGTGCGAACAAACTAGCAGGTCAGCCGAGGTCCAGCTAGCGATGACTCTACTTTGTCTGATAGGGACAGCCGTTACTGTCACCTTTAGAAATGCTATGAATCAATGCCAAGGAGGGACAGGCCGGCAGACCAAAAAACAACCAATTATACAGCATCCAGATTGACACTGGGTGGACAGGGCAGAGAGAGAGAGAGAGATGGAGGCACACTGAACTCACTCCAAGGACGAATAAACACAAGAGAATGAGGCCACAGACTGACAGGGGACCTTCTGGGCTGTAACACCAATACGCTGACTTTGAGGGCCAATGTGAATCCATCAGTGACTAGGTGGACCTTAAAGAAAATGTTTAATGCTTTTTTCATAATTAATCGTGACAGAAATGAATGACTACATTGATATTTACTATTGTATTTTCTCCAGCCCACTAAAGTTTTGTTTTATGTGCTCTCTATTGTGTTCCCTTCTTCCTGTGAAACGTTAAGTGTTTTTTTATAGATTACAGGCTGCTTTTACTTTCATTGTTTTAAATGTTCCCAGACTGAGAAGAGCTTAGCTCTGGCAGGAGAGCTGTAAATAACCACAATTATTCTTTTCATGTTTTCCCCTCTGTCTGCCCATTTTGTCCTGTGGACTATGGAAGGGTAAGCAGATCAATCAATCAACAAACATCAAAAATCTGAAAATCATAACTACAGATTTTTGTGAGCTTGCAATTTCAAACAATGGCTTGAAGACAAAAAAACACCTCAAAACTAATACAACACAATAAAAACAGAAAAAATGTGGATGTTTGCTAATGTATTACACTTCTTCCCACACACGCAACAGAACAAACATTCAAAATAGTTGTATTTTCAGAACATATACTAAATGTCAGCCACATATAATCAAGGACTTGGAAGGCTTGGAATCCACTGTAGAAAAGCTTAAGAGTAGCATAATATGTTTTAACTGATTATAGTTTCAATGAAAAGCATCAAAGTGTTGTCTTATTTTCTCTCAAGAAATTCAAGAAACCGCCCACAATTTTCCAGCATTTTCTTAATTGCTTCTTCAACTGGGGTCGTGGGGGGCTGAATATCCCAGCTGACAGACTGAAAGGCAGTGTACACCCTCGACATGTAACACAGAGAGACAAGCAACCTTAAAAAAAAGGGACAAAGCAGCAGATTTGAACCCAGAACTTTCTTGCTGTGAGGCAACATGGCACCACTTTGCCACCCAAGTAGCAACCCCCAGGGCTGAAAAATGAAGCCGGTTGCTTCATTTTCTCTTGTCCCCCCCGCATAACAACTCTATGTGAAGTGTTTTTTAAAGTTTTTTATTCCAAGCTGTTTTGGATTTTGTTAAGACTTAAGCTCCACACTGGATGTGATTTGCTTGTCGCACAGCTCTCTGAAGCTGACATATGGCCACTTGAGGACATTTCAGGTGTTGGTTTTCTAGGTAACCCTCTAATTTAATTTACTAAAACATTATATGTCAGTCATGGTATCCTACACTCTCATTGGTAGTCACCTTATTCACTCGCTTAGAAGAGAAAAGTTTCTCTTAGGTCCCGCCCATTTTGCATCACTGGCGGTTTTTCCCACCGTTTGAAGTCGCTGAATGTCAGCCACCTGGTGTTTGGTTGCTACGCTGCTGTAGATCACTTTATAATAATGATAATAATAATGGATTGGATTTATATAGCGCTTTTCAAGGCACCCAAAGCGCTTTACAATACCACTATTCATTCACTCTCACATTCATACACTGGTGGAGGCAAGCTACAGTTGTAGCCACACTTTCCAGTGTGGAAGCAGCTTTAGGGGCGGGGATGCTTTGATTGACAGCTGTCACGATAAGGGCAGCTGTAGAAGCAGCTGTCTGCCAGGTCTCCCCTCTGCTAACAGACTGAACTGGGCCACATCGCGGTGTTAAAGCATCAGTGCCTTTTGAAGCATTTTTAATTACAGTAACTGACAAATAATGTGGTCTGCTGTCAAATACAACCTCACAGTCTGTGCTTCACTTCTGGTAAGTGAAACTTGTATATTTCATTAACCTGTTACTCAGCACCAAACAGTAAACTGGGTCAGTTTCACCCTGTTTATTGATGGAGCTTGCTAACCAAGTTAGCTCCCATTAGCTTTCTTGGTTAGCAATGCTATATGGCGGTTGCACAAACTCCAAATGCAGACTCTAGAAACCAATATTTTTTTTGATTAGGAACACAAGGAACATTTTACACTTTCATGTCTGACATGAAAGTGTAAAATAAATAACCAAAATTATTTTAACTGTAATAACATCTAAAGCACTGAACAATAAAATATACTAGTCGAACAGCTGAGGTTGAAAGGGTTCAAGAGGTGAGAAATACAAATGCACACACACACACAAACGGAGTATGTGGTCAGAAGAAACACAGGTTGGTGTCCTGCTCTCAGCTCTTTTTCTGCTGACAGAGGATGACCCAGTGTGAGTCTAATCTGCTCCCCACTAACTCCATCCACTTCATGTCCCCCATGTGCCCCCGAAGGGAGAGGAGGGAGAGAAACAGAGGTGAAAAGTGAAAGAGTAAAAGCAAGAAAAAAAAAAAGAAGACACAGCTTTATCTTTCTATTTCACCATTCAAAGAGCTGTTGGTGTCATGTAGTTAATGAGTTCGTTAAAGTCTGGTAAATAAGTGTTTATTTTCAGTTACAAAGTAGGTGTCATTAAATATATCTTTCGAAACAGGCTAGATTTTTATTTGAGCCACAAAGATTTAAAAGCAAGTGCTAATTATGCTCTTTTATGTGCTATTTTAATTTCGGAAAGAATTTGCAAGAAACTATGGTAACAGTGCTTTGTTTGCACATTTTTCACTAGACAGGAAAAGTCACGTTCGGACACCTGCTTTTAGAAATTAGGCGAAAACTGTTAAACATTTAAAAACTTAATGAACCACAACAGAAGGAAAAAAATGGCCTTACAGAAGAATAAATAAGTAATAAATGACAGTGCTGTCAGTTAATAGGTGACCTGGGCAAGCAGCTATCATTAGATGTTTCAAGAAAAACCGGCACTAATCACTTCCTGGAAGACCAGATGCAGAGGACTTTCAAAATAATAAGTGCAAATACAAAGGTTTCGTTAGCCAGTACAGTTGATGCAGGATGCACTGGCTCACAGGAAAGTCCCTCCACAAGATCAATGGTATGCTTTACATCACAACATGAGCATCATGTACCACAAAACACGGGCTGCTGAGGATTCATCTGGTTGGCTGCAGATGAAAAAAAGAAAAAGAAAAGCAAATGTGTGGGAGGTTGATACAGCCGCACAAAGTGAGGCCTGATCAACCTCAGCAGGGTTGTCAGTGAGAGGGCGTCTGGTGCTGAAAGGCCTGAAACACCTGATGACTGCAGGTTACATCACTGATTATGTGGCCTAGAAAAGCATCAGAAGATACATCATTTCAACTTTAAAAATGAGTAACCAGATATGACTAATGTATTACTTTTTGTTGGAGTGCCGGTTATTTCCCTGATGCTGTAAATCACAGCTATTTGCACTCTGCAGATGAAGGTCAGAAATGATCACAGTGTGATGGCCAGATGCGAGTAGCAAAGAATGAAACAGAATAGAGCGAGGAGGCGCGTAAAGAGCCCCATCCAAGAATCCAAGAGGGGCGGTTGACATATGAAACAATAACAAAGATCATAACACTTTTTCTTTCCCATATTCCCCCTCCTTCCCTCCTCTCGCTCTCCCCCATTAGAACTTCCTTCTATTCCTCTGTCCTGTTTCCTTCTTCTAACTCTCTCTCGTCTTTCTCTCAAAAGCTCTGGAGGTGGACCTTTGATTGCTTCTTTAATTAGCAATGTCAGACGGCTCTGTGGATTTACTGGGGATGTCGAACTTCTGCAGATAATTGCATGCCTTTCCCTTTCTCTTTTGCTACCTCCCTCCCTCCCATCCTCCATCCATCCCTCTGCAGTCCTTTCACTATGTCCCCCTATCTATCCCTCTCACTCACTCTCCTATGATTTAATGATTAATTATGGATGTGAGTTTGAGAATAAAAGCTTTTTCACTAATCAAAATGAAATTTTCCCCCCATTCTGGTAATTACAGTGTGAAGATGATGTTGCTGATGTCTTTTTGTTGCCAAGGCCTGAACTGCGCAGTGATCTGAGGTCCGTCAAGGCGGATGAAGTGAATAATCGCAACATAATGGCTTGCTTCAAAATTTCTAAAATAAACTGGGTGGAGAAATGAAGTCAAAGTGGTCTCGATTGGATTGAGGGAGAAAGGGAATAAACAAAGAGACAGAAGCAGAATGCTTTAGAAAATCTTAGTACAGAGGCCCAGAAAGGGAAACAAAGTGAAGCCTAAATCTTCAAGCTTGACAACAGCCATCAGTCAGTCAGGAATTATTGTCTTTGTCCAAAAGCTCTAGTTTAAAAATGCAATTTGGTAAAGAAAATGTTTGTGAGCTGCAACTCTAACTGCAGAGCATTTAAACTAAGAGTGTGTGAAATGTGAGAAAATAATCAAATATGTCCAAGGTGGTATTATTCATATTTATGTTAGCTGAAAGGATTGGCTGGTTAACTGTCTAAATCAGCGGTCCCCAACCCCCGGGCCTTGGACCCGTACCGGTCCGTGAGTCGTTTGGTACCGGGCCGCGAGAGTTGAGGCTCAGGTGTGAAATGTATGGTTTTCAGGGTTTTTATCGGTTTTCAGCGTTATTTTGTTATCGTTTTTATCGTTAACTCGGTTTTCCTGGGTCTTTTCACATGTGTTATGAATAAATCTTCTTTTTTTCGGTACCGGTACTAGTTTTATTTTGTTGTATTTATCTGCGACACCTTAAAGGCCGGTCCGTGAAAATATTGTCGGGCATAAACCGGTCCGTGGCGCAAAAAAGGTTGGAGACCGCTGGTCTAAATGACAGAAAATGACATAGTAACATCTGTACAAAGATGGTAATCAATTTCAGACAAAGCTGCTAAACAATGTAGCAGCTTCTCATTTGTAAGGGTTTGGTGGTGGTTTCTTATTACAGTGTGTTCATGTGCAACATCTGATTTAATGGCACAATTACCACCATCAACCAACTTCACAATAATGAAGAAAATTAGTATCAAACAAAATATACTGTAGATACTGGAAATCAGCTATTGTGACACCAAAAGCACGCAAAGGAGCAACAACACAACGTGTGCTGCAAATAAGCAATGATGGAAATACAGCACATTAGAATTGTATTGCCATTTCATGAAGTATGATAAGAGAAGGTCAAGCTTGGCAAAGTACCAAAAAACACTGGATCCTGGCAAGTCACAGACCAAGGTGTATCACGATGACAGATTTAAATGAGGAGGAAATTCATACAGTAATGCTTTGCTGAACACAGAGCTGATTTTCACTTTATACAAACAGTCCAGTGGCATGTCATCTTTGGTTGAAGTAACAGTTTAGCCACCTTCTTATTTACTAGAACATCACTGATGCCAGCTAATTCAAAGCCTGGCCATCCACACAGTATATCCACACAAAATATAGTATGACAAGCCCTTATTGTTCCCTATTCAGTGACTCATACGCGACCACAACACACACTCTCAGGCACACAGGTCTGTTTAGCTTAGTTTCCGATCCTCCCTGCCATATTTACTGGGTATTTACCTAACAGAGGCAGGCTGGAGATATTTATCGTCCTGATGGCTCTATATATAGGGCTGAGGAGCTCGGTGAGAGGAGAGGCAGGCGCAGTGGGAGGTTGCTTCTCTAATCTCCATCTCCAGGCTGACAGGCCTGAGAAGGCCCTAATGAATGGCTCTTTTCATCTACACGCCTGTGTGTATGTGACAGTATAAATATTTAGCAATATTGGAGTCAGCTCGTGATTTTACACAGATGGAGTGATTGATGGCTCAGCCCCCTGACGCATGCCAAAGACCATCCTGGAGATGTTATATAAACCACCACAGCCTCTCTCTCCCTCCATCATCATCTCCATCTCGTTCGCTCTCTATCTTTCACACTGCCTCCTCTGCTCTCCGCCTCCTTCCCAGCTTGTCTTCTCGCTGTCGATCCGCCCTCTGTGGCTCTGCCAATTTGCTTCACTGTTGAATTTCTATCATACACTGTGCTGTCTCTATGGAAGTAAGACAGGCTAAATCAGAGGAAAACAACCTGACAGGGAGAAAGCCTGGTATTGACACGTTACAGCATAAACCAGTTTAGTATTTTAAACTTTACAACAATTATTTCTCATAAAACTGAGTGCTGACTGGAGGCACATGTTAAGAACTTTCTCTGAGAACTTTAAGCATTTAGCAAAATATTTAGTGAGTTTACAAAATGATGCATTAAAGAGACACATTAAAAATGGTGTATATAGGCTCTGTAGACCAACTCCAAATACTTTGTATGTGAATTGCAAGACAAAATGAATTATTTTCTATATTCACATAAAGGTGCATAAACAGTATATATGTATGCACAAACATACAGAAATACATGCACACCAAGCTGTCATTGGTGTCAGAGAGAACCAGACCAGAGCTACTTTGTTTGAGCAATGTACACATTCTGTTGCCAGCATGCTACTGCAACTCTATGCAGAACCAGTCTGTGTGTGTGTGTGTGTGTGTGTGTGTGTGTGTGTGTGTGTGTGTGTGTGTGTGTGTGTGTGTGTGTGTGTGTGTGTGTAGCTTGTTTCAGCTATACTTCTGAGGACTGACTCAGGTTAAAGTTGGTTAGGGTTATATGTGTAGTGGTCTTGATAAGGTTAACTATATCTCTTTAGGGAATTAATGCATACAAACCTTATGCATTTGATTACTTGTGTGTGTGCGTAACTGTGTTGTGCTTTTTTGTGTACTACACCTTCTGTATAGCCTCTGCATAGCCAATTAAACTAAAATGCAAGAACAAAATCCCAAAGCAAATATATGAGGACTTTAAGGGGGGATGTTGAAGATGTATTAACCTTGTAATTGCCTGTGTAAAATATGCTCCTCTGGTAATGAAATTTCCTGCTTTAATTTGGAAAAATTGGGGAAATATCACCCCCCTCTTTTTTTTTTTTTACCGTGTGTTTTCTCATTTAATTGCATTTAAAACTTCAACTTCAAACACCCCCACTGCTTTTATGCGAAGAAGGACCAGCGCTGGAATCGCCACATCTATTAATCTAACTGTCCTTTATCGGAATTAGCATTCAAATGTGATCGGTTCCACAGCTCCTTCGCCACCGCTTGTAATTCCAACAAAATCCACTCCTATGCAATAACTACAGTGCCCTTCAAGACCACAGCCACCTCCCCTTTGCTTTGAGAAGTATTGATTTTTATTTGTACGGTAATGAGAACAATTAGTCTTTTTCCTGCCCTCCTTCATCTATCACCTCCGAGTTCCTGTCGCTCTGCCAACCGGCCGGCCTCTGCCTCTAAACCCAGCTGGAGGTCCGTTCACTGGGCAGAGGACAACGCTGTACCTCCTCTGCATAGGAAATGCAACAAGGAGTGATAATGAAGGACATAGCACTCTTACCATGCTACTGAGGCGTAAAAGTAAACATTTGTATAAAACTAGTTTGAGCTTCTTGAAGTATACTTCATGTGTCTTTGCCAGGGTTTGATTGCCAGGGTCTTTTAAATTATTATGTGAATTAAAAAAAAAAAAGGCAAATAAAGTAGCAGTTAAGTTTGCACGCCATTTGAATATGACAATTTAATATTTAAAGGAACAGCTGGGATTAACTCTTAAGCAAGATACAATGTAATGATGACAAAAGTATCTCATAAGAATAAATTCATTATTAATCAGTGTTACAATAAAACAGAAATAAATTGTATCCTATCTATCATATTGGATGTCTTATCTCTAATTTTATTAAAAGGCCTATATCTAGCCCATCTATTCGCCCGACTCTAATTGATGCAGTTAGAAGAAATTACCAAACTCTGAGCCCAGCGTGGCTGGTGTTAACATGTATCATAAAATGTGAAAACATAATAAAACACCTACATCTATCCATTAGGAATGCTTTAATTTCCGCAGTGGCAGGCGAGTGGCAGGCAGGACTGACTGCCTACCAGCAATCAGAGGCTTTAGCCTCTATAAACTGCCTGATCGACAGGGTGATTTGTGACTGACTGACTGAATAAGTGGCTAGCTGCTTTCAACGTGTAGCAGCTTGTGCCTGTATACAAGCAAGTGTGTATATGTGTGTGCATATCGTGACGTCAGGTCCTATTTCAGCCATGGCTGGTGAGGGATGAAGCATCTGAAAGAGTCCATTTCTCTTGCCGCGCTGCCTGAGCCTTACTTACCCTAATGATGTATAATAGCCTGCAACTACACTTAACCTGAGCATTACTGTGGCAAAGACTGAGTGGAAGAGGCACATGCACACACATAAACACACACGCGCGCACATCCACAAACACACACAGAGGTCTAGTTTTTCTCAGAATGCTGTTTACCAAAGTCTGCGAGGGTTTGAAACAACCTGGCACGTTGAGAAATGAAAGACTCGTAAATCGCACTCCATCAAATCAAATCAAATCTTAAGATGTACATTAACATCGACAGCTGTATCCTCGCTTTCTCTCTGATCCCTCACTCACACTTCACTCTGCTGCTGACTCATTCTGTAGCTATAACCTAAACGATACAGGCAGTTAGCATGCCGCATCTGTTGTCTCTTAATTAAACTCATTTTCCTGGATGCCTGTGTATGTTCATACATACAATATGGAATCTAGCCCTCTAACCCCTTTAGCATTCATTAGGCAGATGAGAGCTAGCTCGACACTAAAAGTGAATGAATGAATGTATGTGTGTGCGTGCGTGTGTGTGTGAGTGCGTGCAAGACAGGTTGGAGACAGTGGAGAGACAGTAAATGACAGTGTCACGTGAGGCGGCTACTGTATGAAACCTCAGATCTAATCAATAGGAGTGAGGAGGACGCCAGGCGCCAGCCAGAGGGTCACCACTCATCACTCAGGTCAGTGGTGAACACACCCATGCGTGCACGTACACACGCGTAGACACACGCACGGGGAGGGCATCGCATGGAGCGCATTACTAGATAGGACTATGAGGCAGTAGAAGATGGGTCAGAGAGAGGTTGAAGCACATAGCAACAGAGGGGGAGCAGGATCGATGAGAGAGATTGAAGGAGCTCCGTAATACCAGAGGAGTCACGGATGTCCAGAATACAGCTAAGCAGCGCTAGAGACAGGTCAGGAGGGTTAAAACAGCCTCAGACCGCAGGGAGGAGGCATCGACAGGCCATAAAAGAGGTGAGGGAAGAGCGGAACCGACTGATTTTGATGCTCAATGTGGCTGAATGCGAATCGCGGCCTCTGCAGAGTTCAGACAAGATGATTCTGATCAAAATGTTGCAGCTGTAAAATAGCAGGTTTACTAACACGGCAACTACGGCAGGCTTTTAGCAACATCTACAACAGGGGACAACCTGCTAAGCTGTGGGAGCACGACCAAAAGTGGGGCAGCAGAGGACCGCACCAGAATGTGTGTACTTTGTGTGTGTGTGTGTGTGTGTGTGTGGGCACACAGTGTGCTCTGCAGTAAAGAGACACCGATGGAGAGACGGACTAGGCACGGTGGCATTTAGCCCTGTTCTATAATGACACTGAAAACTGGGGAGGAGACACAGGCACTGTTATTGAATTATTGAAGGTGCACAGTGAGGTATAAATCTGCCATGGAGATGCCACACTGTTCTAACAAACACACACACACTCACAGAGGCCGCAGACACACAGTCAGGCTGGTGTGACGACTGCAAGCTTTGACTTGCTGACCTTGAGGTTGTTAAAACAAGCTCTCCGTCAGCTTTTCTGCAAAATATGTTTACCTCGTAAGAGGGAACGAGAGAGAGAGAGAGAGAAGAGGAGAAGGAGAAAGGGAGAGAGTGAAAGTGTGTATGCGCTGTACTGACATTGCCGGAATAAACACAGCTACTCTATCAATTCTTCCGAATTTGTGAGGCAGAATAAAAAACATGAAGACACCGCAGAGGCAGACATATAAAGTAACTACTACTAGTTCTAGGCAAGCTTTGGTCAGCTTTTACTACACAGTGCCACCAAGATTGAGAGAAGAGATTAAGCTCTCAAGACCACAAACAAACATTCCAATCCAGTGAAACCAAAGCACGCACACAGCTGATATATATTTATATATATATTTATGTACATATACACACACCTGTAGTGAATGCAGCCTGGAAACCCTACATCAGCCACCAATTACTGATGTTTATCTCTTAAATAAAAAGAGACAGAGTAATGCTACATGCATGAAGACATCCCTGTATGTGATAATTCCCATTTCTTCCTCCCAGCGGAAAGATTTTTAACACGAGCACAAACACATTTTTATTCCCATTATTATTTCTTTATCTCTGTACAGATAGTGTTTCACAGCTCAGCTGCTTCCCACCCTGAGCACACGAAACACAGGCTTTCCGAAGAATCGTAGATATGATGCACTGTACATGTGCACGAAAGAACCATACGACTGCAGAACACTGTAAAATGTTTTTAAATGTGCCTTTACTTTTTGCAATTTGTGCTCACACAAGCATGCTTTTGCATGTATGGGCACGTGTGTCCTACCTGAGCTGTGTAGCCAAGGGGGGCACCTCTTCTTATTAACATCATCAGTCTGCATCATTACTAGGCTGCCTGAGTTGGGCAGCAGGTGCTATGAGAGTGCCAGGGTTACAAACGACCACGGGATTGCTCTCGGAACACACACACACACACGCAGGCTGCAAACCCGCCTTTCAAATCCCCAAAAGGGATGTGGGGTGTCTGTGTCTATCTGTTATCCACTGGGTTAGCACTCGGTGTCTGGCCAGGTTTTCACTGGGGGGGACGGACTCCATCCATTCTCCTGACAACAGACTAGTGATACACAGCAGAGACTGGGAGAAACTCAGCTCACAGCAAGGGAGGGTCCGAAAGTCAAAATAAATATATATGTACACAACTGTGTGCAAGTCAGTGTGCAACAAACTGGAACATAAGAACGTGCACAAGAGACAATGCAAAGACAAAACTAAAGAAAACAAAACGTAGTAAAAACATTTGTACAAGTCAGAGAAATAAGTTAGAGTGATCTTGCTCTTGTGGCTACAATAAAGGTATCTTTATGAATAACTGCAATGTTGTAGTTTGCTTGTTTACTTACAGGGTGGACTAGTGAGAGTCAGGTTTACTTAAAGGTTTATCCAAACTACAAACAAACATATGTATTTCTGGTTATGTGACAGTTTTGCTTCAGGAGATTTCTGTTCTGATACCAAATCCTCTGGAGGAGAAAGGAACTATGTGGCACCTAACATATTCTTCCCAGAAAACTGTGGGTGTTCTGAGAAGGTCACAACAGAAGGTGGCACAGCAAAATTTATCTGCATGTATTTGTGAAATATTTGGCATTTGAAGCTTGGGGATGCTTGGGCTACTTGGTGAACTATTATAGCTGGTAAGATTAAAACATACTAGCCATCTAACAAGATGCCGCTTGTTGATTATAACAGTTCATGTGCATTTGTATGTTATTATTTGTCTGTTCTTGTACTGTGCTTCTGTTCATTTGACTGTACATACCTTCTATTAAAAAAACAACAGCAAAAAAGTTTTTCACACGAAAAAAAGTTCAATCAAGTCAACTTGCGAACTGTCTGCAACCTGTCAGTTTCTAGCACTTAGGTTGCTAACTAGACAGTGAGTTCTCAGTTTATTCTACTGACTACTTTGTACCAATTAGCTCTTAAAAATTTGTTAATTCTCTGACAGGCTTCAAAAAGTGAATGAAACACAGTGCATAACAAATAGTGTCTTCTCTTTTCCAGTTCCTTGAAAATTAGCTGTTGTTTAAGTCTGTAGCTTTACAGAGTTCTGAAAAACGAAACAAAGTCAAATCTGGGTAATTTCTGGCTGAATGGCAGCACAGCTGACATGGTGTGTATATATCTTTGTCTGTTCTACTTAATGATCCGACTGTTTAGACTTAATTAAAATACACATGTGGAGAACATTTATATAGACATACAATTTATTTCCTCTTTGAGTTTGGACTCTTTCATTGTTGTGCAAACTTTCAATATAAGTAGCAAAACCTGAAACCATTTGCTAATAACCAGTCCATTTACCAATAAAGCAATTCCTCTGTTTTTCCACTAGGGCTGTCAAACAATTCTTCTGCTCACTTAACTTAACTTAACTAACAATGCTTAGAAAGGTAATGAGAGCATTGGCAAAGTATTACAACATAGAAGAGTGAAATGTGTTTTACTTTCATTTTCATATCTGCAACTTGTTTGAAATTATATTTGCATACATACAAAGTTGATATATATAAAGTAATCATTTAGCACTAAAACAAACATGTGTAGCATCATATTATATTATGGAGAAATAATACAAATATTTATGTTGATACCTACCGAGGATGGTTGCTTAATGAGTCTTGCTCTAACTTACGATGTGACTGTAAAAAAATCTTTGAGTAAGGGTTGGGGTTCAGTGCATTTCAGCTTACATAAAAGCATCAGATGGCAACGTCGATTTGTATCAAGTTTTAGAAATCATAATAGAGTAAAATGGATACAGTTACCTATGTGAACACACAGTGGTGCACACTCACCAACTCAGATGTAACAAAACAAACACATGGACATTCCCAAAATGTGAGCATGGTCAATAGACAAGAGTTTGCATATCGACAGATGGATATCTATACCAATAAAGTTAATGCTGATAAAATGCTCCATGTTATTGTGGCGTGTAACCAGAGAATGATCATAAAAGCTATAAGAATGGGAAGTGGCCTGTTTCTCAGACGCCTCTATGGCACCACCCATGACACCAAAGATGTGTCAAAGACAACAGACACTCAATACAGTGCTGCAGTGCTCTACCCTACCAACTATTATGGATTAGGCAGCCAGCATGTGTTCTATTAAGATGTGCACATTGATCTGGCATTGACAAACCATTTCATATTAGCCATGGTTTGCTCTTTAAGGCATCAAGGGCAATCAGATACACTGTACAGCATCGGGCTAAATTTAACCTCCTATCAATCCAAATGTGATACACTCAAAGTCATCCTGCTTTAATCACTCACGAGGGTCACTTTCAACTAAATCTCAAACTCTGAATTAATTCAAAAGGAAAAAAAAAATCCAACTATTTTGATTATTTAATAACAGGATTGAAATTAGATTAACAGGCTGAGGTGGAAAAATCAGTTTTCTTGATTGTACAATTTACTGATAAATTCCTTAACCATGAGTGGAGATAGGTATATGTCTGTGTCTGTGAATAAATCAGGTTTTGAACAATGTTGATTTAAGTACAATTCAATAAAAAAGGAGAACGGGGACTGGCTGGGGGTGGACCAAACAAAATGATAAATAAATAACAGAGTCACAATAGGACAAAAATTGTATTTGGTTCTCTAATATAGAAGCTGCAGCAGAAATTAATGTCCCTGGTTAGTTAGTTCTGTTAATTGGGCGTGCAAAATTAAAATGTTAACATCACTGCTAGCTGGATATGCAGAGAAGGCCCCTCCAGCTCTATTTGACCTAACAGAGCGTGTTTCTTCCCCTTCCTTCTCTTCCTGCTTCAAGTGTCTCCAAAACTAATAAAAAACCCCTCACAAATCCCCCCATGAAGCCCCCCATATGAACTGTCACATTAATAACACTGCACTCGTATTCAAATTTTCTGTCGAAAAGCTAAAGAAAGATTGAATGCCCTGCCGTCGCGCGGCCAAAGATTGAAGACGTGTCTCATTGACATTGTTAAAAGTTTATGAAAATATATGAATTCTCAAACGTGGCAGGCCGCCGTGCAGCTCCACTCCCAACACTTCTGTTAGAGACCGCGGCTTTTAATCAAAATGATTGAATACCACAAGTTTGGATTCAGGGATTCTAATAGAGGACGGATAAAGTGTCACGGTCCAGAACTAGAAAAACCACACGGGATCACACATGCATGCATAAAAACCTTTCTACAATTTTTTTTTCTTTTCTTTTTTTTGATAACATATTCCTCACTAGTAGGTATCTTGTTTTCCTCTGTTACTGAGTGCTTGTGTATTTGCTGTGTGTGCTGACTGCTATGTACAGAGGGTGAGTTTAGTCTTTTGGCTGATATGAAGCTGTATCTGGGGAAAAGAGACATATGGCATCAACATGTACGCATACATACTCATACACTTACACACTCATGCACAGACACATGCACATAAAGTGAGCTGAATGTAGAGTAACAGCTGCTGCAAACGTCATGTGTGAAGACTAGCAGAATGACAAGAAGCCGTGTCTTTATGTGTCTGTGTGGTCTGTCGCAGTGTTGCACTGGGAGCACAGGACCAACGGACCACACTTTGCATATCAGACTAAGCTACCACACTTTTATATACAACTGTATAACTATTTTTATTCCCACATTTTTGCAATTTTGACATCCCCTGTGGGTAAGTATGCATTCATACATAAAAAATAACTATACCTAAACAAAAGTAGGTATTCAATGGGAAAGGGAAAGGGAAAAATGTATCTTTTTATTGGATTGATTTATATACTCGGGACACATGAGTCTAAAGCTGTGTCCACAAATCTTTGCTCATCATCAGATAACGCTTTAACTTTTTTTACTTTCCAGCCATATGTCAGTCACTGGTATCCTACACGCTCATTGGTAGTCACTTCAATCAATCCCCTTGAAGTTGAGAAAAGCTCAACTGAATACAAGCGCGCTCATGCTCACAGGGTGCTCACAGATACAAACTACACCCTTTTTGGCTGCTACCTCAAAGCACACTGTGCGCCGTCGATCTTACATGCTGCACAATAATATCCCATATTTAGTATTTACTGTTATATACACATAGATTAGCGCAATGATGTTGTTTATTATATTGCGCTCTCTTTTGCTAGTTTTCTCTTCTTTTTTTTCCCCTCTCAACAGGTGATCCAGGTGATTGATACATATACATGTATTTTTTGATCCCCCACCTCTTTTTTTTGTGCCCTTCATCACCGTTCCTCTTCCCCGCTGTTTTTCTTTCCCTCCCTCTCTTTCTTTCTCCCTTTCCTTTCCCCCACTCATGTCTGTCCCGTATGTAACAACCCAAAATAAAATAAAATAAACAATAAAAACAAAGGTCAATCAAATGGACCGATACGGCAAGGCCGGGATGGTCCATTTGGTAAAGTTAATCCATTGGGCATCGTTCTTGGCCTTTAGACAATAGTTCTGATGGCAAAAGAATAAAATGGGACAGGTGAAACAGAAAAGCTCAATGGTGTTTGGACCATCCATTTTTCTTTTCACTCACTGTTGTGACTTCCTGTGGTCTCTGGTTGCCACGTGGCTGCCAATAACTTCCTGTGTGGACACAGCTGAACTACCTAGTATCTGCACAGCAAATGCCCATATCTTTAGGTAGTGATGTTTGCATTTATTTATTTTATGCTCCAGCATAGCTAGCCAAAGACAGACAGGACTTAGTTTGCCAGTATGTAGTGCCTAAGCACCTGCATGTTGCCTCAGATTGCTAGAGGCACAGTGAAATTAGCATTATACCCTAACGAAAATATCAGTTAACTGTCTTTTGCACATTTAGTTAACATATTCTGTTTACTGCTCTCTATTGCTGCACCATCATCTGTATGTATAATAGATTGACAGAAAGGCAGTGTAGGTAGAAAAAGCTTTAGATTGTTTATGTTCTACATAATTAATGTAAATTAGAGTCAGTTACACATTGCCTCTTGCACCCTGACAAACAGGTATTAATTGTATAGCAGTGTTTATTTTACACTGACGGTAATAATTGTCTAAAAAAAACACAATGAGCAATCACTTGTCTCATCTGATTTATATTTGACTGCATTTGAATTCAATTTACCTGACCTACTTTAAGCAAACGATCTGGCATTCTTCAACAGCAGTGACTTGATCTGATATGCCTGTTTTTGTCTACAGTAAACAACAGCTGTTGAAATCAATGGCTAAGTATAGAATTGGGTCTACTGTTGTATTAGCATAATTGGTGTTGATTTGAACCTCTCCTGTATGGTCAAGTGGTTGGGTAAAAAAACTGTGATCAGCATCTTGGCTGAGGGGCATGTGTGTACTGTATACATGCACGTGCGCTCTCATACTGCTACAACAGCCAGGTGTTTTTTTCCCTACACACTGCAGGCGGCTGCTCAAACAAAGGGCTTTTAGCGACAACTTATCAATCTCTGCTGTGTTACAACTAGCAGCTGGGTGGAGGGCAGGTTGCGACACACACAGCAGTTTCCATACATTTGCACATAATACAAGGGTACAAAGATGGGTACAGAAGCTGAAGAGTAGCTAGAAACAAAATGAGGTGAATGAGGACAGACTACTGGGAAGTAACACTGAATTCACAGGAGAGCTTAAAACAGGATTCCCTCTATGACACTGATATTACTTAATATTCAAAGATCAAACAACCCTCACAGCACCATGATTATATTGAAGAAAAAGCAAGATAATCCACAGAAAGCATTATTTGTTCTGCATTCATTTTATCAATAATTCTCATGTTTTGTTTTGTGTTTTAAATCCAGTGCATCTCTTCCTTCAAAAATGGTGATGCAAAGCCTGATGCTGAAGGTTTTTTCAGTGTTTAGTTAAGCTCAAGCAAAGATGACAAGCAAGTCTTTGGTCAGCAAGACGTATCTACAGGAAATACAAACTGTAACAAAGTTAATGCTACAGTCACACTGGAGAAAACAGTGGTTGGAGATGGTGGTGTGACCACCACCAACTTGCAATCTTCATGCCTTTGAAATACTTGCTTGCATTGAACAAGGGTACCAGGACTGTGACCATTCACAGTCAGATTTCGCCATCAAAATGACTTTACTGCATCAAGATGCCAATAAAAGGCCAATAAGGCAAAGTCAGTCTTATCAGTTCTATCAGTGTACGAGGTGAATGGGGCCAAATTACCGATTACATGCTATCGGTTTGTGATACTGTATCAATTAACTTAATTGCAAATCTGCTGCCATCTACATACACACATTATACAGATGATACACTATATAGAAATTTACACTAACTACTTACATTCACAGTCCTGCCAGAACCACAAAGAGCAGTAATTCCTCTAACAACGGTGATGTAGTTGCTGCAGAGCAAGATGGGACTGCAAAATGACAAACTTGGCAACCTCACTTTTATATACAAATATGACAACAATACAACCAGCTTGTTTAGAGACAGATGCAATTGCCTTATGAAAAGTAGTTGCCCAGAGGTTGAAGGTGTCTCATGCACAACCTGTGGGCGACAAGTTGCTCACTGCAACTATTTGCAATCGGTCACCAAATGTGAAAAAAACCTCAGTGCAATCACCGAGAAATACTTATTCTATTTGAAGGAGAATGTCATCCAGTGTTTATTCATCTGAGTGAGCCATAACAGTTGCTTGCAGTGTACTCTTGCCCAGTCCACTGGCTGAAAGCCTACTCGGGACTTTATACTATGTATGGGTCTCATGAAACCTACTGTGGTAGAGACTATCACCAAAGGGCACCAGTGCTGTTGGTCGATTGACGTGGACTTCACAGTCAAAAACATCACTTAGCCTAAGCACTATGTATTTATTTCAGTGTCTTTCAATTTAGAGAGCAAATTAAGGAAAACCTACTCATAGAAGAGATTTCTTTTGTTAGTTTAATAGTATTTAATAAGTTGAATAAATTCACATTACTTCTAATTTAATGAATAACCATTTTAAATCACAATCTCAGAACAGACTAAAATAACAGTTGAGCAGCTCTATCTACTGTGGGGCTCACACTTAACTCTGTTTCTCCGAGAACAAAAACTGCAATTCAAGTAAAAGATATAAACCCACTAAGATGGTTTGGACCTGGGTTAGAGCGCACATCTACATTACATGTTTGCCCTTAGATGGCATATAGTGATCCTGAACCTTTGTGCCATGCAAAAATAGGACACTCGTTCTCATAGGACATGAATATTGTAGCAACCCTTGAGTAGGAAGGAAGGAGAAAACAATTAAAATCCACCAATGATCACCATGGGAAGCTTTAAGTACATCAATGATGAGTGTGGTTCAGCCGTAAATCCTGCCAGTGACAGGTAAGGTAGAGATTGAGGCCCGCCCAGTGAATGATGGGGTGAGTTGCAGTCAAATCCATCTACATTAAAAGCTTCAGGCCTTGTCGTTTTTCCTCCTTGGCTCTCTGAAGAGGCTCAGGAGTCACAGCTATCACTCTTTTCCTAAACCTCATACCTATAGCCCCCCGGATTCGCCCTTTCATTATCTCTGCAGCAAAAACAGAGAGAAAAGGGAGGAGAGGAAAAAAAGAAGAGGAGAGTGGAGAGGTCTGAAGAGGTTTTCAAATCCAGTGAAGCCTGTCACATTACAAAAACATGTCGCTTTAAACTAAATGTGAAATATCAGTAATTGAAGCCATAAATCCACTGTTGTGTTTCCCCTCACCTCCTCCCCATCCTCTTTCTCTGTCTTTCTCCTTCTCTCTACCACCCCTTCCTTGCTCACTCTCTCTCTCTTTTCTGTTTTTTTTTTTTTTTTTTTTTGTGAGTGCTTTTGATGAGCGGTAAATTGGAAATTATTTTGTGTTGTAATGCCGCCCTGAAACGTCTTCCCATTACCATGCGTCAGTCAGCACTGACAGTGAAATTACTCAACTGTCAATCTGGCTATCAAAAGAGGTGGGTGGGGGTTGTTCGTGGATGTGGGCGACGGAGGAGACGGGAGTGGGGTGTGTACTAGGCGTAAGAGATTGATCAATAAGGAGAGGATGATAGAGGAATGTGGATGGGTAGAGAGTGGGGGGCAGAGGGGGCAGCTGAGGAGGGTGTTCGGCCTATCATAATATTTCTGTTGTGATTGAATAAATGAACAAAGCTGTTGTGGAATTTAGCTGTCACTGTTGCCCTCCTCTGGATTCTTCTTATTGCTGTGGATGTGTGTGTGTACGCCTGGTGTGGGTGCCATTACTAGTACAGGCACCAGCTTGCGAGGGCAGCAGCAAATTAACCATAATTGCAGATAAGGGACAATAGTAGCGAGAAATGTATAGAATCAAGTAAATGGAATAATTCCTTTGCATTGCAATAATTTACGGTCTGACCATAGTTCTTAAATCCTAGCTTAGATTTTCTACTACTACCGCATCCCACAATGCATTGAGTATTTGTTTGTGTCCCAGAGGTCACAGCTGGGTTGTTTTGTGTACATTTCTCGTGATATAGCTGGGGAATAACAAGCTGGATAAAGCATTACCTCCAACCGGTGATCATTATAAAGCGGGTATCCACCAATAAAATCCATATTTGTTAGCTTTTCTGTTTTATGGCTCTTGACTCTTGCTGAAATACTCTTTGAGCTACTCTACTCTGAGGAAAAAGCAGAGCAGGTTTCAATTCAAAGCTCTGGCCTCACCTGCATCCTTGAACGCTATGCAATAGTTCCTGAACATTCTGCTATTATTATTAGTGCTGCAGTATGTGTGTTGTTGTGATGTGTGTCTGTAATGACTGGTGTGTTGAGAGGTTCCATGGTGTATAGGCGGGGAGAGAGAGGAGAGTGAGAACTCCTTTATTGCTCAATGCTAAATTAATTGCACCAATTATTCACGGAGAGAGTTGTCTAGTGGCGGCCTTTGGGGGGCGAGGCCCTGACCGCTCTCCCTCATTTTTAATTGGCTGTCCTGTTGAATAATTGATTGGAGCAAATGTGAAATGGATGGGAAGGTCCAAGTGTCTTTCATCACAACAGGCCGGCTGCTCTGACAGCCGGCCACAAACAAACTCTGCTGCTGTATGCAATAAACAAACCGCACTCTGTTGTATTCGGCGTGGCCACTGCAGAGGGGTTAGAATAGCAGATATGACTCCTGTACAGGACACTGCCCTCTGAAACCCTGACAAGGTCCACAACACAAGTAAAACTGATACTGGCCTTAAAGGAATCAAGCAGGGGGGATGTGTGAGTGAGCCATTTATAACATGGTAATGACTGAATGTAGTGTAAAGCGCTTTGGGGTCCTTAAGGACTAGAAAAGCGCTATACAAATGCAGGCCATTTACCATGGTAAACGGCAAGCTCAGCTAAACTCTGCTAATATAATTTGAACCAGTAACTGAATACTGAACTCTATTAATGTTAGTGACTTAGTGAAGAAGGAGCATTTCAGGTAAAGTACTTAGTAGTACTGCTAAAGACTCGGAATCATTACTAGTACTCTGATTTACATGCTGCATGAAAGAAGAAAGACACTGCTCCTCCAGCAAAACTTCCCTTAAAGAAAAAGGGCATTGCAGATTTCGCAATCATTCAATCCACACAAGCTGTTTTTTTTCTATGGGCAACTATTGGAGAAGGAGTGGCTGAGCACTAAAAATCATTAAGTTAACTTCACAAATTCCCAAAAATGACATTCAGCCAGATATTATTATTATTATGATTTTTGGTGCTATTAAAATGTCTTACAGCAATAAAAATAATCTTTACAGCCTTGTACAAACAAACAGTTTTTGTTTCTATAGATAGTTTTCTCCTTCCTATAAGCCGCACAATGTTTATTTTATAACTCACCCATGTGGATTTTGGTAAGACCTAAAGTTAAGGGCAGTGGCCCTTTATACGGCAGGTGTGCCAACACAAACTGCAGTAGCTGGATTGCTGTCTACTAGGTCTCACCTCCACAGAGCAACTTGTAAGCAGCCGAAATGCTTTTTCATATAGTCTATGGTTTAAGTCAACTCAATCAACGCAAATTTTGCTTCAAAAGCAAAATTAAATGCACCAGGCTTGCGGCGCTTGTTCGCCTGTCTCATGTACAAACACACACGTATGATAGTTTATCATATTTTGGCCTTCGTTATATCGCTGCATAAAAACTGATGGCAAAAACGTCTGTTCATAAACACAAAGGAATCGATTACAGGCACTATTAGTGTCATAGTTCGATGAACACTTATTTACAGATATGCATGGCAACACATTCCAGTGACCCCAAAGCTCCAGTACACTAAATATTGTTCAGCAAAATTTATTTGCATACAACGTACATGTAACACACACATAACGCAACATAAATGTAACCCACACGTTATGTTACGTACAGTCTACAGGTTGGTTTTGAGATCAGCTACTACACATTATATCAATTTGAGTTTTATAAATAAATAAAGCTACGCAGATGTTGATAATCCTGGTACTCTGGTTTGTATAGTAAGTTTCATCCAGATTGATTCAAATGTCTAGGAGGAGTTAGGGAACAGACCTACCCATAGAGTGAGGTCACTGCATACTCTGGATATTAAGTTGTGCTTTAAATGAGGCACCCACATCAGTTTTCCAAATATTAGTGAATTTGGGAATAAAACGTGATTGTACAGACGATCACAATGAAAAAGGCATGAGTGCCTATTATACATTTAATCTGTCAATTATCTTCTACATCTACAAATCCTTGATTTTCTCTTACACACACACACAAACACGCACACAGACACACACACATGGATTCCCAACAGGAGCCTTTTTCATTACACACCTACACACACACACACCACTCAGTAATCAAAGGCTATTAACTCCCGGTGCTTTCGCAACAAAACAGATGTAAGATTCATGAGTCTCTGCCCGTGACTGTTGTCTTTGCCACAGGCTAGTAAAGAAACAATTAGTGCAGAGCTGGCCTCACTGTCCGCCACAATCAATAGTCCCTGATGGTCTTCTAAGCCTATTGACCGAGGCCTGTTCCTCTCCCTGACCCCCAGTCTGTAGTAGCCGACAGCAGCTTCATTCCACCGATCTGAACCTTGGGAGGGGGTTACCGGGTTAAACAAGGCCTGTTTCACGCAAACAAGCAATTCTTGATACCAACTACATTTGTATGCATGGGATGTAGTAAAGGGTTAACCTGTTAAATAGCTTACTAGCTTCACAAAGACCTAAAACCCCCCAGACCAAAATATTATCAGCCATACATACAAGGTTTGTATGTTGTTTAAGAAAAAAATGCCAAAAATGATCAGAAGCTGTCCACAGGTAAGAAAAGTGGCAACACAATTTTTCATCTGTTATTTAAAAGGAAAACTCTTGGATGAAATTTGCAACAAATATACAATTCGGAATACCAAAACAGTTATTGTTTCTAAAACCAGACAAACTGTATTCAAAACACCTCAGAGGTCCACCCTCACCTGTGTTTGTGAGTCTGTGCGTGTATTTGTGTGGCTTATGCCAGTCGACTTACACACAGCATCTTGTACCAATCATCTCACTTAACAGCAGCCTTAGTGGCACCGAGGCAATCTGCTGATGTTACAGTAATTGTCTGAGTTTATGTTTGCGTCCTGACAAAAACCTCCTCCTTCTTCGCATGTAACAACATCTGGACCGGTCCTACTCACTGCTCCCCAGCCTGCTGTGACGAGCTTCTTCAACACTCCCCCTGCTATGGAGGGGGAGCAGGATGGCAACAAAGACGGGAGGGAGGGAAAGGTTGAAGCGAAGCAGATGTAAGGATGAAGGGGTGGGCAGCGGAGAACAGGTGTCACTCCCACTGACTGGCTTCCTCTGTGCCCCCCACCCTGACCGCCCGCCCCACCTGCACACCCACGCAGGTATCGGGGGTAACAGCGGTTTGGAGAGGACCCATTTCTCACTCATTCCTCTCCCCACGCCTACCTTCCTCCTCTTCCTCAGATGGCATTCTAGCCTCAGCTCAATCTGGCTGCTGGGCCCACAGACTGACATGCAAGCACACACATGCTCATTAGCACACAAAAATGCCGGGACTTATTCATAAGTGCGGCAACATGAGAATACATGGGCAGGAGGAAAACTCTGGCCTGCTCAAGTATAATTTTTTTAGACACTTTTGAACCTTAACCTTTAAAATTTTTATAATTTTCACTATGTACTGTATTTTACTTGCTTTACTTGTGCTGCCTGCACACCAGATCTTGTTTTGTGGAACACTCTTAGATTCCCAGTTGCAGGTTTAACAAATGTCAGCTTATTTAAACTGCTGTATTTTACTTTTCTCATAACTATGCAACAACTTAAGGTGCAGAATTTAAAAAGAACAGATCAAAGGAGAAACGATGTGATTTAGAAGAAATATAATTGTGTTATGAAGCAGCGACACACACATGACCACTTTCAAAGGCTCACTTGGTTACAGCAGCCAAACAAAGAGAGACAAATTAATTTCACAATATACTGATGTCCAGAATGATGAAATGGTAAAAATCTTTATGGGGAACAAAAGAGGCTGTCTGTCACAGCCGCTCCCTGTATCTGTCTATACATCTGTCTGTGTCCAATCATCACAGTCCCTCCAGCTTTCACGACCCCGGCCATTTTACGCCAACGGCGTTACAGGACAGTGTGGAGGGGAGGGGTTGGAGAGAGGTGCAGGTGTGTCTATAAAGAACCCCCCTCCATCTCCACCTCCCTCCCTCCCTCCGTTGCTGTGGCGAGGAGGGCAGTAATTACTCTGGTGTCAGCGTTGCCGGGTGCGACTCCTCCCCCGGCAAGAGGCGGCGGGCATCCATAACCCATCGTCCTGCCATGGGGTAAACGCCGGGCCATCCATCACGCACCCACTTGACAAATACCTTCCATAATAGAAGTTTATTTTTATGGGAGGCTGAATCAAGGACTTTCCCATGCATACAAAAACGTGTCAGAATTATTTATGGCTTGTGCTGAGACGCACAATATGTCATATCAAAGTCCCATCCCGCTTGCTGGCGCTGCTGGAAGCTGCCGGCGCTTGGCCTGTCGATATCTCCGCTCGCTATCAATAATGTGGAACACCACCGCGATAAGCCTTAGGATTCGGAGGTCATACTTGACACACACAAATGCAAACATTATGGGAGTTGACACACACACACACACACACACAAACACACACACACAGGCATCACTTGCATATTCTTTTAAAAGACACTCACATGATGACAGACCTTTTGTGGGCTTAAACACACACACACACACACACACACACACACATAATGGAGGGAAATATTGAAAGAAGAGAAGACAAAGAAAATAAAAAAATAAAAAAACACATTTTGGGCAATAAATTGCAAAAATATAAACTCGAGTTTAGTTTCTTAACCTGCCTACCTTGAATCATCAAGAATAACACAATTACACAAACAAAGGCTCAGCTTGACCTGCTGTGAGGCGGGCAGGACCGTCATTCAAACTTACAGGTTAGATGTAAACAAAACGGTGCAGAAAGGATGAAGCTGGGCCATTTGCTATGTTTTTCGTGTACGTCTGTTAAGTGTGTACGTAGGTCCAGACGTGATAGAATAATCCCCAATAGCGAGGAAAACATAACAACTTAAAGGAAATCCCTACACTGCGGCAAGCAAATCTGAGAGCTGTCAATCACTGTGAGTGGCAACCTCTTTTGCCCAGAGAAACAGCAATAAATTGGGTTTCCTGATAAGGCCTCGGCATCGCCAGCGCAACGTCTGACCAAAAAAAACGAGAAAAAAGAAAAAATGAGCTGCTTTTTCCGTAGGCCACTTGAGTGCTGTCAGTCAACATGATTGGCAGGCTCACATGTCGCCAGTGGAAAGAGCAATGAAGGGAAAAAAATAGATTAATGTACAGAGAGAGGAGAGAGTGCGTGAAGAAGAGGGAGGGGAAAAAAGACAGCATTAAGCCCGGCTAGGAGAAAATGAATAAACATGATAAATATGATAATTGAAATGATGAGATTTTGGTACTTGGTATTTGATTCTGCTGGGTGCCCAAAGGGATTAGCCCTTCATTCGCTCAGTCATTTTCAGCCTTCCTGTCTCCTTCACACACACACTCACACACACACACGCACATAAACACCCAGTGCCCACACAAAATACTTACTTTAACAAAAAGATCTAATTCTACTAGGTGGGTTGTTGTATGTGTAAAACTCTGAGGCAGCAGATGGTGATAAACCTAAAAGTAGCCATACACAAACCCACCAGTAAAGTTAAAAAAAAAACAACAACAAAAAAAACAGCAGCAGTAGCAGCGGAAGAACTTTGTCCTGTGAAGACAGAAGATGTATGGCTCAGGGGAGATAGTGGCAACAGTAAATGATTACCTTTTTACAAACTGGGCCTTTGTAATAAAATGCGTAGGGGGGAGTATTATCAATTCAGCAGCCCGGTAAAGATAGCATTTTTGAAGCCACGGCAAGGCTGATCACTATCTAGAGAAGAGCCCGAATCTGTATTCCTCACTGCGAGTCCAGGAGGGAGAGGGGTCTAAGACCTGTTCGTGTGCGTCTGTGTGTGCGTGTTTGTGCATGTAAAAGAAAATGTTTGTGTGTGTTTCACTGAGAGAGACATCCGTTAAGGCCCCTCATGCCTGCAGGCCCAGCCGTGACAGAACCAAGATCTATTTTCTTACACCCACAAACAGAAAGACATGCAGGAGTCTGTGTACATACGCACACAAGCACGCAAACACACAAACACACACAGACAAACCCACAAAACCATACATGTACACATAAAAATCTGTTATACGTGCAAACATACACACTTGGTCCTTGGGGCGAACTATAAGATTGGAGATGAAGTTCTCTGTGAAACTGTGTGAGTGTCTGTGTGAGTCAAGCTAAGATCCTCTGTTAGATGTCTGATTCTGGAGAAAGACACTGACAGATGACATGTACACAAAAAACAAAACAAAACAGAAAAACCTTACACACTCTCTCAAACAACACACTTGTCTGATAGCAGTCAAACAGAGTAGAGACAATACAAAAGAGACAACAGACAGACCGGCAAACAGATAGAGAAGCAGATAGCAGCGAAGAGCTCAGCTGCTGGCCCAGAGTCACATCACTCACTCAGCGCACACACACACACACACACACACACACATCACTAAAATGGTAAACCATCATAACACACACAAACCACAAGATACAGGCAGAAAGAGAGTGATGCAGAGACAGAGGAGTAAGGGGGTCAAAAAAACGAGCAGACAGTTATAAAGAGATATCAGCGTAGCCTGGGGAGTTAATGCACACTGTTGGATTGTGGGAGAGTTTTATAAAATGGGGTGACCGATGATGTGATGTGTGTTTGTGTGTGTGTATGTGTGCAGGTCTGTTTTGAAGTGTAACATGTACAAAACACTCCTCCATACATTTTAGTTTTTAGAAGTCACTGAATCTAAAAAGTAAAGAAAAAAAGAGATCTTATTTTCTCTACTGTAAACACTGACGCTCAATGCTCGAAATCAGGACCTACAGATAATACAAAAGGCTGAATTTGAAGCCATTTCTAAATTCTTATTTATTGTAAGTTATACACTGGCTTTTGAAAGGAGACAGCTGAGGTGGTTTGGGCATCTGACAAAGGATGCCTCCCGGGCACCTCCTGGGTGAGGTGTTCCCAGCATGTTCTACCAGGAGGAGGCTCCAGGGTAGACCCAGGACATGCTGTATGGATTATAACGCTTGGCTTTCCTGGGAATGCCTCGTTGTTCCCCCGGATGAGATAGAGGAGGTGGCTTGGAAGATGGAGGTCTGGGCTTCTCTGCATAAGGCAGCTGTGCACGCGACCCAGCCCCAGATAAGTGGGAAAAAAAATGGATGGATGGCTACACTTAATTGTGTAAAATCCAACTTTTTGTATGCTCATGATTCTGCATTATTGTTGTAAAGGAAGAATGTCACTGACATTCAGAACATCATCAGCAATGAATTAGAAGGCTTAAGCAAGGTTTCAAAGCAAACTTGGCAAATCTAAGTGGCCAAGCAACATTGCAAATGCAAGTTTACCTGCTTTAAGTTTGACATTAAACATTTTTCACCTGCTTACTTTGTATATAGCTGTGTATGTTGTTTTTTCCATTTAACATACATATTAAGTACATGAGTTATTCTCTTTAAGGACAGCGCCCTCAAGCAAGTTTATCTAACTGAATCTCTTTAAAATATGTTTTGTCTGTCTGCAATTTACAAATAAACCAAATTATAAATTGTTCTCAATGAATTCATAATTTTACTGGAAATAAATGGGTTCACTGTGATATCTGTAGCAATCAGGGGTTTGCATCTGGAAGGCTAGAATAATGCTGAATTTTTCAAACGTGATAAGAGCAATGCTTTGAACTTCACAAAGTCTGTGACAAGGTTTAAGCTTCAAGCTAGACTCCAAAAAAACAACAAAATCAAGTTAAGCTCAAGTTTCATATTTAGATGCGATATTGAGCTTCCCATTCAAAAGCACTTCTGGCCCTACAGTCATAAAATATTATTACATCGACTCGGCAGACACTTTCATCCACAGTGACTTACAATGAGTAAGTAAATTAATAAAGAATATAAACAGGTCTGATTAGCCAATTCAAGCACATCAAGAATCCAGCAGCCTCCCAAACTCTCAAATAAAGTGCTCCTCATCTTAACAAATTCATAACACATAGATCTGCTATGGATACACAAAGGTTTTTCTCTCTTTCTATAATCTTTAATTTCTCTTTTTTCCCCTCCACATGTGTCAGAAGAGATTTCCTGGCCAGTGCATATGTGTGAATTTGCCACACCCCTTTTGAGTACTAATTTAGCCTTTTAGGTTTAATCTCCCTGTGAGTGGCTTTTCTCGCCCTTTAATTAGGCTATGGGGAGCCGACACCAACAGTAAACGTGCACACTTACACTTCAAGACACACGCGCAAACTAATTCTGGCTACCACACATATGTACACACTCCCACACAAATGCTAAAGAAACAGTCCTAGACTCGAGACACGCTTTGGTAAGACAGTCCTCATCAGCCCTCTGTGGGCCTCTTTCACACTCTGGCTCCCCTCAACTGCACCAGTCACCACGACAGGACAGGAAAAAAAAAAAAAAGAAAGAAAGGGAGAACTACAAAAGGGGGAAAAATGAGATATTCTATACTCGTGAGAGAAGAAAAAGAGGTGCTGGTGTTGAAGGCATTCATCTCTGAACTTTTTCCATTTCAGATCTATTTGTCAAGTTAAAGTTGCATTAAGTAGCATCGGTATTTTGGCAGACTCAAGTGGCAGTGGGAGATAGATGTTTAAATGTTTCTCTTTTAAAGCTTAAAGACTTCAGTGCCAATTAATCTTCTAACAAGGTTTTGGTGGTATGAGCACTTCATTGATCCATAATGATGTGGTGAAAAAGGTCCCTGCCACAGACTGGCAAGGAACTGTCTTATGACAGGAAAAGAAAGCATTACTGTTTTTGGACCTGCGTGGGTTTCCATAAATCTCCTTTATATTTTTCTTTTTTGTTTTATTTTTACTTTTTTGGTTTTTCTTTGCTTATCCAACAGGATTAGAACAAAACAATCAACTCAGTTTGTAGCTGAGCCAGATCAGTTCCATTAAAATGATCAAGCTATTGACTTTGGTGAAAGACTGTAGACTCTAAATGCCCTTCTAGATTTTAAATGATCCAACGTTTCTTGATGCTATACCTCTGGCAAGAACTGCTGCTAGTATCTAGGCTTCAAAAAGAGATTTCATTGTGAAGAATGCCCTGCCTTGGCTACTTATGCTTTTGATACCAACAAACTACATCTGAATCCTATTTTACAGTATTGCATTTGTGCATAGGTATTTACTAGGGGTGCAACGATATTCGTATCGATATTGAACCGTTCGATACAGTGCTTTCGGTTCGGTACGCATATGTATCGAACAATACAACATTTGTAATTTATTTTATCAATTTTCCTTCTGACGATGCTGTCTGTGTTGAGCGCTCAGTGAATCTGTGTTCGACTACTCCGCCTAGGCTGCACTGTCGAGCGCAGATCCACTGAGCGCTCAACACAGACAGCATAGTCAGAAGGAAGAGCGCAGGGCAAGCTAGCGAGACAGAAGTTAAGCTCTACTTGCAACATTCAGATCTGGCGTTTGGAATTATTTTGGTTTTCATGTGACGTATGACCCTGAAGGTAAGCGAGTCATGGACTAAAGTAAAACAGTATGTTGGATGTGCCATGCAATGCTCAATTACATTGGTGGGAACTAGTGTGTTAGCGCAGTTAGCTCGTTAACGTGTTTGCCGTCTAGCCCCATGCACGGAGCGATCGGCGGTAGCTCGTTAACGGAGATTTGCCGTGTTGTGGCGTTAAGATCATTTCAACGAGATTAACCTGAAAGCACTAGTGGGAACACAACGAATATGACTGCACATTTACGCCGACATCATCCTAGTGCAAAGACAAAAAAAACAAGCATGCTACTAACTTTAGCCGAGTCATTTAGACAGCTGTTAGCACATGATTCTCCTTATGCTGCTGAGAATATAGCCCAGAAGAAGCGGATAGTATAGCTTTTATTTTGGAAAGAGCCATTTCTCTGTAATAAACTCTCTTTTCCAAAGATGAGTGATTCCTCAATCAGATACAGGGCTTGCAATATCGCTAGCCCGACGTCCCGGAGCTAGCGATTTTTTCAGTCGGGCTACCAAAATCTATCTCTTCCCTGCCCGTCGGGCTATTGTAGGAAAAATATATGTCAATGCTTTTGCATTCTTTCAGAAATGTAGCTGGGTAATTATGTCATTGGCATCGGTGAGCCACTGTCAATATGTGACATATTGAAGTTGCATTTGAATTTGCGCTTGTTTTTTTGCTTTCACTTTGCAATCGTGCGAACTGTGTATAGAGAGCGACAGCACTGATCTGTGAGTGATGATAATTTGTGCACCAATTCCTCTGACATCGTCTTATTAATCGTTAGCTTACTATGCAAACATGACAAGTGAAATCTCCCGCAGCTTAAACATGTGAGAGGTTGATCGCACAGAGAATCGCTGAGCTTATGTGAGTGAGCGTGTAAAAGCATTTCAGTTCTGCTGAGCCAAATAAGACAGGTCAGGGTGAAGAAGTGACAGCCAAAGAAAAGCTTACCACAAAACGGAGAAGTTATGACAAATCAGACTATAAGGCAAAAAGAAAGTGCAGCTTTATGGTTTCATGGACAAAAGAATTTCTGTGGCTGCAATATGATGAGCTAAATAACCAGGGCTGCACATAAGTGGTCCGCAGGTGCGCATTCGCTGTCAAAATAAAAAACACGCACAAGGGTTAGGGTTAAATTTAAAAA
Source organism: Simochromis diagramma (assembly GCF_900408965.1). NCBI lineage: Eukaryota > Metazoa > Chordata > Actinopteri > Cichliformes > Cichlidae > Simochromis > Simochromis diagramma. The sequence continues at coordinate 8,479,104 of NW_024387423.1, read as the reverse complement.
CTGTACTTTTGAGTTAAAATATATATTTATAATTTTAATAAATGACAAATTAAAAATGCATGAACATTTTTTTGTATCGAAAAAATATCGAACCGTGACACCAAAGTATCGAACCGAACCGAACCGTGAATTTTGTGTATCGTTGCACCCCTAGTATTTACCTATGCAGCGCCTACAAAAGGGATATGCAACCTACACAAATGGGCTTGTGTGCAGTCCTTCAAAAGAACAACAACAAAAGCCAACAGCACCCTACACTGCCCCTGGTGACAGAACACAGTCACAACATGTAGACAAAGCTGGTCAGCAAAGCTGTCCATAGGTTCAGTGTAGGACCAGTGAAAAACATGAAATGCTGGATATTCCGAATAGTAGTATACAACCATAAAGTTACAACAATCACACTGAAGAAATCAGGCAGATACTTGCTCTCTAGACTGCCATCCAAACGCCTAACCATGCATGCCCGCAGTGATGTCACAACTGCAGGCTGCTCTTTGGTGTTGTTTCAGCGTGCTGCACACCTCTGGATTTTTGGACCTGCTTTGTGTGGTGCAGCCGGTTTTACGAGACGAATGCATGTTCGTCTCTGTCTTAACTACCATTTCAATGATCTATCAGCAGTACATACAAAGAGACGTGCTGCAACAGCTTAAACAGTGGAGACTTTTTAGGGAAAACGCTGAAAAATCACTTCGCGTTTCAGCCTCTTCTATTCCTGGCGACACCTATCATTCAAGAGAAGACTGCAGTCACTGTGGTGAGCCTGAAGTGACAGTATAAATGATGACGGGGCTCTGGTGACTTCATCCTCAGCACATGGCACAACCAAAGCAGTGAATTAGTCCTAAAAGTCATCCTTTAAAAGACCACCTGCATTAGTGCCAACTTCACACAGAAACTCTTTATTCCCCTGTTTTGCTCTTTGTTTTTTTTCTTCTCTAAACAGACCACAGATTTACACAAACAAAACTGAGCACTAAAAAAGGAAATGCAATAACAGCAGTACAGATAGTGGCTTGTTATGCTGGAAATAAGAGGCCACTTAATTGGGGTCTGATAGTCTAATAGGCAGCCCCTCTGATTACCAACTCTGCACATTGGCTTAAATTAGCCCACTGATGAGAAGCCAGGGGATTCAATTATGCTGGGGTAGAAATAAGGGGCCCTAATAGGCCACTGTATCAGGAAACATGGGACTGGGCTGGGCTAAAGTGCTGATAATTGGTTGTTTAGTTGGGAAAGTTGAGCCTGTTGGTAATTAGAGATGCTGAGACGTTTGGAGAGCCACCAAACAGACGACACAAGGAGGACAGAGGGGCGAAGGAGGAAGACAAGGGTCCTTGGTGCAGCAGAGAGGGCAAAGGTCACAGTGGAGATCTCAGAAGTGCACTTCAGCCAATGAGGTTGCAGATGAGGGAAAACATGTTATGGTACCGTGGAGCGGTGTTGATTCAGTAAAGGTCAAGATGGGGCAAAGCAGGACTGAAAGTAAAAATCAGGAGTCTGGCTTTATCTTTCAACACGCTCTCTTAACAGTTCCTTCCTTCCTTCCTTTCTTTTCCTTTTAACTTTTTTTTTTTTTAAATTTGCCTTTCTTGCCAATAACTACTACTTTTTTCCCCCATTGTACCTCATCTCAGGCAGGTTAGCTACTAGCAGCAGCTGGATGTGTGTACAGTGTGTCTGAATTGAAGGAGAAGGAAGACTGAATTATGGATGAGGTTTTATAGGAGCCGGCGGCCTGTCTGGTCCCATATTCACTGTCCCATACTTGAGGAGCAGGCCTGCCTCGGAGCATCCCTGCCTCATGTCACTCACGCGGGGTGTCTGTGTGTGTCTATTTGCCTTCCTGCCAAAATCTAGCACTTGTATAAAAGCACACTCAAAGTCTTTTTGCAAAAACAAACAAACAGCAGATACTTTTCAGCCAATTTCCTGATTAAAATGAAAACTATTTAAATAGTTCTGTGCACAGGCACACCGCAATTAGGGTATTTGAACAGCAGGAGTTTGCAACAGGACTGGTGCATCGAAACAAAACTGGTGTTTTCCATGAAATATTGCCATAATCTTAAAGACAAAAATCTTATTAACTACTGAATCAAGCTCAGCATCACTGAACACAATCAGTGGTCTGGTAATAACCTCCAAAGACCATGATGAAAATAACGCTTTTGTTTTCTAGAAACCTGTGCAGATCCTTACAGTTTTCACTCCTCTGTCTTGCTATCACACTGTGCAAGTGTCCTACATACACCATCTGCAACATTTTAGAACAGTGCAACATAAGCACTCACCTACACTAACTGTGGTGCTGCAACACCGGGGAGTCTACTATATCGTGTGTCATCAATCTGCTTCAAACCTATCCACGGGCTCATACAGAGGTCGATGACAACACTCTCCTGGTCAGGATTTACCCGAGTGAAAAAATCACGACTGCCACGGCCAAAACAAATAGAAAATGCAGAAATAATGTCACGCGTGTGGCAGCCAGAAACCTCCTGCTTCTGTGTGCCCAAACCAAGTGTATGGAACTTGTCAGTAAAAACTCTAAACGGCCACTAAATGGCAGAGAGGAGGCTCTGAGATTGGCACCAAGAGGAAGGGAATGGAAGAAGTGGATGAAACAAAAGGCCGTTTGTTGTAGCTTATGTGTGATAAATGCAGCCGGTTGGGGAAGTTTTCACGCTCATTGGAGCAGGTCATTATGCAGGAATTGCTGCTTGCTCGGCCCAGACCGGCCCTGTATTGGTTTTCTGAGATTCATGCAACTGATGGTTGTGCTTTGCTAACCCCCACATCAGTTGCTGCTTGTCTCCTGGGGCACTGGCAGTGAGCAGCTGCTTTTCAGTTATAATATCTCAAAGAAGACAGCATAACGGGTGTGTGGATGTAAAGAAGAATCTATTAAACATCGATCGGCTGCTTTAAAGTGTGGTATTTAAGGCTCGAATTTAATTAATATTTATTTAACCCTTTATTTTGCCAGAAAGTACCCAGTGAGATACGAGATCTCGTCTCTTCTTGTCAAGACAGTTTCAAATTATAAATGAAGAATATTCTTTAATTAGATTTGTTAATGTAACTAAGTGGGAGTGTTATAAAAACTGAGATACTGTACGTACAATCCATATTCACTCATAAAGCCACATATGGACGGCAGAAATATCGCTTATGGTGTATTTTTACTAGATTATAAGTCAAAAATTCCAACCTATTTCGATCCAGTTTTTCTCTTTCCTTCTTTGGTGAAATGATTTTTATACTTTTCTTGGTACCAATTAAATCTTCAAATCCCTCATTGTTAAGTTTTTTTTTAAGTATTAGCTCAATATAACTAAATCACCCCTGAGACAGCATCAGCACATTTAGTCTTTCCCTTTTTTCTTAATTTTCCACAGTGCTGAAAAGAGTCACTTTTTTCATTAACGTCTATCAAATGAATGCAACATAAGGACGGTGACACAAAGACACGAGTTTATCACGAACAATGAAGACTTGATGTCCTATTGGTGTTTAAATAAAAAAAACAAAAAAACAGTGACGGACTGCGTGTTTTTGTCTCCCCCCTCCATCGCCGACACATATCCTATTCCACATAGAAAAGTGTCACATATAACACACGGTTATTAGAAACAGATGTTGATTTTATCACCGGTGTCTGTGGCTTCTCTCACAACGTCGACACAATGTCATATGCGCTGGGATACCAGGACACATTTGCATGACATACACACCTGTCCTCCACAATCCAACACGCCGCGGTAACACAATAGGCAAGTAGAAACTCACGAGAGTAATGTTTCATTACACGAGGAACAGAAGGTGAAAGCGAGGAAGGGTAACCAGGGAGGAGCACGGATGCATAACTTAAGTAAAAGCCATCGAAACCCATATTTGTTTACAGATTTGTTTAATAAGGAAAAATATATGCAAACAAATGAATTTGCCTGTGGTTATAACTGTGTATTAAGATCATCACTTACAAGGCCAGGCCTCCTCTAGCCCTCTACAGTAGCCATCCATCATGCATTATTAAGGAAAATAGAATCTGCATAAAGCAGCAACAATGCCTTGAAGAAGTTTATTTATTTATTTTATCTTTTTAGGCACTAAGCAGCAGATCCTCAGTCGCTGTTAGCTAATTACAAAGCATTTGATCTCTATGCCCCCAGGATGTGCAATTACAACCTTGGTTGAAAATTAGGAAAATATTTCACAATTAAAAATAGTGGGATGAAGACGCTCTGACAAAGCTAATGGCGACATCTCACCTGTGCGTGCATGTGTGCGTGTTAAATGTGGATTTTCGGTGCTGGACTAGACATGAGGCTGTTTTAACAAAGCCAATGCCCGGCAAACACAGCTGACCTCGCTGGAGGGAAATAGCAAAAAAAAAAAAAAGAGAATATACCATCTCCCAAAGCTGAAGCAGACATGCCATACTTGCTGAATTTTAACTAAAAGAAAGTTCTAGTCAAGGGGTAATTTAGCAAAGTCGCAGCACTCTTAAGTACCTGTAGCTCCAGTTCTGCTCCGCTGCTATCTACGCTTAGATCACACAGGCGTCGCCACTTCTTTCTGGCATATCTCTGCGCATATCGCGCAAGGAAGACAATTGTCATTACCGTTTTATTAAAATGTGTCCTATCAGCAACATTTGCACATCGCACATCTAACCTTCCTTTCTTCCTTCCTTCTTTCTTCCCCTCAAATTCTAATCATCATTCCCCTCCATCACTAGCTGGGTCTAATTCCCTCTCTTCCTTGGTTTGCAAAGGACCTCTGCTTTCATCCTCGAGAAGGGCTCTAATTCGAAGTGCGACGCTGAATAAAGAAGGGGGGGAGGAGAGAGAGAGAGTGATATGGAAAGACAGAGCAGCGGAGGAGACGTTCGGGTGTCAATCAATCCGGCGCGAGGGGCTACAAGGGCCCGTGACTAGGGTGCGTTTGATCTGTGTCTTTCAAAGAGAGAACAGCAGGAAGGGCCATCACAGACGATTTGCCTCTCGCTGCTGGCCCTGGTGCCACTCTGACAGAGAGCAATCACAAGCAGGTTAATTCAACATCTACCTTCTTAATCTTTTCTTCCCTGTCTCTTTCTTTTGGTCTCGTTCTGTCTACTTAGATGAAGAATTGCTCCTTCTGCTACCACCTCCTTTTCCCCTCTGAGACTAAGAGATCACAAGTGTGCTTTCAGTGCCCTTTCAAATCCCTCTATAGTCTGAGGGCTTTGGTCAGGTAAAGAGTTGTTGATTTTCCCGAACTCCTACAATGCCATATTTATGCGTCTCTATCAGAGGGCCATGTTTCATAAAACGGTAATAGATTTATGATGGCAGAGTGGGATTGGAAGTTTCCTTCAAAAAACTTTGCAATGGAAGACTTTTTTTTCTGGGGTACGAAACACCATCAGATGCATTTTTAAATATTTTTCTGTCATTCTTTGGTTCACATCTGTGGTGTGCAGTGAGCTGAATATGAATGAGAGTGTAACGATGACATCTTGAAAATACGCTGCTTAACTTGACTGAAAGAGGAGGATGTGTTCCCTCCAGATGACTGAAAGGCAACGCACATTCCAGACAAGATCTGACCTCCGGCAACTCTGAAATCCGAAACCCACACTGTATGAAGCCTGCTATAGCACCGGCTTGGACACATAGAGAGAAATGTCCTTTACTTGGCATAAACGTTGTGTTCTCATATGGCTCACCAGGTCATTTGAAGAGAGACAAGGACATAAAATTAAACTGTGAAAAAGTCTTCTCCATCAAAGGTCAGCCATGCATGAGGACAAACAGAGGTGAGGGGGATTCTGGGGTGAAAGGGTAAGAAGAGACATAAAGGCATGCTTTGGTTAAAGGTGAGAGGGTACAGAGCATATTGAGGGAGGTGTGTTTAAAAGCAGCTGAAGGTAAAAGGTTGAATAGGGAGGTTAGGAGGTGGAAGAAAAAGAGAATCAAAGACAGAAGTTTGTCCTTAAATTTGACAAATGGAAATCATGGGAAGAATAAGCCTGTTTCAGAAATTCATTACTACAAACTTTTCAAGGACACCATCCAAATCCACTCAAATTCACTAGGAAATACACCACGGCGTCGCCAGAAAGCAGCCATTTTCCAGCAATGTCCCTGACTGGCCTTTTCTCCCATGGTGCTCTCCTCCAACTCTAGTGCCTTTATGTAAGGTCAGAGGGATAACAGGATAAAGGCTGTCTTCTCTGCTCCTCTGAAGGACAAGCACTCTGCCGATTGGATTTGGTGGCCTTCAAGGACAAAAGAAAGAACACTGGGATACAAAGGAACCAATAGAGGAGGAACAAGATTTCATCTGTCACTATGGCCTGAGTGATTGGCAGGGATGGCTACAGCAGCAATCTTTGAGCGCTGCCTTTTTGTGGCTGGGTGCCCTCCATCAGCACTGAATAAGAAGACTCGATCCACTGACAAAAAAAGCACTCAAAGAGGCTGGAAGATCAGACCTCCGTGAAATAAAAGAGCATAGACAGGTGCTATAGAGGAAACTAGGTGGTTTAATTCAGCAGAATGACTTCAAATTTTCATTTACAAATTTGTGTGTTTGTGTGTGATTGTGTGTGTGTGAGTGAGTGCACATTAACATGGAAAGCAGAAGAACAGAAAGGCATGTTAGGAAGGGGACGGGGCCGATGCAGAGCACACAGACTGGTGAAAAAATCTGAAACTCCAAAGAGAAAATAACCCGACAGTTGCATAACGTCAATGTAGGGTCACAGCTTGTTGTCTTTATCATGAAGATAATTTTCTTTGAGGTGTTGATTTAAGCAACTTTTTCCTTATTTGCAATAAGAACTGTTTATGAGAGGGAAGGGTCACTGTGAATAAATAGAAAGTTGTTCTGAGTGAGCACCTTTAGCCAATGCTGAATCATGTCTATCCTGATGAGGATGATTTTTCTATGGATCAGACTGACCAACTGACAGAATACGAGGGCCATTCAATGGTTTGAATATAAACATGATGTGAATCATGTGCTATGGCCTTTGCAGTGATTGAACTCAACAGTCGAATGCCTATAAAAGAGTTTTGAAATTCTCTTCATCATCATCATCATCATAACACCGAATGATAAAACATCTTTTGGAAAAAGATGTTTACAAAGATCAATATCTGTGTCTCCTCATCCCCAACCAGTCACAGCAGATAGCTGTCACTCCCGAAGCTGGTTGTGCCAGACCTTTCTTCCTGTTAAAAGGCAGTTTTTCCTTCCCACTGTTACCACATGCTTGCTTATCGGGAGTCGTTTGATTGTTGGGGTTTTCTCTGTATTCCTGTAGGGTCTTTAACTTACAATATAAAGCAGCTTGAGATGACTGTTGTGATTTGGTGATATATGAAAAAACTGAATTTAATTGAAAACTGGTTTTCGACCCTTATTCCAAAGACTTGGTGAATCACTGTCAAGTCACACTGAAGGTGTTTCGGTGGCACTAAGACCCTCTGCTGGTTTTTCCTTTCATTTGTAATGTATCTCTATGTTTCCATCCAGGAGTTGATTAGAAGGATTCATAGATATGGATTCAAAAGACAAATAGGGTGAAATAATGGCACAAGAATAATAAGATGACCTGTGATTTTTATCATGGGTTAAAACCAGAGAAAATGAATTAAATTTCCATAAAACATAATGCTGTGGCATCTTTTTATTTTTAACCTATTTTCTGACTTGTGTATCACATGCTTAAGCTCCGTGTTCTACAAATGCATCCACATACTTAATGGTAGCCCCATGACCTCTCTGTCCATGTTAGGATGCCCCCACATTGCCTGTTTTTAAAGTCTTAAAATGAATTTTTATTTCTTGACTTTTAACTCAGAATGAGTTAAAACTGTGTTTTCTTACCTTCTATCTTATTCTGTTTTGGTACTTTGTATAGCACTTTGTTAAACTTGTGTTTTTAAAAAGAGCTTTATAGATTAATTGGAATGGATTAATACTTAATACATAAAAATAACAAAAAAACATCCTTTAACTTTCAGCTAAGCAAGTGGAGCTGCACATCACCAAAGAAAGAAAAAAGGCACTGTTGTTTTTAAATGTAGGGACAGTATGTTCTTAGAAGTCCTTCTTTTTGTGTTTTTGTTTACGGGGCACGGACATTTCAGATGCTGTGAAGGGGGCACTACGGACCAAAGTAGGGGGTACAGACGGATGTCAGGCTAGCTGCCATGGTGCATTAGTGAATTCTTCTTCGCTGCGCAACAGAATCCTTGATGATATGGAAACATCTGTGAAACACTTTCTATTTCTTTTAGCAGCACATTACCTGCGTGCAGGTAGGCAAGGTCTGGGTTCTCAATATCAGGGTGATTGTCCTTCAGGTGGTTGCGGAACTCCATCGGAGAGTTGGTGGCATAGTCACATTTGGGGCAGTTGTACATCTTCACGCCCTCGTGTTTTCCCGTATGGAGTATGTGCTTTCGGATATTCTCTGCACAGTTGGATCTAAGTGAGACAAACAAAGATAAAAAGGCTTAATTCCATTTTGGAATTAACAAAAACAAACGTTGGAATTAAAGATGAGAGTCATGAAGGAGAAAACACAAGATCAACACTTGGCAACATTCCCAAAAAAAGGTTTGCTGTACTAACATTTTCTTTATCTGTAATGATGTAATGACACACAGACACACATGGGCACACATCACACAGTAACACGCAATAAAAAAAAAATCAAGCTGGGAGAGAGGAGCCATGTTTGGACTACAAGCAGCACATGACTAAAGACTTTCATGAACAGCAAACACACTTGTTACAGAAACAATATTTACATTTTGTAGATATGTTTGATATTCTTTCACGCCTTTATATTTTGCTCTGATACTTTCTTTTCTTATAGTTTTTCAGCTGTTTGTGTAACGGTGCTGGGGACAGCGCCTGCTACGAGACCGCTGTGCATCTAGAGGCCCATTGACTGCATTACAAAGATATGTCTGAAGGCATCTGTTATTCAGTATGTATCATTTGCAGCTGTATGAAAGCTATATAGGATTAGTGTTGTATGCTGTGTGTGCCTGAGTTTGTGGGTCTCTGGGCCAGTCAGATAGGGCAGGGAGCTACTGCAGGGTATACGATGTAACTATGTCAGCCCAGAGAGTAACACACAAACCTCTGCTGATTAATGACGCTGCATGACCTGCTCCCAGGCTCTATCTAAACCTGCCCATAGACACACACAAACACACTCACACACATAAGTGAAGCTCTGAATGATTAAGACAAACATGCACATACATACATATGGAATACAGACATATAGAAAGGCCAGTTTGAGCCAAAATAAAAACAATAAATCTCTGACACTGCTACACAAGTTCGAATATACAGACATGAATCCGTAAACACACACAAACGCTAGCGCATTTAATGCATCATGCAAGCAAGCATGTGCGGTGTAGAGCACACTTTCGCACACAATCATGTGTTGATGGATGGGGCACTCGTGCTCAGTTTGGACCTGACATTCTCGGACAGTATAATACGCAATTACTCTCCCTTATCACCTTGGCTGGGACAATAAAGCCTCACAGTACCATAGCTCACACCAGCCAAGGAGAGAATTTGTTTTCACTTTTGCAGAGACACCTCTCTCCATCATGGGGGCCATAGTCCAGCCTGGCTCCACTGCGGCCTAGAAAAAAAAAAATACAGAGCGGGCCCTCACTGGTGTCTGTTTATGCTGTACAAAACACATAAGGACCAGCCAGCAGTGAACAATGAGGGCTCTTCATGAGGCTCAAGACCATGTTTTGGATGCAGTCTCAACAAAAGAATGAATGAAACACATTTTGAGAGCGTTGACCCAGAGCACTAACAAATAAAGAAATGTCTGTTTGGCCAGTGGATTGCAGAACACTTTACAGACGAGCACTCAGGAGCCACTTTATTACCTCCACATGGTCAACTGCTCGCCAAAGCAAATATCTAATTAGTCAATCACAAGGCACTTAGATATGGTCGAGACAACCTGCGAAATTCAAACTGAGCATCGGAATGAGGAACAAAGGTGATTTAAGTGCCTTTGGCTACGTCCACACTAATGCGTTTTTGTTTGAAAACGCATCGTTTTCTCTCCGTTTTGGCCTCCGGTCCACACTGAGACACCGTTTTCCCTGAATGAAAACGCAGCGTTTTGAAAACGCTCTCAAAAATGCATACATTTGAAGACGGTGCTTATGCGTAGCAGTGTGGACAGCAAAAACGGAGACTTTCGAAAGCGATGACGCATGTTAGTCATGTGATGCAGTCATGTGACCAATTAAACAAAGATAGCGGAGGGTTTATACTAGAGATGGACTGATCCGATATTACGTATCGGTATCGGTCCGATACTGACCTAAATTACTGGATTGGATATCGGAGAAAAATAAAAAATGTAATCCGATCCATTAAATATCACGAAAGCACCTCACAAAACTTGCAACACGCCGTAACTCACCTCAGAACGTTAGCACGTCGGAGCAGTATGCATCACGTGATAGAGCGGCTGTGGCATGCGGGACCTGTCGGTGGTCTGGATAGCATTTGGAGCTTCACTAGCAACCCGGCATTTCATCTCCGACAAAGTTATCCCCGAGAGAAGTAAAGCAAGTGTGTAAATTCATCTCTGAATGTTTGTAAAGCATTCCTGCGTTAAGCTTAACAAGCGACTGCCTCTTCTTGCTGCTACTTCAATCATGAAACTGCTTAATGATCAGCTGATCGGCTTTTCTGTCGCGAGTACGTCTCTCTGGTTTGTTTTTGGCTCACTTTGCACCAGAAAGAGGAAACCAGTGGCTGAACAACAGCAGCACGTTTAAGCTTGATAAGCTGTTGTTAGAATTTATTTAATATTACTTTCTACTCGAGGATCTTTTTCTACGTAGCTGACGGCTGGTAACTGTGCAGGGGCGGATCTAGCAAAGTTTAGCCAGGGGGGCCGATAGGGCATTAACAGGGAAAAGGGGGCACAAAGACATACTTTTCTTTCTTATTCTCATTTAAAATGTCTAGCTTTTAATAAATAATTATCTGACACCCAAAGTTTTAATTTGATGCAAAATGAATAGAAGTCCATTACTGTATGTAGTGACTATTAAGTCTAATATATATACCCTAGTAAGCTATAGTACTTTTTCCTTTGGGAAGGTACCATCTGTGCAGTCTGCAATTTTGTTGAAGAAAGATGTTGAATCTATTTAATATTTCTTGAAAAATAATTGATTTCTGTGCATTTTTTTTTTCACACTGCATCAAATTAAGGTTGATTACGTCGATTAAGCATCATGAGGTGGAGCGTGAGGGGTGGTTCCCTATTTTTTATTTATTTATTTTTGTTGTTGCTGGGAGTTGGAACCCTATTAGTTAGGTTGCTTAATATTTACGCTAAGTACTCTTTAAAATACCAGAATAGGGAGGATGGTGCAGGTTTAAGTTTATTAGATTGATCAGTATTGCTGAACTATGAAATATTTTTTTTTGCATACAGGTATAACAGAATAGCTTTAGTGTAGTTGTTGTTTTAAACTTGAGTATGAACTTATACAAAATGCAGCAAGATATTTTAAAAAAACAGTTTTGTTGATTAAAAAACACTAAATCGGATTCATATCGGTATCGGCAGATATCCAAATTTATGATATCGGTATCGGTATCGGACATAAAAAAGTGGTATCGTGCCATCTCTAGTTTATACAGCAGTTGTTTTGTTTGCTCTTAATTTGACAGCCATATTAAAGATTAATATCAGTTCGTACATGCTTCAGACAGCTTTTCTTCGAAGTCTTTAATTCTCACTTGCTTTTGCAACTTTGTACTTTTGTATTACTCGCAGCAACAACTCCACCTCATTGTTAGTCCATTTATAAAAACTCTGTGCTTTTCCTCGTCATTTTACCGCGACGTTTCATCGAGCTGGAAAGTAAATAAGCGGCAGACAGAAATGAGGCAGGCTGAATCTTCTTGCATTTCACGCATGCACAATACTGGAGCGTAAGCGTTTTCGTCCGTTTCAATGTGGACGCACAACTCTGTGAAAACGTCTGAAAACGCTAGTGTGGACGCGGAGCGTTTTCAGACAAAAACCGTTACGAACACAGTTTTCAAATCTATCCGGGCTACTGTGGACGTAGCCTTTGAACATGGTCACTGGTGCCAGACGGGTTGGTGTGAGTATTTCACAGACTGCTGATCTTCTGGGATTTCCCCACACAGCCATCTCTAGGGTTTACAGAGAATGGTCCAAAAAAAAAAAAAAAGAAAATATCTATTAAGCACCAGATCTCTGGGTGAAAATGACTGGGTGATGCCAGCAGTTGGAGGAGAACAGCCACGCTGAAAGGAAGGCGAACGTAACTCAGCCTCTAATTACAACTAAGGCATACAGATCGCTTTATTGAATGCCCAACATGTTAAACCTTGAAGCAGAAGGACTAAAGCAGCAGAAGACCACACTAGACCTGTCAGCTAAGAACAGGAAACTGAGGCAACATTTTCATGGTAGGTTCAGAATTTGGTGTAAACATCATGAAAACCTGGATCCATTTTTTGATCTTCAATGGTACACGCTGCCGGTGGCAGTGCAATAATGTGAGGGACATTTTCTTAAAACACCACAGCCCACCTGAGTATTGTTGCTGACCATGTCCATCCCTTTATGACCACATTGAACGCATGATGTGATGGCTGCTTCCAATGGGAAAATGCACCATGTAACAGAGCTCACTTAATATCACACTAGTTTCTTTAACATGGCAGTAAGTTCACTGCACTCAAATGGACTCCACAGTCATCAGATCTTAATCCAATGGAGCACCTTGGCTGTGGTGGAACAGGAGACTAACATAATAGGCTTAAGGCTGACAAATCTGCAGCAACCGTGTGACGCTGTCATGTTAATATGGACCAAAATCTCTGAGGAATCTCTTGTTGAATCTGTACCATAAAGAATTGGGGTACTTCTGGAGGCAAAAGGGTGTCCAACCACGTACTAGCAGCATGTGCTTTATAAAGTGTCTACAGGAACTGACCTTAGTTGTCATTTTCATATTTTATCCAAAAAACTGTCAAAAATTGCTGTGATTACTTTCTTATCAGCCTCATAAGCAAAACAATAACAGATTCACAGGCAAATCACGGCCATCTGTTGACTTTTCATTGGCATACGGACAAAAAAAAGAACTTTAAACTGTCTCATGCTCCTAAATTAACACAAATGATGCTGTTAAAAAGTGCATTTAATACCAAAAGTGAGCTGATTTCTTATTCGAAAGCGGGAGCATAAATAGATAAAATTTGAAGCGGAGCTAAAAGGTTCTAAAGAGAGCGCGGGTGGATTCCTAGGGGGGCCATGCTATCTCTCAGATATGGTAATGGCGTAATTGTCATATTAAAACAACACAACGTGCGTTTAGGAGTCAGCAGGTGTCACAGTTAGTGAAAGCCCACACCAGCCCTCCTACTATACACTGTATTAATTAGTCCAACGCTGTTTCAACTTCCTCCCCCACCCATGCACTCACCATGGGAATCAGCCATACTGATGCTCATCGGCTACATCACCCCTTCTCTGCCACTTTCTGCTTCTCCCCTCTCTCTCCCCCCTTTATTTAAGCCATTTCCATATTCCTCCTCCCAAAGACTGTATGGTAATGGGAGAGGTGTAATTGAGAGGCGCTTCGTTAGAGGAGATTTAAATGCGCTTCTTTGTGTGCGTTAAGAGTTGTGGGGGGTGCAGGGTCTGTATTTGGATCACTGGTGCTATTTGGATTCTTATTCTGCCAGGGAGGCCCAGTTATCATCATTAATGCCTCTCCCTCCTCCTTCGTCTCTCACTTCACTTTTACAAGGTCGCAAACCTTCCTGCCACTGACAGCGAGCGTGTCGTCCTCAAAGCCGCCGTCGCCTTGAATTGGAAACACTGCTTTAACAGGTAGATTGAAACATGAATGGTGCGGCATTCAATAAACAAAACCAGCCCCACAGTCACGGCGACGTGCAGGATTCAGAGGCTACATATCAATTAGACCGTTTTAGATGCCACTGTGACTTTAATGAGAAAAAAAAGAGAGTGGGAAAAAAAATCCTCCTCTTTGTGAGCGATAAAAACGATTTCTTAAAAATTAAAGTAAAGAAGTTTCGCAGCTTGCATAAACAGCTGCAGAGTAGTCAAATAGACATCATTAATTGACAGCCCAGGACTCACGGTGCAATATCATTAGAATATTTTTACCACTATTTCCCATCTATAATTATCCCCCCTCTATTATCTATCTCTGTCTGAATGGTAGATGAGTGGCATTTGATAGATCATTTACTCCCTGCTCATTTACATGCATTTGAGAAGCAGCCTTGACGGGGATAATACTGCATTAAGTGAGAAACATAGCTGCCATTTAACATGCTACATCTATAAAACAGATACATTTTCTTTGGGCAAGAACTGTCAGTCACCTAGCTGCTTCATTAATGCTTCAATACTCAATATTGCTCTATGGCTGCATCCTATATATTTCATAAGCCCGGCTTGTATTACAAGGTCAAACAGGCTAACTCATCTACCAGCTCCTTATCACGGTCAGGCCACGAGAGACGTCACGGTTTTAAACATGCATTCAGACAATAAAAGCCAAGCAAAGATGGGACCCTCACGGCTGTCTAGGGCCCCACACATTCAATTCCTCATCCTCACATTAGCGAGCCCAGCAGGGCTTTTCCACGACGTCCCTACACCTCCTCCCACCTTTCTTCCTCCCTTCGGGACCTCTCTAAACCCTCGGAGGCCACCAAAATGTTAATTGGGCTTCTAATTTACTGTTTCATTTGCTGTTATCTGTAACAATCATTATGTATCAGTGAAGGATCACAGGTCTGTATACAGTATCTTTCCCACTGTGAGGTTCAATCAGTGGAGCGGTTTGATATGAGTTTAAAATTTAAACAAAAGTAAAATGTAGGCTTGAGGATCTTATAAAATCTGATCCTTATGTGACTCTTTTGCACGTACACCCACTGACCTGATGAGAGGGACCTTTGTATTTTTATAGAGCCGTGTGTCTTTAGTGTGCAGAATTTTAAGCAACAAAACTTAATGCTCCTAACATTAAAATGAAAGACAGTGAAATCTGATAACTTTCACACGCATTTTGCTCAAAAATAAATGTTTCACCTCGTGACGATACTTAGAGTCAGGAGAAGAACGAGGTACATCACACTTAATGCTAGAAACTACCTAACAACAACAACGAAAAGGTCAATCTGAGTGTTGCACTCTGACAAAATATTGGGAAAAAATCTGTAGTAGTAAAACACAGAGTTGAGCCAACCAATCAGGAAGACAATACAGTCACTGGTTATGTTAACAAATTAGATTAAATACAGGGCATAACCAAATATAAGCAGGATTTATCGTCTCAGAAATGAAACTTAATTAAACTTAAATTAAACAATAAAAGACCTATGCTAGTCGCTTCCTACACGATACCCAAAAGAGACGTTCTGTGATATCTTTGGACACCGGGAGATAAAATCCTTTGATAATTGCTGAAGAATAGCCTGACTGCAGCTATTACTTCTCAGCATTTCATTTTTTTTCCCCCAAGTTGAACTGAATACAAAAGACAGATGAAATGAGTCAAGTGCTTCACTACGGCGGAGCAGGTGTAGCAAGCAGCTGAAATGACTTTGTCACAGAGGGGAAAAAACGAATGAAGAGTACATCTAAAACCAATGATGGGTTTGAGATCATTCCCTTTCACACTCTTCTGCCACATCCTGACGAGGAAGCGCGGGGTGAGAGAAAGACAGAAGGGGGGGAGGAGAGGAGAGAGAGACAGAGAAAGATGGAGAGAGATGGAGATGTGCAACGCCAGCCAAAACTTTTTCAATTTCACCGACAATTTCCTGTGTAATTACTGATGCGGTATGATGGTGTTTTAATGACAGGGACCTGCCAGTGACAGTGACATTGTGTGTGTGTGTGTGTGTGTGTGTGTGTGTGTGTGTGTGTGTGTGTGTGTGTGTGTGTGTGTGTGTGTGTGTGTGTGAGGGAGAGTAAGAGTGTGTGTGTGTTGGGGAAATCTGGCTGGGCCTGTTGATGATGGCAGAGTGATGAGATGGAGCCGTGCTGTGGAGATTAGACCTGTCTGCCCTCAACGTCTCCCACCCACCCGCCACACACACACACAGATATACACACACACACACACTCAAAGCCACTAGCATTAACACCCCACCCTCTCCACCAACCCACCAAACTACCCCACAATGCCACCTGCTATCTCACCAACACACACACCACACTCTTACAAACCCACCCCCCACATCCCCATCCTATCCCCACCTATCAACCCTCTGATCATCAGTGCCACGGTGGCAGCCATCAGCGCCACCAACCGTGTGGAGGTCAATGAGGCGGTACCTGTAGTCGCACCAGGGGCAGCGGTACGGTTTCTCCCCGGTGTGAACACGTTTGTGCCGTGATAGGTGGGACTGCGTGGTGGAGGCGAAGTTGCAGAGCTTACATTTGAAGGGCCTCTCTCCTGTGGGCGGAGGGATTGAAAAGATAAGAGACACAGACAAGACAGCAGTGATGAGACCGCAGTGACCCACTAATGTGAGCTAAAACAAACATGCATATATTGAGAGATAGCAGGTAGCAGGATTTATCTGACAATGGGTGTAGGTCCCTGTGGTGCTGCAAAAAAACTTTAATTAATAAGTAAATATAAAATGAGGCGCTGTGTTAAACTCGACTATACGAAGACTGAACACACGGTTTTGTCAACTGTTGTATGAAAGCTGTAATTTTAAATCAGTTAAACATATAAGGGAAAAGCTCTGGCAGGGTGTGCGTCTGCTGAAGAAAAGCCATTTAAGGATGTAAGTGGAGAAAGTTTTCTTATATTTTTAAGTAAAAGTTGAATAACAATAAAGGCTGGGATTCAAAGAAAAGTCACTTGTATAAAAGCATACAATATAAGGTTAATGGTAAAACTATGTATAAACAAATACTTTACATTTCAACTTCTTCTGTAAGAGTTAAACACATATTTTAGATCCAGCTGAAATGTGTGTTCTGTAAGAAGTGGAAGTATCAGTTGGTTGTAGTGCTGTGTTTTCAACCAAATCAGTTCATCTCTCAACAGGACCGGAAACTTATGTATGGATTTCAAAAAAATACAATGAGTGAGATTTTGATGGTAATCCAGATAAGGCTTTTTACTGTTTGTACTGTAATTTCCGTAACTGAAGCACGGCCATTAATCTACAGAAATAGCATATGGGCTGCACAGCCAAAAACCTGTAAAGAACTCTGAAAACACACACAGTGTGGTACAAGGATGAGGGTGGCCTGGCCTGATGAGACATTTATACAACAGAGACACCTGGATGGTTATTGTTCACCTAGGGAAGAGGTAGAACCTGCATGAACTGTGCTAAGAAGGCAAGTTGACGGAGAAAGTGGGACGAAACGTTGGGTCCCCTCATTTAAGTGGACGTCACTTTGTTCCACTTACCTAAACAATGCAAACATACAGCCCTCCTATTAGCAGGATACCAACCTCACTTCACAACTACAAGAGTAAAAGGATCTGCTGCTAACATCTTGGTACCTGATACCCTCAGAGGACTTGTTCAGTCCATGCTATGATTGGTCATATCTGTTCTGGCAGCACCAGTGGGACCTACACAAGACAGGTATCTTTAATGATGTGGGTTATCATGTTTGTCTGGAGTGTAAGAATAAAAAACAAACAAAACAGGTTTTTGTTTTTTTACTTGTAATTAATTTTATTCGTGGCAGTTGTGTATTTTTGGGGTTTTTTTGTCGTGACATTTAAAGGAACTTTGTTATATCCGCTGTTTCTTTAGTACTGCTTCAGTGACATTTATATATTGAGAATAAGATTAGCCATTCAATTTCCAATTGGAAAAAAACACAAAAAACCTGAACAAAGCTGCTTGAGGAGACTTCAAACACAGAAATATTCATATTAGCACTGGTCGTTAAAAATCTGCACCTGTCAAACTGAGGACAGTCCCTTCATGTGAACCCGTATCGCCACAGATTTGGACATGTGGCTAAATCAGTGGAATTGACACGTGTCAACGTGGCAGAGGAGGACAGAAATTGGCGGTTTTAGGGGGGAAAAAATGGCAGCAAAACTGAGGAGCAAACAAAATGAATAATGAAAACCTAAATGAATATTTATAACAGGATTCTTGATCCTTGGACGCCTGCCAGACAACGGCTAAGAACAGTATTTGTTTCACTATCTCAATTTCCCCCCAAAAAAAACACTCGTTATTGACAGCCTATCTGAAAAATGCAATTTCCCTAAGCGACAGAATGACATGGTGAAATGATAACTGAAATTAAAAATCTCAGATTCAGTCAGCCACACTGGTACACATGCCTATCACTGACAGCAGCATGTCACACTGATGCGCCTGTGTGTGAGTGTATGTGTGCGACCGAGGGAGGGCAAACGGTTGCCTAAACTACACGGCTGCTCGGATCTCGGTGTCAAACATCTTCTGACATGGTGAAGGCATGAACACGTGGGAATCAGTTTGTGCGACAAGACAAGTTTCCAACATGAGTTCAGGGTGTGTGAGTCTGTGCTTACCTGTGTGTTGGCGTCTGTGTTTGGTGAGGGCATGTCTGGTGCCTCCCGCAAAACCACACAGGTCACATAAATAAGACTTTTCTCCTGCAGAGATAGAGAGTGAGAGAGAAACATAGTGCTTTAGGGATATCAGCGGTTGTGAAAAACAGAGTGGATGAGAAACCAGAATTATACGCAGGGAAAAATATTTTGCTTAATTTGCTTTTGTTTTTGCAGAAATGCTCTCATTCAAACGCAAATCACATTCAAGAGATTAAAAAATGGTTTAAAGATTAATTTCAGTCAATTAAAAATTTGAAGCTGAAGCAATTAAAGAGGTTCAGAACAAAGCCAAGGTTTACCATACCACCTTAAGTGAACATAACATGTACACAGCAAAAAAAAGCACTTAAAAGCTCATCTAAATCTGTAAAAGCAGGCATCTGCTGGTAGCTATGGACCTGAGAGTACACCTGAAACACCCTATAGTATTCTGTGTGTGTGTGTGTGTGTGTGTGTGTGGGGGGGGGGGGGGGGGGGGGGGGGGGGATAATTAAAGATGTCTTTGAAAAATGACATAAAGCAACAAAAACTGCTTATTTTTAATTTCTGAAAATGCAGAAGGACATCAAACCTTTACGATCTGTATTTAGTCTGTTCTGTATCATTCTTTAAGTGAATGCCCATTTTTTTAAACTTATTTTGATATGCTAGGAATGAGAAGTCGCTTAGAATGAAAAAAACAACTGGTTTTACAGCTGGTTTCGTTCACTCGAGCATGTTAATCTACACTGTTGATGAAACTGATCCAGGTTTCAGGTGTTTTCCTTCTGTCTGCCTCAAATCAAGATCAGCATAATTAATCTGTCCTTTAATTATACTTTTAATCGCTTTTAATTTTAATACTGAATTAACACGACTCAAAAAACGATCTAGCTAAACAGTAAATTTGCAGTCTCAATTATCACAGGGTGGTACTAAGTGAAGGGTTGTTGAATTTGATTTATGAAATCCCCTGAGTGGAAAAGTTTGATGCAAGAAAGAATGAGCAATCCCACTCTCGGTGGAAATGGTAGCCGAGGAGCCACTGAGCAAAATCTGAGAGCTCGAGTTAAGACAAAGAGGAGAGAAAATGGTTCGACAGGGAAAATGTGTGAAGTGGGAGAAAGGCAGAAGGCGAGAAAAGAAGAGACAGACTGAACAGATGAGCAGAGGGTCTAGTTGGCTAACAGATGAGCCAAGCAGAAGTCACAGATCACTAGTGTATATCCATCAGAGCTCTCATAGCTAACTAATTCCTCCAATCAGATGGATCCGTGTAAATATGTCAAATGGGGGACGGGAAATTGCCAGTGTGGTTTATTGACTGTGATAAAATCTGAAAAGCACCGCTGAACATAATTACATACTTGTCAGAGCCATAAAAATTAGCTTTATTATCAATGGGATGGTTTTGTACAACTTCATTTGGGGGCGATGCCTTCCAGATGGGGAGCACAGAGAGCTTTTTTACACTCCTCTTCTCTTCTCTGCATCTGGCTCTGTCATTAACAGCATGATGGTCTTTTCTCTCTCACACTCCCTCTGTCTACCTCTCTCTCTCTTTCTCTGTGACTGCCATTGCACACAGCCAGTCACACACTCCTGCACACACACACACACACGGCAGAAACATTTGTGATAAGATGCACTCGGGGAAATGCATGCGCGCATCTAGAGAATGGACACAGATGTGTATGCAAATCCTCACACAAATCAAACTGCATGCGGTGTGATATATGTCCATGTTGTGTACCTGCACATGTATGAAAACACCGTGGGCGCCGCGTCGCCCATTTTAGCACACACGGTACGTGCAGCTGAGCTCTCCATCACTTAAATATTCAGCTAAATGCTGATGTTGAACTCCAGCTCTCGCCACATACTGATAACACATTTGGGTGACTCTTCCAGCTGGGCCTCAGTAGTGCTCTGCTCCTCTCCTGCACAGATAGCAGCTTTCACTGAATCCGCAGAGACAAAGCAGCCTCAAGTTTCCTCTATTATACCCATTTAAAGCCACTCGACTGTGAGAAGAGTTTTAATGCAGTGCCACTTAGAGGGGAGAAAAACAGCCTTAAAAAGGTGCATTTGTTCACCAATTCATACAGGTTCACTTTTCAGTCCCTGTGTGGATGGCCTTTAAAGGAGCAATGTTTTCATATAAATGAATGTCCAGTCTGCTTTTTTTTTTTATGTAGCTACACAAAAAAGAAAACTCTTTGTATCAGGTGAAAAGATTCCTCGAATTTACAAACGCATTATAGAACGATAAGATCTGCAGAGCAAGCTTGCAGGACAAGCTGAATCAAAGTATCGTAGTTCTCTATAACATGGATTCATCATGATTAAACACCGTACGCAACAAGACTACTTTGCTTTGGTATCTTTAGCATGAGTTTCAGAGTCAAAAAAGAAGGCATTAACCTTCACTTGGACTGCGCAGTGTGCTTTGATGCAAAAAAACCAAAATCAACAAAAATTCTGTATCAAGCACCACAAACAGGACCCACACAGAACTCTTGAAACATAACCACAGCTGTAATTGTGAAACAAGGTTTTTTCTTCCCCATCTAGCATCCTACTGATTGCAGAAAACCTGGGTTTTCAAGGCCTTTGACTATAATGAATCAATAAATAAATAACACCTATATTCCACGTGTCTTTAAACTCTACATGAGTTACTAAGTATCTCGATCAGACCGTTTCTCCCCATCAGAATAACAGCGCGGGTCCCCTCCTCCGCCCTCTCCATCTCTCATTACACCCAACGCTACAAGACCCCACCACAGAAAAATCTATAGCCATCGATCCCTACGCCCAGCCGCGGTCGCCACAATTATTCTTGAGGAGGAAACGTTGGCGATAAATTACATGTGCGCTTTTCATCTGTTGTTCTGCGGGGTGGAGCACTCCCAGGACCAGGGTGGGGATGGTGAGGTGGGGTAGTAAAAAAAAAAGAAAAAAAAGTGACACGTTGCTATCAACATTGTACATCTGACTGCTAAAAGCAACATAGACCTTTCAGCCACCTTGTAACCTTGAATTGACTGCAAGCATGCATGACTCGGGTTAACCTTTGCCTTTAATAGGTACACTAATGACTCTTATAACTTCAAGAAAAAATTTCACCTTAAAAACATATCTGTATCCTTTACCAGTTTAAACTTTGGATCTAGCCTGAATTCATTTGAGACTGTGAACCCTGACCTCATACATCAGTCCTGAAGGCCAGATATACAAAGCTGCAAACAAATGCAATTCAAGTCACAGATCACGAACAGCTATGCAACTGAGTGTGCACAAAATCCACACACTAAAATGTCCTAAAAACACAGCTCCCGCTAATACATTTGCACTGAGAGCCCTTAAACTTTTTTTGCGGGCTATTTGAAAATAGCTATCACTTCGTCTCCTTTGTTCCCATGGTACACCTCAACTCTCCGCCCTTTACTGGAATTAAATACGCCTTATTGCGAGACAATAAAAGAACTTTGAAGTCAAAATATACAACCCTTCTTTGCATGTGTGTGCGGATACATATATATGTGTGCGCCTGTGTGCGTTTTAAATAACCCCGGAGGAGTCTGCATGCAGCTATAATTGCCTCCCTCATTAGTTATGTTTTAGCAGGAGCGGATGGGAGGGCAATTAATTTTACCGCTTAATTTTTGACACGGAATCCGCTGTTGTATTGATGTGCTCGCCATTTTGGGTCTCATTTTTCAGGGAAATTAATTGACAAAGTGTGAAGATTTATCAGCATATCGCCAGATTAAGCGACAAACTGAAGCAATGAGGAAATCAATTGTGGCCCTGTCGCTGTGTCCAGACCTCCTCTATGCACTCCACCACCACCACCACCACAATGCCCAAGAGCCTGGGAAAAACTGGGTGGGTCGGATTCAGTCCACTTATTTATTTTTTTGAGCCGCTCATTCATCAGCCGTTACAAATGACCCTGGCGGCTGTCGACCACTAGATCCCCCATCCACGCCCCTACCCCCCTCCCTCGGACTGGTCTGTGAGCAGAGAATGATTAACATAAAAAACACACAAATCAGAGAGCAACAGTGAATCCCATTAGAGGCAGGAGAAGGAGCGCAGAGATTTTAACTTTTTTTAAGCTGTCCTTTTAGGGAGCGGGGCTCGGCATGTCACAATCAGCAACTCTATCCATGGGATCCCACTAACTTGATTTTGGTCATCTAGACGTTGCGTTTTCAGTGGGAGAAACCTCACCTGACTGCAGGTTTCCCCAACCTTATAAACAATATATTTGAATAATGGCCAAAATTAGCACCACTGACTAACAATGGTCCATGAGGTCAGTTTCAGGATCATTAATATGCAAATTTTCATGACCAATTATCAGTGGCCATGAGTAACAAGTCTTTCCCTTTTCTTGTATCCATGGGATGACAATTATCTATCAAGCAAATGTTAACGGCTGATATCTTAGAAAAGAAAGCAGTCAGATAAATGATGTACAGGAGGGAAAGGAAGAGTAAGAAGAACAAAAGGAAAAAAATATCGTAGGCGAGTTAAGTACCCATCAACTGACTCATTAGAACCATTAATGACTTTCATGCCAATCACAGTTACAAGTTTGCAAGTAGTTAAAGCAAACCGTCATTAATAAGTATTTATTTCTTGTAGTCAGTAGAATATTTTCACATTAAATCAAGGATATGAGGTTACTGAAGCTGTTGGGAAAACAGTAGGAAAGGTGAAGCTGGTGGTGCAGAGCTGGTGGGTGTGAATGTTTCTATTTTGAAGCATGTGTCTGAAAAACAAGTATTGTAAGATTTAGACTGACTCTGAGATGACCAATGAAGTTTATGTTGAAACTCCAGCCACTTCTCTCTGAGACAGACACAGTGGGCAAAGGCAGTAAACGCAGGCTGAGTGTGAGAAAAAGTTTTTCTGGGGTTAAAATTTGCCATATTTAGTGTAAACTTTGCTGTAGGCTGAGAGAACTCATCCCCCTCTCTGTCCCTAATACCTCCAGAATGCAGGGGTGTGTCTAAAGGTGGTCATTGGGTGTCCACCTCTGAAATTAAGCTTTAGTTACTAAATGTCGAGCAGATTTCAATTGTTAAAATGAAATATACATCTACTAATAAACTATGCTATATTATTATAGTTTAAGCTATGCAAAGAAACAACTTTTTTCCCCATGTATCAAATGTTAAACTGAAAACTAGATCAGTCACAGATGCTCTGCTGTTCATCTTATGTCACTCTATTGTACCTTTCTGTACCACTGAACATTATATTGGCACATGAAATGCTAACACTCATAAAAGAGGGCATAAAATATTTTGTAGGTTCTGAAAAAAGTGGTTAAAAAATCACCGCAAAGCAATATTGAAGTCCAAAATAAGTTAAATAAAAGCAGGCTTCTCATTTCAAACCAACAAACAACAAGTGACAACTGTTGCTAGCACATTTCAACAGTTGGAGCTAGCTAGCAAATAAAGAAGTATCGTCACCTAATTTTGGTTTCTTGTATTATAAGTGTAATAAGGAAATATACAACACTAACTGTCTCACATCCAGTAAAAAATAGTAACTGTTTACACTGATTAGAGATAACTATCAACAGGTAGTCACTACTGCTGCTTTAATGAGTAATATCTAAACGAGGACTGCCGCAGATGACTCTTGGTGTGCTGAATTATTGAAAATCCATTTTCAAAAGAGTTCCCTGAAGTTCGGAGAGTGGTAATTCTCTGGTCCTGGTCAGTGTTTAAGAAAACATGCTATTGCTAATCCTAAACTTGTCCTGCTATGCCAAATTATATCTTTTCAGAGGAAGGTTTCAGCATTACTCAAGAATATACATGTTTTTGTCTTTGCATGCCGTTTGATTCCTCAGCCTATGCCCATCCTGCCCATAGTGTTCCAATTTGATGCTCTAACTGCTGTTTTGAGCGATTAGGAATCTTATTTTAAGTGTTATAAACCAATCAAACACACCTGACATGAACCTAGTCAATCAGAACTTGTAACTGTGATGACGTTCTCGATGTAGGGATGCTTTGGTTTCTCTTTCCTCGCGTTGTGACGTTTAATTTTACACTTTTACAACTAATGAGCTACGTATCATTACACTCTGCTCCAGTGCAAACACAGCAGTTAGTCATCGTCCTGCGAGCCTCTACATAACCCAGATGCATGTACTCTAACTCGCACGCCCTCCATTACTGACTGCTCTGTTCCCTGGGCAGATTAGTTCAACTTTTAAATCTCCTACTTATTTTATTAGTATTGCATCTTAGCCCTGTGAAGGAGACGATTTATAACTTTTAAACAGATCACACATATGCAGATAATATTTCAGTGTGTCAGGTTGGCTGCTGGAATGTGATTGCAATGATTGTAAAGCTGTAGCTAGCCGCCCTAACCCAGCACCAATTATAACTGGCAAAGGAGTGTCGGAGGTCACAGCAGAGCAAATTGTGTTAGCTTTTTTTGGGGCGTCGCTAATCAAGTCAGGTCTTGCTGCTGACTAAAATGAGGTTGTTTCAGGTTCAATCTTAATTCTCCTACTTTTATATTTCTTTTTTGGTCACCCGTGATCTTTCAAGTTCCTATATTCAATCACCCCCCCCCCTCAATCGCTTAACTCACTCTCAAGTCTGTGTTTCCCCCTGCCAAATTCACACAAACACACACACACACACACCACAGCATACCATCCCACACCTCTTCAAATGACAGCTAAGTGACAGTGTGACGCCAGCCACTTGATGGGGAATGATGAGAGCTGGAAACAAATGAAAATAAAACATCTAATTATGTCAGAGGCGCCTTGACGTTACATCACTGTTAAAACACATTTAAAATAACATTCAGCAAGCCTCGCACTGACACACATAGAAACCCGCGCACACAGCAGGCACCCGTGACGGATGGAGGGCTCTCCTGCAAGCACTCAGTCAGGCTGTCAGGCCACTGGCTGCTGCTGCTTCTGTCATTGACTTAAAAGGGCATCAAGGAGCCATGTGTGGGACATTACTGAGGCCGAGGGGAAACTGCTGGGCTGCGGCATAAAGACACTTTCAAAGAAACTGACTTGGGCTCCTATCGAGGGGCTATTATTCAAGACAATATCCTCCCACTGCACCATCTGTCCATCCAAAGTTTTTAGCAAGTTAAAGAAGAAAACCACACAATTCAAAGCAGTCCTAAAGTATTCTTTACTGTATGTACAGAAATGAAAGGGAAGGGTGGAATCAGAGGGGAAATGCACAATTAAAGTAATCATTCATCTCAGTGCAAAGACTCACTGGCTGGTTTCATCGCTTCTAATCAAGCGATTCACTTTGTAGTGGAATAAGAAAGCGGCTAAATTACTGATTATTGATTGGTTATTGGTTAGTTATAAAAAGTAGTTTCCAGGTGAGGTTAGAAAAGATCTTCTGAATTGCCAGTTGAATCAGTGTTGTATCCAAAAGCTGTCGATAAATAACAGATTTTTAAAGAAATGGGAACCTTCTAATTCCTAATGCTTCTCTTTTTGGATCAAAGGTTGGATACCTATATGAAAGGACAGAGAATCATAAGTGGGTTTTTCCTGCTTTTTATTTTTCTGAGGCAGCTGCAGCTCAGGCAGTAAAGCAGGTTTTCCACTAATCGGAAGGTCAGGGTTTGATCCAATTATCGAAGAAAAAAAGCCTGTGGTGTAAAGAGCTTTCAGCGGTCAATAAGACAAGAAAAGTGCTACATAAATGCAGTCCATTTTGCATCACTGAAAAAACCCATACACACAGGATTGGTGTAAAGCAAGGAAAAAAAACAAAAATACTCTCGACGATCAGATGGACTTGATGAACACACACTCATTGACCAGCTGGATTTGAGGAAGACACACTTGGCGACCAGATGGATTTTTGGGGAAATACACATGACAACCAGTTGGATTTGAGAACTACACACTACCTTAATTTCCACAACATTCGAGCATCCAAGTCTGGAGGATGGCACAAAACAAAACAAACACAAAAATTCAAACATCCCCGTGCTGTTTTGCTCGTCCCTTTGGCTATTAATTGGCCGATACAATATCATATAACAGTGACAGTCCTATCGGGTTCAGAAGGTGTGTTTAACCATCTAGCAAGTGTCTGCAAGAGCGCCAAGAACTAGTTCTCGACTTTCCCTGGATGTTGAAAATCAGTACAGATGGACAAGCTGAGGCTATTACCAGCCAAAAACTTGCGTATATTTATTCCAAACAAAGCTGTGAAGATTCATAATTAATGTGAGAATTTCACAGTTCACATAAACTTCATTTTGTTGAATAGCAGATAGCAGCTATAGAGGAATGAAAAAGTACATTTTGTCTGATCCAAGCAGAGCCTTTCTTGATAAATAACCCTTTGTCCCAGACTCATAAAAGCACTGATTGCCTGTATATACATATATATAAAAAAAAAAAGCTAATCCCATGAATTTTGCACTTCAGAGTGTGTCAGTCAGTGTGTTTATGGAGGAGCAGCAGCAGTAATGGTTCACAGTGGAGGTTGCTAACTCTGTCTCACCCGTGTGCGTCCTGTAGTGGTCCTTCATGGCTGACAGGTTGAGGAAGGCGTAGTGGCAGGATGGCCAGGCACACTTATATGGTTTCTCTCCACTGTGCAGTTTCATGTGGTTGTTGAGGGCCCATTTTTCGCTGAAGGAGCGCTCGCACAACTCGCATTCAAACTTCCTGCAAGAGAATAAGATGGGGCAGGTAGGAACGAAGAGGAGGAGAAGGAGGGGGTGAGGGGGAGAAACAAAGGGTTATTTACTGATCCCGAAGCTGACGCAAAACGCTAGAAAAATCCACCCTGTGAGAGAGGAAATGGAGGTTGCTGGGTAGTTGCACTCACAACCACGGACCAGAGGGCCATATGATTGTACGCTGTACATCTACGCCCACACTCGTGCACACACACACACTCAACGCACACAGAATGCAGCTGGCTGCTGGTGTGTCATGTCTGTATAAGCAGGCATTGATTTTTCTGTCCTGGCCTGCCACCTCCACCATTTATTCTCTGCTTTGCACCAGGGCCCAAAGGACTAGAGAAATTCTGTTACAGTCCACACACACATACACACACACACACACACCCTGCAGGGCCAGTGGGGAGAATAGAGTTCACCTGTCCAGCGTCCCTGACCACTTAGCCAGGGCTAAATGAACAGTTAGCAACATTTTACCTCCCGCTTCATTCTCTCGAGGCCCTTGTATTAGAGCTTCCCTCCACCCAAACTAATCGTCTTTTTTTGTTTTTCTTTGTTTTTAACTAACCGCTCACATCATCAACATCAGCGCTCTCACCTAGCTTTAGATTATCAGTATCAATCCAATGAATGTAAAGCACGATGTAGCGTTTGTTGAGGTATTTTCTTATAAAAGCCCCCGTTATGCGAATCAGGGCAAAACTGTGAATATGCATGTCATTCTGTCTTCGCTCTGGACATCTGTCTATTTTCGCACCCACGCCTACGACCGACAAAAGCTGCATGTTCGCTCTCTGTCTTTTTAAAAATATATATTTATTTATTTTAATTCAGTGTGTAGGATGTTTGCACCTATAGTCATCTGCTGTGTTATTAAGCTTCACGAATAAAACACAAAGAAGTAAGGGGAAAAAAAACAATAGAAAAAGCGCGCGCTTGAATTAATCTTTACCCCCGCGCTATAATTTAGCTGCAGAATGACTAATGTGCGAGTCATAAACAAATGAAGTCGGGTTTTGGGGAGCATTCGTCTTGCAGCGAGGGCCATGTTATTTTAGGGAGGGCGGCTGTCTTTAAGTCCTGATTGTGTCGCTTAATCCCCGTGGTATCTGTTTCATAGCGAGCAGCATGACACTCACCTGAACAAATAATGACTCCGAGCAGCATGTAGCATGTGTCTGAATCAATAATTCAAACTCATACATCTTCCTTACTGGAAAGGGGGTTGTTGTTGGTGGTGGTGGGGGGCAAAGGAGAAAGAAAAGGAGGCAGGGAAAAAGGAGAAAGGAGGGAATTAAAGCTGGGGTGGTGGAGGAGAGGAGAGAAGGGAATGGTGTTGGGGGGGGTCCTGGCTTCCGCATCAATCTATATGTTCCATAAAGATGAGTCAAAATGTGATATGGGTGTCAACCTGCACCGGTTCAGACTAACCTCACGTTACCAGACAGGATGGAGGAGATTTAAAATGGCACCTTCATCACCTGGCTGTAAGTGCAAGTGCATTTATAAATAGTTCCATTTTCCTCTTGTTCTCATCAACGGACTTGGCAGGCATTTTATTTGACCAACAGATGGATGTCTGCATCTGCATTTCCTTCCCTTTCCTTCCTCTCTGCGGTATTTATAGAACAGCTCGTCGCCTGTGCCACCACGGGAGAGGTAAATAAGATGAGTGAAGAGATGCTATCTTTTATTGTAAGCATTATGCACAACACTCCTGCTTTATGAGCTAAACGGGCCATTGTTTATCACAGGGCGTAATCGCAAAGTCAGGCAGGCAGGCAGGCCTTTACGTGGGAACGAGGCATGCTGGGATGGAGGTAAAAAGAGAGAAAAGGAAGAGGAGAGGAGAGAAGATGGAGGAGTCAGTGCTGGCAGAGTTGACTATCAGTGGGGGTTTTGTAAGGATGAGAGGAGGGTTTGCGTCTGTTTTTATGGGATCAGATGGAGCGCTTTGATCTTGTCCCCGCATGTCAGATCCCGTCACGATCCACCGTCTCGCCCATACATATGCATACTGCCTCTAAACAGCTAGGCACCATGCAAAAGAACCACGGTGAAGGGAAGAGAGATAGAGAGAAAGAGAAGCGGTTTGGTGAATGGGTTTGTGTATGCATGCGTGCGAAAGAGCAGGGAAGGCGAATATGGGGAGAAAGAAGAAAGGCAAAGATGGAGGTTTGGAAATGAAAAATATTTGGAAACTTTTTATAGGGGAGGAAAAAAACCAAACAAATATGTGCCAATTCAGTGTCAACAAAACCCAACAGAGTTCTCAAACTATTTTAAGAAGGACTTATTGGGCGGGGAGTGTGTGGCTCCAGGAAATGACCTGTTTTGCTTTCAAACCTCCACGTTTATCACTCCTTAACGGGGACCCTTCATGCTCACTTCCTACTCCATTTTTTTTTATTCTTGTACTTTGAAAGAGCAGCTTTATGTGATTAATGGTTCAAAATAATCCTTTTTTCTCTCATACCAGACCTCAGTTCATCAGCTACGCAACATAAATTATTTTTGCTGCTCTTGCTTTAAGGCTACTTTCTTCTGATTGGCTACCTTTTGCAAATGGAAGGTTTGAACAGGTGGGTGGAGCTTCTCTGATGACAGCCAGAACTGTACACCTAAAGCGACTGCATTAAGGATATGCGCTCTCAGTGCCCTTGACTCATGAGGATAACGCACATATACACTGACCACTCTAACAATGTAATATCATATAAGTCAGAAATGAACGAAAATAACCTAAATGTAGGACGGGCACAGTGATGACATTTTTTGCAGAATACTGTCTCACAAATAATTACAATAAAGTAAAATAAAACTAAAACTAAAAATTAAATTAATTAGATTCTGCTTCTGCTACCAAAAAATCGGGGTTAGACAGAGTTTTACACATAGATCCTCAGTGTATTTGACATAAAATCAAATACACTGAGCTACCTGCTGTTGCGACCCCTTGTGACAAAGGAGCAGACAAAAGTAGTTGCACTGGAACTTTTAGTTGCTAACACTTTCAAATAAAGTTCACCTTCATGGTCTTTTCGCGCTACTTCAACTAAAATCCAAAACTGTCCCACACTCGAGCTGTGAACTCCAAAAATCCATTTGGACTGGAATCTTCCAGTACTTAGCTGGTTCACTAGTTCACTAGTGTGTCCTTGTGTGGAGAGGAAGACATGCAAAAAAATCTCAACACAAAGCAAACAAGTGGACAAAACCAGCCTGACGAGAAATGACAAAAACATGTCGCAGCATATTTGTTTTCCTCTTAGCTCAGGCTCATAATTTTACCATTTATTTTGTCAAGAATTCAGGTGACATTCTTATGTAAACAAAAACACATAGAAGCACAACACGCAACTCCGAGGCCAGAAGGAATTATCATTTTTGTCAGCGTATGTGCGCAAGTAAATGATATAATCCATCCATCTATCTGAGCTCATGTAAAGGTTTGTGATGGTGCCACTTGTGTTTCCAATCTATGTTAACTATTAATCAGGTATATTAATGTATAAATTATATTTGTTCAGTTCTAATCTTAGTGGCAAATATGTATTAAAGTCATCTTTGGATCAAAATAGGCTTGGTCCTCTTTATTCACTTACACTAAATTAATGATTATTCACTTAATCACTTGGAAGATAATTAAATATCTATATCTATATATATATATATTTATTTTATTTTTTATTTTTTTCAAAAACCTAAGCCAAAATTAAATGAATAGGGTACAGCTTTCATTTTTACATATGACGTTCACAACGACTGACCATGCTGCTCTCGCTGTACAGGAATGCAAGCATCACATTGTCCCTGCTGGGATGTCCCACCATGGTTGGTGCTGAATTTCTTGGCCTTCGTTCGCTCACTATACTGCAGTTTGTGGTGTGTTTTCAAGAGGTTAAATGACTTGGATTTATTGGCTTATGCTTTGTTCTTAGCACCACTTCACAGATCTCAAGTATTTTCCCCCCGAAAAATAAAAAAAGATGCTGATCCACTTCTTGGTACAATCTCTTCTTTCTGTTCTGGTATGTTATTTGTTGTATATCTGTCGTTTAGCGTGGCGTTACTCATCCAGACTACATCTAGGAAACGTGGAGGGAGCAGCTGTGATTGGCACATGCAGGCACGGGATCGGGAGCTGATTTAGGGGGTGTTTGATTTGGATTTTCTTTTTGCTTTGCTTTCTGTTGGCTGAGCATGCATTCTCAATATCTTTCAATTGCACTCAATTATGGGAAGCCAAAATCATGTCTAAAAACTGCATTACAATTTCCAGCATTTAAAAAAAAAAGGTTTGTTAGTAGATAACAAGTATTCTTGAATCTGAAAAACAATTTGGCACTCTATTTGTTTGGTCTTCTTGGTTTTAAATGACCACATACAGAAAAGGATAAAGCCAACAGATGACTGTTTTAACTGTGAAAATACATTCAAATATAAAAAGAGACAGAGACAGAGAAACCCATTAGTTAATTTTTTCCCATCTTGTTTTGCATGTTTTATTTTCATATTACTGTCAAGCACTGATTAGCTAAGGCCACAGAAGGCAAAAAATCCATCTGTAATCTGAAGCAACTTCTACTTCTACTCGTTATATCACTGCCTTTCAGCCTCTTGCGTGTCTCCATCTCCTCCTCATGTTTTTCCTGCTCTCTTCCTTTTTCCCTTCTGATCACAAACCAACACGACATGATTGACACCATGTGTGGATTTATTCAGAGATGCAGGTGACTCTCCTCCCTCCTCATTCAGCAAACTGCTTGCTACTGTGTCTATACTGTCACTGATTACCATATCTATACAGTAATGTGATCCTGCTGTCAGTTCAGCCATATAGAGCTACTGTCAGAACATCACAGGCCACACTGGCCTTAATTGTGACAGAAATCCCTCAGGAGGAGCCTCTATACCTCTTAACAGGCCCAGAAAGGAGGACCTGACTCATTACCATATACTCACTATTACCCCCTAGTGGTGAGGTGGTGCCATGTTTAGGGGTCCTCACAGAGGATGTGTTAGTATAAACAGTAATCATATGCTGTTGATGTAAACTGAATGACAGAGTGTTAAAAAAAGAGCATGATTTTAGTATGATTAAGACTAAAAGATGCAAAAAATAATTCTCTAACCAAGAAACAGACATTCTCTGATGTCAGAGGTAAGAGTGGCAGTGTCACCTCTGCTCCTCCTGACTGCAAGTGCCCATCAAACTTATCTATTTATTTTTTAAATCAACTGTACTAATTATGTTGGCTGTTTTTTGTTTTTTTGGATGGCTAAAATTTCTCTGCCTGGTTTCCGTGCTGTGTTGGCCGGTCGCTGTAAGAGGAAATAATCTGTCGATGCTCTCACACTGTAACACAAAGACAGAAAGAGGGAGAGAGGCCGACTCTCGCCTCAAGCCAAACTGACACAAACAGACAACTTCAAAGTGAAGACTGTTGTTTATTTGGCGAAGGGAAAGAGGGGGGGAGGGAAAAAAAGAGAGAAAATTTATCTGATATGCAACTGTCAGGAGAGCATTTTCACATGCAAAATAGCGAGTGAGTGAGAGAGATTACCTAGAGGGAGGAACATGACAGCATTCACTAGGGTCAGGATGGATCATCATCTTCAGCCCCCACCTCCTCCTCCTCCTCCTCCATTGCCTCTCTCTTTCTCCCTCCATCGCTCTAACTTTATCTCGCTTGCTCTTTTCCCTCCCTCCATCCTTCCGTTTTTTCCTCTTCCCCCCATCCCTTTTCTCTCTCATCCTGTTTTCAGACTCCATCACTCTGCACTTCGACAACCCGGCAGCTTAAATCCAGACTAAATTAGCTGAATGAAGATTAAATCATTTGGCCCTGAGCTCTCCAAGATATTGGGAGGAAGACTGAGTAAGCCTTAAATGGTGTCTGACTGGGTTCGGACCTATATATGTGTCTGAGGAGAAGCTATTCCTTCAATGGCAGTCAATTGAAACCTGATTAGAGAGGGGTGTTGGGTAAAAAATGGCTAAAAGATTAAATTCCTGGGACAACTGTTTCCTAAGTAAGGGCGCCGGCTTCGTTATTTTTCGTTTGCGCGCACTATGTTGACCGACGACAGGCTTGTTCCCGGGCTAAGATATTGAGCGGGGCAACATCATCGCTCACAGCGCTTAGGAGAAACGCTTCAGAGAATGCGCTGTAGTCAATGTGGTCTGTGGGTACTCAAATCAGCTTCCTAGATGGTGCTAGTTTAACATACAAATGAACAAAGGCATCCATCCCTGGCCTGCTGCATGAAACAAAAAGGACAAACACTGCAGTGAGAAAAAAAAGAAGAAGAAAGAAATAAAGAAAAAGAAGAAGAGGAGACTCTCTTAGGAGTAGGTCTGCGCAGAAGGGCATTTTAAAGTGAAACAGCTACTGAGTTATATCACACTGAGACCAGCAGGAGTGTAAAGCCAGCATGTCACACAAAACAACAGCTAAAACCTCCATGAAGAGGCCACATGTGTCTGCAGAGCATTGTAGATGAATCTCCTTGGAGAGGAGTGCCGCTGCATATGACTGCAATATAAACAACGGCACACAACAGAGATGCAGCTGCTGATTTATGTTTACCTTCAATCCCGAGAGAAAGAGGAGGAGGAGAAGGCAAAGAAGAAAAAAAAAAGATAATGAAATAAATAATAAAAGACCAGGCCCATCAGATAAGCTCCTGTTTATCCCGCTGTAGGGCAAATACAAATTGTCAATTTAATGAACACGGTGGACGTGATGAAAGCGGGGTGAAGGAGCCTGCTGCCTGACAAACAATCAGGAAATGTTATCTTAATATTGTTGCGATGTTATTCAGACCATAACTTAGGGGATGGGGAGAGGCCATGACTACAACGAGGTGGCATGGAGGGGAGAGGGAAGCAAGCGGAGGCGCAAAGGCCAGGTCCCTCTGTGGTGGCCGTGTTATTGCCTATTTTTATTATGAGCCATAGCTCAGTAGCCACAAACACACTTTTAAAACGCACAAAGGGTAAACGCGAGCATGCGCACAAACTTAAATTACAATTTATTTTGTTTTTGGGTAAAAGAATGCAACACCACAAAGCTTAATAAAATGAACAAAAATGCCCCCCCCTCACCCGCATGTGTACGCACACACTGGCCTGACATCTTGCTTCCAGATGCAGTTAACTTAAAAGCTTAATAGGGGGTTTTTTTTTTCTCCAGACTATTAATCACAATGTTTCAAGCAAAAGAACTGCAAATCAAGCGCTCCGAAAAGCTTCCTGCTGAAATTAGCAGCCGCTGAAAAGTACTGAAAGTTTGATTTGTGTGACGCGGTTCGGTCAAAGGCCTCTTCCCAGCACCGCCACCCATCCTTTAAACGGCACTTTAAAAAGCGTCCAGATGCTTCGCAGCTCAAAGTTGTTTTTTTTCTTTTTTTTTGGCGAGTCCTGAATTTAAAGCGTTGCAATCTGAGCAGCCACCAAAATTAACTATTATCTCCATATTTATATATTGCCGGCACTAAATTGCGTCGGGAAGAATTACTATCAATATGAATATCTGCAACAATAACTCAGCCGCTGTGCTGAGGACAGGATACTCTTTATCAGGCTTCTGATAGGCCTTAAATACAGCACAAGGCAGCCATATCAGAGCTTTTTCTCTCTAATATCAGGCCGCATTAGCACCTCGTAAATCAAATTACACTCCTAGAATTTCATTAGGCTCACCTGCCAGCGCTGCTGTGCTGCAGAAATATTTATGTTTTTATGCTGCGATTGTGTTCTCTCAGGTACACAAAAGGGAAGCAGAGGGAGGGGCTGCGAGGGGAAAGAAATGGGTGATAAACCTAATTATCTTTTAAGAATACGGGGAAAATGTGTCATAAATTGTGGCGATCCTGAGGAGGGCTGGCGTTTTGGAAGCCTGTGGGGCTGAGAGTTGGGGGGACAAGCCTGCTCCACTGTTTACCATCTTTAACCGGGGCTAGACTCCCACAATCCAATTAGCAGCTTCCCCAAATTTGCTCTAAACAGAAATCAAACAGGATGATGTATGACGCCGATCAGCGGGCCCTCGACAACCAGCTAATCTGATAAAGCCCGAGCAAGACTGCTAATAGCGCAAATACTTGTTCAAACTGGATCCAAAACGTTATGATAGGAGTCTGTCTTTATTATTTAATTACCTCAAAAGAATTTCACATTTCCATTTGTTTATTTGCTGTTGTTGCTTGTTCGATTGCATTATCCAGATCATAAGAATCTCGGCTCAAATTTGCTGAATGCAAAAGCTCAGGCGGAGGAAGCAGGAGAGGAGTTGGCTGTGGGGAAGGAACGCTGATATTCCGTACTACTTTTTTCTTTCCCATCTGGAGCGGCCAGGATGGCGGAGTGTCTGGATATGGATTTTGATTAGACACAAAGGGAAATGACTGAGCCAGTGACCGTAACGACAGCCACTTAATAAAAGGTACAGTCTATACATCAAAGAGCATCTAGCTGTAAATCATTCGGCCTTGTAACGACTCGCATCCCCGTCCCATTACTGAGCCCTTAACGGGCCGCTCATATTTACTCTCCAGCCCCAATATAATTTTAGAATAATGAGCTTTGTCCCTTATCTAATTAACAGGCATAGGTTCATTCATTTTTTTGTTTTCTCTTCCCCGTCTTCCCACCTATTCCTTACTGAAATTAGGAAGCAGGGATATTTGCTTAACTCTCAAATATTTAGCAAATTTGCCCCGTGCCACGAAACGTGAAAGTTACACACAAATACGACTGATGTGACCGCGTTGCATGTTGTGCATAATTGCAGTATGTTGCAACTGGAGGGTGTTTATCTAGGATTGTGTGTGTGTGTGTGTGTGTTTGTGTGTGTAACGGGGGTAGAGGGGTGGGGGTTGTGCTCCAGTGGGCAGAAGTAAAAGACCAGGTCCATTCTCCCTCTTATTACTGGAATTGTAATTCAATGATCACCTTAGATCACATGCGTGCCATAAATCAGATAGGCTTGACAGAGGATGAAAAATTGTATTAATAATGTGAAACTTATTATACAGTCCCAAATGCTCCCTTGATAAATGACATTGTTTGGGCCTGACAATGATTGCATTTAAAACATTATTTCTGTTTTCTGCTGGTGTGTGCGCGCTGCTGCTGGACACAGCAGCCGTGGCTTGCTGGGTGGGGAAGACAGAGGTGGGGTTCCCGAGCTTCATAAAATATTCAAGATGTTTCCCACCGTTCTCTCTTGAGTCAGTGGGCAGGCGATGGCCACGACAGTAAGGGTATAAAATCTGTGTGTATGTGTGTGTGTGCGTGTGTGGCCAGCAGAAGTGAAATGGCTGGTGGCTCACCGCAGCGCAAACACCCAAACTCCCAAACCACAGAAAGGAGCCGAGTACATCTTCAAGTCATAAAGCAGCATACTCCCACTATTATTACTACACACTGAAGTCAGATTTTAGCAAATGTGAGAAACTGCAGAAAGGAGCTGCGCCAGGCTAATCGTTCATGAACCACTCTTTTATTTTTCCCCTTTTTTCCAGAATAAGTGATTTCGGGGGAGTTTATTATTCTTCCTAACTCAATTTATACAAGAACGCTAATATAAGAAAAACAAGTCTAGACTTGATTTAAACTAGACTAGCTTGAGAGAGAGCCAACAAAGACATGAAACCCCTAAAAAAAACAAAATAAAATAAATAAACAGCCAAATATGGCATCTGCACTATTTCCTCCTTTCATTTCTGCATCATATCAGAACAAGCAGAACAAGCTGGACTGGACAGTGCAGGGTTTAATTACACGAGTGCGATTTACACTCACTAACACTACGACTGCTCTGGATGGAGCATGTTCAGAGCTACGGCACAGTATTTTACTAACGCTATCTATTTGGACTTCTAAGTAAATAGGACTTAGTTGTTAGGAGGAACGCTGTGCAAAGACAAAGACTGAGGCCTAACCTGTGTGCCAGTGCAGCTAGAAAAAACAAATCAAAACCGACTGCACAAAAATGTCGCCCCCTTAAATGTGTTCTTACAAACTGTGTCCTTTGTGTTAAAGTATTACATGAGACCGGCATTTGAGATTAATACTGAGTAGTTAGTACTGTAGTAGATGAAACACTGAATAAAAAATCATCAAAAAATAACAATGATGAAAGTCAGAGTCTGGCATATGTGAGTAATGTACTCAGTTTGGGGGACATGTTGGAACTGTAACAGCTCACGTATACGGTTTAAATGAACAGTCTGAGTCATTTCCATGTATGACAGAAGACTCGTTAGTCCAGATTAACACTACACAGCTTAGTCTCAATTACTAGAGTAATACACTGGTGCTCTTTTTTGAATTAACTTATTTGTTCAACTGTACTGCAGTATTTTTATTATTTGTTAAAAAAGAAAAAATATATATATTTTAGTAGACCACAATTAACTTTGATCCTGCAACAATTTTTTATTTAAGGAAAATGATGTACACAATTCTTTGTGACTCTGTTGCAAATGTTAAGTAGTCCTATGATTGGTGCTCGAACTACACGGCGTAAAACTACCTGTTACTCGTTTTGGCTCCAGAATAACTGACATCACACCACTTTGGGTTCACGGAAAGTCTAATTAAGGTTGTAAACAGTTGAGGTCGCTTTACAGGGACTGAGACCCGGACTGCACTCTCCCTACAGACTTGGCTTTACCCCGGCCCCGTCGTGTCCACGTCCTCTACCATACTGTATGTGCGACATTACAACCCCCCACCACTACCACTCCGCTCTCCCTTCCTTTTCTCCTCCTCCTCATCTCTGCAAATGACCATGATGGGAGGCCATTCATCTCACTCCTTCGGCCACCACAATGAAATAAATCAAGAATTTCCCCCCCAAATATAACAATATTTGTATTTGGGGTGGGGCAGACGTAATTGATGACTGCGGCCATGCTAATTAAAAACGGCGGAGGTTTCATTAATCTTGGTCATTGGGTAGGGGGGATAGCAGTGTAGCTGCAGTAGCATTGGCTGGACAAGGGGGACAGGGCCGCCTCGATCGTCCTCGCTGCTCAGGTGATTTGGGCCATTGTCGAGTATATTAGCAGAGTGAGGTTAATGTGAAATGACCATTAATAACTACAACAAAAGTCTACGGCATACAAACTC
Source organism: Simochromis diagramma (assembly GCF_900408965.1). NCBI lineage: Eukaryota > Metazoa > Chordata > Actinopteri > Cichliformes > Cichlidae > Simochromis > Simochromis diagramma. The sequence continues at coordinate 8,440,551 of NW_024387423.1, read as the reverse complement.
AGCGTCTCTGTGTCTTCTTACACAACTGAACCAAACAAGACAATAAGTGAACAATCGCGTGTTTACTGCCATGTCCTGGCTGGAGAAGTTAATTGTTTCTCTGACTCTTCTTTGCAGAATATTTTTTCTGTCCCTTAAAACACACACAAAAACACACACACAGGGTGGTATGCTGCTTTTGAAAATTAATTACGAGGCCAAACTTCTGCTGCTTTGCCTGCGCTTGCATAGTCAAAGCATTTGGAAATCATTTGAATATTAGAACACAATTAAAACATACTTCAGTGACTCTGGCATGTCGTATGAGCACAACCACACAGACCAAAATATTAGAACAAGTTAAATCTGAGCAACTTCCTAACAAAAAAGACGCAAACAGACAATATCGTTAACATTGTGCCACTACAGCCTAGACAATTTACTAAGTAGCACCTATGAACAGTGCAGATGGATATCATCATTTTGTAATGACTCCTACATGTTAATTCGCAACTTTAGCTTCTCCACCAGGACTCTGGCACAGAATAATGACTAGCGTGCATCTGGTAGAGGCAGTGTGGGGCAGTATTTGAAGCATAGAGAGAAACCGAGAGAGGGACAAAGAAAAAGGAAGAGAATTAAACAGAGAGAGAGAGATGGTTGGGTGGGTGGGTGGGTGGGTAGAAGCAGTAGCATATGGTGCCACGCTGCCATAAACAAGCTTTATGAAAAGACCAGGGACGTTTATCTAATCATGGAATACCTGAGGAATCGCAATGAGACACACACTTTGTCCCATTATTGTTAGCCCATAAATTTAACTGCTTTACCAGAACGATGAGGAACCCGATAGAGCCGCTGAAGACAACGCAGGGAAGCAGGTGAATTTATGTCTGTGTGTGCTTGTAAGTACACTGCGTCGCAGCTATGGTAAAGAGTGTGTGTGGTGTTACAGATGAATAGCCATAACTGCTACATCTTGGTATCTGTGTATCTGCAAACACAGAGAACAATGCACTCTAGGAAGCATCTAGTAAAGAACTCACAGATACAGATGTGTACTGTTTTTTTGTTTTGGTCTTTACTGTGTGCTATATTACTACAGTCTAATTTTTATTCTTACAGCAGTCTCTCTGCATGTAGAAACATTTATTTTGTTTTTTGTAAACTTGTTTTACATGGCATCTCACAGCCAAGAATAAAACTCTTGCTGTTGTTTTTTGTTAGACTGCATTTTTGTGTTTTTGCATTGTCCGAACTGAACATTGAAACGGGAACACGTGCACAAAAATGACCATGTTTACCCTGCAAATGGGCTCACATTCAGGGACGTACGGCACAGACACAAAGTGCATGTGCAATTTTGTATCTGCAAGCCGACTTACAAACACACACACATGCAGAGTGCTGGGTCAGGGGGACAGCGGTAGCTCAGAGCCAGCTGTGACCTGCCGGTCCAGGTGCTCAGGAAAACCGTTGTTAACGGCCACGATTGATGATCTAATCAAACTGTCACCACAGCGACCTGCTGCAGGGGGAGGGGAGGATGGGGTGGTGTTTGGTGTGTGTCCGTGGGTGTGTGTGTTTGGGGGCAGTTGGAGGTGTGTGTGAGAGCAGGTGAGGTGGGGGGTATCCAGGAGGCCTTGTGCATGCTTACCGTTAGCCTAAATTGAGAGTGACAGTCTCAATAGTGAAAAGGCCTCTTTTTTTCCCCTCTCTAAGTAATGGAGGAAACAACTTCAGCGGTCTTCCGGAGGATGTCACATAATCAAGGGAGATTCTCCCCCTCCCCAAACACTGATCTCCCCCCATTCTGAGCTCAGCTAAAATGTGTGTGTGTGGGTGGGTGGGGGGGTTGAAGGTTGAGACTTTGAACACTGGGAGATGATGCTGTACAGTGCTGGACAACAGCCGACACAAAACCAAGTATATAGAGTTTTATAGAGACTGTAAATAAAAGATGGCCATTGTCGCAATAACATTGACTGCTGTTATGTGGATTACTGCCTTGAAGCAAGTTTGGGAATCTGGCCTTCCCCACCCTGGTCTTTTAAACCAGACAATAGTAGGACAATGAAGTAAAGCTCAGGTACCCAGATGCATCTATTAGTAACTGGGATGCTAATTTTTATGGCGAAAAAACATTCTTAACTCATTCACTGCCATTGACGTCTATAGACGTCAATTGAAAAACTTACGTTGACTGCCATTGACGTCTATAGACGTCAATTACGTTTTTCAATGGGAGGGGCTAGAATACAACCTCGGGCAGCTTGTCAGTGAATATCAGACTTGCATTCATGGTTTGCGCACGTAAGGGATTGCGCAGTGAGACAAAAATGTGGTGCAAGTCTTGTTGTGTACCCTTGCATCCCGGAAAGTGTTATAATGATTACCACACAAAAGTGAATTATTCATTGTGAATAAATGTTTCACTATGTACATTTTATTTTTTCATATATTTGTAAATAAATTGTTTTGATAAAACATAACCTTTCTCAGTGTTATTTCTGTTTTATAGAAGTGAAAAACTATTTTATATGTTAGAGGTGTCACAAAGCAAGAAATATTAGTGTCAAAGGCACTTTTCTGCTTGAAATGTATTTTTCACAAAAAGCTCGTTTTCTCCCTTTTTTTGGTCAAAACAGGCATTTTTGGTGGAACCCACCTCTCTTCTACAGCTGATTACTAAAGAATGGAAAATGGTAGAAACAAGCTTTTTTTTTTTGGATGAAAGAAGAGAGTCTGTTCTTCATTTTGGTAGGTTCAGCGTTTATATGATCATAACACACAGTTTTCTGTGGCTCTTCAAAAATGAGTAAAAATGCTCAAAAACCCTGGCAGTGGGGAGTTACCTGATTTGAAAATGGCTGGCAGTGAATGAGTTAAAAAAAAAAAAAAAAAACACACACACACAACAAAAACAAAACAAAACAGTATTCTATAACTGTCTTAATCTTTTTATATTTTCCCAGAAAAATTTGGAACTACATACAGCAATTCATTGAAATATAGCATATAAGCGAAGAACAGTTTGTAGAGTTCTAATATGCTTTAAAGTCAATACTTGGTATGACCACCTTTATTCTTCAAAACACCTCAACTCTTTTAGGAAAGCTTTCTTGCATTTTCTTAAAAAAGTCTTTAGGAATAGTTCTTGAAGGAGATTCAAAGTTCTTCTTTGGATGTTGGCTGACTTTTGTTCTGTTTGGTATCAAGATGATCACACACTGCTGCAATAATGTTGACGTCCAGGTTCCGGGGAGGCCAGTCCATGACTGACAGTGTTCGATTGTGTGTTTTTCTTTCCATGTATGCTTTTACTGCGTTAGCGGTGTGTTTGGGATCATTAATATGCAGAAGAATGGAGCCGCTGCCAATCAGATGCTTTCCAGATGGTACTGCATGGTGCATCAAAGTTTGAAAGCTTTTTCTTTTTTTTTCTTTTTTTTTTTAATCAACCACGATAGAGCCTCCACCGTGTTTTACAAATGGCTGTAGACACTCACTGTTGTACCCTCCCTGATCTCCTCTGTACTTATCCTTTTGGTTCAAACTTATGACAATTTGAACCAAGAGGACGAGGAGTGTTTCATTACTCCTTAAGACCAGTTTCCACTGATTTCAGTCCAGCTCTCGTGTAATTAGGCACACATCAGCTTTTTGCCCATTTCCTTCCTTAATAATAGCATCTTGACAGCCACCCTTCCATTGAGACTGTTTCCTCAAGTTATTTTAAGGACACACTGCACACTATGTTGATATATGCCAAGTTGCTGGGTAATAGTTGTTTGGGAATCACCTTGTTGGTCCAAAAATACTATTTTGTCAGACTTCGTTAGCGTTGGCATTTTTCATAGATTCAGCTAAAGAAATTGGAACAAATCGTGTATTTTTGCGACAGTCTGCTACGAACAAAGCGCCTAATGATACAATTTAATTTCTTTCACTTTCTTTGCTAAGTTGTCTGTTGTGTGTGGATACGACACTGGATCATCTCTTGCATAAGGTATTTTGTTTTGTTGTTTTTATTCATATTTTAGTGCTAAATGACTTAATAAAAAAATGTCCATCCATCCATTCGCTTCCGCTTATCCTTTCCAGGGGAGATGCTGGAACCCATCCCAGCTGTCATAAAGCGAGAGGCGGGGTACGCCCAGGACAGGTCGCCAGTCTGTCGCAGGGCTAACACATAGAGACACAGACAACCATTTGCACTCACATTCACTCACAGATTCACACCTATGGGCAATTTAGATTGACCAATTAACCTATCCCCACTACTGCATGTTTTTGGACTGTGGGAGGAAGCTGGAGTACCCAGGGAGAACCCACGCAAACACGGGGAGAACATGCAAACTCCACACAGAAAGACCCCAGCCTGATGGTGGAATTGAACTCAGGACCTTCTTGCTGTGTGGCAATAATGCTAACCACCGTGCTGCCATTATCCTTAAAGTTGTGATGTATAAGGACAGGGCTGAAATAAGTGAAAAAGCAGCCAATGTCCAAACTTTGAAAGACCATCAGAAAACCTGGAAAACTGTAGCTCAAGATCATTTTAAAATAATTACAAGAAAGTCTGGCTCCTTGGAAACAAAATATAAACAAATGAAGGGTCACTTCGCCATTCCAAAAAAGATTTCAGGATTCAGACACTTTGCCTAGTGTTCACTACTCTTAAGACTCAGAATTTGCCTATCTTTTATAAACAGGTACAGACTATGCCCTATAAGATGCCCAACATCTAAATACAGCTCACACGGGAAAACTGCAAAACTGCATCAAGTCTATTGTACATTAAGGCCTTATATCAGTGAGTTTGGAACAGGTATTTTTTCAGGGTACACGAGTATCTGTAGTAAAATACAAACATGAGCAATTCT